>NC_133666.1:89789787-90389787 GCF_037893015.1 Macrotis lagotis
TTTTATGAGTGAGTTCAACAGTCATACTGTGATGATTATTAACTATGATTTTCCCTCTGTCCTGTTTTCTTCTGTTTCTCCTCAGTCTTTTTATGATGTCCCTCTTTTCATGTCTATTTTGCACATGATCACTGCTTTCTTTTATTGTTATACCCTTTTATCACTATTTTTGTTTCTCTTATCCTTTTTTCCTATGTGCCTATAGAGTAATATCGAATTTTATGACCAAATGAATAAATATATATTTTTGAAGCAATCTAAATGTGTGAGGTTCAAATACTACCCTGCCACCATTTTTCACATTTTTCATTCCACTGTAGAAGTTCTTGCTTACACATCTTTTGTATGTGAAATCATTTTCCCATTCTTTCTCTCCCTTCTACCTTCTCCAAGGAAATCCATATTTCTCATCTTTCCATCAATTTACATCTTTCCTACCTTAACTGACTCATTCCCAAAGCCCCTTTCTATGTTAAATCCTTCTATCTACTCGAATAATGATAAAACTCTCGGTAAATATGTGCATCATTTTCCCTTCTAGAAAAGTATACAGTTTATTCATATTGAGGTTTCTTAGGATTTATCTTTCATATATACCCTTTAAAGTTTCTATTGCATCTTGTATTTGAAGGTCAGGTTTTCAACTCTTGGCTTTTCATCAGGAATGCTTCAAAAGCCTCTGTTTTATAGAATGCCCATTTCTTCTCTTGATGTGCTTCTGCAGAGGGTAGACCTGTAGTATTCGGAAGGTTTTTAGATCATGTAACTCCAGCCATAAATATCTTGTCTACTGAGTGTTCAGACATTAATTATGTTTCCACAGAAAGTAACTCCATAATAGGTGGCGTAAGAAAGAAAGTGAGAATTCTTTCTGGACAAAAAAACTACCTTTTATTAAGAGAATCAAAGATGTGGTCTCGGAATATATTGGACAGACTATAAACCCCACTTTGTTTCTCTCAAAGGTGGGCTTCTTTCCCCAGAAGGCTTCCCAGTTTCTTTCTTACACTAGAATGTTCTCAGAGAGTGAGTACTACCACAAATACCTTTTCCTGTGAGTTCTCAGAGTAGATATACTGTCCCAGAAAGTAAGCTTGTAGTAACTGGAAGGTTCTCAGTGTGTCTTCACCCATGTGTCCCATTCACTGAATATTTTGATATAAGCTGTGCTTCCCCAAAGTGTAAGCCTGTAGTAACTGGAATGTTCCCAGAAAAACTGTCTCCTACCACAAGCATCTTTGCCTTTGTGTCCTATATAACTGTGTTGACCTTTTCTCCTTTCTAAAACCAAAAAAATCATGCCATTTGTCACATGACATGAATCTTGGAGATAGAGGGAGAGCGAGGGTTAAATGGAATATCATGATGTAAGAAAAAGAAAACATCCCTGAAAATAGTTTAAATTTGGTCTAGGATCTGAATTGTATTAATGGAGAGGTAGGAAGAAGGACAAAAGCAGTTTGGGATGTGCAGAGTGATTCCTTCCATATCTGCAGTCTCAGGATCAGGACTTGATTTGAGACCTCCAGTGACTGGAGAGGAGAATTTTGGCTATTCTGGCTGTATCTTACATCTGCATGTCTTTATGCTGTCCATCCATGAATGGATGCCATGTGTCTTGCCTTGGCTCTAGTGTGGGCTTTCCTATCTTCTCTCTGGCCGTGTCCAGCCAATGCATTTCTGTCTCTCAAATGTTCTTCTTGCTTCTGGCCCAGCCATCATGTGACTGGCCCTGACAGCCCCCACACTTCTTCCTGTTCTCTTCTCTGTCCTTTATTCACATGTGTCTTTGAACTATCCCTTGCCCCACTTCCTTCAGAGGTATGTGATCTAGTTTCTCCTTTCAAGGCAGGTACATTGACCATTTCACATTGTGATCTTAATCACTCTACTTAGAGGTTTGTCCGGTGGTGCACTTCTACAAAGCAAAATATGGACTTCATAAAAAGTCATTATTTGGAAAGCAGTCTGGTAGAAATGTGGCAGGAGAACAACATCTCAGAGCACCTGTCAAATTAAGCTGTAAAGAGATGCATGACTTACATGTAATAAATAAAATAATAAGGTGATAATTGATGACAGTAATCAATGAGACATAAATATGAGATTTAACTTTAATCATTAATAATCTCTCTAGCATAGGTCTACAACTCATTAAATCCTTTATCAGTAGCTATTAACGAGCTTCCTCCTAGGTGCTGTGCCCATTTAGCTGTGGCTAAATGCAGCAATCAACAAACACTCTTAAGGAACTCCTGTATAACCTGCCTGGTGCTAGTTCTGGAGATGGAAATACTATTAATGACACAGTTTCTAACCACTAGAAGTGAGTTCTAATGAGAGAGAATATACATGAAGAAATAACAAGGCAACCAGGTAGTGACTAGCAGTTGGGATAATAAAACAGCTCATGGAATAGGTGATGTTTGAACTGCATCTGAATGGAAAATAGGGATTATCTCAGATCTGAGGACAGAGGGCTAGTTTCAGAGTTAGGCAGGCTCAGAGTTCAAATCCTCCTTTGGACTACACCAGCAGCATACCCACAGTCACACCTAGCCTCTTTGTGCCTCAGACAGCTCTGCAAGTGGATAAAAACATTCAAATGACTTGTTAGTCTCAATGAGGAGGAAGAAAGATGAAAGTGCTTGACTAGGAACACTCTGACTTGACTTTGATCAAGGTCTCATAGGTGATAAGAGCTTGAGGCTAGATTTGAATTCAGATCTTCCTAATTGCAAGTCCCATGCTCTAACCACTGCGCAACCTAGGTAGAGCTGTTCAGAGATACCAGAAGACTGGCCAAGTCACTGTTCAGGAGGCTGTCCTGAAGACAGGAAAGAGTATGAAAAGAACTCATTCTCAGGGCAATGCATTTTTTCCTAGCTCTCAATCTCTTTTAAATTCACCACCCACCCTCTAGTTGTCCTACCAGAGTTAAATACTGTTCAAATATCTTTATGTATGGCAGGTGGAGAGGACCTATAATCCAACAGATTATAAATTTACTTTCAAGTAAACAATAAGAAAAATTTCACATATTCCATTTAAAAACTTTCATTTGAACCACTGGACATTTCCAGGATTTTTTATATATTATACATATATTTTCCCTGGTATGGTTTACTTCTTTTTTTGGCATTTGAATGTCTTTATGTTATATCATAGTCAAAGCCATCATTTCAATGACCTGCATACTTATATGTTTGTTCCCTATGAAATGGAGACAAGAGAGCCTCGGGAAAACCCTCTCAATATTGAGCTTAAGTAGCCCAGTGTGGAACCAAAATAATGGAGGGAGGTTAAGGGACTTTCCTAGGGTCTTGAAAAATTTAAATAAAGACAGAATCTGAACTCAGCTCTTCCTGACTCTATGCCCAGCAGACATAGCTACAATTCACCCCATAAAACAGTAAGAACCTTTAAAAGTGTTCATAAACTGTGAAACTTTAGCTTCTACCTTTCCTTCCTCTAATGCATGTACACATGAACAAACACATAAACACACACAAACACACACACACACACACACACACACCTGGAATATCTTCAGTGTTCATTTCAAACAGATTTTACTTCCATAACACGTATAAAATTAATTCAACCAACAAATGTGCTTCATTTTAAATCTTGGGTTTCTAGGTTGTAGGTGCGGAACAGTTTCATGAAATACCTCATGTTCCAAGTAGGGTCTCATGAATAATCAAGCTAAGGAAAAGAGTCTTGAATTCTTGGAAGTTTAGGCATATCAGACAAATGATCAGCCCCCTGAGGCCATGAAGCAATAAATCAGGGACCAGAACCCTGACACTGTAAAAGAAAACTGGTGCAGTAGCCTGTAGCCCAAGACCAAATCACTTTTTTTATGTTTTTTTTGAAAGGCAATGGGGTTAAGTGTCTTGTGCAAGGCCACACGGCTAGGTAATTGCTAAGTGTCTGAGACCGGATTTGAACCCAGGTACTCCTGACCCCAGGGCCAGTGCTTTATCCACTTGCACCACCTAGCCGCTGCTCAAATCACTTTTAAAGTCACAACAAAGCCTAGAAAATCAGCAAAAAAGAGAAAGAAAGAAAGAAAGAAAGAGAGAGAGAGAGAGAGAGAGAGAGAGAGAGAGAGAAAGAAAAAGAAAAAATGAAAAAGCTTTGATCTTATAAAGCTTCTGTGGCAATGGGAAACACAAAGTCAGAAGAAGGCAACAATGCCAAATATCTACATGCAAAGACTGAACGAAAAATATGAATTGGTCTCAGGCTCAAATAAACTCCTGGAAGAGACAGAAAGGATTTTAGCAACAATATAAGAGATGCAGAAGAAAAACTAGAAGACAAAATGAGAAACATATAAGAGAATTATGAAAATGGAGCCATCAACTCTATTGGTAAACAACCAGAAAAAAAGAGGAAAGAGGTGTAAAAATAACTGAAGAAAATATCTCCTTAAGAAGTAGAATTTGTCAAATGAAAAATAGAAATACAATGCTAACTGAAGAAAATAATACCTTAAAAATTAGAACTGAATAAGTGCAAATTAATTTAATGACTCTCAGATCACAAGAATTAAGCAAAATCAAGAGAATTAAAAAATAGAATATGTATTTAAAATACTCCACTCAAAACACACTTGGATATACAAAACAGAAGCATGAGAGATATTTTCAGAATTGCTGGACTACTTGAAAGCCATGATTAATAAAAAGAACCTGGACAGTATCTTTCAAGAAATTATCAAGGAAAACCACCCTGAAATCTTAGAACCTGAGAGTAAAAGAGACATTGAAAGAATCCTTTGAGTAGCTCCTGAAAGAAACCAAAATGAAACTTCCAGCAATATTATAGTCAAATTCCAGAACTTTCAGGTTAAATAGAAAGTCCTATAGGCAGTCAGAAAGATACAATACAGATATCAATAAGAAGAAAAAGAAATGAAAGGAATGAGAATAAGCAATGAGGAAGAAAAGCTGTAAAATGTGTGATGATATACTTAGAGAACACTAAAATGTCAATTAAAAAACTCATTGAAATCATTAACTTCAACTTTCACAATAGAATTAACTTCTTTATTTGGTGTGTAAAATAAATCAACATAAATCCTCAGATTTATTTATTTTTTTAATTTGATTGTAGGATTAAACTCCTTTTATTAGGAAATGCTTTTCCTAATAAATAAGCCAAACTAACAAAGTCACTTATATATTTAGAAAGTAGGTTGATGGATAAGACTTTATTAATTAGTAGATGATAATTTAGAACATAATAGGAATAATTTAGAAATAAAATAATCTTGGGATTAAAAGAATATTATAAAGTCTGGCTTCCCCTTTCTGGCAGTGGGAGAAAAAGAAGTTGACAAAAAATAAAGTTCTTTAGACTTAGTGAATAAACTCACTTAGCTAGAGATTAAAAGTAAGATGACTATTATAATCTTCCATAGTTGGGTTTCCTTTTCTGGCAGCTGAAGGATGGGACATTAAGGGTAAGTGATTATTATAAGCCATAATTTTATAGTGTAACTGCTACCTCTTGGAAAGAAACTTTCTGGTTACCAAATATTTCATCATTGGGGCAAGAAATTCTGAGGCCATCCCACTTTGATAAGTAAATGCTGACAACAGTACAAATTTGGGTTAAGAAAACATGGGAGAAGAAACCAGTCAGATGACCTGTATCATCTAACTGAATTATGTTCAAAACAAGCTTCCTAGGATGAATGATATATGTTTATGCCTCTTTTCCCTTATGAAAATAAATTCAATTTTAATTACTTTTTTGTCACTAATTATTGAATCACTAGTTGACCTTAGGGGAAATTTTCAATAATTCTATTAAATCATTATTTATTTACTTGGAAACCATATCTGAGAAATATTTCCTCATTCAGATAATTACTTTTATCACACTGAACCAATTTCTTCTTTGGGAACTCTCAAATCAGAAATGGTAAGGGATCTGTCTTATTAGCTGGTTGGAAAGAGACTACTGGGATTCCTGTGCAAGGGTTCAAGCATCCCAAAGAATAGTATCACTTATGATGCCAATGTAACAAGGGATCAGTATCAGTTTCCATCTCAAGGAATCAGAGCTTTTTCCAGGGTAAGGAAGGGAGCATAGACCAGAAGAAGTGACCAAACATCTCCCCCAAACATATCAATGAGGGATCACCAAAAACTTGCAGCCACCCAAAAGTAGTTTTGAATACATCATTGTCAAAAAGCATGAAGTGTCAGACAACTCCTTTCTTTCCCTCCCTGCCCTGCTCTGGACCATGCATATTTGGACATAAAATGAAGTATAAAATACTAAGGTAGCAATCACGATGTTGAACAAAGCAAAATCTGAAACAAACCTAATTCAGCAAGATAAATAGGAAAACTATATCATCCTAAAGATAGACAATAATGCAATATCAAACAACTAGGCATCAATTGACAGAGCATCCAACTTCTTAAAGGAAAAGATAAAAGAGTTTTAAAAGGATATAGGGGAGGCTAGGTGGCTCAGTGGATAAAGCACTGGCCCTGGAGTCAGGAGTACCTAGCTTCAAACCTGGACTCGGACACTTAATAATTACCTAGCTGTGTTGCCTTGGGCAAGCCATTTAACCCCATTTGCCTTGCAAAAACCTAAAAAAAAGGTAATTAGACATTTGGGCTTCTAGGTGGTGTAGTGGATAGGGCTCCGTCCTTGGAATCAGGAATACCTGGGTTCAAATCCGGTCTCAAGCACTTATTGATTGCCTAGCTGTGTGGCCTTGGGCAAGCCACTTAACTCGTTTGCCTTGCAAAAACCTAAAAAAAAGGATAAAACAGAACAGAAGTCACATAGTAATGGGTGATTCAAACTTTCTCAAAATTAGATAAATCTATGCATGAAATAAATAAGAAGTCAAGGAGATGAAAAAAAGTTTCTAAAGTTAGATATAATAGGAGTGGCTAGGTGGTGCAGTGGATAGAGCACTGGCCCTGGAGTCAGGAGTACCTGAGTTCAAATCCAGCCTCAAACACTTAATAATTACCTAGCTGTGTGGCCTTGGGGAAGCCAATTAACACCATAACATCTATCAGGACATAAAATCCTCATAATCTAATGGATAAAAAGAGACATATTAAACATAGACTTTACAGATCTCTCTCAGATCACAAAGCAATATAAATTACCAAATTGTGGAAACATAGATTAAAAATTATGTGGAAAGTGAATAATCTAATCCTGAAGAATGAATAGCTCAAATAATAAATCAGAGAATGAAGCAATAATTTCACTAAAGAGAGTTATAACAATGAGGTAAAATTATACAATTTGTAGGATGCACTCAAAGCAATACTTAGGGGAAATTTCTATCTTTAAAAGTTTACATCAATAAAACAGAAAGGGCAGATCAATGAGTTGAGTATAAAATTTTATAAAATAGAAATAGAACCAATCAAAAATCCTAAAATCAAAGATGAGATTAAGAAAAATATTTAAATCTAACAAAAGTATATGTAGATTTTTATGAAAATATTAAAACTATGTAAATAATAGGTTAATTTGAATAAAAAAGAAGAAAGCAACATTAATAGCCTTAAAAATAAAAAGGAGAATAAATATTAAATGAAGTGCCCACATGATAAATTGTCAAAGAATATGAATAGACAGGTTTCAAATAAAAGAAATTAAAGCTATATATCATCATATGAAAAAATACTCCAAATCATTTTTTATTGGAGCAATGCAAATTAAAACAACATGCCTATCAGATTGACCAAGATTAGAAAAAAAGGGAAAATGAATAATATTGGAGAGGTTTTGGGAGGTCTGGGATATTGATGCATTGCTGGTGGAATTGTGAATGTATCAAACTGTTCAGGAGAGCAATATGAAACTATGCCCAAAGAACAATAAAACCCTTCATATCCCTTGACATTCCAATTCCAATTCTAGGTCTATATACAGAAGAAATCATAAAAAATGGCAAAAGTCTCACATGTTCCAAAATACTCATAACATCTTTTTTGTAATGGAAAAAAACTGGAAATCGAGGGGAATACTCAGCATTTGGTTAATGGCTAAACAAAGTATGGTACATGGATACTATGGAATATTTTTCTTCTATAAGAAACCATAAATGAATGGATTCTAGGGAAGCATGGAATGAGTTACAGGATCTGATGCTGAGTGAACGGAGCAGAGCCAAGAGTACAATGTCCACATCAACAACAACACTGTGAGATGAACAACCTTGAGGGAAGCAGCTCCTTTCAGCCATTTCATAGAGCTAGGACAACCATATTAGACAGGCTACAGATAATGCTATCCCCATCCAGAGGGAAAAACAAAACAAAACAAAACAAAAACCAAATGAATCCTTCAGAATCTGATGAACACTTTATAAAAATTATCTCTTATATAGCTCTTTATCTTAATAGTAATTCCTTATAATGAAAATGACTAATCTGTTAATATGTTCATCAAAAACATGTATGTACAATGCTTTCCTGACTGTTCACGAATGAAGGAAGGGGGCAGGAAGGGAGAGTGGAAGGAAATTTTGTAACTTAAAAATATACTTGTACATATGGCTGAGCAAAATAAACAAATACATAGATAAATAAATAAATAAATCTAATGAAGATGAAATTAAAGCATTGAATAGGAGTTATCGTGCTCAAGTAGACACCAGCAAAGATGGATGAATTCATATTTAACAAAAGAATTTGAATAAGGCATAAATGAGTTTCCAGGAGAAAAAATCCCTATAACATGATGAGTTGGAAAATGAATTCCAACAAACATTTTAAAACATTTCATTCCAATAGTATATAAAGTATTTGAAAATAAACATGTTACGGACAGCTAGGTGGCACAGTAGATAGAGCACTGGCCCTAGAGTCAAGAGTACCTGAGTTCAAATCTGGCCTCAGACACTTAATAATTACCTAGCTGTGTGGCCTTGGGCAAGGCACTTAACCCCATTTACCTTGCAAAAAAAGGAAAGAAAAAAACCTAAAAAAACAGGTTAGAAAAGAATCATATCAAATTGATTTTATGCCACAAATATGATTCTTATACATAAACACAGTGAGGAATAGACAGAAACTAATATATTGTCAGTAGAAGCATGAAATGCCAAATCAATTTTGAGAAATAATTTGGAATTATATAAAGAAAGTAACCTACTTTTAAACATTTAAAACAAAGACTCCATCACACCTCAAAGAAGCCATCAATAGAAAAAAAGATCCCTGGCACACCAACATATTTATAAATCACTTTTGAGGTCAGCTATGAATTGGAAACAAAGTAGATGTTCATCCACTGTGCAATGACTAAGCAAGGTGTGGAACATAAATGTCATGCAGTGCTACTGTAGTGGAGGAAGATATGATGTGTGTGAGCACTACTCCATCTAGCACTGACCTGTAGGGTATTTTCTGCCAGTAGGGTATTGTCTGCCTGAACTTGTTATCTTCTGTCATAAGCTGGACACTGAAGGCTCCAGGTCTCCATTTGCACTTCCCAACCCCAGCCCTGGCAGTCTCATGTCAGAAATGGTGTCACTGGAACTCCCTGAGCCTGGAAGAGCAGGACAAGGGAACTCCAGTTCACCACAAATGACATCAGCTCACAGCAACTTTTGTTGTGGTAGGATCTATGGCAGGATGTTGTGTGAAAGGAACAATCTCACATTTGAATGGAGAGAAGATACTATTATAGGCACATAATCAGCATTGCAAACATTTAAAAGTGTTTCCTACTTTATGTGCTGTCCCCAGAAATGAAGATTATCTTGTGTGGTGTAAAGGAAATGGAGTAATGATGATTAGAATCTTTCCATATGGGAACAACTAGGTGACAAAGTGTAGAGAACACTGGTCCAGGAGGACCTGAGTTCAAAGTTGGACTCAGACACATAATATTTACTTAGATGTGTGACTTAATCGCATTGTCTTGAAAAAAAAAGAATCCTTCTATATGGTACAATTCAGATTATGTCCATTTATCATTAGAAAAGTGAATGATCACAAATCTTGGAATTTCTGGACATACCAGATAATGGCTGTCTCCATGGCAGATATTATAGCACTCACCTATACTTACCTACTTCAATGGTTAGAGTTAGAGTTCACCTGAAAAGGAAAGGAGAACATATGTACATAAGAACTTGATTTAATCCTTCATCAGATGTAATTATGGTCTGTCGTTCCAAGTTTTTAAAGCTGTTTCAGTGTTGAAGACATCGAACTATGAGCACAGATAGCAAGGAATTCACAGAAGACTATCAGGATCTGTTCCTTAACTACATTCATTGTGGCTCCTCCCAAGCCATGACATTCACAGGTTATTAGCTGTCTCATCTGATATTCATTAATTTGTAATTAATACTTCTGAGCTACATATTTATGATAAAACACTAGTCTCTTAACCTTTACCTAAAAGTTATAAATTTCAGTGTGTAAAAGAAAAGTCTGTTTACTTTATAAAGTCTGTCTCCTACATCCCAAATCTTGACTGGCCTGTGTCAATGCTGCCTTGCAAACTCGGTGATAGTACCAGTAAATTCCTTTTACCTGATCTTGGATGAAGAGAGCATAACCCTATTGTTATTTGAAAACATTAACTCTCCAGCTTAAGTGGAATTCTTGTGAATAGGAATTTTGAGCAAATATTTTAGGATATGAGAGAATCAAATTGTAAAAACAGAAACAAAAACAGAAAAAAATTCATCTATGTGAAATTTCACTGGTAGCAACTCAGTTTTTTTTTTTATTATTTTTTGTCCTTTCTGCATAAAATGTCCTCAGAATTTTGTATCAGGGTTGGCATTCATAGGGATATCATTCACCGGTGGATTTTTTTAAGATTCTAGAGCATCAAACTTCTTTTCTATAACAAACTTGGTTGTTTCATTTATAACTTAAAAAAATTATGGTTTACAGAGCACATGAAGCAATTTTAGTACCTCAACTGAAGTCAATGTTTCCTTAAGAAATCACATCACATATATCTGCTATAGACTGACAAAGATCTATCTGTAATTATAGATAGATGGATGGAGAGAGAGAGAGAGAGAGAGAGAGAGAGAGAGAGAGAGAGAGAGAGAGAGAGAGAGAGAGAGAGAGAGATGATGCTTTACTTTAATATTAGCATTTGGGGGAGGGGAGTGTATATGGATTAAATGGAGTTAAAAACTACTTTGTTGCTGCTAGTCCTGGCATGGAATTACTTAAATTATTTTATACCATAAATCAGAAGTGTTTCCTGTAATTTTTTTGGATCCAATCATCTGAGATTTTCTGATA
The DNA here is from genome assembly GCF_037893015.1 of Macrotis lagotis. Lineage (NCBI taxonomy): Eukaryota > Metazoa > Chordata > Mammalia > Peramelemorphia > Peramelidae > Macrotis > Macrotis lagotis. Next base: position 89,801,067 of record NC_133666.1, read on the forward strand.
TGAAGCACATCATTTGACCAACTATGGATGTTTTATTGTTATACAATTTCATTAAGATAATTAAAAGATCTGAGAAATTACAGATTCATAAGTGTCCATTAAAAGTTTTCTGAAATTTATTCTTGGTTTTATCATGTTCTTTTGAGCATTTTTATAGTAGTCATGGCAAGAAAAAAATTCAAGCCTTAGGCCGAGCATAATGAAAAATTATACTGGATAGTAAAATGAATTGGAATAATTTTGGTTTTGATTCAGATTTAATAATTTGTGATTATTGTATCTAGAATGTATTTTGAATTGTTTTTTTCTTTCCCAGTTGGATAAATTTACTTGTAGGTGTTATAACAAAGTTCTCTAAGACATCCCATTACTTAAAAAACAACTTAGAAGGTATTTGAGTAAATCTAGGGATCTCAAAGAACAAACCAGGCCTTTGGGATTTTACTTGTAGAAGTGGGTTGCTTTATGACTAATGTTACACAAGATATGTATAGGTAGACTGTCAGCATCTTCATTATTGTCAATGTATGGATCAAAGGTTATTCACTATACTTGTGTATACAGTAGAATGATAAGCATATAAATATATTACTGAATCAAAATGCTTAATGAAAGAGACTTCGCTTGTGTAAATTTACATAATGGATGTACTGAATACAATTTCTAGTGATTTGTCGTTTTAACCCTGCTTGCCTTGCATACAGGGCTGTCTCCGCTTTTCCTGATTCATATCTGACCACTGGACCGAGATGGCTCTGGAGGAGAAAATGAGGCTGGTGACTTAGTTCAGCAACCCGCTCACTGAAATACAAATCATGTGCTTGTCATGGCATCACCTCCCTGAATATAATGGTTATCTTCAAAAATGAAGGATAAATATCATCACCACCACCACCACCACCACCACCACCATCATCATCATCATCATCATCATCAACATCATCATTATCCTCATCTAAACCAAGCAAGTTAAAAATGCCAGAATTCATTCTTTGTTTAAGTGGAAGACCTTAGTCATTTTAAGACAAGGTCCTTAATGAGTCGTAATGGCACTGAGCTAATCCGCATTCAGTGATTAAACCCAAGAAAGAAAGAAATGAAAGAAATAATTATCTCTTTTACCTAGTGAAAAAAAATTTGAGAGGGTCAGGCCCTCAGCATTTCTGGCCAAAACAGAAAAAAAATTGTCTTTATTTTCTTTCTGAACCAATTTAGATGTAAGAGGAGAATCAATAACAAACAAAAAGGACAAGTAGGAAATTACATATATGGATAAGCGGAAGAGGTTATGACAGAACAACTATAAGTGACAATCAAAGCAAATAAAATAATTATGATTCAGGAAAGTTGAAATATTTTTCCATAAAGGGATCAAATGCATTTAAAAGAAAAATAGTAACAGTTAAGTGAGGGAAAGCATCTCTGCACTAAATTTTACATTTTTAGGCAATCAAGATATATTAAAATGGTTGTGGTTCCTATTCCAACACATACACATGATACGAGGTGCCCAGAGCTTTACATACTGCTGTCCCTTACAGTACTATATAACTGGAAGAAAATGGTACACTAACTAGTCCACCTCCAGCAACTGAAAAAAGAGAAAATTGACTTGAGCAAGTGACTCCCCTGAGGTAAAACAACTTTTCACTTTCTGAGTTCAGATGCAAACTTGCATAGTTCTCACTCCAACCAGAGGATTCTGTTAAATGACCCTGTGATGCCTCCCAGATATCTCCCAGTTCTAAAGTTCTTACTTACATTTCTAACTCTCTCTCCCTTCTTGGAATCTGTTTCTTTCACTCCCCACCTCCTAGAATCACTGTCCTGCACAGATTAAGACTCAGAGAGGGTAGGAATTGCAAGGAGTTTTGATTCCAAGTCTATCATTTTAGGGCAGAAGCAAAAAAGACTTGGCCACTTTAAGTGATTTGCCCAGAGTCACACCTCTGGTAAGAACATAAGTGAGAAAGGATTTGAAATCAAGCTATGCTGACTTCCAAGAAAATATACACAGAGACTTCATTTCATCAGTCCTATATATGGCCCTCCCAGTAGTTCACATCATCTATATCTCTTGCCTCATCAATGAAAAATTCTCTCTAAATACTCCAAATCCTTTGGAATCTAATCCCAAGTGGGACTTCCTTCTCTCTGCTTCATCCATACACTCATAAAACTTGAAGGACCTTAAAGAACTTCATGGTCAGTTTTATGATTTTACAGAGGAGGAAACTGAGGAAGAGACAGACAACATGATTTGCCAGAATAACAGAGCTATTGAGCATCATGTTTCTAACCCAAATGTATTTATTCCGATTTCAATTTTCTTTCATCATGTTTCCCCTCCAATCTCCTTGGGGAACTCCCCCCCAGAGTCTTCTGCCGCCACTTTCACCCTCTTCACAATGCTCCCTCTCATTACATGTCTCTGTCTCTGTCTATGTGTCTATCTCCCTCTTCTCCTCCTTCCTCTCTCTAATGCAACCTCAAAACTTTTTCACCTTACTCTAACTCCCACTCAGGAATTACAGGTCTTGACTTTAAGCCAAGATAGCAGAGAGAAGACAGTCACTATGCTATGGTCTCCTGGCTTTCCCTTAGAACTGATATAAATCAAGCCTTTTAACAGAAATTCAATCAACAAAACCCAGAAAAAGAAGCTAGGAGAAGAACAACCAACAAGGTCTGTCTTCAGGCATCGTGGGTGAACTGGGGACAAAAAGCAGAGAGCCAGCGGGGGTGGGATGAGATCCAGAGAAACTTAAGATCATCCTCAAAGGCACTGACTGTGGGAGCCACAGTCCGAGAACCAACTAAGCATCTTAGGGAGCAGTAGTCTGTGGAGCTAGAGCACATAGAGTTACAGAGTGTGGCTGGACATCGATTCGCTGGGCTTGGCTAGTCTGGAGGACCACAGGTTCCATACTTTAATTTCAATGTCCTCTTCCTAGAATAGTAACAGCCCCACCCCACCCCCACCCAGGTTCAGGCATGGGCAGCAGAGCTTCCTCATCTGAATAGGGGAAATTAACTATCTCACCCCAGAGCTCAGTCCACACTATTCAAGGGTAGCAGATTCCGGCAGCACCCCAAACCCCTCCAGGTCTAGGGAGCGCACCTCAAATCAAGGCCACAGACACTCCAAATAAAGCAACCAGTATTCCATACTGGTCAGATCTCTTGGAATTACTAAGCCAAGTGAGTAAAGCCTCTAGCACACCCTACTGGCCTGCCCACATGGAGTTAATAAACCCAGTGAGTAATGCCTCAACAGGAGAAGATAGTATGGAGGGCAATAAAGAATAATTTTAATGTTAATTCTGAGTGGGATGAACTTTCCTATAAAACATAAGCAAATAGAAGAGTGGAATAAAAATCAGAATCCTACAGTATGTTGCTTCCAAGAAACTCATTTGAAGCAAAGAGATATATATGGAGTAAAGGTACAAGGTTAGAGCAAGATATAGTTTGCTTCAACCGAAGTGAAGCAAGTGCAGCAATCATTAACTTAAAGACCTGCTAAAAATAGATCTCATTAAAAGAAATAAGGAAGGAAACTATAATCTTCAAAAAGATACCATAGACAATGTAGCAATTTCAATGGTACATGTGGATGCACCAAGTCGTATAACATCCAACTACTTGGAGGAGCACCTCAGTGAGTTACAGGAAGACATAGACAGCAAAACTCTTCTGGTGGGAGACCTCAATCTCCCACTCTTAAATTTAGATGAATCTAACCATAGAAAAGAACAAAGTTAAGAAGGTAAATAGAATATTAGAAAACCTAGGCATGGTAAATCTTTCAAGAAAATTGAATGGGGATAGAAAAAAATATAATTTTTTCTGCATTCAATGGTACTTACACAAAAATTGACCATGTACTACAGCATAAAAATGCAATAATCAAATGCAGAAAGTTAAATATATGATCTTCTCAGGTCATAGTGCAATAAATATCACATGCACAAATGGGTCAGGGAGTGATAGATTTAAAACTATGTGGAAACTAAATAAACTCATTTAAAAGAATGAGTGAATCAAACAACAAATTATAGAAAGAATTAATGATTTCATCTTAGATAATGACAATAGGGAGACAACATGCCAAAACCGATAGGATGCAGCCAAAGCAGTTGGCAAGGGATATATTATATCTTTAAATGCTTGTATGAATAAATAAGAGCAATAGGAAGTCAGTGAAATAAGCATGCATCTAAAAAAAACTAGAGAAAGAACAAATTAAAACCCCTCAATTATGTGAAATTAGAAATTCTAAAAATTATAGCAATGATTAATAAAATTGAAAGTAAGAAAGTTATTGTACTATTAAATAAAACCAAGAGTTAGTTTTATGAAAAAAGAATGAAATTGATAAAACTCTGTTTTATACAATATATAAAACTATGTTTTATACAATAATTTGATTGAAAAAAAGAAAGAAAACCAAATTGCAAGTATCATAAATGAAAGAGGTGAACTCATCACCAATGAGGAGGAAATCAAAGTAACAATTCAGAATTATTTTGAACAATGGTACGCCAATAAGTTTGATAATCTAAAGTGTAATGGATGGATATTTACAAAAATATAAGTTGCCCGTGTTAAATGAAGAGCAATTAAATACCTAAATAACCTTATCACAGAAAAATAAATTCAACAAACCATCAATGAACTCCCTAAGAAAGAATCTCCAGGACCAGGTGGATTCACAAGTGAATTGTATCATTTAAGAAACAATTGGTTCCAATTCTATATAAATTCTTTGGAAAAACATATGAAGATAGAGCTCTACATAACTCTTTCTATGACACCAAAATGGTGCTGATTCCCAAACCAGGAAGAGTCAAAATATAGAAGGAAAATTACAGACCCATCTCCATAATAAAAATAGATGCAAAAGGGTTAAAGAAAATCATAGCAAAGCAATTAAAGCAAGATATAACTAGGATAATAGACTATGATCAAGTAGAATTTTTCCCCGGAGTGCATCTTTGGTTCAGTATTAAGAAAACTGATAAAATTAATTATATCAATAACAAACCTATCAGAAATCATATGATTATATCAATAGATGTTGAAAGGCTGAAAAAGCCTTTGACAAAATCCAATGCACATTCCTACTAAAAATCCGAGAAAGCTTAGGAATAAATGGATTTTTCCTAAGAATAATAAGAAATATCTTTCAAACACCATCAACAAACATTATATGCAGGGGAGAAAAGGTAGAGGCATTCCCAATAAGATCAGGGGTGACAAAGAAGTCAGTTTTAGGGACAAAAACTCTCTCTTCAGTAAAAATTGATGGGAACATTGGAGGTTAGTACGGCAGAAACTTGGATTAGTCTCACAGCTTACAAAGATAAGCTCAAAATGGATATAGGGCTTAGACAAAAAAGTCTATTTTATAAGCAAACTAGGAGATCAAAGCAGACTTTAACTACCAAATCTAGGGAAAGGGAAGCAGTTTATGACCAAGGAAGAGATGGTGAACATCATTAAAAACAAACTAGATAATTTCAATTTATTAACTTAAGAAAGCTTTTGCACAGACAAAAACCACTGTAACCAAGATCAAAAGAAATGTAGTAAACTGGGAAACAATTTTTCCAGCTAGCATTTCTGACAAAGCACTTATTTTTTTTTTTTTTTAGATTTTTCAAGGCAATGGGGTGAAGTGTCTTGCCCAAGGCCACATGGCTTGGTAATTACTAGGTGTCTAAGGCCGGATTTGAACCCAGGTGCTCCTGACTCCAAGGCCGGTGCTCTATCCACCACGCCACCTAGCCACCCCACCACCCCAAAGGATTCATTTCTAAAATACATGGAGAACTTAGTTATGTTTATAAGACAATAATCCACTTCCCAATTGACAAATGGTCAAAGATATGCAGAGGCAATTTATAGATGAGGAAATCAAAGAGATCCATAGTCATACAAAAATTGCTCTAAATCATTCTTGATTGGAGAATGCAAATTAAAGCAGCTCTGAGGTACCACCCCCCACCTCTCAGATTGGCCAATATGATCAGAGAGAGCAATGATCAATGTTGGAAGGGATGTGGGAAATCTGATCACTAATGCATTATTGTTGTATTCATAGCAGCTCTATTTGTGGTAGCAAAGAATTGGAAATTGAGAGAATGTCTATCACTTGGGGAATGGCTGAACAAACTGCAGTATATGTACCTTATGGAACACTATTGTTGTATTAGAAATCAGGTAGGATGGGAATCTGGAGAAGTCTGGAGGGATTTGCATGTACTGATGCTGAGCAAGATGAGCAGAAGCAGAAGAAAATTTTACACCATAACAACATCATCTCATTGATGGTCAAACTTAATGGACTTGATCATTCCAAAATTGCAACAATCAAGGAATCAAGGACAGTTTCTAGCTATCTGCAATAGAGAATATGATCTGTATCCAGGGCAAGAATTGTGGAGTTTGAACAAAGACCAAAGTATATTACTTATAATTTTAAAAAATGCATTATCTTATGTAATCTCACTATCACATATTCTATTTTTTTAAGGATATGATTTCTCTCTCAATAAATTCAATGAGATCAATGTATATAGCATGGAAACAATGTAACGATGAACAGACTGCCTTCTGTGGGGAGTGGAGGGAGGGAAGCAAGTTTTGGGGAAAAAATTGTAAAATTCAACAATAAATAAATACATTTTAAATAAAGATCAGGGTGAAACAAGGATGCCCATTATCATCACTACTATTCAATATTGTGTTAGAAATGTTAGCTTCTGTAATAAAAGAAGAAAAAGAAATTAAAGGAAGGAAGGAAGAGACAAAGCTCTCTTTGCATATGATATGATGGCAAACCTAGAGAATACTAAAAAATCATCTAACAAAACTACTAGAAACAACTGGCAACTTTAGCAACGTCGCAAGATTTAAAATAAACTCTCATAAATCCTCAACATTTCTGTATATGACTAGCAAGATTCAAAGAAACAGCTAAAAAGAGAAATCCCATTCAAAGTCATTTAAGGCAATATAAAATGTTTGGGAGTCTACCTGCAAAGGTAGAGTCAGAAATTTTATGAAAACAATTACAAAACACTTCTCATAACAAATTAAATCAGATTTAAGTAACTAGACAAATATCAACTGCTCATGCATAGAAGGCGTTAATGTAATAAAAATGACAATTCTACCTAAATTAAATTACTTATTTAGTGTCCTACCCATCAAAATTAAAAAAAAAATTACTTAAATGAGTTTGAAAAAACTGTACGTAAATTCATACAGAGAAATAGGAAGTCAAGAATTTCCAGAGATTTAATGAAAAAAGTACAAAAGAAGGTGACTTAGCCCTACCAGATCTAAAATTATATTATAAATCACCAGTCATCAAAACTGTCTGGTATTTGCTAAGAAACAGAGTGATGGATCAGAAGAATAGATTAGGTGCAAAAGCGATTTCAGGAAATGATCTGCTGTTTGATAAAACCAGAAAGTCCAGCTTTGGGGATTAAAAACTCTCTATTTGAGAAAAACTGTTGAGAAAATTGGAAGTTAGTCTGGCAGAAACTGGGATTAGACCAACATCTGACACCCTACACTGAGATAAGGTCAAAATGGGTACAGGAAGCAAACTGGGAGATCAAATAATAGTTTACCTATCAGATCTATGGAAAGGGAAGCAGTTTATGACCAAGGAAGAGATAGAGAACATCACTAAAAACATATTAGATAATTTTGATTACATTAAATTACGAAGTTTTTGCACAGACAAAACCACTGTAGCCAAGATCAAAAGAAATGTAGTATATTGCGAAACAATTTTTTCAACTATGTCTTCTGAGAAAGAACTCATTTCTAAAATATATAAAAAAGTGAGTGAGTGGAATTTATAAAAAAAAAATTCGCCAAATGACAAATAGTCAAAAGTTATGAAGATTTACAGATCAAGAAATCAAAGCTATCAATAGTCATATGAAAAATTGCTCAATATCATTATTGATTAGAGAAATGCAAATTAAAGAAGCTCTGAGGTTATATCTCACACCTATCAGGTTGGCAAGTATGACCAGAAAGGACAATAGTCAGTGTTGACAAGGAAGTGGGAAATCTGGGACACTAATACATTGTTGGTGGAGATGTGAAGTCATCCAACCTTTCTGGAGAATAATCTGTTATTATGACCAAAGGGCAATAAAATTGTGCGTACCCTTTGTACCAGCAATAGCACAACTGGGTCTATATCCTGAAAAGATTATAAAAAAGGATAAAAACATCACTTGTTCAAAAATATTCATAGCAACTCTGTGGGTGGTGTCAAATAAATGGAGACTGAGTGAATGTCCATTAACTGGGGAATGACTGAACAAATTGTGGCATGTGTACATTATGGAACACTATCGTTCTATTAAAAACCAGTGGGGATGGCAATTCAGAGAAGTGTGGAAGGATTTGTATGAACTGATGCTGAGTGAGATCAGCAGTACCAGAAGAACATTGTACACCATAACAGCAACATCGGGGTGATGATCAATCTTAATGCATTTGCTCATTCCATCAGTGCAACAATCAGGGACAATTTGAGGATATCTGCTATGGAGAATCCCATCTGTATCCAGAGAAAGAATTGTGGAGTTTGAACAAAGACCAAACACTATAACCTTTAATTATAAATAAAAATATTTTATTATGTAATTTTGCTATCTCTTATATTTTATTTTTTTCTTAAGGATATGATTTCTCTCTCAACACATTCAAATCAGATCAATGTATAGCATGGAAACAATGTAAAGATTCTTAGACTGCCTTCTGTGGGGAGTGGTGGAAGGGAAGAGAGATTAGGGGAAAAATATAGTATACAAAAATAAATAAACAAATAAAAATTTTAAAATTAATAAGTGATCTTTTCTTTGTTCCTTTTTTGATGATGATCAGAGCTTTAGAATTAATGGATCCCTCTGTGAGCGTATTCCACAGAGAATTTTCTATACACTATGATATCTACCTGGCATGTTCTAGATTTGCAAGATGCCTCTTTCCTTTGCATCTTTCCTTCACCTTGTTCTCTTATCTCTATTTCTCATTTCCTCCACAATGATCTCTTTTCTCAGTCTCTGAATTATACAGGGTTAAACACCTATTAAAAATGTGAATCAGGATTTGAACTCAGGTCATCTGTATTACTCAGAGGACTCTAATAGGAAACCTTACTCTTTTGTTATGTATATTTTCCCAGATCCACAAAATTATATTTCTTGTGGTCATTTGCTTCTGCCTTCTTCTTTCCTTCAATGCCTGCTTCTCTCTAATTCTATCACTCTATTCCAAACAGGTAGACAATCATATTCTCCCTCTGGAATCTCGAAGATCATGGAGCTGGAACACCTTTAAACAACATCAAAACCGACCAAATAAATTTACTGAGGAGACAACTGAAACAGTCAGTAGGTAAGTGACTTCTCCAGAGGCTCCAAACTTGGGAGTGGCTATGGTGGGACATAAAGTCAGTAAGTCAAGTCCCTTTAGAATGCTCTGACCACAATGACACCTACACAGTTTGTTCTACACTTGCAAAGGTTTTTCCCCCTTTTTTATCTTTTCATTTTCTGTGGACTCGTTCTGTTGCTTACTGTTATTGAAAATATATCTTGCCTCATTCATTTTATTTATTTTTTTGTTTTCCTGTCTCTAGCTCTCTGTCTCTATCTCTGTCTCTCTCTGATTTTATAACTGTATTGCTCTCTTTCTCAGTCTCTGTCTTTGTCTTTCACTCTCCCTCATTTTTCTTCCTCTATAAGAGCTTTTATTTTCCTTGTTCTCATTCCCAACCAAAAATAACTGGCTTTTTAAAAAATTCTATTACAAACATCCTCATAGATTCATGGCTGGAAGGAATAATAGGGGTCATTAAAGTCAAATTTCTTTAAATATAATAAAGGAAGAAATAGAGGTTCAACACTAAATGAACTGTCTAGTTTCAAAACATTATAAAGAATGGTAAGATATAAACTTGGATCAGAAGACTTCATAAATCAGAACCCTAAGAACATAGTTCTTAGGAACATTTACTATCAAACCCTAGGGGCTGTTCCCTATATCTGCCATCCCTTGATACACTCTCCCCTCCACATTTAACTTTCTTCTTCTTCTACCCCAAGACCAAAAGGGCTTCCTTTGTTCTCTCTGATACCAATAAGATTACATTGCTTCAACATTGACAGACACCATGAAGTCCAGCACCATGACCTACCAAAAACTGAGAATGACAATGGTTAAGTAATTTCTCCAGAGTCACAAAGTTGTCAGCAGCTATTGTGGGACTGAACCTCAAACAGTCAGTTCAAAGTAGAGAGTTCTGTCCATTAAGACACCTAGCAGGCTTGCCCTACACTGGTCAGGTGTACCTACCCTTCACACTTCTCTTACACCTATGGTCTCTGAGTACTTCTCATTTTCCCTCATAATGCCTCTTCTATCACTACCTTATTTATTTTCATGAAATAATCTCTTTTCTCTCTCTCTCTCTCTCTCTCTCTCTCTCTCTCTCTCTCTCTCTCTCTCTCTTCCTCTCCCTCTCCCTCTCCCTCTCCCTCTCCCTCTCCCTCTCCCTCTGCCTCTCTATCTATCTCTCTATATCTACATTTAGTTATAATGGAACAGAAAAAAGAAACTTAGTATGAGGAATGAAGAGATTTGTTGGTCTTCACAGGGTGTAGAGGGGCCCCTTTGAAATCCATTACAAAGGGGGAATGGTCCCAGCTAGTCACAAAACTGGGAGAGTTCTCCTAATGCCATTCCAAAGATGACAAACCAAAGATTAGAAGAAACTAGTCCTTAACTGGTCAAAAGTAACCTAGGGTCTTGGTCTTCTCCTTTGCACGTGCTCAAGGAGATTTATCTGTTCTTGCTCATTAGTTTAATGAGCAGGGTGGGGAAATGCATAGGAACCAATGTATCAATTAGATTTGTGACCCCAGCCTATGGTTGGCATGAAGGGGCAGGAATGTAGTCTTTCAAAGTGCATAAAAGGGCTTGTATTTTCGGGTTTCCCAGCCCTCTCTCCAACCATGAGAGAGGGGTGCCATTTTGTTAAGATATCTTAATCAAAACCATTTTCATCACTCTGGACTAAGTATTCTAGATCCATTTATAAGACTTAGACACTGTAATTGAATTATCCAGTGTCAAATATTTGAATATTAATGAAGAACTGAATTCAGGTCATTCTGACTGCCAAGAAAAGTCCACTAGGAGGCTTGCCGAGTTTCTTCTACATATTTCTTCCATTTCACACACTACTGTTTCCTGTGGATGCTTCCCTGTGTCTCCATCTCATCCTCAAGTTCTAAGTCCTTCTAACTCTATATCTTTATTCAAACTTAATCTCAAGTGAACCCAGAGAGATCCAAAGAAGTCACCGAAGTGAACAAATTCAGTCCCATAAATTTAATGAAGAGATGACTGTGGCAGACAGAGGTTAAATGACATCTCCAAAGAAGCAGAGCTTGTCAATGGTTCTGATGGGATTTATACATAAATTCTAAATCCCAAGTATGACTCTCTGGACACCAACCTGTTCCATTCAACCCATGCCAAATTCCTCTTCCCTTATTCTCTCCAATACCTGTGGTATCCTCTCTTTACTCTTCATTTTCCTAAATAATATTTTTCCACTCACTCCATTACTCATTTACAAGTGGTTCTCTCTACCTTTCCTGTTGTCTCTTTGTCTCCTTTCTCTTCCTAGATCTATCTCTGGATGTCTCACTGCCACATTGTGTCCTTATGTTTTTACTGCTTTCTGTCTCCTATTTGTCCCTCTTTCTTTCTTTCTCTCTCTCTCTCTCATTCTCACTTTCCCTACCTTGCTTTCCTGTTCTATAGTATTTCTTCCTCCTTATCGTAGGTCAAACCCATAAATAAGTGGTCTTTTCTTTTTCCTATTTCATCATTAAAACCATAGATTTAGAACTGGAGGGAACCTTAGGAGCGATGGAGTCCAAACACCTTTAATTGTAATAAAAGAAATAGAAGTTTAAATACTCTAAGTGAATTGCTGAATTTCAGACATTATTAAATATATGAAGTAGAACTAAAACTCAGGAGCCCAAGGTCAGATCACTGGGGAAAGTAGTCAAGTGTTGCATCTGCCCAGGTATCTCTTCTCTGTATTTCTCCCCTCTGTAATGCTCTATTCTATCTAACTCTAAATTTCTTCTACCCAAATCCACAAAGGCTGACTTTGTTCTCTCTTGCCTCCTTACTATCATTCAACTTAAGCATCATTAGACACCATCAAGTTAAGACTTGTCGTATTACTAAATGGCAAAGTGAAGCTGCCAGTGGATAATTGACATCTCCTAAGTACAAAGCTTATCATTGGCTCATGATCAGAGATTTGAACTCTAATACTTAATTCCAAATAGTGTTCTGTTCATTAGGAAAATGATCTGGTTTGTCCTATGCTAACAAGATGTTCCTTCCCTTTTCATTTCTCATCTTTCATCACTTTTGGTCATTTTTATCTGTTTCTTTTTTCCTACATGATCGTCTCTTCTATCACTCCCTGGTACATTCTCTTGTAGATCTTTGTCTCTTTCTCTTTATCTCTGTGTCTCTCTTTCTATATCTTTCTCTATTTCTCTGACTATTTTGTTGCCACTTTGCTATTTTTATCTCTTGTACCTCCTACCATCTTTGTCTCAGTGTTGTCCTATACTACCCTATCTGTGTCATCTCTCTGTCCCTTCCTCAGAAACTTTTGCTATTTGCTTTAATTTCAATCAGTAAAAAGCGATCTTTCCTTTTCCTCCCTATAATCATTTTGATCAAAGAGTGCTGGACAGAAACCCAGGTACCATTGTGTCCACATCCGTTGCACTTTAAAGGGGTACAGAGGGCCAGAAATTCTAACTGAATTGTCCAGTCATATATTAAAACGTGAAGGGGGATTTGAATTCAGGGTATTCTCACTTCCAAGAAGAGCCGACTAAGAGATATGGCTGTTTGGATCTAAATATTTGCCCCACTGCACTCACTATTATTTCCTTTGGATGCTTCTTTCTTTCTTTCTCCTTCTAGTCCACAATTCCTTTTTCACTCTAAATCTATCTCTGTCCATTCCAAGCTTAATTCCTAATCTTCATCCTTTTCTCTCTCTCTGGAATCCCAAGAATCATAGAAGTGGTTTGTCATTAAACACCATCAAATCTTTCCTAATACATTTAATGAGGGAAAACCAGAAGGTGATATTGCTTAAGTGGTTCTCCAATGTAACAAAGCTTGTCAGCAGCCAATGTGCATTTACAAATCAAATTACCAGCAGTTTGTATAATGTTCTATCCCAGTATGACTCCTAGTTGGTTGACTCTAGAGTTGAGAGGTGTTCTTTCCTTGTCTGTGGTTTCTTTGCTCAGTTATGCACTAACCTCCACAATGGTCTATTCTCTGATTTCTTTGTCCATTATCATGTATTTTTCTTTTTCCATTTCTCTATTTCTCTCTGTGTCTCTCTTGCTCTGTCTGGTTCTGTGACAAGTAGCTCTAACCAAACCAGGCCCTGTCCTCGTTTTCTTGCCTCAGTGGCCTATTCCTTTTATGTTTTTGTCTCTTCTCTTTGTAGAATCATAAGGAAGGTTTTTTTTTTCTCTTCTTCATTAACAGTAATATTGAGCAGGAAAGAAACTACAGATCATCCAATTAAAAAACATTATTCTTTAGAGAAAGAAACCCTGTCTGGGACAGATTAAATAAACTTGAGGCAAGATTGGAACTTTGGTACACAAGACTCCAAATTCGATTGCTCTTCATTTCTCATCAGGCTGACTTCTGATCTTCTCCATCATATCCATGCATCTCTTTTCTCCTAGAGCATCTGTTCAGACCTAGAATTCACTCTGCAGAAGAATCATCAGATCCTATCGCTCCCTGAATGGATGGTTCCTCCCAGAAATTCCCTTTATGGAGTGCACTCATACCATTCAGCTCTACATTGCCTACCAGTATACACTCAGCATAGTTTAATCTTTGCTCCGGACTTGGGACCTTCCTCTCCAGAGCCACACTCACTTTTCAGTTTTCTCTGCCTACTATGCTGACTTCCAACACTGGGTCGTACTTCTCTGAGGGCAGTGATACTGTTTTTGTTTCTTTCTATTTTTCTTACTGCCTGGTATATAGAACAAGCTCAATAAATGGTCGTGGAGCAACCGGCTAACTCTTTGTAACATGGCCCTTAGCTTTGTCTCTTTCAATCCCCACAATAGAAATTGTCCTTCACTCTCTCTCTTCCCCTCACTTTTGGGCCCCTATCTCTGTCTCTCTGCTCCCTATACTCTGACCTCTTGTACACCGCCTTGTGGATTACCAAGGAACTGTTTCCTGTTTATTCTGCATCTTTATTTTGATTTCTATCACTATTCTACCTTCATTTCTGGCATATTTCTCCAGCTCTGTTCTCCATTCTTTTTTCTTCTTTGTCTTTACCTTCTCTAGAAAAATCCTTTTGTTGCTGGCTCTCTGTCTTACTAAAACCATTATTGTCTATGTCTCAATTGTAATGAATAATCAATGGTCTTTTCCCTGACTCTTAATATCCCAGATTATCAGAAATTAGAAGTTATGAGGAATTATTTTGGATGATGGACTAAAACCCTAGAATTGCAGGACAGAAAAAATGGAGATAATTTAAGTGACCTGCCCAGCATCAAAGAGCTAACAAGAATGTGACTGAGGGGGCTATCAGGTGGCACAGTGGACAGAACACTGGCCCTGGAGTCAGGAGGACCTGATTTCAAATATGGGCTCAGACACTTAATGATTACCTAGCAGTTTGATGTTGGGCAAGTCACTTAACCCCATTGCCTTGCAAAGAAAAAAAGATTGTGACTTTGTCAGTATTTGAACCCAACTAATTCATCCTTCCAGGAACAGTGTACTCGGAGATCTAGCTCTGTGAAATCCACATTCTATGGCCCTGCCTTTGGAGTGACCCTTTCTTTCTGTCTCCCTCCTTACTAGTACCCTGTTAATTCTAATCATATCTTTCTCCTTCTAACCTAAATCCACAAGTGCTTTCTATTCTCTTAATGGTACCCATAAGATAATAGAGAAGGTGCAACATTGGAAGCTCTGAATTTTAGTACCAGCAATTAAGGCTTTGTTCCTTCCCCCTGGGACAGGGGGAAAACATTTCTGCATTAAATTTTTCTAATGTGTATTGAAGGAGGACTTACTGTACTTGAAGTCATAATGACTTGATACACATCTTGTCTCAAACCAACTGACTGTGTTACCATAATGGAACCTTGACAAGGGATCCAGGTACCATCATTACATCTCAGATGAGACAGGGCTGTCTCCACTTTTCCTGATTCATATCTGACCACTGGACCCAAATGGCTCTGGAGGAGAAAATGAGGCTGGTGACTTAGTTCAGCAACCCGCTCACTGAAATACAAATCATGTGCTTGTCATGGCATCACCTCCCTGAATATAATGGTTATCTTCAAAAATGAAGGATAAATATCATCACCACCACCACCACCACCACCACCATCATCATCATCATCACCATCAACATCATCATTATACTCATCTAAACCAAGCAAGATAAAAATGCCAGAATTCATTGTTTGTTTAAGTGGAAGACCTTAGTCCTTTTAAGACAAGGTCCTTAATGAGTCTTATTGGCACTGAGCTAATCCCAATTCAGTGATTAAACCTAAGAAAGAAAGAAATGAAAGGAAGAATTATCTCTTTTACCTAGTGAAAAAAATTTGGGAGGGTCAGGCCCTCAGCATTTCTGGCCAAAACAGAACAAAATTGTCTTTATTTTCTTTCTGAACCAATTTAGATGTAAGAGGAGAATCAATAACAAAGGAAAAGGGCAAGTAGGTAATTACATATATGGATAGGGGGAAGACGTTATGACAGAACAACTATAAGTGACAATCACTGCAAATAAAATAATTATGATTCAGGAAAGTTGAAATATTTTTCCATAAAGGGATCAAATGCATCTAAAAGAAGAACAGTAACAGTTAAGTGAGAGAAAATATCTCTGCACTAAATTTTTCTAATGTGTATTGAAAGAGGACTTACTGTATTTGAAGTCAGAATGACTTGATACACATCTTGTCTCAAACCAACTGACTGTGTTACCATAATGGAACCTTGACAAGGGATCCAGGTACCATCATTACATCTCAGATGAGCCTCAGTTCACCTATCTCTTTATGTTGTATAGGCCAGAATATGTATACCCAACTTCTGGACATGTCCAGACATTTGCTACTCCCCAGGAAAATATCCTGGCCAGACTGGTAAAAACAATAGTCACCCTGAACTGATAGCCACACCAAAAGACTAAACAATGGTTTCTGTCAGCTAGATTCTCCTCTCACCTTTACTAATAGTCCATTGTCTAAATCAGAGATAGGACTCTCCCTACACAGGATACATAGGATACAGACTCATGTGATATAATCATGCCACCCAATAATCTTCTTTTATCTCAATAAGAACAACTTCACCCTGCTTTTCCTCCTCCTTTCCATAAGAAGAGGGACACAAGTAGAGGTGTCACACTTACAAAATCATGGGGAAGTTACAGGTATCAAAAGGGACAGATCCCCTGACTAAACAATGTACACATAGGCGAGAGATGGTGGAGAGGAACTGGTCTAGTGTCTCTCCTCTCTTCTCTTCTGCCCTGGAAACATCCAATGTCCTTCTTCATCTGCTGAATCTGTTCCAAAAGGTCTTCTCCAGCTCAGGTGACTGCTTGCCACCACCTCTTCTGATAAAGAAACTGCTTAATATTTTACTCAGTTCAAAACACAAGTTTTCATCACAAGGCAATAAAATTCTAGGGCTTATTACAATTTAAATTTTGCCTTACTCACTTCAACACAATAATCTTCCTTAAGTGTTTTACCGCATGAGTAAATTCCACTGAGAATTACCACATTAACTTAAGTTTTTAACATATACATTTCTCAACCTTTTGGTCTCATTGCAATAATGACTCAGACATCCTTAATCAAAATGGATTTCTTTTTCTTTCCCACAATATTCCCAAATGTACCATAGATTTTTCTTTTTTCCAGATATACTTCTCTGACTCATATTCTTTTCCTTAAACTAGACCTTAAAACTGTAATTATCTTAAAAATTTCCCTTTCTTTTGCTTATAACTTTATTATAAAGGGCCAGGACAGCAAAGCAAAACTCCTTTATAGATAAAATTACTGAATGTTAGTATTCAAGCAGAAATCATGTGCATAGACAAATGACGTTGACCAAATTTATTCTTTCAGGTGAGACATTGTCCATATGTCGCTTTGGGGAAATCAAGTCTAAAGGGTCCAGCTTCAGGTCTTACTGTGAAGCCATCCCTTCAACTGTACATCCCTGTCATCTGACATCTTTAGCCCATTGGCTTCCTGGGTTTCAAGGACATGACATTGATCCAGTAACATCGGCTTTTTGCAGACCATCCTGGTATCTAACATAAAAAAGAGAAAATTGATTAAAAGTCTCATAAAAAAGTTATCGTATATAATATTGATATCTCATATATTCTATTTTTTAAGGATTTCAATTCTCTCCCAACACAGTCAATTAGATCAGTGTATAACATGGAAACAATGTAAAGACTAACAGACTGCCTTCCATGGGGGGGGGAGTGGGATTTGAGTGAAAATTGTAAAATTTAAAATAAATAAATAAATTTTAAATAAAAAAGATCAGGGGTGAAACGAGGATGCCCACTATCACCCCTACTATTCAATATAGTGGTAGAAATGTTAGCTTCAGCAATAACAGAAGAAAAAAAATTGAAATAATTAGAATTGGGAAGGAAAAGACAAAACTCTCACTCTTTGCAGTGACATGAGATATACCTAGAGAATCCCAAAAAATCATCTCAAATGCTACTCGAAATAATTAGCAACATTATCAAAGTAGCAGAATATAAAATAAACCCTCATAATTCCTCAACATTTCTATATATGATTAGCAAGATGCAGCACAACGATCTAGAAAGTGAAATGCCATTCAAAATAACTTCAGACATTATAAAATACTTGGGGGTCTACCTGCCAAAGCTGAGTCAGAAACTGTTTTAAGAACAATTACAAAACACTTCTCATACAAATAAAATCTGATTTAAATAACTGCAGAAATACCCTCTTCTCATGGATAGGCCTAGCAAATTAAACTACTTATTTAGTGCCCTACCAATTAAAATTCCAAATATTACTTTAATGAGTTAGAAAAAATTGTAAGTAAATACATATGGAGAAATAAAAAGTCAAGAATTTCCAGGCATTTAATGAAAAAAGTACAGAAGAAGGTGGCTTAGCCCTACCAGATTTAAAATTATATTATAAAGCATCAATCATTAAAACTGTCTGGTATAGGCTAAGAAATAGAGTGGTAGATCAGTGGAATAGACTAGGTGCAATAGCAGGAAATGATTATTGTAATCTGCTGTTTGCTAAACCCAAAGAGTCCAGCTATTGGGATAAAAACAATCTATTCTATAAAGAACACTGTTAAGAAAATTGGAAGTTAGTATGGCAGAAACTTGGATTAGGCCAACACCTCACACCCTCTACCAAGATAAGTTCCAAATGGATACAGCATTTAGCCATAAAAGACAATATTATAAGCAAACTAGTAGATCAAGGAAAAGTTTACCTGTCAGATCTATGGAAAGGGAAGCAGTTAATGACCACAGAAGAGATGGAGAACATCATTAAAAACAAACTAGATGATTTTACTTACATTAAATTAAAAAGCTTTTGCACAGAAAAAAACACTGTAAGCAACATCAAAAGAAATGTAGTAAATTGGGAAACAATTTTTACAGCTAGTATTTCTGACAAAGGACTCATTTCTAAAATATATAGAGAACTGAGTCAGTTTTTTTTAAAAGCCATTCTCCAATTGACAAATGGTGAGAGGATAGGCAAAGGCAATTTACAAATGAGGAAATCAAAGCAATCCATAATCATAAGAAAAATTACTCTAAATCACTAATTATTAGAGAAATGCAAATTACAGCATCACTAAGGTACCACCTCACACCTCTCAAATGCGCCAGTAAGACCAGAAAGGGCAAGGGTCAATGTTGGAAGTAATGTGGGAAATCTGGGACACTAATACATTGTTGGTGGCTGTGAACTCATCCAACCTCTCTGGAGAGAAATTTGGAATTCTGCCCAAAGGAAAACAAAAATGTGCATGTCCATTGATTCAGCAATACCACTACTTGGTCTATACCCTGAAGAGATGATGAAAAAGGGTAAAAACATCACTTGTACAAAAATATTCATAGCAACCCTGATTGTGGTGGCAAAGAATTGGAAATCAAGTGAATGCCCGTCATTTGGGGAATGGTTTAAAAAACTGTGCTATATGTGTGTCATGGAACACTATTGTTCTATTAGAAACCAGAAGGGATGGGAATTCAGCGAAGCCTGGAAGGATTTGCATGTACTGATGCTGAGTGAGATGGGCAGAACCAGATAAACACTGTAGACCCTAACAATAACATGGGGGTGATGATCAACCTTAATCTGCTTTCTCATTCCATCAGTGCAACAATCAGGCACAATTTAGGGGTATAAGCAATGGAGAATGCAATCGGTATCTAGAGGAAAAAATTTTGGAGTATGAAGAAAGACCAAAGACTGTTACCTTTAATTAAAAAAAAAAACAACTTTGTCTTATTATGTAATTTAGCTATCTCTTATACTTTTTTTCTTCCTTAAGGATATTATGACTTCTCTCTTATCACATTCAACTTAGATCAAGGTATATTACTGAAATAATGTAAAGACTAACAGACTTGGGGGCGGCTAGGTGGCACAGTGCATAAAGCACCAGCCCTGGAGTCAGGAGTACCTGGGTTCAAATCTGGTCTCAGACACTTAATAATTACCTAGCTGTGTGAGTTGGGCAAGCCACTTAACTTGGTTTGGCTTGCAAAAACCTAAAAAAAATCAAAAATTATATTTCTTATGTTTATTTTTTTCATATTACATAGGTGCTTTTACTTCAAAGCAAACAACCAGGTTTGCAATATATATTCCCATATAAAGCCAGAAACTTAAACTTGTTTAGCTACTAGCCATCCTTAACATGCAAATTGCTTTGTTTTGTTTTTTTTTCTTTATGACTATTTTCATTATGAAATATTTCATATATGACTATTGATAGCATTGATTTCTTGATCTGTAAATCTTCATAACCTTTGACTATTTGTCATTTGGGGGAATGCTTTTTTTTATAAATTCCACTCACTCACTTTTTTATATATTTTAGAAATGAGTTCTTTGTCAGAAGACATAGTTGAAAAAAATTGTTTCGCAATATACTACATTTCTTTTGATCTTGGCTACAGTGGTTTTGTCTGTGCAAAAACTTTGTAATTTAATGTAATCAAAATTATCTAATATGTTTTCAATGATGTTCTCTATCTCTTCCTTGGTCATAAACTGCTTCCCTTTCCATAGATCTGACAGGTAAACTATTATTTGATCTCCCAGTTTGCTTCCTGTACCCATTTTGAGGTTATCTCAGTATAGGGTGTCAGATGTTGGTCTAATCCCAGTTTCTGCAAGACTAACTTCCAATTTTCTCAACAGTTTTTCTCAAATAGAGAGTTTTTAATCCCCAAAGCTGGCCTTTTTGGTTTTATCAAACAGCAGATCATTTCCTGAAATCGCTTTTGCATCTAATCTATTCTTCTGATCAATCACTCTGTTTCTTATCAAATACCAGACAGTTTTGATGACTGGTGATTTATAATATAATTTTAGATCTGGTAGGGCTAAGTCACCTTCTTTTGTACTTTTTTCATTAAATCTCTGGAAATTCTTGACTTCCTATTTCTCTGTATGAATTTACGTACAGTTTTTTCAAACTCATTTAAGTAATTTTTTTTTTAATTTTGATGTGTAGGACACTAAATAAGTAATTTAATTTAGGTAGAATTGTCATTTTTATTATAATAACTCCTTCTATGCACGAGCAGTTGATATTTGTCTAGTTACTTAAATCTGATTTAATTTGTTATGAGAAGTGTTTTGTAATTGTTTTCATAAAGTTTCTGACTCTACCTTTGCAGGTAGACTCCCAAACATTTTATATTGCTTTAAATGACTTTGAATGGGATTTCTCTTTTTAGCTGTTTCTGTGAATCTTGCTATTCATATACAGAAATGTTGAGGATTTATGAGAGTTCTTTTTATATCTTGCGACTTTGCTAAGGTTGCCAGTTGTTTCTAGTAGTTTTGTTAGATGATTTTTTTAGTAATCTCTAGGTTTGCCATCATATATGATGCAAAGAGAGCTTTGTCTCTTCCTTCCTTCCTTCCTTTAATTTCTTTTTCTTCTTTTATTACAGAAGCTAACATTTCTAACACAATATTGAATAATAGTGATGATAATGGGCATCCTTGTTTCACCCTGATCTTTATTTAAAATGTATTTATTTATTGTTGAATTTTACAATTTTTTCCCCAAAACTTGCTTCCCTCCCCCCACTCCCCACAGAAGGCAGTCTGTTCATCTTTACATTGTTTCCATGCTATATACATTGATCTCATTAAATGTGTGAGAGAGAAATCATATCCTTAAAAAATAGAATATGTGATAGTGAGATTACATAAGATAATGCATTTTTTTAAATTATAAGTAATATTCTTTGGTCTTTGTTCAAACTCCACAATTCTTGCCCTGGATACAGATCATATTCTCTATTGCAGATAGCTAGAAACTGTCCTTGATTCCTTGATTGTTGCAGTTATGAGATGATCAAGTCCATTAAATTTGACCATCAACGCAATGTTGTTGTTATGGTGTACAATGTTCTTCTGCTTCTGCTCATCTCGCTCAGCATCAGTACATGAAAATCCCTCCAGACTTCTCCAAATTCCCTTCCACCTCATTTCTAATAGAACAGTAGTGTTCCATAAGGTACATATACTGCAGTTTGTTCAGCCATTCCCCAAGTGATAGACATTCTCTCAATTTCCAATTCTTTGCTACCACAAATAGAGCTGCTATGAATACAACAATAATGCATTAGTGATCAGATTTCCCACATCCCTTCCAACATTGATCATTCCTCTCTCTGATCATATTGGCCAATCTGAGAGGTGGGGTTGGTACCTCAGAGCTGCTTTAATTTGCATTCTCCAATCAAGAATGATTTAGAGCAATTTTTGTATGACTAAGGATCTCTTTGATTTCCTCATCTATAAATTGCCTCTGCATATCTTTGACCATTTGTCAATTGGGAAGTGGATTATTGTCTTATAAACATGACTAAGTTCTCCATGTATTTTAGAAATGAATCCTTTGGGGTGGTGGGGTGGCTAGGTGGCGTGGTGGATAGAGCACCGGCCTTGGAGTCAGGAGTACCTGGGTTCAAATCCGACCTTAGACACCTAGTAATTACCAAGCCATGTGGCCTTGGGCAAGACACTTCTCCCCATTGCTTTGAAAAATCTAAATAAAATGAGTCCTTTGTCAGAAATGCTAGTTGCAAAAATTGTTTCCCAGTTTACTACATTTCTTTTGATCTTGATTACAGTGGTTTTTGTCTGTGCAAAAGCTTTCTTAAGTTAATAAATTGAAATTATATAGTTTGTTTTTAATGATGTTCACCATCTCTTCCTTGGTCATAAACTCCTTCCCTTTCCCTAGATTTGGTAGTTAAAGTCTGCTTTGATCTCCTAGTTTGCTTATAAAATAGACTTTTTTGTCTAAGCCCTATATCCATTTTGAGCTTATCTTTGTAAGTTGTGAGACTAATCCAAGTTTCTGCCGTACTAACCTCCAATGTTCCCATCAATTTTTACTGAAGAGAGAGTTTTTGTCCCTAAAACTGACTTCTTTATCACCCCTGATCTTATTGGGAATGCCTCTAGCTTTTCTCCACTGCATATAATGTTTGTTGATGGTGTTTGAAAGATATTTCTTATTATTCTTAGGAAAAATCCATTTATTCCTAAGCTTTCTCGGATTTTTCGTAGGAATATGCATTGGATTTTGTCAAAGGCTTTTTCAGCCTTTCAACATCTATTGATATAATCATATGATTTCTGATAGGTTTGTTATTGATATAATTAATTTTATCAGTTTTCTTAATACTGAACCAAAGATACACTCCGGGGATAAATTCTACTTGATCATAGGCTATTATCCTAGTTATAACTTGCTTTAATTGCTTTGCTATGATTTTCTTTAACCCTTTTGCATCTATTTTTATTATGGAGATAGGTCTGTAATTTTCCTTCTATATTTTGACTCTTCCTGGTTTGGGAATCAGCACCATTTTGGTGTCATAGAAAGAGTTATGTAGAGCTCAATCTTCATGTGTTTTACCAAAGAATTTATATAGAATTGGAACCAATTGTTTCTTAAATGATAGAATTCACTTGTGAATCCACCTGGTCCTGGAGATTCTTTCTTAGGGAGTTCTTTGATGGCCTGGTGAATTTATTTTTCTGTGATAGGGTTATTTAGGTATTTAATTGCTCTTCATTTAACACGGACAACTTATATTTTTGTAAATATCCATCCATTTCACTTTAGATTATCAAACTTATTGGCATACCATTGCTCAAAATAATTCTGAATTGTTACTTTGATTTCCTCTTCATTGGTGTTGAGTTCACCTCTTTCATTTATGATACTTGCAATTTGGTTTTCTTTTTTTCAATCAAATTATTGTATAAAACATAGTTTTATATATTGTATAAAACAGAGTTTATCAATTTCATTCTTTTTTCATAATTCTAACTCTTGGTTTTATTTATTAGTATAATAACTGTCTTACTTTCAATTTCATTAATCATTGCTATAATTTTTAGAATTTCTAATTTCATATAATTGAGGGGTTTTACTTTGTTCTTTCTCTAGTTTTTTTTTTAGATGCATGCTTAGTTCACTGACTTCCTCTTGCTGTTATTTATTCATATAAGCATTTAAAGATATAATATATCCCTTGCCAACTGCTTTGGCTGCATCCTATCGGTTTTTGCATGTTGTCTCCCTATTGTCATTATCTAAGATGAAATCATTAATTCTTTCTATAATTTGTTGTTTGATCCACTCATTCTTTTAAATGAGTTTATTTAGTTTCCACATAGTTTTAAATCTATCACTCCCTGACCCATTTTTGCATGTGATATTTATTGCACTATGATCTGAGAAGATCATATATTTAACTTTCTGCATTTGATTATTGGGTTTTTATGCTGTAGTACATGGTCAATTTTTGTGTAAGTACCATGGAATGCAGAAAAAATTATATTTTTTTCTATCCCCATTCAATTTTCTTGAAAGATTTAGCATGCCTAGGTTTTCTAATATTCTATTTACCTTCTTAACTTTGTTTTTTTCTATGGTTAGGTTCATCTAAATATAAGAGTGGGAGATTGAGGTCTCCCACCAGAAGAGTTTTGCTGTCTATGTCTTCCTGTAACTCACTGAGGTGCTCCTCCAAGTAGTTGGATGTTATACGACTTGGTGCATCCACATGTACCATTGAAATTGCTACATTTTCTATGGTATCTTTTTGAAGATTATAGTTTCCTTCCTTATTTCTTTTAATGAGATCTATTTTAGCAGGTCTTTAGTCTAAGATAATGATTGCTGCACTTGCTTCACTTCAGTTGAAGCAAACTATATCTTGCTCTAACCTTGTACCTTTACAAATGAGTTTCTTGGAAGCAACATACTGTAGGATTCTGATTTTTATTCCACTCTTCTATTTGCTTATGTTTTATAGGAAAATTCATCCCACTCAGAATTAACATTAAAATTACTCTTTATTGCCCTCCATACTATCTTCTCCTGTTGAGGCATTACTCACTGGGTTTATTAACTCCATGTGGGCAGGCCAGTAGGGTGTGCTAGAGGCTTTACTCACTTGGCTTAGTAACTCCAAGAGATCTGGCCAGTGGGGAATACTGGTTGCTTTATTTGGAGTGTCTGTGGCCTTGATTTGAGGTGCTCTCCCTAGACCTGGAGGGGGTGGGGGGTGCTGCTGTAGTCTGCTACCCTTGAATAGTGTGGACTGGGCTCTGGGGTGAGATAGTTAATTTCCCCTATTCAGATGAGGAAGCTCTGCTGCCCATGGCTGAACCTGGGTGGGGGTGGGGTGGGGCTGTAACTATTCTAGGAAGAGGACTTTGAAATGAAAGTATGGAACCTGTGGTCCTCCAGACTAGCCAAGCCCAGCGGATTGATGTCCAGCCACACTCTGTAATTCTATGTGCTCTAGCTTCCCAGACTACTGCTCCCAAAGATGCTTCATTGGTTCTCGGACTGTGGCTCCCACAGTCAATGCCTTTGAGGATGATCTTAAGTTTCTCTGGATCTCATCCCACCCCCGCTGGCTCTCTGCTTTTTGTCCCCGGTTCATCCACTATCCCTGAAGACAGACCTTGTTGGTTGTTCTTCTAGCTTCTTTTTCTGTGTTTTGTTGATTGAATTTCTGTTAAAAGGCTTGATTTATATCAGTTCTAAGGGAAAGCCAGGAGACCAAAGCATAGTGACTGTCTTCTCTCTGCTATCTTGGCTGGAAGTCAAGACCTGTAATTCCTGAGTGGGAGTTAGAGTAAGGTGAAAAAGTTTTGAGGATGGAATAGAGAGAGGAAGGAGGAGAAGAGGGAGATAGACACATAGACAGAGACAGAGAGGGAGCACTGTGAAGAGGGTGAAAGTGGAGGCAGAAGACTCTGGGGGGGAGTTCCCCAAGGAGATTGGAGGGGAAACATGATGAAAGAAAATTGAAATAGGAATAAATACATTTGGGTTAGAAAATTGATGCTCAATATCTGTGTTATTCTGACAGATCATGTTGCCTCTCTCTTCCTCAATTTCCTCCTCTGTAAAATGATAAAACTGACTGTGAAGGCCTTTAAGTCCCTCAAGTTTTATGAGTTTATGGATGAAGGAGAGAGAAGTAATGACCACTTGGAATTAGAGTCCAAAGGATTTGGAAGATTTAGAGAGAATTTTCATTGATGAGGAAAGAGATATAGATGAAGTGAACTACTCGGAGGGCCATATGTAGGACTGATGAAATGAAGTCTCTATATTTATTTTCTTGGAAGTCAACATAGATTGAATTCAAATACTTTCTCACTTATGTTCTCACTAGATGTGTGACCCTGGGAAAATCACTTAAAGTGGCCAAGTCTTTTTTGTTTCTGCCCTAAAATGATAGACTTGGAATCAAAAATCCCTGCTATTCCTACCCTTTCTGAGTCTAAATCTGGGCAGGACAGTGATTCTAGGATGTGGGGAGTGAAAGACACAGATTCCAACAAGGGAGAGAGGAGGTTTAGAAACGTAAGTTAGAACTTTAGAACTGGGAGATATCTGGGAGGCATCACAGGGCCATTTAACAGAATCCTCTGGTTGGCGTGAGATCTATGTAAGTTTGCATCTGAACTCAGAAAGTGAAAAGTTGTTTTACCTCAGGGGAGTCACTTGCTCAAGTCAATTTTCTCTTTTTTCAGTTGCTGGACGTGGACTTGTTAATGTACCATTTTCTTCCAGTTATATAGTACTGTGAGGGACAGCAGTATGGAAAGCTCTGTGCACCTCGTATCATGTGTATGTGTTGGAATAGGAACCAGAACCATTTTAATATATCTTGATTGCCTAAAAATTTAAAATTCCCCAAAGCCCCTAGTGGCCTAATATTAGAAAATCTCCAATCCCTCGGCAAGGTGACAGTCAAAATCCTATCCGCTATAGTACCAAGTAATTGTTGTCCTTGGGTAAGAGACCAGTTACGTTTATCCAGAATGAGTTTTTCATGTTTTTTTGGGGGGGTTGGGTTTTTTTGTTTGTTTTTGTTTTTTTCAAGGCATTAGGGTTAAATGACTTGCCCAAGGTCACAGAGGTAGGTAATTCTTAAGTGTCTGAGGCTGTATTTGAGCTCCTAGGCTGGTGCTCCATCCATTGTGCCACATAGCTGCCTCTTAAAATGACTTTTTCTCAATATTTTAAGTATTTGTTCCCTTTCCCCTTATCTCCTTGAACTTGAATAAAAAATTTATTCTTCTTTACACAAGTCAATCAGCCAACATTCATTAATTACCTCCTAATTTCAGTCATTGTGATAAACACTGGAAATGTAAAAACAGGTTAAACGTAGTCTCTGTTCTCAAGGATCTCCCAGTCTGAAGCTAGAAATCACATGCCAACAATTATATATAATCCAGATATAAACATGATACATTTGAAATGGCAAGGTATTAGAATTGAAGGAACTGGGGAAATTGTTTTTCATAGATTGTGGAATTACAGGGAAACCTTGACAAGAATGGAAACTATTGGAGACATGGTGGACAACCGGTGAAAATGGTCTGAGTCAGAAGATGGAGCTTCTTGTTGAGGCAACAAGAGAGAAATCAATGTCACTGGATCACAGATTATGTGGTTAAGAGAGTATAGGGTGAACGAAGACTGGAGAGGTCACCATAAAGGTGGAGTATTGAATGCCAAGCAGAGATATTAGATTTCATCCTGGAGACTCTGGAGGTCAGTGAATAGTGGAGTTCCATGTTTGGATTTGATCATTTGCACAACTGATGGAGAATGGAGTGGAGCATGGTGAAAATGGAGATAGGAGAAAGCAAAAAACATGACTCCTTCAACAGTTCAGATATGAAATGATGAAGAACTACCTCAAAGTGGTAACAGTGTCAAAGGACAGAGGTGGCGCATGTGAGAGATTTGAAGAAGGCCAAATGTACAAGCTGTAGTGTCAGATAATGAATCCTTCAGTTTCCCTACCAAATATTTTACCTTTTCTCCACTGACTCATCTCCTATGTTTTCTTCTTGTAAAATGCCTGTATAATGTTGCTTGTGTCTTAGTATTCTGAGTGCCTATGAGGCTATAAAACCAAAATTTGTTCCTTAGGAAGCTGTAGTTTCTTCTATTCATTGAAGTTAAGCTTTCTTAGCAGCCTAATAGTAGTAGGCTAAACCAGGTGGAAAGTAAAAGACAGGCCCCAAACTTTGTGTCAATCAGCTCAAGTACATGAAGACTTCCACTTGGGAATGTATAGATAGGAACAATTTGTTCCAATGGACATGGAGGTTGCTGAAGCAGGTGATGTGGAGTATTTAGAGCCTGATCAGATAGTGAAATCACCAAGGTCATTCACTGAATCCTTGACCGCAACCAGTCATCCTGATTTTGTCTCACAACTGGACTGAGAAGATTCTGGAAGAGAGAGAGTAAGGTTGATGATTTTATGAAACTATCTCAATTCATTTCAACTCATTTGTAAGTCATGTAGTGTTTTACCCCAATATCATGTTGCCTTTGGTTCTCTTTGAAAAAAAGGACAATAACTTACCCACTTTTCCAGTAGACTCTATGGACACCCAGTCCTCAAGGACCAAAGCATCATGCAAAGCCAAATCATTTCAAGAACGATTTGTATCCCCCAATCATACTCTCTTTCACACTCCACCCCCGTTAGCTCTCCAACCGTGGTTAAAACCTAGTTAACTAAAGGATAGATTAAGACAACATCATGGAGTGGCCAGGTGGCGCAGTGGATAAAGCACTGGCCCTGGAGTCAGGAGTACCTGGGTTCAAATCCGGTTTCAGACACTTAATAATTACCTAGCTGTGTGGCCTTGGGCAAGCCACTTAACCCCATTTACCTTGCAAAAAAAACCTTAAAAAATACAAGATCACTTCCTAATCTCTTCTTGTATAACCCTTCTAAGTAGGTTGCTACCTTCTAAGGTACTACAAGCCTCTAAGTACCTAGTAAAGTAAATACACCTCTGATGTAATAGAGTATAGAGTCTCTAAGTACTTAAAATCCTTGGACACTCTGAAGATCTCTCTCAACAACTTCAAAATTGATTGTAAACTTTGGGAGACATTGGCATAGGACTGCCCAGTATAAGATGCCCTCATCAGGGCATCTATGAGTGGTGATATCCATGAGCAAGACAGAATTAAAGGAGTTCAAAGGAAATGTGAGACACAAAATTTTGGAGTAAACACATCGTCTTTTCACGTGAACAATTTGTGCACAGCAGAGCATTCTGAGTTCATATAGCTACGATGAGCCACTGTCATATGTCTTGTAATTTGTCTCAAACTTAGTGATGTCATTTTTTCTTCTTTGATAATGAAGGAAAAGAACTAACCATACCCATATCCTCTAAGTACAGTGTGTTCAACTGTCTTCAACCCTTTAACGATCTGAAGAGAAATATATCTCAAGTGTTACAAGTCTTCACCTGTGGGTTATAAACAATTTAATGTTCTTGGCTAACATTTCACCCCCCCTTTCATACATCTCTTCAATTTTTTATTTGAAGTTTGAATTCTCTGTTCAGCTTTTTATCAGGAAATTTTAGAAGTTGTCGATTTCGTTGAGTATCTATCTTTTCATCTGAAAGAATAAGATGAACTTTGCAGAGTAATAAATTCTGGGCTCTGGGGTGAGATAGTTAATTTCCCCTATTCAGATGAGGAAGCTCTGCTGCCCATGGCTGAACCTGGGTGGGGGTGGGGTGGGGCTGTAACTATTCTAGGAAGAGGACTTTGAAATGAAAGTATGGAACCTGTGGTCCTCCAGACTAGCCAAGCCCAGCGGATTGATGTCCAGCCACACTCTGTAATTCTATGTGCTCTAGCTTCCCAGACTACTGCTCCCAAAGATGCTTCATTGGTTCTCGGACTGTGGCTCCCACAGTCAATGCCTTTGAGGATGATCTTAAGTTTCTCTGGATCTCATCCCACCCCCGCTGGCTCTCTGCTTTTTGTCCCCGGTTCATCCACTATCCCTGAAGACAGACCTTGTTGGTTGTTCTTCTAGCTTCTTTTTCTGTGTTTTGTTGATTGAATTTCTGTTAAAAGGCTTGATTTATATCAGTTCTAAGGGAAAGCCAGGAGACCAAAGCATAGTGACTGTCTTCTCTCTGCTATCTTGGCTGGAAGTCAAGACCTGTAATTCCTGAGTGGGAGTTAGAGTAAGGTGAAAAAGTTTTGAGGATGGAATAGAGAGAGGAAGGAGGAGAAGAGGGAGATAGACACATAGACAGAGACAGAGAGGGAGCACTGTGAAGAGGGTGAAAGTGGAGGCAGAAGACTCTGGGGGGGAGTTCCCCAAGGAGATTGGAGGGGAAACATG
Organism: Macrotis lagotis; assembly: GCF_037893015.1. Taxonomy (NCBI): domain Eukaryota; kingdom Metazoa; phylum Chordata; class Mammalia; order Peramelemorphia; family Peramelidae; genus Macrotis; species Macrotis lagotis. The sequence continues at coordinate 89,831,257 of NC_133666.1, forward strand.
ATGAAAGAAAATTGAAATAGGAATAAATACATTTGAGTTAGAAACATGATGCTCAATAGCTCTGTTATTCTGGCAAATCATGTTGTCTGTCTCTTCCTCAGTTTCCTCCTCTTTAAAATCATAAAACTGACCATGAAGGTCTTTAAGGTCCCTCAAGTTTTATGAGTTTATGGATGAAGCAGAGAGAAGGAAAGCCCACTTGGGATTAGAGTCCAAAGGATTTGGAGTAATTAGAGAGAATTGTTCATTGATGAGGCGAGAGATATAGATGACATGAACTACTGGGAGGGCCATATATAGGACTGATGAAATGAAGTCTCTATATTTATTTTCTTGGAAGTCAGCATAGCTTGATTTCAAATCCTTTCTCACTTATGTTCTTACCAGAGGTTTGACTCTGGGCAAATCACTTAAAGTGGCCAAGTCTTTTTTGCTTTTGCCCTAAAATGATAGACTTGGAATCAAAACTCCTTGCAATTCCTACCCTCTCTGAGTCTTAATCTGTGCAGGACAGTGATTCTAGGAGGTGGGGAGTGAAAGACACAGATTCTAAGAAGGGAGAGAGAGTTAGAAATGTAAGTAAGAACTTTAGAACTGGGAGATATATGGGAGGCATCACAAGGCCATTTAACAGAATCCTATGGTTGGAGTGAGATCTATGTAAGTTTGCATCTGAACTCAGAAAGTGAAAAGTTGTTTTACCTCAGGGGAGTCACTTGCTCAAGTCAATTTTCTCTTTTTTCAGTTGCTGGACGTGGACTTGTTAATGTACCATTTTCTTCCAGTTATATAGTACTGTGAGGGACAGCAGTATGGAAAGCTCTGTGCACCTCGTATCATGTGTATGTGTTGGAATAGGAACCAGAACCATTTTAATATATCTTGATTGCCTAAAAATTTAAAATTCCCCAAAGCCCCTAGTGGCCTAATATTAGAAAATCTCCAATCCCTCGGCAAGGTGACAGTCAAAATCCTATCCGCTATAGTACCAAGTAATTGTTGTCCTTGGGTAAGAGACCAGTTACGTTTATCCAGAATGAGTTTTTCATGTTTTTTTGGGGGGGTTGGGTTTTTTTGTTTGTTTTTGTTTTTTTCAAGGCATTAGGGTTAAATGAAATGAGTGCTTTGTCAGAAATGCTAGCACCTAGTAATTACCAAGCCATGTGGCCTTGGGCAAGACACTTCTCCCCATTGCTTTGAAAAATCTAAATAAAATGAGTCCTTTGTCAGAAATGCTAGTTGCAAAAATTGTTTCCCAGTTTACTACATTTCTTTTGATCTTGATTACAGTGGTTTTTGTCTGTGCAAAAGCTTTCTTAAGTTAATAAATTGAAATTATATAGTTTGTTTTTAATGATGTTCACCATCTCTTCCTTGGTCATAAACTCCTTCCCTTTCCCTAGATTTGGTAGTTAAAGTCTGCTTTGATCTCCTAGTTTGCTTATAAAATAGACTTTTTTGTCTAAGCCCTATATCCATTTTGAGCTTATCTTTGTAAGTTGTGAGACTAATCCAAGTTTCTGCCGTACTAACCTCCAATGTTCCCATCAATTTTTACTGAAGAGAGAGTTTTTGTCCCTAAAACTGACTTCTTTATCACCCCTGATCTTATTGGGAATGCCTCTAGCTTTTCTCCACTGCATATAATGTTTGTTGATGGTGTTTGAAAGATATTTCTTATTATTCTTAGGAAAAATCCATTTATTCCTAAGCTTTCTCGGATTTTTCGTAGGAATATGCATTGGATTTTGTCAAAGGCTTTTTCAGCCTTTCAACATCTATTGATATAATCATATGATTTCTGATAGGTTTGTTATTGATATAATTAATTTTATCAGTTTTCTTAATACTGAACCAAAGATACACTCCGGGGATAAATTCTACTTGACCATAGGCTATTATCCTAGTTATAACTTGCTTTAATTGCTTTGCTATGATTTTCTTTAACCCTTTTGCATCTATTTTTATTATGGAGATAGGTCTGTAATTTTCCTTCTATATTTTGACTCTTCCTGGTTTGGGAATCAGCACCATTTTGGTGTCATAGAAAGAGTTATGTAGAGCTCAATCTTCATGTGTTTTACCAAAGAATTTATATAGAATTGGAACCAATTGTTTCTTAAATGTTTGATAGAATTCACTTGTGAATCCAGCTGGGCTTGGAGATTCTTTCTTAGGGAGTTCTTTGATGGCTTGTTGAATTTATTTTTCTGTGATAGGATTATTTAGGTATTTAATTGATCTTCATTTAACCCAGGCAACTTATATTTTTGTATATGTCCATCCATTTCACTTTAGATTATCAAACTTATTGGCATACCATTGCTCAAAATAATTCTGAATTGTTACTTTGATTTCCTCTTCATTGGTGTTGAGTTCACCTCTTTCATTTATGATACTTGCAATTTGGTTTTCTTTTTTTCAATCAAATTATTGTATAAAACATAGTTTTATATATTGTATAAAACAGAGTTTTATCAATTTCATTCTTTTTTCATAATTCTAACTCTTGGTTTTATTTATTAGTATAATAACTGTCTTACTTTCAATTTCATTAATCATTGCTATAATTTTTAGAATTTCTAATTTCATATAATTGAGGGGTTTTACTTTGTTCTTTCTCTAGTTTTTTTTTTAGATGCATGCTTAGTTCACTGACTTCCTCTTGCTGTTATTTATTCATATAAGCATTTAAAGATATAATATATCCCTTGCCAACTGCTTTGGCTGCATCCTATCGGTTTTTGCATGTTGTCTCCCTATTGTCATTATCTAAGATGAAATCATTAATTCTTTCTATAATTTGTTGTTTGATCCACTCATTCTTTTAAATGAGTTTATTTAGTTTCCACATAGTTTTAAATCTATCACTCCCTGACCCATTTTTGCATGTGATATTTATTGCACTATGATCTGAGAAGGTCATATATTTAACTTTCTGCATTTGATTATTGGGTTTTTATGCTGTAGTACATGGTCAATTTTTGTGTAAGTACCATGGAATGCAGAAAAAATTATATTTTTTTCTATCCCCATTCAATTTTCTTGAAAGATTTACCATGCCTAGGTTTTCTAATATTCTATTTACCTTCTTAACTTTGTTTTTTTCTATGGTTAGGTTCATCTAAATATAAGAGTGGGAGATTGAGGTCTCCCACCAGAAGAGTTTTGCTGTCTATGTCTTCCTGTAACTCACTGAGGTGCTCCTCCAAGTAGTTGGATGTTATACGACTTGGTGCATCCACATGTACCATTGAAATTGCTACATTTTCTATGGTATCTTTTTGAAGATTATAGTTTCCTTCCTTATTTCTTTTAATGAGATCTATTTTAGCAGGTCTTTAGTCTAAGATAATGATTGCTGCACTTGCTTCACTTCAGTTGAAGCAAACTATATCTTGCTCTAACCTTGTACCTTTACAAATGAGTTTCTTGGAAGCAACATACTGTAGGATTCTGATTTTTATTCCACTCTTCTATTTGCTTATGTTTTATAGGAAAATTCATCCCACTCAGAATTAACATTAAAATTACTCTTTATTGCCCTCCATACTATCTTCTCCTGTTGAGGCATTACTCACTGGGTTTATTAACTCCATGTGGGCAGGCCAGTAGGGTGTGCTAGAGGCTTTACTCACTTGGCTTAGTAACTCCAAGAGATCTGGCCAGTGGGGAATACTGGTTGCTTTATTTGGAGTGTCTGTGGCCTTGATTTGAGGTGCTCTCCCTAGACCTGGAGGGGGTGGGGGTGCTGCTGTAGTCTGCTACCCTTGAATAGTGTGGACTGGGCTCTGGGGTGAGATAGTTAATTTCCCCTATTCAGATGAGGAAGCTCTGCTGCCCATGGCTGAACCTGGGTGGGGGTGGGGTGGGGCTGTAACTATTCTAGGAAGAGGACATTGAAATGAAAGTATGGAACCTGTGGTCCTCCAGACTAGCCAAGCCCAGCGGATTGATGTCCAGCCACACTCTGTAATTCTATGTGCTCTAGCTTCCCAGACTACTGCTCCCAAAGATGCTTCATTGGTTCTCGGACTGTGGCTCCCACAGTCAATGCCTTTGAGGATGATCTTAAGTTTCTCTGGATCTCATCCCACCCCCGCTGGCTCTCTGCTTTTTGTCCCCGGTTCATCCACTATCCCTGAAGACAGACCTTGTTGGTTGTTCTTCTAGCTTCTTTTTCTGTGTTTTGTTGATTGAATTTCTGTTAAAAGGCTTGATTTATATCAGTTCTAAGGGAAAGCCAGGAGACCAAAGCATAGTGACTGTCTTCTCTCTGCTATCTTGGCTGGAAGTCAAGACCTGTAATTCCTGAGTGGGAGTTAGAGTAAGGTGAAAAAGTTTTGAGGATGGAATAGAGAGAGGAAGGAGGAGAAGAGGGAGATAGACACATAGACAGAGACAGAGAGGGAGCACTGTGAAGAGGGTGAAAGTGGAGGCAGAAGACTCTGGGGGGAGTTCCCCAAGGAGATTGGAGGGGAAACATGATGAAAGAAAATTGAAATAGGAATAAATACATTTGAGTTAGAAACATGATGCTCAATAGCTCTGTTATTCTGGCAAATCATGTTGTCTGTCTCTTCCTCAGTTTCCTCCTCTTTAAAATCATAAAACTGACCATGAAGGTCTTTAAGGTCCCTCAAGTTTTATGAGTTTATGGATGAAGCAGAGAGAAGGAAAGCCCACTTGGGATTAGAGTCCAAAGGATTTGGAGTAATTAGAGAGAATTGTTCATTGATGAGGCGAGAGATATAGATGACATGAACTACTGGGAGGGCCATATATAGGACTGATGAAATGAAGTCTCTATATTTATTTTCTTGGAAGTCAGCATAGCTTGATTTCAAATCCTTTCTCACTTATGTTCTTACCAGAGGTTTGACTCTGGGCAAATCACTTAAAGTGGCCAAGTCTTTTTTGCTTTTGCCCTAAAATGATAGACTTGGAATCAAAACTCCTTGCAATTCCTACCCTCTCTGAGTCTTAATCTGTGCAGGACAGTGATTCTAGGAGGTGGGGAGTGAAAGACACAGATTCTAAGAAGGGAGAGAGAGTTAGAAATGTAAGTAAGAACTTTAGAACTGGGAGATATCTGGGAGGCATCACAGGGCCATTTAACAGAATCCTCTGGTTGGAGTGAGAACTATGCAAGTTTGCATCTGAACTCAGAAAGTGAAAAGTTGTTTTACCTCAGGGGAGTCACTTGCTCAAGTCAATTTTCTCTTTTTTCAGTTGCTGGACGTGGACTTGTTAATGTACCATTTTCTTCCAGTTATATAGTACTGTGAGGGACAGCAGTATGGAAAGCTCTGTGCACCTCGTATCATGTGTATGTGTTGGAATAGGAACCAGAACCATTTTAATATATCTTGATTGCCTAAAAATTTAAAATTCCCCAAAGCCCCTAGTGGCCTAATATTAGAAAATCTCCAATCCCTCGGCAAGGTGACAGTCAAAATCCTATCCGCTATAGTACCAAGTAATTGTTGTCCTTGGGTAAGAGGCCAGTTACGTTTATCCAGAATGAGTTTTTCATGTTTTTTTGGGGGGGTTGGGTTTTTTTGTTTGTTTTTGTTTTTTTCAAGGCATTAGGGTTAAATGACTTGCCCAAGGTCACAGAGGTAGGTAATTCTTAAGTGTCTGAGGCTGTATTTGAGCTCCTAGGCTGGTGCTCCATCCATTGTGCCACATAGCTGCCTCTTAAAATGACTTTTTCTCAATATTTTAAGTATTTGTTCCCTTTCCCCTTATCTCCTTGAACTTGAATAAAAAATTTATTCTTCTTTACACAAGTCAATCAGCCAACATTCATTAATTACCTCCTAATTTCAGTCATTGTGATAAACACTGGAAATGTAAAAACAGGTTAAACGTAGTCTCTGTTCTCAAGGATCTCCCAGTCTGAAGCTAGAAATCACATGCCAACAATTATATATAATCCAGATATAAACATGATACATTTGAAATGGCAAGGTATTAGAATTGAAGGAACTGGGGAAATTGTTTTTCATAGATTGTGGAATTACAGGGAAACCTTGACAAGAATGGAAACTATTGGAGACATGGTGGACAACCGGTGAAAATGGTCTGAGTCAGAAGATGGAGCTTCTTGTTGAGGCAACAAGAGAGAAATCAATGTCACTGGATCACAGATTATGTGGTTAAGAGAGTATAGGGTGAACGAAGACTGGAGAGGTCACCATAAAGGTGGAGTATTGAATGCCAAGCAGAGATATTAGATTTCATCCTGGAGACTCTGGAGGTCATTAAACAGTGGAGTGCAGTGTTTGGATTTGATCATTTGGTTAACTGATGGAGAATGGAGTGGAGCATGGTGAAAATGGAGATAGGAGAAAGCAAAAAACATGACTCCTTCAACAGTTCAGATATGAAATGATGAAGAACTACCTCAAAGTGGTAACAGTGTCAAAGGACAGAGGTGGCGCATGTGAGAGATTTGAAGAAGGCCAAATGTACAAGCTGTAGTGTCAGATAATGAATCCTTCAGTTTCCCTACCAAATATTTTACCTTTTCTCCACTGACTCATCTCCTATGTTTTCTTCTTGTAAAATGCCTGTATAATGTTGCTTGTGTCTTAGTATTCTGAGTGCCTATGAGGCTATAAAACCAAAATTTGTTCCTTAGGAAGCTGTAGTTTCTTCTATTCATTGAAGTTAAGCTTTCTTAGCAGCCTAATAGTAGTAGGCTAAACCAGGTGGAAAGTAAAAGACAGGCCCCAAACTTTGTGTCAATCAGCTCAAGTACATGAAGACTTCCACTTGGGAATGTATAGATAGGAACAATTTGTTCCAATGGACATGGAGGTTGCTGAAGCAGGTGATGTGGAGTATTTAGAGCCTGATCAGATAGTGAAATCACCAAGGTCATTCACTGAATCCTTGACCGCAACCAGTCATCCTGATTTTGTCTCACAACTGGACTGAGAAGATTCTGGAAGAGAGAGAGTAAGGTTGATGATTTTATGAAACTATCTCAATTCATTTCAACTCATTTGTAAGTCATGTAGTGTTTTACCCCAATATCATGTTGCCTTTGGTTCTCTTTGAAAAAAAGGACAATAACTTACCCACTTTTCCAGTAGACTCTATGGACACCCAGTCCTCAAGGACCAAAGCATCATGCAAAGCCAAATCATTTCAAGAACGATTTGTATCCCCCAATCATACTCTCTTTCACACTCCACCCCTGTTAGCTCTCCAACCGTGGTTAAAACCTAGTTAACTAAAGGATAGATTAAGACAACATCATGGAGTGGCCAGGTGGCGCAGTGGATAAAGCACTGGCCCTGGAGTCAGGAGTACCTGGGTTCAAATCCGGTTTCAGACACTTAATAATTACCTAGCTGTGTGGCCTTGGGCAAGCCACTTAACCCCATTTACCTTGCAAAAAAACCTTAAAAAATACAAGATCACTTCCTAATCTCTTCTTGTATAACCCTTCTAAGTAGGTTGCTACCTTCTAAGGTACTACAAGCCTCTAAGTACCTAGTAAAGTAAATACACCTCTGATGTAATAGAGTATAGAGTCTCTAAGTACTTAAAATCCTTGGACACTCTGAAGATCTCTCTCAACAACTTCAAAATTGATTGTAAACTTTGGGAGACATTGGCATAGGACTGCCCAGTATAAGATGCCCTCATCAGGGCATCTATGAGTGGTGATATCCATGAGCAAGACAGAATTAAAGGAGTTCAAAGGAAATGTGAGACACAAAATTTTGGAGTAAACACATCGTCTTTTCACGTGAACAATTTGTGCACAACAGAGCATTCTGAGTTCATATAGCTACGATGAGCCACTGTCATATGTCTTGTAATTTGTCTCAAACTTAGTGATGTCATTTTTTCTTCTTTGATAATGAAGGAAAAGAACTAACCATACCCATATCCTCTAAGTACAGTGTGTTCAACTGTCTTCAACCCTTTAACGATCTGAAGAGAAATATATCTCAAGTGTTACAAGTCTTCACCTGTGGGTTATAAACAATTTAATGTTCTTGGCTAACATTTCACCCCCCCTTTCATACATCTCTTCAATTTTTTATTTGAAGTTTGAATTCTCTGTTCAGCTTTTTATCAGGAAATTTTAGAAGTTGTCGATTTCGTTGAGTATCTATCTTTTCATCTGAAAGAATAAGATGAACTTTGCAGAGTAATAAATTCTTAGTTGTAATCCAAGAATGTTGGCCTTATGAAATATCATATTCCAGGCCCTCTGATCCTTGAATGTTGAAGCATATAAGGTCTATGTAATTCTGATTGTGCTTTCTATATATTTAAATAGTTTCTTTGTGACTGCTTGCAATATTTTCTCCTTTATTTGTGAATTCTAGAATTTGACTATGATAGTCCGTGGAGTTTTTATCCTGGAATCTCTTTGTGTATGAATTCTGTATATTCTCTCAAGGAGAATTTTGTCTTCTTGATCTGGTATATTGGGAAAGGTTCTCCCTATTGATTTCCTGAAACCCATTTTCCAGATTATTTTTGTTTTTTAATCTAGGCTTTCTGGCAGACTGATAATTCATAATTTTTCTTTTCATCGTTTTTGAAGTTCATTTGCTTTTCTAAATGGTAGTTTGTTTTCTTCAATTTTTTCAACCTTTTTAATTTGATGGAATCTTGGTTGTATCATAGATTCATTGGTTTCTGTTTGTCAAGTTCTGATATTTAAGGTTTTATTTTCTTCAGTCAGCTTTGTGATTCATTTTCCCGGTTAATTTTATTTTTTGTGAAGTTGTATTCCCTTTCCAGTTGGTTGATTTGTGTTTTAGATTAATTACATTCCTTTTCCAGTTGGTTGATTTTATTTTTTGAAGAGTTACATTCTTTTTTGCAGTTGGCTATTTTTACTTTTAAAGGAGCTGATTTCTTTGTCTAATTTATCATAACTGTCATATATTTCTCAATTTTTTTATTTTCTATCTTCCTCTCTTCTTCAATTTTAAAATTATTTTTAAGCTCTTCTATGAAGTTTTGTATTTGAATCCAATACAGAGATTCCTTTGAGACTTCCCATGTAGGTAATTTTTTAATTCTTTCTTATTCTGAGGCGGCATTTTTACCATCTCTATCTACGTAGTAGCTTTCTGTGATTAGTGCTCTTTTAGCTGTTTTGATCATTTTGACATTTTATATATATATATACATATATATGTATATATATATATACATATACATATACATATACATACATACATATATATATATATATACATATATATGTATATATACATATATATATGTATATATATACATACATATGTATGTATTATGGGTAGTATAAGGAGCATAGACCAAAGCTTTTTGTGCTGGGGATGGGGTCTGATCCCTGGCTTATTGCTAGCCAAGATGTTGTTTATACAACCTAGGCATTGCCTTTGCAGGGGTTTGTTTCCTTCTTTAGGTTCAGTCTCTGTCTATACAGTGATTTGCTCCCAACGCAGTACTGTCTTTTGCCCCTGTATTCCCAGAGTTAAGACTTTGTTTGGGCTTGGAACACATCCTGATGAATACCTATCTAGTTGCTGGGTCTTGTGTTGCTGTCAAGCTTCAGGGACCTGAACTGCACTGTGTCTAAAAGTCTCCCTGCTGGCTTTCAATGCTCTCCCACCTAGCAAGGCTTTTACTTCCCCCTTCCCCAAAAAGTGACAGATCTTCGCTGAAGATGCTCCAAGATTTCTACAGTTGAAAACTTGTTTAGATATTTTTTAATCTTTTCTTTTCTACTAAAAGATAAGGAATAAATTTTAATAATTCAATCTCAGAAAAAGAGAAAAGATCGTTTTCTTAAAGAAATACAGACATACCCCTGTAATATCCATAATTCACAAATTTTTCCTGTATATATTTTCTGTGTTAGAGAAATATTCTCTTTCTACATTAACGAGGGAAAGAATAAATTCAAAAAGAAAATTATAAGCTAATCCAATTAATGAATATTAACTCTGAAATTTTAAATAAAATCCTGTCAGAGTACAGTGATTGATGCAGGAAATCAATTACGATCAAATGGTATATACATATGCATATGCATATGCATATGCATATACATATACATATACATATACATATACATATACATATACATATACATATACATATACATATACATATATCTCAGGGATACAAGAATGGTTTAATATTTTTTAAAAAATGAATATAATTTAATTGTATTAAACCCCCAAAAGCACAAATTATGCAATAATCTCTATAGAATGCAAATCTTTCACAAAGTATAACAATCTATTATGCTAAATACGCTAATATCATAAAAGGATCTAAAACTGAAAGCAGTTATCATTTGCAAATACAATACATTGCATTGAGTAAAGGATTAATGTAAAGATTCCCATTCTTCCCACTATTATTTGATATAGCATTGGAAATATTAGTGATAGCAATAACATAAAAAAGCTAAAAGAAAGAAGAGGTTAAGCGGAATTATAGTGTCCCTTTTAACTGATGATTTGATGGTTTAATTAGAAAACTCCAAGTAATTTTTAAAGATAAAAAGTGAGACAATTAACAGTCTACAAAGCTGTAGGCTACAAAATAATTCCTTGAAGATCAACAAAAAATTTATAACAACAATAGAGAAGAAAAAAGAACAGAAATGGAAATACTGTGAGAAGTAACTTTAAAATGCATAAAATATCAGGCATTCAGCCTTCCAAAAGACCCACAAAAATGAATTACATAGATGCAACTACACAAATATAATTTAAAAAATGAACAATCTAAATCCCTGGAGGAATACTCAGTCCTCATGGCCATGCCATGGCAATAACATCAAAATTAATACCAAAAATCAATTATAATTTTAATGCTATAACAATAAAATTGCAGAGCTTGATAAAACAACAAAATTGCGGAAAATAAGATATGCAGAATATCAAGTGAAATCATGAAGAGAAAAGTTAATAAAATGACATAAAAGAATATGTTTACCTCAAACTAGGCTTCAAAAAATTTATCATGCAATTCTACTTAAAATCCAAGAGCAAGAGATACAAATAGAAATTCCATTTAAAGTAACTATAAACAATGTAAAATCCTTGGGAGTCTACCTCCCAGGACAATCCTAGAAACTTGTATGAACACAATTATGGGTCATTTTTCACACAAATAAAGTTAGATCTAAACAACTGGAAAAATGTCAATTATCCTTGATTGTGGAGCTAATATATTAAATATGACAAATATATCCAAATTAAATTATTTATTTAGTGCCATACCAATCAAACTACCCAATAACTATTTTACTGTTGTAGAAAATATAGTAACAAATGTTTTTGGAGCACAAAAGGTCAAGAATTTCTACGGAAATGAAGAAAAAAAAATTAAAGTTAGGAAAATAGCCACAATGTACCAGATGTGAAACTAAATTATAAAGCTGCAGTCCTTAGAATGCCTGGTATTGGTTAAGAAGTGGGGTAAATGAACCAGGCAATTAGGGTCAGTACAAAAGAAAACATAGTAAATGACTATACTAATCTCTTGTTTGACAAACATAAAGACATTAGCTTCTAGAATAAGAAGTAACTACTGAGAAAAACTGTTGGAAAAATTGAAAAATAGTATGACAAAAAAGAGGCATATACCCACATCTCATACTGTTTTCTAACATAAGGTTAAAATGGGTGCAGCATGTAGACATGTAGACAAATACCATAGACCAATTCACAGATCAAGAAATGCTCTGTCAGATCTATGGAAAGGGGAAAATTTATGACCAGACAAGAAATAGATTACATTATATATTGTAAAATGAATGATTTTGACTACATTAAATTAAAAAAGGTTTTGCACTAATTAAACCAATGCTGTCAAGAAGGAAAACAGAAAACTGGGAAATAATTTTCTCAATTAGGGGTTCTGATAAAGGTCTCATTTCTAAAATATATAAGAGAAAAGAACAAAATTATAGAATTACAAGGCATTCCCCAACTGATAAAAGGTTAAAGGATATGAACAGGCAGTTTTCAAATGAAGAAATTAAAGCTATTTATAATCTGATGAAAAAAATGTTCCAAATTATTATTTATTAGACAAATGCAAATTAAAACAACTCTGATGTACCACTTCAAACCCTATCAGATTGGCTAAGATGGCAAAAAAGAAAACTGATTAATGTTGGAGAGGATTTGGAAAAACTAGGACACTGGAGCATTTTTGCTGGAGTTGTGAACTGATTAATCCTTTCTGGTGTTAATGGAGAGCAACTTGAAACTATGACCAAAGTACAATAAAACTGTCCATAACTGTGATCTAGGTCTATATCCCAAACATTACTAGGTCTATTTCCCAAAGATATTCTTCTAAAGGGGAAAAGGCCCACAAGTTCAAAAATATTTATAGGAGTGGGGATTTTGGTAGTGACAAAGAACTGGAATTGGAGAATGACTGAACAAGTTATGCCACAGGAATATGAAATCTTGAGGGATCAGACTTTAGAAAAGCCTGAAAAGACATCCATGAACCAATACTGAGTGAAGTGAAAAGAAATCAGCTGATCTTAGCATATATTAACAGCAAGATTGTGAGAGGGATCAACTATGATGGATGCAGTTCCTCTCAACAATTCAATGATCAAAGACATCCCTTAGGGGCCCATTATGATAAATGGCATCCACATACAGGGAAAAAAACACAAAAACCAACAGCAATAACTCCCCCTGCCCCCCAAAAAAAACAAACAAACAGACTGTGGAATTTGAATGCAAAACAAAGCATACTGTGTTCACTTAAATTTTTTTTTTTTGTTTTTTATTACTTCCTCATGTTCTTTTCCCTGAGTTCTAATTTCCTCTTTCACAACATGATTGATATGGAAATGTGATAAACAGGAATGTACATGTATAACTGTTACCAGGTTCTTCCCTTGCCATGGCGAGGGCAGAGAAAAAGGAGAATGTGTAGAAAAATGTGGAACTCAAAATCTTGTATATGGATGAATGCTGAAAACTAATTTGCAAATGGAAAAGAAACTTTTTTTAAAAAGCAAAGGAGTCATAATCCAGTTGATCAGTGGTCTAAGGGTATGAACAGGCAGGTGTTCAATGAGGAAATCACACCTATATGTAATTATGTGAGACTATCACTAAATATTATTAGTGAAATGCATATTAAAATAACTTTGAGATATTACCTTATACCCATCAGATTGTGTAAAGTTATACATGCTTTTCAGCAGGGGAATGGCTAAGCAATCAGCAGTATATGACTGTGATGGAATATTGTGATAGAGCTAAGAAAGGTTAAGCTGGTTGACTCAGAAAAATAAGGAAAGACTGAATCTAAGAAGAGAAATACTATCCTTTCATAGAGAAAGAACTAACAAATAGAAATATACAGGGTATGATCCTCCATATATGTGAGTTTGTATGTGTGTGTCTGTGTATATATACGTATATATATATATATACGTATATATATATATATATATATATATCCCATTTAATTTTAACCTTCTTTAGAGAGGGTGTTAAGGGAGAGAGACTAAATATAATAAAAAATTCACAATATTGGGGTGGCTAGGTGGTACAGTGGATAGAATACCGGCCCTAGAGTCAGGACTACCTGAATTCAAATCTGGCCTCAGACACTTAATAATTTAATAATTACCTAACTGTGTGGCCTTGGGCAAACCACTTAACCCCATTTTCCTTGCAAAAACCTAAAATAAATGCACAGTGTAGCACAAAAGAAAATGTGGAAGGACACACAGAATATCCAAATTCCTTTGAAAACTATAAGTAGAATTTATAACATGGGCTATTGCAAAATGTAAATTTTTGGTTTCATATAGAACCCAGTCCTATATTCTCTTTTTTTGTGGAAATAGTTTTGTATTTAACTACAAAATAAATAAAAAATAAAACAAAAGCACAAAAAAGATAAAAACTGGAGACATTAACAATATATAATAAGAACCTCAGTTCATTTTCCACACTGGTCAAAATTAAATTTTCTTATAGTACAACACTAAACATGAACCTTACTTTAATCTCTCTCACTATCCACACTCATCTTAAACTCCCCATCACTTCCAGGAACAAAAATAAAATCCTTTGGTGTTCTCAACTTCTTAAACCTTAAAGTCTTTGATGTCTTACCCCACTTCCAGCACTAACTGATTTAGTAGCATTGACCTCTTTGATGTTTCATGAACAAGAATCTTCATCTTTTACCCCTACCAATTTTCTCTGATTGTCCCCCCATGTCTGGGATTCTCTGCCTCTTCATCTCTGCCTACAGGTTTTCCTAGGTTCCATCAAGTAGCACCTAAATTACCACCACATACAGGAAGCAGTTTCTGTTCCCCTTTAGTTATTGTACTCTCCCACTCATGATTATACCTTGTTGGTACAGATGTGCTTTTTTACTCTTGTTATTTACACATTTCCTTCCCCACTAGATTGTGAACTCTGAAAAGACAGGGACTGCCTTTTGTCTTTTTTTAGTACCAGGGATTACTACAGTATACAATATGTGAGAGGTATTTAATAAATTCATACTGACTGACATGAGCCAGAGGAGTCATATTTAAATCCTTTTCTATTATTTAATACAATAATTATTGAGGGAGCTTCAAATCACATTTTAGAATTGTATATTGCAAGGCAATGCACTGCTTTTTTTTAAGAATATTTAGCATGTTAGATTCTCAGTCAAAGGGTATAATGCTTAAAATGTTTGGCAACAGTCTTTCTTTTTTGAAAATGATATAAACATGCCTATATCAACATTTACCATTTATTTTAAAATCTACATTCAATTGATTTCCATAGTATAATTTTCTGAAATTTTGCTCAATTCTTGTGTCTATAGTAATATCTGGTTGAAATTCAGTCATAATTTTAGAAATAACATTGAATTTCAATTGATTTAATCTTGATGCAATAAGTGAAGTATCATTTCAGATATGTGATTGATTGTTAACCTATTTCTCCCAGTTCAAAAATTATTTATTAAACCACAGGTTCTTTCAGCTTTGACTATCAGAATACAACTATGATGATTCTTTTTTTTTTTACCCATTTTATCCTTGCAGTCTTCAGAACATTGCAAAATTTTTATTATTCTAAAGAAATGTAGAAAACCATTTAAATCAATTTCGGGTTTATAATTTCATTTAAATGATTCCATTTTCTTTCATCTTGCCATAATCAAATCTGTTCTTCACAAGTACAATTAAATAATTCTAATTAATCAAAATAGTTAAAAATGGTTTCAATATACTTCTGTTTGAGAACAGATGTAAATTCATTTATGGAATTAGATTTCCAAATACCATATACCTGGGAAGAGTATTAAGTTTATTGTTTCATTAAATTAATCATGTTTAGTCTTAGTTCACTTAAATCTACTTAAAATTCATGCTTTCTATTATCAGTCCTGAAAAGTGCATATTAACTTCTGCTCAGTTTGAGTGTTGATTTGTTGACTACAATTTAAATGAATTTAGTAAAGGTTCTTCACGAATTCCAATTAATAAAATAAAAACTTTCAAGAAATTAGTGTCAATAAATTTCAGATCTGGAGTCAGGAAGAGCTAAACCAAAATGTGATCTCAGATGCTTACAATTTTGTGACCCTGAGTAAGTTTGTTAACTCTGTCTGTCTCATTTTCTTCATCTGTAGCTCACTAGAGAAGAAAATGTCAAATCTCTTCAGCATCTTTGACAAGAAAACTCACAGTAAGTCATGAATACTAAAAATGACATAAGAGAGTGAAAACAATAATAGCAACATTCTCTTTATATAACATAATTGGAAAATAAATGAACAAAAATCTATTAGTAATTCTGGATAATCCTAACGTATACCTCCTAAAGAGCAAATCAATTATTTCAATTTAAAGATTTCAGTCTCTGTTCTTTAGCTGTAATTTTAGTTTGGTTCGAATTTTCTTAAATTTGATTGATGATAAATATAATTAATTTCACTTAGAGACTTTCTAAGTTTTCTTTTTCACTTGAAAATTGAGGAGATGCCCTCCAACTGGAGAATGACCAAATGAGTTTTGGCATATGAAGATCAATAGAATTTTACTGTTCTGTAAGAAATCATGAGTGGCCTGATTTCAGAAGAACATGGAAAGGATTGTTTGAACTGATGCTGAATGAATTGCGTAGAACAGAGCATTATACAGACTTAAAGCAACATTGTGAGAGGAGCAACTATGATCTACTCAAGTCTTCTCAGTTCAATGATCAAGGACATTCTTTAGAGACTGTTCGTGGAAAATGCCATCCACAACTAGGGGGAAAAAGCTATGGATTCTGAATGTAGAACAAAGTGTACTATGTACACTCTTTTTGGCTTTTCATTTTTGTATATATGTTTTTATTTTATATTATACAATAATCTTGTTATGAGAGTAAATATAACCATCCCTTCCTCTCCCCCCACACAAAAAGTTGAGAAACCTCAAAAAAAGTGAGAGAGAAAAAAAATGTACTTCAGTCTGTGTTCAGATTCCAATGATTCTGTCTCTGGGGTAAGTTGCCTCATAAATCCACCAGAGAATATTCTTCAATATTTTTCTCACAGTTGTTATTACAAGTTGTATTTCCCTCCACTCTATTTGTCCTCACTCTCCTTTATTCTATTTTCTCTCTCTCCTTTCATCCTGCCCTGTCCAAAAGTGTATTGTATCTGAGTACCCTCTCCCACAAACTTCCTTCTCTTCTATCACCTATTCCCCCCTTCCTTCCCCCAATCCCCCTTATCCCATCACTTTCTTCTCATTTTTCTCTATAGTAAGATAGATTTCTATACCCTATTAAGTGTGTGTTATTTCCTCTCTGAGTCATTTCTGATGAGAATGAAGGCTCACTTATTCCCCCTCACCTTCCTCTGTTCCACTCATTTGAAAAAGGTTTTTTAGACTCTTATGTAAAATATCTTAGCCCCTTCTTATTCTCCTTTCTCTTTCTCCCGTACTTTCCTTTATTTCCCATTGACTCCATCTTTTTACTATATTATACCATTATAGTCAGCTCCATCCTGTGCCTTGTCTATATATGCTCCTTCTAACAGTACTTATAAATGAGAAAATTCATATGAGTTACCAGTATCTTCTTCCCATGGAGGAATGCACACAGTTCAACATCACTACATTCCTCATACTTAATCCTTCTCATCCACCCACTCTATGGTTACCCAGAGTCCTGTACTTGAAAATCAAAATTGGTATTCAACTCTGGTTGTTTCAAAGGGAAAGTTTGAAAGTCCCCTGTTTCATTGAAAGTCCACCTTTTCCCCTGGAAGAGGTTGGTCAGTTTTGCTGGGTGGTTGATTCTCGGTTGTAAAGCAGGATCTTTTGCCTTCCAGAATATCATATTCCAATCCCTATGAGCCTTTAATATAGATGCTGCCAGATCCTGTGCAATCCTGATTATAGAGCCACGGTAGCTGAACTGTTTGTTTCTGGCAGCTTTTGCTATTTTCTCTTTGACTTGG
Organism: Macrotis lagotis; assembly: GCF_037893015.1. Lineage (NCBI taxonomy): Eukaryota > Metazoa > Chordata > Mammalia > Peramelemorphia > Peramelidae > Macrotis > Macrotis lagotis. Next base: position 89,848,747 of record NC_133666.1, read on the forward strand.
GAGTTTTGTAATTTGGCTGTAATATTACTGCGACTTTTTCTTTTGGGATCTCTTTCAGGGGGTGACGGGTGAATTCTCTCGATTTCTATTTTACTCTCTGCTTCTAGGGTCTCAGGGCAATTTTGCAGTATTATTTCTTGAAAAATGATGTTTAGGCTCTTTTTCTTGTTGTGACTTCCAGGTTTACCAAGAATTTTTGAATTATTTCTCCTAGTACCATCTCACACCTCTCAGATCGGTGAGTATGACCAGAAAGGACAATGATCATTGTTGGAAGGGTTGTAAGAAATCTGGGACACTAATACATTTTTATTGTAGCTGGGCAACAAAAATGTGCATATCCTTTTTACCAGCAAGTCCATTACTGGGTCTATACCCTGAAGAGATGATGAAAAAGGGTAAAAACATTACTTGTACAAAAATATTCATAGCAGCCCTGTTTCTGGTGGCAAACAATTGGAAATTAAGTAAATGGTCTTCAATTATGGAATGGCTTAGCAAACTGAGGTATATGTATGTCATGGAACACTATTATTCTATTAGAAACCAGGAGAGATGGGAGTTCAGGGAAGCCTGGAGGAATTTGCATGAACTTCTACTGAGCAAGATAGGCAGAACCACAAAAACATTGCACACCGTAACAGCAACATGGGGGTGATGATCAACCTTGATGGACTTGTTCATTACATCAGTACAACAATCAGGGACAATTTGGGGCTGTCTGTAATAGAGAATACTGTCTATATCCAGAGAAAGACCTGTGGAATTTAGAAAAAAACTGATATTTTATTCTCAGATCTTGCTATCTCTTATAATTTATGTTTCTTCCATAAGGATATAATTTCTCTCTTAACACATTTAGTTTGGATCAAGGTACACCATGGAAACAATGTAAAGACTGGTAAATTGCCTTCTGTAGGGGGTGGGGGGAGGTAAGTAAGATTAGAGAGAAAATTGTAAAACTCAAAATAAATAAAATCTTTTAAAAAATTATTTGCCCTGGATTTGCTTTTGAGGTTCATTGCTTTTACAATGAAAGATTTCACAATTTCTTTTAATTCTTGACTTTTTTGGAAGAGTTTTATTTCTTCCATATTTCTCACAAAATCATCAGCTTCCTTTAGTTCCATTCTGCATTTGAAGGAACTATTTTCTTCAGATATATTTTTATCTACTTTTCCAGCTGGCCAGTTCTGCTTTTTAAGACATTCCTCTCCTCATTTGCCTTGTGTTTTACTTTCCTAAACTAGTTTTAAACACATTATTTTCTTCAATTTTTTTTGTATTTCTTTCTCCAAACTGCTGCTTTGTTTTTCATGATTTATCTGTATCACTCTCATTTCTCCTCCCAGTTTTTCCTCCACCTCCCTTAATTGCTTTTCAAAGTCTTTTTTGAGCTCATCTATAGCCTGAGTCCATTTTCTATTTCTCTTAGTAGTTTTGGATACAGAAACTTAGAGTTTGTCATCTTTTGAAACTTCCATGGGACCAAAGTAATTTTCTATGGTCAGATTCTTCTTTTTCTTTTCTTTGTTCATTTCCTCAGCCAATTGCTAATTTACTGCACTCCCAAGGCTTTGGAGAGTTTGGGGAACACCTAACTGGGACCTTTATTCCTACAAGGGCTTAGGCTCCCTTGTGTGTGCTTTGATGTGTAGATGACCTGCCCTAGAGCTGTGAGGAGGGTCCCTGCTCAGCTACCATAGTATGGAAGCCCAAACTGAAACTGGGATCTGAGTGTGGGCAAACAGCAGAGTCCTGCCTCAGGGGGGGCAGAGAGATTTCTGTAATCTCCTCCTATGCTCTTACCATCTGTGGGCTGCACTCTGGTGGTGCAGGCTGGCTTCCTGGATTCCCATTGCAGGTTCTCACTGCAGGGCTGTTCTGAGGCTGGTGCTCCCACCCTCAATCTCGTGCAGCAGAGTTCACTCACTGTCCCTTCAAGCTGTTCCCGGTGATAACTCAGCTGCACTGCATTGTGGTCACAGGTTTTTTCCAACCCTGTCCTGGTGAAACAGACTTTCCTGCAGAACTTCTACAATGTCTTGGACTGGGAAATTGCATCACTTAGGCTTTCTGTGTGTTTTGCCCCTCTGAGCTTTGGCTAGTGTCATAATTTGACAGCTTTTGGAATTTTGGAGGGAAGGAGTTTCTGGGAAATTCTGCCTTCACACCACCATCTTGGCTCTGTCCTTCCTGTGTACACTTTTTTTTTAAACTTTTCCATTTTTCTTTCCTTTCTCATGCTTCCCCCCCTTACTTCCAGTTCTTCTTTCACAACCTGAATAGTATAGACATATGTTAAACAAGATTTTAGAGCCTATATCTGATTGTTTGCTGATTTGAGGTGTTTGGTGGAAATGAAGGATAGTGGAAACACATAGAACTGAAAAACTAGCTAAAGGATACATGTTGGCAAGTACCTTTACATGTAACTGAAAAATAAATAAATTAGAGAATAATGACCTTTTTTATCTTGTTAGTAAATTTCCAAATGATCATTACAATCAGTTGTTTTAACAGTGACAAATGAGGGATTTAGAAATAGCTTCTAACAACTTCCTCATTATTCCAAACATTCTTTCCAGCATTGGAGACCAGTCGAATAAGTACAAGATGAAAAAAGTTCAAGTTCTAATAGTGTTGTTGTTCAGTCCTATGCAAAGTCTGATACTTTTTGACCCCATTTGGCATTCTCTAAGCAAAGATACTGTCATAGCCTTCTCCAACTCAGTTTACAGATGGGGAAACTGAGACAAGTAAAATGAAATGACTTGCCCAGGGTCACAGAGCTATTATGTGACCAAGTCCAGATGAACTCAGGAAGGTGAATCATTCTGACTCCAGGTCAAGATGTCTTCCCCTAAGCCCCTTAACTATTCATAGCCATAGTAACTACTTAAGAAAGGTTTCCTGTCTGATGGACTGGCTTCATATCCAAAGCAGAGAATTCCTGAAATCTAACAGTCCAGTCTTGGAAGACTGTGGAGCCTGTGACCAGGGTTTGGTTTGTCTGAGGCAAACACAGAAGGCTTATTTCACAAAACTCCTTCTAAGTGGAGCTCAGGGATATTCTCTGTCAAGTGTCTTTCAAATTTACTCTTGTGAATAAAAGTACTAATGAGTAATATTAATATTAAATGAGGGACTAGTGACACTGTAGTTTGAGGCTTGCTATTCTAGTTTTCCCCCAGTTTTGCACAGAGTCAATAGGGAATGAATACCCAAGCCTAGGAACTGTAGAGAGAAGGCTGATCTATTTTGGCTTCCCTGCTGTTACATCTTAACCATTATCCTGTCTCTCGTGACAAGATTAAGACAAAAAAGGATAATGTGAATGGTGACAATTCAGTGACATTGTAGTGAGGCCTACTCACTATTAATATTTAGAGGGGGGAGCAGTGACACTGCAGTGTGAGGCCTGCTCAATATTATTTTCTAGGTGAGGGATCAGTGACAGTGCAATGAGGCCTATTCAACATTAATATTTAGATGAAGGACCAGTGACACTGTAGTGTGAGGCTTGCTCAATATTAATATTTAGATGAGGTTCCAGTGACACTGTAGTGCTGTCTCTACTGTTGTCTTCACCTCTTTCCCCTGTATTTGCGAGAATCTGAATTAGTGTTTAACACTGAAGGAAGTCATTACATGATTTACCTCAGAAATTATCACTTTCAGTTGAGTCACTTCTATCTAGCTGAAGAGCAAGAGAGCAGCCAATGTACAAAAGAAATCAGTAAAATGATGTTTTAAAAGGGTCAAAATACAATTCTAGCTGTAATATCTGGAAAAGTCCCAGAAAGACAAGTGCTCCACTATGTTTTCAGTGAACTGGGAGATCCTGTTTGAACACATGATAGACAACATAAACCTAACTATGTGCCAACATGATCCCTACTTACTCAGTAAAGAATTATTAAGCCACTCCTAAATTCCCACTATTACTCCAAGAATTAGGGATGCAAAAATAATAATAATTCATCCTTGTCTTGGAGGAATGTTGATCCTCTTGGCAGACTCGAAGCCTTTTCAGGTAACAAAAATATTACCTGTTCAGGAACTAATAAAACCATGGTCTGTGATCTAAGCTGTGCTATGTTTATGGACCACCTTGAAAACATTTTGGAAATTTAACAATCAGTTGATGGAAGCTTTTAGGAACTGGATGCAGTTGATATGACTTACTCAATCATATTTTAATGTTTGTTTCATAAACTACCTTCAATGTTCAGATCCATCATATTCTAGTTTTCCCCCAGTTTTGCAAAGAGTCAATAGGGAATGAATACCCAAGGCTAGGAACTGTAGAAAGAAGGCTGCTCTATTTTTGCTCCACTTCTATTTCATCTTAACCATCATTCTGTTGCTTGTGACAAGATTAAGATAAAAAAGGATAATATGAATGGTGACAATTCAGCCTGAATTTCTATTTGAGGGGAAGGAACTCCTTGCATACTTCAGTAAATGAATCAGAGCTTCATTTGTCTCCATTCCAAATTTTTAAAAGGTAAGTGATTTCTGACAGGTGCAAAAATCCTTTAGTAACAGGATTTAAAAAAGGAGAGCATGTAATACCAGGGTTTGGACACGCGATGGCAGACTAAATCTGCAATGATGAGATTGTCCACAATATGGCAATTGTGGCTCAAAAGTCACATTAATCTAACTGCAACTTCTTTATTGGATAACACATGGCAAAAAAAGACCATATTATAAAACTCAAAGGCAAAAAAAAAAAGATTCTTAAGCACATATTATATTCCATGAAGTTGCTGTGTGCTAAGAATACAAAGACAAAAATGAGGCATTCTAGAGAATGAAAAACATTCATCCAAACACCTAAACAAAACAACAAAAGGCAGGGGAATAGTTTAGTGGTATAATCATTAGAAGAGACCATATTAGCAAGTCAAAAACCATTTATTAAGTGCCTGTGCTATGTGCTGGGGATGGAAAAGTGAGGAAACATCATTCCCTGACTTACCTAGCTAATAAGCTAATTAGCTTATTGAGATACAAACAATATAAAGGTATGACTGGATAAATAGGAATTCATTTAGAGAAGGAGGTCACCCCCTAGAGAGGCATTTGGAATAGGCTTCAAGTTGAAGATGGCATGGTGATTTCAACTTCAAAAAAAAATCATGGGAACTAGAATTAGAAGTAAGGAAGGAAATCATGCCAGCTTGTTAGATAGGCAGAGAAAATGGCAGGAGTCAAGAGATAAAGTATCTTGGTCATGGAGCCACAAGGGGACCATTGTCAGAAGATCAAAGAACAAGTAGAAGGGACTAAGGTATAAGGAGATAGGAAAGATAGCAGACTGCTTGGTTACAGTGAGCATTGAATATCAAACAGAGGATATTGTATTTAATCCTTGAAGTGATATGGAGGCACAGTAGTTTATTGAAAAGGTGATGACATGGTTAGACCTGTGTTTTAGGACATTCAGCTTGCTACCTGAATGGAAACTGGATTGGGAATAGGAGAAGTTTGGGGAAAGGCAGACATAAGAACAAAGTCTTACAATGCTAGAACAATGCATGCAAGAGTTGATGGAAGCTTGCAGGGCTTTGGTGGCACTGTATATTTCAGAGGGTATATTGCAGAGATTTTGCAAAATTAGAAACAAAAGACTTTGGTCACAAATTTGGCATGTGGATTGAGAGATTGTAAATAGAGATAAATCCTGGTTCATTAGATTGAGGGATTCAGAGGACGATGCTTGTCTCTATTGAAATCTAGAAAATAGAGGATGATTTAGGAGTACAGTAAATACATGGAAATTGATGAAATTGAGGGGGGAAAGAGGGAACTATGTGTGACACCTAGAGTTTGAGGACATTGTCTGGGTGAAGATCTATGCAAGGAGAATAAGAAACACTTAGGTTAACAGGAGGAGAACCAGAGGAGAGAGGGGGAGAAAAAATTTAAAAGAAGACTATCAAGAAAGAAATCATGATCAATGTCAAAGGAATACAGACAGTTTGGGAAGATTGAGGATGGAGAACAGAGGACTGCATCTGTAAGTCAGAATTCCATGCTAATTTTGAAGACAGCAATACTGATAGAATGAAAAAGTTGGAAGGCAAATCATAAGGTGTGACTAGCAAGGAAGTGAAAGCACCATTTTTAGACAGCCTTTTCAAAGAGTTTAGTTGCAAAAGACAGAAGAGATATAAGTTGATAAAGGAATAAACCAGTAGAAAGGGAAAAACTCAGAATTAATGATAGAATGATAATGACAAATGAAACAGTCTGTTGGAAAAGGCAGAAAGGAATATCATAGTGAGAACAGGTAAAGCACTTGGCCTAGGTAAAATGTAAGGACACGTTATCAAGTGAAATATTGATGAAAGAAAAGACATTAGATGAAGGCATAGGTTTGTTTAAGATGATTGGTGAGAGAAAAAAGAGATCATGATGAATAGCCTCAATTGCTTTTTGTAAAAGATGAAGCAAGATCTTCAGTTGAGAGCTTGGGAACCCTGAGAGTTTTGAGAAGAAATAAAAAAGGTTGGAAGATCTGCTATTAAGAATGGCACTATTGAGCTGGTACATACAAGAGGATTATTTTGTAAACAGCAATGAGGATGCAGTTGAAGCTACATAAACAAATTCTGAACAGAATTCAGCAGAAACAGTTTTGGGGATCTCTGGCTACCTTCATTCATTAACACAAATGGAAGAGCAATGAAATTCCCTTCCCATAATTGTGAGCTCAGGGGGATATGTGAAGGTATAAGACTAGAGTAGGTGCCCAGAGAGGATATATCTTCTAAAGAAGAAACTGGGTTTGAGCTAAAGCTAGTAGAGTCAAGGAGTGGGAGAGGAAAAAACTAATAATGAAGAAAAGTTTGTTGTCTAAGGAAAGTGCATTTCAATAGTATAGTGGAAGGAACAGTGGGTGTTTGAGATTTTGGGCTTGGGCAGTTGAGGAGGATAGACATAATAAATTAAGTGAAAATCAGGATGTGGACAATTGCTCATAGGTATTCAGAATCAAGGAAATATGTACAATATGATAATGTATGATGCAAACTTCAACAACATAGAATTAAAATTAAATGGCAGAAATTATAGGTTAGATATGAACTTTTATTTTCTGAGATTGACTATTAATCTATAGATAGAGATCATCTGTCCAAGATGAGCACCCTGAACTGAGAAAGAGGGGAATATTGATCTTAAAGCCAAGAATAGGGGAAACCATTAATCTGCTTGGTGACCTGACTATGAAGGCTGAATAATATTAAATCACCCAATTACTCCGCAGAGACTATCATTCTTATCTGAAGAATAGCTATCTCTACCTAGACTTTAAACATCATGAGGGCATCCTGATCACTATCTTCCTAATTTGTAATTAACAGAGTAAGAAATGACCATAAAACTTGACTTTTTACCGAGTGGCAGAGGTGATTAAGTAAAAACTGAGTACTGTTAAAAGAAATAGGCTTTTTATTAGGAATATAGCTGTGAAAAACTTTTATTTATTATGTTTTATTAATTATTATTGTTATTATACTGTGACATATACTACATTTTTAACAAAGATGACATCATTATGTCAGTATTAGAACAAATAAAGTGGTGTAGAAGAAAAAATATGTGGGGCATATTGGAGGGAGAGTTAGCATCTCTTGGAGACCTAGGATTGCTAGACCAGGCAAGCAACATAAAGTCTTATGAGTATTACATGCCTGGATGATGCATTTACAGATTCATAGTGGAAGGATACATAGATCAAAATGGGTCAGTCCCTTGATTAAACAACAATTACAAATAAGCAACATAAAAAGGAGTAATCAAACAATAAAAATCTTGTCTGTTTGCTCTTTCTTTAGGAGAGATCAGATTTCCTTCTCAATCTCCATGAGTCTGTTAATGACCAGGCTCTTGCTCATAATTCAGGTTACTGATTGATATCTTCCTTTCAAGGAAAGAAATATCTCAAGACAAAACATCGTCAAGTCATAATATGATTTTGGAGCCTCTTCAATTTGCCATTTGTAACACAGAGACTTCATTTATGAGTAGAAAATTTAAGAACCAATCCAGTTTTATTGAATCCAATTTTAAAAGACTCAGCTTAGTGCTTGGTACTAGTTTACTTCCCCTATCTGGACAGTGCTGTTCTACTAAAAACACAAGGTCCATAATGATAAAGTATCTTTTTTGGATCAGTGTGTATCTAACAGGTGATTTAAAAAATTTTGCCCATGTTTAAAAATAATCAGAAAAAATATTTCAGCTGGAAATGGATTCTTCTATAAAAAATGACAAAAATGAAATCATAGATCACAGGTCATCCTTCTTTAGATAATTGACTACCATTGCTATATGCAGAAATTGAGAAAGTTATGAAAGATAATTATATGCTAATATCACAAAACTTTATCATAGTTGCTTAAATATCTCCTTAGCATTATAAACAGTTAAAGTATCGTAATTAACCCTTATAGGAATAGACAACTGACAAAAAATGTAAAGGCAATACGCTAGTCTAGGTGGCTCTTAGAAGTAGATAGTTGCAAGTATTTTTTTTTTGGTTGTGATCACCTGATTTGATGGAAATTTACCACAATGATGAAGGACATAAGAAAGGAAAACTTCAGATTTTGTATTTTAGATGTTAGGTCCCAGATCAAGCTATATGGATGACCAAATGCCCTGAATCATACTTTAAATTTTCCCTGTGAGATATTTCCAAAGATTATATTTGAGAAGACAAGTTAAAAATGTCCAATTTCAGAATTTGTCGGGCAATGGTTTTTTTTCAATCTATTCCAATGAGCATGTCATCCTCATTATCCATGTCTAAATCCCATAGGGTTGTAGGCCTCATAGTAACTGCTCCAACCTTATTTTCTTTTTTAATTAATATTTAACTTATTTTCCAATTATATACAATAGTAGTTTCTACCTATCATTTTCTGTAAGATTTTGAAATTTACAATTTCCCCCCCTTCCCTCCCCCCCCATACCCCCCACAGAAGACAGTGTGAAAATCATTACATTATTTCCATGCTAGGCACTGATCAAAATTGAATGTGTTGAGAGAGAAACCATCTCCTTGCTGAGAAAATAAGATATCAGAGGCAGCAAAATTATGTAATAGATAAGACTTTAAAAAAATGAAGTATTAGATTGGTCTTTGTTTAAACTCCACTGTTTTTCTCTTCATACAGGTGGTATTTTCCATCACAGGTGCTCTAAAATTGTCTCTGATTATTGCATTGATGGAATAAGCAAATCCATTAAAGTTGATCATCATCCCTATGTTACTGTTAGGGTGTACAATGTTCTCCTGGTTCTGCTCATCTCACTCAGCATCAGTTCATGCAAGTCTTTCCAGGCTTCTCTGAAATCCCATTCCCCTCTGGTTTCTAGTTGAACAATAGTGTTCCATACTGTACATATACCACAATTTGTTCAGCCATTCCCCGAATGATGAACATTCACTCAGATTTCCAATTTTTTGCTACCACAAACAGGGCTTCTATGAATATTTTGTACAAATGGTGTTTGTACCCTTTTTCATGATCTATTCAGGGAATAGACCCAAGAGTGATATTGCTGAATCAAAGAGTAAGCACATTTTTGTTACCCTTTGGGCATAATTCCAGATTGTTCTCCAGAAAGTCAATCTAAGTTTCAAGGCCAGATAAAATCTGATAATGGTCAATGTTTAGTCTCATGAGTTCTTTAATGGAAATTTCCCATACTCAGACACATTTAGTTCTAAACGTTTTAGTCTAAAGGTTCAAAATAAACCACATGGTGACTATAATCTTACAGTGGTAACAATATTTTATTACAGAATAATTCAGAACTCATTCAATTGTTGTACATGAGGACTGTACTTAAAAATGAAACGTAAATTGGGTAATAAAAATATCTCAATTGCTTCTAGAATCCGGCTTTAGAAAAACAATTTTTATAGCAGAATATGATTAGTTACTATGTTTGTAAATAGACATAAATAGAAATCATTGCTTCCAGAATCCTTTAATTGAAATAAAATATCTAAGGTGACTTTAAAAGTTTTGCCAGGAGCTACAAACTTTTAATGTAACAAAATAGTCACAAGAACAATTAGATTTCCAAGGAAGGTAACACATGAATTATTACATTTCACCAAAGATAATGTTCTCATTTTTTAGAACTCCAGTCAAAACAGAATAGAGATTTTCTTAACTTTAATCTAATAATCTAATAAACATAATGTCTTTCATATTTGTTTTATAAATTTTATAAATTTATGTAATTCTACCCAGATATACTCATTATTCTCAAAAAAACCAAAACCAAAAATAAACCACTAGGAAATCTTTAGTGATTGGAATTATATATTGATGATAAAATTCAAGAATGTCAAGGAATTAATGGAAAAAAAAATACAAAGTAAGGTGGCTTAGGCATTCCAGCTCTGGAATTATATTATTTAGCATCAGTCATCAAAACTGGTCTTGGCTAAGAAATAGATTGGTGGATCAGTGGAATAGATTACATGCAAAAACTATAACAGTAAATGACAATAATAATCTAATATTTGGTAAAAGGAAAGAGTCCAGCTTCTAGGATAAAAGCTCACTCTGATAAAGGAAGAGAGTATGGCAAAAACTAGGCATAGATCAACATCTTACACCATACACTAAGATAAAGTCAAAATAGGTTCAGAATTTAGACCTAAAAGGTAATATTATAAGCCAATTAGGAGAACAAAGATGACCAAAGAAGAGATGGAGAACATTATAAAAAGCAAACTGGAAAATTTTGATTTCATTAGTTATGAAATTTTTGTACAAACAAAACCATTGCAAAGGACTCATTTATTAAATATATAGAAAACTGAGTCAAATTTATAAAAAAATTATTCTCTAATTGATAAATGTTCAAAGAATATGGAAAGGCAATTCTTTGACAAAGAAATTAAAAGCTATCTTTTTTATATGAAAAATTTTTACATGAAAAATTGCTCCAAATCATTATTGATTGAAGAAATGAAAATTAAATCACCTCTGGGGTACCACCTCATGCCCTATCAGATTGGCTAAGAAGACAAAAAGGAAATGACTAATGTTGGAGAGCATGTGAAAAAACTGGGACACTACTGCATTCCTGATGTAGTTATGAACTGATCTAACCTTTCTGGAGCTTCTGGAGAAGGATTTGGAGCTATGTGCAAAGCACAACAAAACTGAATACCCTTGATCCTACAGGAGCACTACTATGTACATAACTCAAAGAGAACCTACAAAAGGGTAAAAGAACCACATGTACAAAAATGTTTATAGACTTCATTTTGTAATTGCAAAGAATTGAATTGAGGGCATATGCATCAACTGTGGAATGAATGAGCAAAATGTGGTATATGTATGTAATGGAACACTATTGTTCTATAAAAAATCATGAGGAATATGAGTTCAGAAAAGCCTGGAAAGATTTGCATGAATTAATTTTGAGTGAAGTAATCAGAACCAGAAAAACATTATACATACTAACAATACTATAAGGTGACGATCAACCATAATGGACTTGTTCATTTCAGAAGTACATTAAAAAAAGACAATTTCAAAAGACTAATGATGGAAAATATCATCCACATCCAGAAAAGGAACACTGGCATTTAAATGAATACCAAAGCTTATTATTTTCAATTTTTAACAATTTTCTTACAATTTTTATAATTTTTCTTTCTAATGTTTTCTTTCTTCCATTTGAATCTGATTTCTTTTTAGCAACATGATCAATATGGTTTTATATTTTGATATGTATATATCATGTTATATTTAGCATGATTATAAAAGTAGAACCTATATCATATTGCTTACTATAAGGGGATGAGGGAGGGAAGGCAAGGGAAAGAGAACAATGTAAAACTCAAAATCTTCAAAAAATGATTGGTAAAAACTATGATTGCATGTAGTCAGAAAAACAAGTAAAAAAATTGAAAATAAAAATATTTCTGTAGGTGTCACTAACTTCTCATGTAACAAAACAGTAATGAAAACAGTAAGATTTCCAAGTAGAGTAACACATGAATTATTATAAATATAATATTTTCAAACTCCGATCTTATTCCATAGAACAAGTCAAAAAAGTATAGAAATTTTCTTAACTTTAACCTTATAAAAATAATGACTTTGCATATTTTGTTTTAGAATTTTCCCAAATATAGTCATCATTCTCAAAAATAAACCTTATCAAAATAAATGAGATTCTTCAAAAATTTGAATTTTGTACTGGTGATAAATTCAACACATTAAGGTATTTGATACCTATGGTATGGATATGGCTGCAAATTCAGATATAAAACAGCGAGATGTTTTCTACTGACAAAAAATTTAGATGCTTTTATCTAATGATGAAATGTTTTTCAAATAGTAAATTACCACTTTTATTACCTTGAAAAATAGAAATTTTTTTTTAATCAGAGGAACAAGATCTGGGTTAATCCACCAAAAACATTCTGTTTTCATCAAATCAGAATTCAAAATTGTTTTGAGTCAAGTTTACTGAGAGCAGAAAGATTGTTATCAACAATTAACTTCAATGGAATCAAACCAAACCTGCACCAAAACAGCATAACTGAAAAAATAAAGGGTTCCCTTTCTCAGATTTCATTAATCCAAAGTAAGTTAAACAGAGCTGTTCTCATCAATATCAAATTACTAGTACAATGAATTAATTTACAGATGAAGATTTTACACAGAAAGGAACTTTTACAAACTTTAATCACAAAGTTTCCAAGTTATCAGCCCCTTGGTCAAATTAAGGAGGCTAAGATTTTAGGTTGACTCAACTTTGTAAGACACAGAGAGAGGGAAAAAAAAAAAACTAATAAAAGCACTCCAGTTATCACAAAATTTTGCCATATCTTTAAAATGTATTTAATGTACTCTGTTATTTAATTATATCACTAGAAATCATCCTGCACAGATAGTTCATTTGAATGGCACTGACTTAGTGTATATCTCCTACCTTCACTTATATGATTTTATCATTAGATGAACCTGGCTTCCATCTACAAATATACTTTTTGATAAGAACAAAGTTATGAAGTACACCCCAATTTTGTACAGTTTAAACACAGAATGTTTTTGATAACTATTAACAAATAGATGTTTCTAAAAATCTTTGTTAGAATTACAAGATTTTTTTTCTACTTCAGTTAATCATCTCAGGAACTCTATAAGCTGTTAAATACTTTAAATAACCTTCCATTTGTATAGAAATATAGATTATAGAATATGACTGGGTAATGATTATTCATTTTAGGAGAGAAAATGGCTCACATTTCTTCAACCAAGAAGAAAACTAGAACCTGATTATTGCTCATATAGTAAGATAAAGTCAGTCACAATCCCCAAATGCAAAATGTTATTAATAGCTACTAAGAGTAAGATCCATTTATTATTTTAGTTAAAATGGAATTATATTAAGTAATAATACACATGTAGTCCATAAGAGATTTATTTATCTAGGCTCAAAATACTTCTAACTTTTTTAAGGAATCTCATATCCAGTGCTGTTAAATGGGAGTCTACCCCCTTTACAAGTCAAAACTGTTTAATACCACGTCTGTCCACTAAAACAAGGGTTTGAAAGAGAGAGGAGTTTTGAAAACTTACAGACCTCTTTCCTTCCATGGAGCATGTCTGGGTGGAGACTGTGGACCAGTCGTCCTCAACCTTCCTGTCCATTATCCTCATTTCAGGGCATAAAGACTGTGAACTCTAAAACTATATACCTAAAAAATAGTGTTAAGATAAAATGACAGAAAATATAGGTTAAATATGAAGTTTTATTTTCTGAGATTTACCATTGACTTACACGAGGAGGTCATCTGGCCAAGATTGTCTGTTTATCTAAAATCAAGACAGGGATAATCTTTAACCTTTTTGTTGGCCTGACAATGAAGGTTGCAAGCTCTTAAAGTGCTTAATTACTCCTCAGAGAAGATAATTTCTCATGGATTGTTTTCTATGCCTGAAATTTAAGCATCATGAGCACACAACAAGGCTTCTAGCATCCTGATTATTGTTGCCCTGAGTTTGTAGTTAACATAGGGAGAAATACCCACAAGTCTTGACTCTTGATCTAGTGGCAAAGGTGAATGAGACATAAAGACTGAGTAATGTTAAAAGAAATCAGCCTTTTTGACAGAATATGGTTGTGAAAAACTTTATTATTATTTTATTAAAAATATTAGACTTTAATGATGAGAATGTTCATAACAAAACAGAATGTGCCACTTTTCTTTCCCCAAAAGGATGAAGATCTGAATTATACCTGGTACAGTATGAAATGAGAGGTCCATGGTAACATTCCGCTTGAGAAAGGAAGAGGTGGTGTTCTCTTGGTTATGAAAGAAATCAAGAATTTCAAAGGAGTAGAGGTGAGGAGAAAATTATATTTCGATATGGATGATTTCCTTTGTAATGGAATGTAGATGGGAAATAAGTTGTAATATATGAAGAAATTGAAGAAATATTTCTTTGGACCATAAAGTAAGTGAAGAGGAATATTATGCCATGATGGAAAGCTACCAAGGAAGAGTGTAGCCTCATTTTAAATGTTATTCAGTCACAAAAAGGCTCCATATGAGCTGGTATAGCTGTTGGGATGTTTCAGAGTTGATTGAACAGGGGATAACATGAATAGATGTGGGGTGTGGAAAATTCTATGGATCTGAGTTGGGTAGAGAGGCATTATGCAGGTAGATCAATCAGAAGGTCAGTGCAATAGTCCAAGAGAGAAAAGGAGATTGCATGAGTCAGTGTAAGAAACAAGTGCCTTACCAAGATTCAGGACAGTCACTAGTGAAGTAAAGAGGATCCTTTCTTGAAACTTTTCCACAAGAATAGGAGACCTGAAAATGGGCACACCCTCGAAACACGAAAGCAGAGCCTTTTAATTTTTTTTCCTGAAATGCAAGTCTGTCCTAATAGGCTAGGTACTATAGGGTTTCAGCCTATTCACAGCATCTAATTTCCTCAAGTGATTCTTCACCCTTGTTTACATCTCCCCACAATTCGATGACCCCAAACCTTATTTCCTTTTGCCTTTATTTACATATAGGATCACCCCCTTTATTTACCTACACAGGCATGAAAATCTATATCTAACCACAGAACTGGTTTTTGCCAGTTTATGTGCTTATTAGTCAGTGGACTATTTCTGTTTTAGTAATGGCAAAATTTGGAAACTACTAGGATGTGGGGAGAAACAACCAGTGAGGCCCAAAAAGTCAATTCACATCCACAAACTTGTATTAAGTGCCTGTTTTTCTGGGGTTTATTTTTTGAAATGTTTTGAATAATAACATCGAAAGAAAAGTTAAAAAAAGAAAGAACACTCAGGAAAGCTGTTCTTTTTCCCAATGATTATGCAATTTAATCATAGGAAAAACACAGAAACGTCAGCTGAAAGAGGCATCAGTTGCATGATACATGGAAATAATCAAAACGTCAGACAAGTTTCAAACTAGTGCAGCACATAGATAAATGTGATGTCTGTCCTTAGCCACCTCCTGAAATAGAGTTTTTGGAGTTTATGAATACTCTACAATCAAGGTGGAGGGAAGGGAGTGATGAAGTATGACTACCTTTAGTATCCTTTGATAGATAGATATTTAATATTTACTGAAGAACTTTTTAGAGTCAAGTTCTAAAGATAAGATAAAATGGACAAATCTCTTCCCTCAAAAAGATTACAGTATAATAAAGGAAAAAGTCTCATGAAGGAACAAAGGAAATGGTAGAGATGGGTATGGTTTAGTGTTGGTAGTTTTGTCAATATTGAGAAGAATAAAAAGCTGCATGAAATATTCAGAAAACAGTCTGAAAAAACATACAGAATACAAAGCATACAAAACAACTGTAGATTTAGTTACAAATTTGGGTCTAAAAGTAAAAATCAGCTTTAATAATCCTAAATACTTTCAATGTTCATGCCTAGATCTTTCCAATCTAACAAAAATATCATTACTTTCCAGAGTGAATTGCCATGTCACCCACACCCATCCATCAAGATCCAGAAAGCTTTAGTGGTCAATTTAAAATTATTCTGTAATCCTATCACCCGGGTATCCAAGAAAGTTAAAGCTTAACTATAACATGGAGGAGAGGCAAAGAACTGGTTTGGAAAGGCCAACATTAAAGCTACTTTTGAGGTATTTCAGGAGACAGGTTGGGTTGCTTTCAGTGATCAGTAAAGGCACTCTATTTATTTAGGGGATGCTTTAAAAGAGGCTATCATATTAGCTTTTCAACAACCAGTGAATTTTTCAAAACTTGAAACTGTTATTCAAAATCAAGATGAATAAATATTTTGATTTTTTGATCATCTGGTAGAGACTTTTAATGCAAATTATCTACAGCATGTAGATATAAATCAGGACACAATACTTCAAGACCAAAATTATGAAAAATTAGAAGAAAATGTGAAACATCTCATTGAAAAAACAGATTTAGGAAAGATAATTTAAAAGTTATTGGAATACCTGAAAGTCATGACCAGGAAAAGAGCCTTGACATCATTTTCAAAGAATTATTACAGGAAAATTGCATTGCCCTGATATCCTTGAAGCAGAGGGCAAAATAGAAATTGAGAGAATCCACTGATCTCCCTGAGAAAGAGATTCAAAAAAAAAAAAACCAAATCCCAGGAATATAATAGACAAGTTCTAGAACTACCAAGTCAAAGAGAACATATTACAAGCAGCCAGAAGGACACAATTCAAATATTGTGGAGCTGCAGTCAGGATCACACAGGGCTTAGCAGCAACTACATTAAAAGCTTGTCGGGCTTGGAATATAATATTCTGGAAGGCAAAAGAGCTCACAATGCAACCTAGAATCAACTACCCAGCCAAACTGAATGTCCTCTTCCATGGAAAAAGATGGACTTTCAATGAACCAGGGGAATTTCAAATGTTCCTGTTGGAATGGCCAGAGCTGAAAAGAAGGTTTGATCTTCAAATACAGCATGCAGGTGAATCATAGAGAGTGGAGGAGAAGGGGAAAATATGAGGGACTTAATGATGATGATGAACTACATGTATTCCTGTATAGAAAAATGATACTGAGAATACTCATATGAAACTTCTCATTTAATAGAACAGGTAGGAGCTTTTATAGATGAAGCACAGGAGAAAGCTGAATTTGAGATATATTGTGGTATAAAAATGGAGTCAATAGATAAAAGGGAAATGTAATGGGAGAAAGAAAAAAGGAGAGCAGGAATAGTCTAAGATATTTCATACAATAAGATTTTTCTTTATTACAATGAGCTATTGCAATTATATGGAAGGAGAGAAGGCAAGGGAGAATGAGGGAATCTTTGCTCTTATCAGAGGTGGCTAGGAGAGGAAACAGCATATATACTCAATGGGGTATAGACATCTGGAGTAAGAAGGAGAGAAGGGGATGGGGGAGGGGGGATGTGAGTGATGGAGGAGAAGATGGACCATGGTGGGAGAGTGGTCAGATATAACACATTTTCTTTTTTACTTCTTGCAAGGGGCTGGGATTGGATGGCCTGTCTGGGACCATAGGGCCGGGTGGTTGCTGGGCCTAAGGGATGCTATGTGTGCTAGGGCCCTCTTGGCCCCAGGGCCAGGGATCTGTTTGCTGTGCCACTCAGCTACCCTACAGCAGAGAGAGTGAAAGGAAAGAAAAAATATAATACATGGTAGTGGAGAAGTACAAATGGAGGGAGTTGTGATCAGCAAAGACAACGGTGGAATTATATGGAAGTAACTTTTTTGATGGACTTATCATAAAGAATGTGATCCACCCACGACAGAGCTGGTGGTGTTGGAACACAGACCGAAGCACCTTTTTTATTATTATTATTTTGGGGGGGTGCAGAGCAAATGGGGCTGGGTGGCCTGCCTGGGGCCACACAGCTGTGTGATTGTTGGGTGTCTGAGGACAGATATGGACCCGGTGCCCTTGGCTCAAGGGCCAGTGCACTGTCTGCCACCTGGCCACCCTTAGTATTATTAATACTATTTTATTTTATTTTGGGTCTTTTTTTTGTTTTTTTTTTTGTTTTCAGGGAAATGGGGTTGGGATGGATTGTGCGGGGTCACACAGCTGGGTGATTATTCGGTGTCTGGGGCTGGATTTGGACTTGGGTACTCCTGGCTCCAGGGCCAGTGCTCCATCCACTGTGACACCTGGTCATACCTACAATTATTATTATTATTTTTTTATTTTAATTTTACTTTTTTTTCTCTCCACTTTATCGTTCACACAGGTTTATATTTGGGGGGAGGGGGTATTATGTTTACTCTTAAACAAGAATATTTTAGTAATGTATAAAACATTATTTGTACAAAATAAGAATAAATAAATGAATCTCATAAGTATTGATTTATTATCACTGTGTCTCCTTTATTTAATTTTCTTCTTTTTGACTGCAGTTTGTTTTTCTTTTAGCTAAGAAATCTGAAATTTGACTACTGTAACTCCTTGGAGTTTGCGCTTCGGATCTCTCTCTGGAGTGACTGATGGCTTATTTTAAAGACTATTTTTTCTTCTTCTTCTAGGTTATTTGAAGACTTCTCCATGATAGTTTACCACATGTTATTGTCCAAGCACTTTTTCTGATTGTGGTTTTCAGGTAAACCAATAATTTGTAAGCTATCTCTCCTGGATCTTTTTTTTCCAGATCACTTATTTTTCCTTAGAGGTACTTTTCAGCCCTTTAGTGTTGTTTGATGGAAATTTGGTGTTACATAGAGTCATTTGTTTCCATTTTTCCAATGTAGTTTTTAAAATTTTATTTTCTTCAGTTTGATTCCATTTCAAGTTGGTTAGTTTTATTTTCTAACTGATCAATTTTATTTTTTAAATTATTATTTTCTTTGGGGATTTTTTCATAATTCTCCTTTATGACTCTCATTTCTTTTCTCCATTTTTCTTCTTCCTCTCTTCTTCTGTTTTAAAATCCTTTTTTTAGATGTTCAGAGTGACCTTTTTTGAATTAAGATCAGTTCTTCAACCCCTTTGAGTCTTCACCAGTAGGCATTTTGTCACTGTTTTCCTCTTCTAAGATGGCATTTTTCATACTCTATCAGAATAGTAGCTATCAATGGTTAGCACTTTTTTGGCTTTTGGTCCTTTTATCAATGGAGCTCTGTTCTTATGGTCTAGGCTAAATAATACCAAGTTTTTTTTTTTTTTATTTTAGGAACCTGGTTTCTGATGCCTGACTTTCCATTCTGATATTTCTGATGTTCCCAGGTTGCTCTCTATGCTAGAGTAGCCCAATTCTTCAACAATTTCCCAGGGCTTAAATCCTTGTTCTCTCTGCTGGGGATGAGGCCCTCAGTGCTCATGGGGCTGTACCAGGCCCTTTTCTTTGATGTGATAAAAAGACTTTCCCTGGTTTCCCAGCTCTCCCATCTATACTGGACTATACTCCCCCTTTTACCCAAACAACAGACCTTTTCCTGAATTTCCTCCAAGAACTTAATGGTTTCCCTTTCTTTTTTGATGGACTCTGTCCTTTTAGGATCTAATTAGAGATTTCATTTAAACATATTTCTGGAAAAGCTCCAGGAGATTTCTAACTTTGTGCCACCATCTTGGTTCTGCCCTGAGAGTGGCTAAGGATCTTTCTTGAACTGAATTGCCATACATACAAATTCTGCTACAGAGAGCCCAACTCTAATGAGCTGGTCATGTATGCCAATTATCGGTTTGCCAACACAGTCTTTTAGACTATTTATAGAGAACTCACAAAAGGCAAAGGCCACACAGACATCAAAAGAAGATATACAAGGATCTTTAGAGGTATCTGAAGAGCCTTGGAATTGTTTTTGAAACACGGGAGACATGGACACAGGACATCTCAGCATAGCATGTCCCCATGAAAGTAGGTGTTGTGCTCTATGAGCAAAGCTGAGTTAGAGTAGTTCAAAATAATGCTGAGATGTATAAATTGAAAGACTTCGCTATTCCAATTGTTCATATGGATTATTTGTGTCTGATCTCTGATATGGCCTTCAGAACTCATTTTAATCTGATCCACAAATGAACACATTTGTATCTTGACATACTGTTGTCATTTTGGTTCCACTTAGAATAGGCATTTCCTGAGTTGGGTGGAATTTCCAAATCAAGAGGAGACACTAGGACTTGTTATAACCACATTGGAAGGGATTGTAGTAGATAGACTGTGAGAGATGTCTAGATCCTAAGAAAAGAAATTCCCAGAGTCAGTGGGATCCTGAACTGAGAAGGTCAGTATTGGTAAGATCCATAGAGCAGAGAATGGCAGAAGTAAGAGAACAAGGGGCATTAAAACCACGAGAGTCTTTACAACACAGAATGTCAGAAGGGCCTTGAAGGCAGACAAAGTCAGAACTGGGGTTTCCCGGAAGTGGTAAATAGTCATTTCTGGTAATCCAAACAACGTGGCTAGGAAGAATGCTGCTTGGGTATGAGCTCAGTGGACCAAAGTATGGGGAAGAACCAGAGAATTCAAAAACCAAGAAGTCACTGTAAACTTTTGTAACAGTTTATTTATTCATATCTATATATTTTATATCAGATACAATAATGGTACATTAAATGAAAACAGAGGTCTTCCAATACCTAGATAATTCTGCAAAGTGCCATGACAATGCCTCCTTTTCCTTAAAGTAATAAGGAAAAAAAAAACTTGTAATATCCTGAAATCTCTTCTTCACTAAGACAGGTCTTGATATTCCTCTTAATGATAATGATTGTGCAGTGTTTTGGGGAAAACAATGGATGTCAAGTTGTCAGAAGTAAAAAAGTACAGAATTTGTAAATTGAAGTTATTGTACTTATAAGGCAGAAGAGAAGTGTACTGAAAGCAAAAAGAATTGAAAAAAGAATAAAAGGATAAAAGGAACATCATGGAGCTGAGGAAGCTATGCCTTTCAAAACTCACACTTATGGTCTTAAAAGATCATGTCTGGGGCAGGATATTGGAAGTGGCAGGGAATATTGAATAAGTACATTCCTTGTTATATGATAAGTCATCACTGTAAGCTAACTGAATGTTAGCTTAACAGAATGTTAGAATACAAATTATGAATGTAAGAACCTGGATAGGACAGAGATGTCAGAATATCAGATCTGACAGAACACAAACTACCCAGAATTTATGAGCATAAATAAAATATTGGAGGACACCTGAACTGGAGGATGCTTTAGAAGCTCTGTAGGAAAGTTAGTAGACATTTTAGATCTTAGAAAGTTGGATAAATTCAGAACATGAATGTGATACTCAGCTGAAGAGGTAAGATTTTCACATGCTGAATTTGATGCCTTAAAGTAATCATGGATAAAAGAATGAGACAGGTAGATGACCATACAAAAAAAGGATGACAAAACAAAGAGAGGCATTTGAACAAAAATGATCAGAATGTGGAGGGTTTGGGGCATCTAAGTGGCATAATGGATAGAACACCATCCCTGGTATCAGGAGGACCTGAGTTCAGATCTGGCCTCAGACACTAAATAATTGCCTAACTGCGCGACCTTGGGCAAGTGCCTAACCCCATTGCCTTAAATAAATTTAAGAAGAAAAGAAATATGGGGGATTCCCAAAATTATCCTATATGATAACTGGAAGTGGTTTGAGAACCTAAATCATTTGCTCTGCAAGGGTCCCTAAAATGGAAAATATCAATTTTCATCAAACATAATTTATTTTCAAAAATGTACATATTAAGTATGTATATATATAATATATATTTATATTATTGAGATGAACTATTTAGTAATGTTCTCCTTATAATAAAAAAACAGAAGAAGAAAGGATGTTTTGGATATGTTATCATTCTTTATCACAATGCAATTTTTATTACCCAGCGGTGAATATTTAAAAGAAAATTTCAGATACCCAACTACACTGCCAAAAGGAACTGTGGAAGTACTATTTTATAGCTAGTTAAGCAAACAAACAAACCCTAAATCCCCAAACAGACATAAAAAATGTAATTCAAAGCATTTCTTTTTTCACTGATTAAGAATGCAACTGATATTTCTTTTAATACTAATGAATATTCACTCTTTCTTGCCAAAAACTAGGTATGAAATAAAGAGAAATATATTTTATTTATTTATTTATTAGATTTTTGCAAGGGAAACGGGGTTAAGTGGCTTGCCCAAGGCCGCACAGTTAGGCAATAATTAAGTGTCTAAGACCGGATTTGAACCCAAGTACTCCTGACACCAGGGCCAGTGCTTTATCCACTATACCACTTAGCCACCCCAATAAAGAGAAATATGAAAAGACATTATGTATGATTCAAACTTAGTATTCCAAAATACCATTGTGCATTGTAGTAGTAGTAATAGTAGTAGCAATAATAATAATAATAATAATAATAACAACAACAACAATATAAGTTGGTGGGGCAAAATTTCTGCAAACTTACAACCGACAATATCAGAAGATGAGGAAGTCACGTCAGGTCCTGAAATAAATGAAATACATTAGCAGAAGAATAAAGTGTCCTTCATTGATGTAACAAGGTAGCAAACCTGCCATCCTGGGAGCTGTCCCTCCAAAAGGGTTGAGAGCCAGTTGAAACTTGATGCCCTTACAATGGAAGATCCAGGTTGTGGTTCAGCTCAACCTAATGGTGAGTAAATATTTTAATAGTATGGATGAAAAAATATTACTAGAATTCTGAAATTAGTGGATTATACTGGAAAGCAGGTAATAAATGTTATTTGATATCAACATCCTGTCTCTTTTTTTCCCTTTATTTAAGATTTTATTTGTTTTGTGTTTTACAATCCCCCCCCAATCATCCTTCCCTCCCCCCCACACCACAGAAGGCAGTCTATTAGTCTTTAAACCATGGCATGTATTGATATAAGTTGAATGTGATGAGAGAGAAATCATATCCTTAAGGAAGAAAACTGAAGTATAAGAGATAGAAGAATTGCATAATATAACGGATTTTTTTCCTAATAAAAAGTATATTTAAGAGCAAATATAATACCCCCTCCCCTACAAAAAGATAAAACCTCAAGAGAAATAAAGTAAAAGAAAGGGGGAAAATGTGCTTCTGTCTGTGTTCTGATAACATCAGTTCTGTCTCCGGCGCATCACATTCTTTATCATATGTCCATCAGAGAAGTTGCTTCCATATTTTTCCACAGTTGCTGTTGCTGATTGTAATATCCCCCATCTGTTCCTCCCCATTACCCTCTATCATGTTTTCTCTCTCTCCTTTCACTCTTTCCCTCTTCAAAAATGTACTGTGGAGCAGCAGAGTGGCCATAGTGGACAGAGGCCTGCACCTCCTGCACCCCTGCACCTCTCCTGTACCTCCAATTAATGTCTTTGGTATTTGTTCAAACTCCACGATTCTTTCACTGGATACAGATGACATTCTCTATTGCAGATACCCCAGAATTGTCCCTGATAGTTGCACTGATGGAATGAACAAGTCCATCGAGGTTCGTCATCAACCCCATGTTGCTGTTAGGATGTACAATAACATTACATCTCTTAATCATCATATTTGTATAGATGATAGGAGGGCGTTTATATTTTAGAGGTTTATGTCTTGGAAATTTGTTAGAACACTGAATGTCTGGGCTTCCAGATACCATTCTGGAGGAAAGTTGGATGTGACTGAGAGGTTAGAATAAGAAATATCTGAGGTAAGTGGTAAGGCCTGCCTCTAAATATTCCAATTTTTATTAGAAAATAAAGCCAGAATTTTGATATGGCAGGGCTTGTCTGAGCTTGAAAGAAATTTAAAATCAAATGTCCAGCAAAGGATGAAACTGAAGGATCTGAAAGAAATATCAGTGTTTGGAATGACAAGAACCAACAAAATGTGAGCTGTTCAGTGGCCAAGTGTGGGAGTTGTCAAAATCAATAATACAGAATCATACAGAAGATCTGCTTTGGGAGCTGCCATCTAAAAGAGAATGAGTGGGGGAGGACAACTCTTCCACAAAGGGAAATAAGATTGAGAAGACTCAAAATAAGATGTTTGGAAGCCTTAAAAACCCAAATGTATAGCTGGGAAGGTTCTGAGAAAAGAAATCATCTATTGTGGAAAAGATCTTACAATGGAAAGTAGCATAAATAGGACCATTTCTTTTCTGAGATATTCTTAATTGTCCAAAATATCATCCATTTCCAGTCAATTTAAAAAAAAAGAAGACAATTTTTTTTTGTACAACATTATAATTTATTCCAGTTTATGGCATACTAGTCCAATGCTGATGCTTTTAAAAAAAATTTCTCACACTGTCAATCTCACACTTCCAATATTAAGGTGTTTTCAATTTTGTGGCTGCCCAAAATATTCTCCAAAATTAAACCACCTGTGTAAGAAAACTTCCCTGAAGTTTCTTCTCTACTATTGTCTTTTCTATTAATAACAATGTATTTAGAAAAAATTGGTACAAAACCCCCAAGGAAATAGGTACTTTGGTCTCCTAAAGGAGAATTCTTATGTTTCCAAAACATTTATCAGTGAGTCCCATGTGAATTTTAATAGCAATGCAATACATTAAAAAACTGTGGGGGGACCAAAGAACAAAAGAGCTGGTGAGGATCCTTAGATCACTGAATATCTGCCTTTTCAGGTATCCTTCGAGTAGAAATATTAGAAATTCCTGACTATTCAGAAAACAAAATTTTTCACTTTGGAATAGAAAGTAAAACCAAAGCATTCAATTGGGAAGCGCTCTTAGCACCTAGACCAAGATGAATGGGTATTTGAAATCCAGAATCCAGATATCTGAGTACATAGAAGCTGGAATTATAATGTTGGAAAAAGTTGAACCAGAAAAGATGGGAGATGTACTGAGACTGAAAAGGGACCTTTACAAAAGAAGGGGATTTAAGCCGCATACAATATCAGGCCTAGGAGTAGCACTTTGTAAGAGAATGAGAGAGTTCCACAAGTAGTGAGGAAGAGATGTCTGATCCCAGAAACACAAGGGAGAGCCCTAAATTCTCCCCTATGGAGGGGGCAGAGCGAAGACAACAGTGTGATGTCAGCATTTCTTGAGAACTCCTTCCTCCAAAAACTCCAAAAGTAGTCAAATTATGACTCTAGCCCAAATATAGAGGGGCAGATCCCACAGAAAGACTGAGTGATACATGTTCCCAGTCCAAGATAGCTAAGAAGTTCCATGGGAAAGGTGTGTTTCACCAGGACCAGGAGTTGGAAAAAGACCTGGTTGCAGCACAGCCCAGGAACAGCTTGAAGGAGTTGTGAGAGAATTCTGCTACACTAGAATGAATGTGGAATGAGGAGCACTGGCCACAAAATCTGCAGTAAGAATCAGGAGAAACTAGCCTGCACCTCCAGAGCACAGCCCACAGAGTGTAAAGGGGTCAGGGCAGACAAAAATTTATTTCTGCTCTCCCTGAGGCAGGACTCTGCTGTTTGCCCACACTCAGATCCGGGTTATAGTTTGGGCTTCTATACTAAGATAACTGAGCAGGACCCCTCCTTACAACTCCAGGGCAGAGGGAAGGTCATCTACACATATCAAAGAAGAGGCAAGAGATCCTAAGACCTTGGAGGAATAAAGGTCCCAATGAGTTGACCCCCACCCCCAAAAAACCAAAAGCCTTTGTAGTGCTGTAAATTACTCTTGGGCTGAAGAAATGAGTAAACAACAGAAAAAGAAGAATCTGACCATAGAAAATTACTAAAGTCCCATGGAAGATCAAAAGACATACTCAGATGATGACAAAATCGAAGCTTCAGTATCCAAAACTTCCAAGAGAAATAGAAAAGGGGCTCAGACTATGGGATGAGCTCAACAAAGACTTTAAAAAGCAATTAAAGGAGGTGGAGGAAAAATTTGGTAAAGAAATGAGAGCGATGCAGAAAAATCATGAAAACTAAATCAGCAGCTTGGTGAAAGAAGTACAAAAAAATACTGAAAAATTTATATGTGAAAAACCAATTTAATCCAAATGGGAAAATCAAATCAAAAAGCAAAGGAGGAGAAGAATGCCTTAAAAAAAGCAGAATTGACCAGTTGGAAAAGGAGATAAAAAAGCTCTCTGAAGAAAATAAGTACTTCAAATGGAGAATGGAACTAAAGGAAGCTGATGACTTAGCAAGAAATCAGGAATCAGAAATGACTCAGAGAGGAAAGAACATACACGCTTAGTAGGATATAGAAATCTAAAGTGAAAAAGAGAGAAAGGGGTCACGGAGAGGGGAGGGGGGATGAAGGTGATAGAGGAGAGGGTAGATCATGGGAGAGCATAGTCACATATGACACGTTTTCTTTCTTACTTTTTGCAAGGTGCTGGCATCGGGTGGCCTGTTTGAGACCACGGGGCCAGGTGGTATCTGAGTCTTTAAGGTGGGATGTGGTCTTGCGGTCTCCTGGTGCCAGAGCCAGGGCTTTGTCCACTGTGCCACTCTGCTGCTCCACAGTACATTTTTGAAGAGGGAAAGAGTGAAAGGAGAGAGAAAATATAATAGATGGTAGTGGGGAGGAATAGATGGAGGGAATTACAATTGGCAACAGCCACTGTGGGAAAATACAGAAGCAACTTTTCTGATGGACACATGGTAAAGAATGTGATGAATTGGAGAAAGAACTGATGTTATCAGAACACAGCCAGAAGTACATTTTCCCCCCTTTCTTTTACTTTATTTCTCCGGAGGTTTTATAGTTTTGCTGGGGAAAGGGTGTTATATTTACTGTAAAGAACATTTTAGTAATGTGTAAATAAATTAAATTAAAAATAAATAAATTCAGTTTCTGATTCATCTCTTGCTCGTGATTTTTTTTCAAATTTTCTCACAGAATGACTAGCAGGGTAATATTTTTATTTTGATTGCACATATATTGCTCTTATCAAATTATTCATGGTCAATGAGTTTGGGGATGGAAAGGAGGGAATTCAGTATTGAGTAATGTTGAAAACTATCTTTACATGTAATTGGAAAAAATATGATAAACCTTTTTTTAAGTTGAAAAGAAAAGAAAAAGCTTTGTCATAAGCTCAGTGGAACATACAAGTGATTTTAAGATGAAACAATATATTTCAATGATAAAATAGCTATATAATAAAGTCTTCCCATTATTTTGGAAGCAAAATGGCTTTTTTAAATTTTTGTTTACTTGTTGGTTTTCATAGTAAACAGCACCTTGTTGTTTAAAACTTTTCCAAGGCATCTTAGCTGTGGGTCTAGGAGCCTGTCAGTGATCTCTTCGCCTCCCTGGGCCTCAGTTTCCCTTACAGTCAGGGAAGGGTCAGTGTCTTGGATGCTGAAACTTCTGGAGTCCTTGTCGGCTATGCACCTCACAGTGCACAGGGGTGACCTTGTACCAGTCCAACAGCTCCCTCAGCCTTCGGTTTCCCTTGCAGCCCCTGTGTGTGTGTGTGTGTGTGTGTGTGTGTGTGTGTGTGTGTGGGCAGGGGAGCGGTGTGTAGTACTTGTGCAGACCCTGTCAGTACCAGAGGTCGGGGGTGATCTGCAGCCAGGTCCGGAGCATCCCTGGGCCCCAGCTCCCTTTACAACCCCCTCAGGGAGAGGGGCTTGATGATGTTTCTTTCTCCCGGCCCTCCCAGCAGGCTCTAGTCCCTCCTATTTCTCAGGCCTCAGCAGGGTCACAGAGGGAGCACCAAGGCTGGGAGCTCTGGTCCCTTGTGCCCCAGGCCCAGCAGGGGCCCCCAGCTAGGCCCCAGTCTGGAGGCTGCACTAAGCAGAGGTGGCTGGAGGGCCTGGGGGTCCCGCCCCGCCCCGCCCCGCCCTGCCTGAAGCCTGGAGTCCAAGGGAAAGCCCAGCAGGCACAGGAATGGAAGAGTAGGTTTATATGAATGGTCCCGCCTTCCCATGTTAAGCAATCATTGGATGAATTGGCGTTGAGGGAAAGAAGAAGCAGCCAATCACAGCATCAGAGCTCCAGTGCACATAACTTTCTCAAGTTAGGGAGAGAGGAATGCACAGGGACCAGAATCCACTGTGGCCACTAGCTTTCTTCTCTTGCTGCTCTCGGTGCCATTTGGATCCTGCGGCCTCACGGAAGAACATTCCGGACTGCAGCTCTTTTCAGGGGGGATTTCTGGTGTTCTTTGTGCCCGCAACTCGCGGGTCCAGGCTAGTGGATCTCTATGGAGGAGCTCGGGGAGTGGCTAGGAGGAGCATGGGAAGGGAAGAGGTAACTGCCTGGGCGTGTCCACAAGATGGCGCCAGCGAGGGTGTGGCCACAGCTCAGCCTGACCCCTGGAATCCGCCCCCGCACTGAGGCTGTGCCATGTCTGCCTTCTTGGGCGCTGCCAGTGATTGGCAAGTGACCAGGGGCTGCAGTGAGGCTTCTCTCAGGCCACGCTCTTCGGACACAAGAGGAACTTCTGGCCCTGAGAAGTTGAAGGACTTGATCCAGGTCACGGGGGTTGTATGTGACAGAGCCAGCACTGTGGTTCCTCCATCACTCTCTGCGGGGTCTCTCCTCCCTTGCATTGCCCTAGGTCTCCCAATGAGAGAAGCCTTCTTCCAGGCTCTCCCTGGGCCCTTGTTTGATGGTTCTAGCCTCCTGAGATGTCACAGGGTCATAGGCAGTTAAACCCTTGGGTGTACTACCAGTTGAGGGATCAAGACTTGGTTCTCTTTGCCAAAGTTCGTTGCCTGTATCACAACCTGGATG
Source organism: Macrotis lagotis (assembly GCF_037893015.1). Taxonomy (NCBI): domain Eukaryota; kingdom Metazoa; phylum Chordata; class Mammalia; order Peramelemorphia; family Peramelidae; genus Macrotis; species Macrotis lagotis. The sequence continues at coordinate 89,877,402 of NC_133666.1, forward strand.
CCCCCCCCCCACTTACTGGTCTCCAGAGGGCTTTAACAGTTGAAGAGACCCTCAGACCACCCAGGATAGTGGGAACTCAGGTAAAGGGAGCTTTATCCATTGAGGAATCAGGCGAGATTGAATGCAAATCTGAGATGTCAGGAATCTGGTGGATTGAGAGAAGCCCTTGGGGAATATGAAATTAAATTTTATTCTTCTCCCCAGATGATGTCATCAGTCATTCAGATTCCAGTGATGAAGGCAATTTCGAAAGGACCCCAGGTGTAGAACCTTTGTTAGGCACTCAGCCTTCTTCTGTGGAAGGTCAAGGTACGTATTTGAAAAAGGAGGGTTTTTCATAGAGACAGGCTAAGGCACACTTGGAAAGGTGCCAACCAGGTATGGCGAACAGAGATTTAGCTACTAAAGAAGATTCTATCCCACTAGTTCCACCTGCATTCTCTCAGAGGATAGATCAGGTACCCATAGGTGAGAACAAACATTACATATAAAAATGAGGAAGGGGACCCAATATATTTCTCTTCTCATGGCATCCTGAGAAGGATCAGCACCTCACTGGTAAAGATGCAGTGATGATTCAGATGCAGATGTCAATGATTACAAAGATTTTTGACCAATAAGACAAAGAGATGCAAGAACAAAAGAATGAGTCCAGTGGTTCATGGAACAATACCAGAAAGCAGATAGAGACCAACAGTGGGTACAGGAAGGTGGAATGTTAGAGAGAGAGACTTCAAAAGCTGTGGAGAAACAAAGGTATTAGAGAAGGAAATGGAGACACAAACCTCTGACAAAGGCATATTTGGGAGAAAGACACAAAGGAGTTTGTAGTTGGTGGGAAGGTCTAGCCCTGTTCACTAAAGTTGAATTCCCAGATTGGCTATGAGGGTCACACCAGAAGCAGGACCAATTATTTCCAGAGTGCTGCCACACAAGTGGTCAGGAACTAATATTAGCAATCATGAAGGAGTAGGAGCCCTAGTGTATGACAATTTTTTTTTTATTTAAAGCTCTTGTTTATTTTCAGTTTTATATTTTCTCCCCAATCTTACTTCCCTTCCCCCACTCCTAAGAGCTTGCAGTTTACCAGTCTTTACATTGTTTCCATGGTATACACTGATCCAAATTGAATGTGATAACAAAGAAATCATATCCTTAAGGAAGAAGCATAAAGTATAAGAGATAGCAAGGTCTGGCAATAACATATCAGTTTTTTGTTCCTAAATTAAAGATAATAGTCCTTGGCCTTTGTTCAAACTCCAACTAGGAATCTGTAGACTCTCAGAACTGTCTTTCTAACCTCCGTAAAACTGTTTCCCCTAAAGTCTCAGTGGTGGTTGTCTTGGTTTCAAATGTCACAGCATGCCTTGACAACTCTTGATCTTGGGGGCTTGTGAGTGATTTCATAAAATTGATTTTCCTGCGTTGCCTCAGTTTCCCCTACTGTAATTAAAAGGGACTAGTTCTCTTAAGTCTCTGAAATCCATGACACCTCTATATCTAAGAGCCTGTGGTGATTTCACACAAGTCCCTCCACATTCTAAAACTCAGTGATCACTACAGTCACAGGGGACAAGAGGGGTTTCTTGGACACTAAAACCTCAGAAGCCTTTGTCACTTTTATACCTATCAGTCTGTATGTGATCTCACCCATTCGTTTTCTAGACCTCAGTTTCCCCTACAATCACTGTGAAAGCAGGGATGTATATTGGGCCCTTAAGAACTCTGAATGCCTTGTAGCCCAAGGCCTAGGACTCTGTGATCTCACATAGGTCCCTTCTGCTCCCTAGGCATCAGTTTCCCCCACATTTACTGAAAGTAGGGTATCTTTGTTCTCTAACATCCCTGCAGACCTTCTCAGCTCTAGATTTCATAGAGCTTTCTTAAATTCCATTGTCCTCAAAAATTTTTTTTTAATTTACTCAATGAACATGTATTCCAAAACCTCTGAGGACATTGCCAGTTTGATATCTAAAGTAGTGGTGGTGATCTCAAACACGTCCTTTCAGTGCCTTGGGCCCTAATTTCCACTACCAGTCAAAGAAGGTGGTGGGTGTCTCAAACTCTAAACCTCTGAATTCCTTTACATCTCTGAACCTAAGGGGCTGTGAGTAAAGTCACAAAGGCTCATTCAGTTCTCTAGGTTTCAGTGTCACTTGCACTGGGGGATAAGGTAGGCATTGGGGGTAGGGGGTGAAATGTTGTGGTTTTTAGTATTTCTAAAGGCCTTGATTTCCAAGTCCCCAATTTCCTTTAATTTCATTGGAGGATATTATAGCTCATTTCCCCACGACAGTCCTGATCACCATCCTCTTTCCTAGAGGTCAGCAGGGTCCTTGGAGTGGAGGAGGTGGGGAGGATAAAGAATCCAAGAATAGATGCTTTGGTCCCTTCAGTCTTCAGCCCTGCACAGTTACTGTTAGGATACAACTCTAGAGCTTCTGGTCAGTCAAAGAAGGCTTTCAGAGGGGCCAGGTGCCAGGGGCTGCCCTCCCCCCTGCCCTGGTCTGGAGCACAAGTGAAAGGGAGTCAGCATAAGGAAGGGCTTAACCAATCGTTGCTCACATTGTTCTTGAGACGAAGCAGAAGGAACCAGTCAGCTAATCAGTGCTCAAGGTCTCCTCAGTCCCTTTCAAGAAATGCAACTGGGGCTGCTAGGTGGTGCTGTGGTTAGAGTATCTGCACTGGAGTCAGGAGGAACTCAGTTTAAAGCTGGCCTCAGACACCGATTAATTTCCTAGCTGTGTGACCATGGGCAAATTACTCAAACCCATTGCTTTAAATTATTAGAAAAAAAAAGTAAACTTTGCACCTATTTTGTGATAAGATGATTTTTACTGATTTGGGGGACATTTTAACCATAGGCATTATTTTATTCTAGTTAAGATAGTTGATGAAGGTCACTAGAACTTTCTCACCATCTGCTGGGAAAAATATTATGACAACATTTCATTCTTTTCTTTGTGTCTGTTGCTGCTGTAGATTATCCCCAATTTGATTTTACTCCCCAAAAGACAGTCAATGAGATCAAGGGGAAGGGGATTATGGAGGGAGAAATATGGTTAAGATCTATGTAAACAATACTTGCTGTGCTTTCAGCCCAACTCTCTGACTTCAATGCCCCCTCTCTTTTAGAACAGTAAAAGATGCATACTTAAAGAGAGGGTATGCATATAGATTGACCATGAAAGTTTTGAGTCTTTACTTTAGCTAGGGAAGGTTGAATGGAGCTGTAGAGAGTCTACTTAGATGCTATGGGAATAAATGGCTCCTGAACTGCTTTTCTTTTAAGGGTTATTTTTCTAATGAGACAGAGGGAGTGTATGATGAGGGTCTGTATGTAAAGAAATCATGACTGTAATCTTGCTTTACTTGATACTTTAGTTAAGGAGAGCTGTATTATTATAGAGACAGAACTCTAGAGAGAGAACTGGATACTTCAGTAAAATGAGGTTTGCAGTACCATAGAGACAGATGTAGACAGTGTATTTCAAGAGATTGGACGTAAATAGATCATAAAGTGATTTTACTTTCCTTGATAATTTAGCTATAATTATAAGGAGTATAATTAGTGGGGGAGGGTATAAATGATTCATGAAGTGACTTTGATTAGCATAATCCTTAAACTCATAGTGATTGTGTGTCTATAAAGGGTATTTGAAAGGAGGGTGTGTCATAAATTGATTATAATTTGATGTTATTGAAGAATATTGAGCAGTATTTTTCTAATGAGAAAGAAGAGGGAAGTATACTTAGTCAGAGTTTGTTGGTGTGAAATGCCTATGAGGCTATGTGAATCAACAATCTAACAATCAATAAATTAACTCTGTACTATTGTCCATCTGTAAAAAGAATTGTATTTGAACTGAGGATCTGTAGTTAGAAGACAAGGTTAAAACAATAAAGACATGAAAAGAAGAATTTTACAGGGTTATTCATTAGAGGATAAATAAGTCCACATGAAGAAGCACAAAGGCTTATTAAAGTAGAGGGAAAGTAGGGAGGGATTGACCTCTGAATAATCTAGTGACAACAGATTTGACCCATAGAGGGAATACCATTGAAGTTCTTTGGGGTATGGAAATTTGTTGTACCTACCAAGAAGGAGTGGGTAGTGTGGGCCGCAGGGTGTGGAGAGTGGTACAGGGAGAAAGGCAAAGAAAGAAAAAGTATAAAAAAGGAAAGATAGCATGGAGGGAAACACAGTGTTAGTAATCCTAACTTTAAGGAGAAGGGGATGAACTCTCCTATAACATGGAACCTGAATGCCTAGTGGATTAAAAATCTAAGTTGATTACTGGAGACACATTTCAAAAAGAAAAATATACAATAAAAGTAAAAGATTGGAGCAAAATATATTATTCTTCAGCTGAAGTTAAAAAAATCAGGGGTAGCAATCCTGATCTCAGGATTGATCAGTAAAAATACATTTCATTAAAAGGGATAAGAAATATGTCCAGAGTCAAAATCAAGATGGTGGCAGGAGTACATTCTTTCCTAAATGTTCTCTCCAAAATACTTCATAAACCTTAAAATTATGACTCTAACTAAATTTTTGAGAGACAAAAACCACAGAAATATCCATTGAGGCAATTCTCCAGCCCAAGGTCATGGGGGAAATAATGGGAAGACTTGGTTCCATGGTGTTGGAGGGGCAATAGCACGCAGTACTGAAAGAACTTCATCCTCCTGGAAATAGCCCCGGGTCACCTATGAGCACATGCTCCTGGTAGCCGAAGGAGTTTTCTGACCTGCACCCATGGGAGCACCAAGCACAACTTGTAGGATCAGAAGGGAGACCACTACCAGAGCTAGCACAAAGCCCAGGCTTTCATTGCAGTCCATGGCTGCTCAGTCAAAGCAGCTCAGAATCCAGGAAATGAAAACAGACCAGCGGAACCAATCAGAAGGAACCTCGAGGCAGCTGTGCCATGAGGGCTCAGTCCATGGAAGGTAAGGGAGTTGACGAAGACTGTTGATGTCAAGCCTCTGTCCCTGGTACAGGACTCTGGGCCTCTGACCACTTTGAGAGCCTGGTAGCAGTCTAGGCCCCCCATAGAGCATGGACCCCCCCTCACAGCTCCAGGGCAGAGGAGGTGAGTTTGTGGTCATCCACATACCAGGAGAGCAGTCAGAGTCTCAAACATGGAGGTCCTTGTGGGGGTATGTCCAAATAATACTCAAAATCTCAGGAAGTACCCCCAAATTAGGCAAAGTCTGGGAAAAAAGAGTAAACAGAACAAATAAAAACCAAACCTGACCATAGAGAATTAATTTGGTTCCATGGAAGACCAAACTATACGAAAAGATGATGAGAATATCCAAGCTTCTGCCTCTAAAGATGCCAAGAAAAATTGAAAATTTGTTTCAGGCTGTGACAGAGGTCAAAAAAGATTTTGAAAATCAAGTAATGAAGATAGAAAAAAATTGGGAAAATAAATGAGAGAGATGCAGGAAAACCATGAAAATGAAGTCAGCAATTTAATCAAGGAGATCCAAAAAAACTGCTGAAGAAAATAACATGTTAAAAAACAGCTTAAGTGAAATGCATGAAACAGTTCAGAAAGTTATTGAAGAAAAGAATGCTTTAAAATGCAGAATAGGATAGATGGAAAAGGAGATAAAGTTCTCTGACGTAAACAAATCCTTCAGATGTAGAATTGAGCAAAAGGAAGCTGATGACTTTGTGAGAAATCAAGGAACATTAATTCAACAAGAAAAGAATGTGAAACTAGGAGAAAATGTAAAATATCTCATTTATAAAAGAAGCAATTTGGAAAACATACCTAAAATATAATTTCAAAATTATTGATCTACCTGAAAACAGCCTAACTAATTTCTATTGGAAAATTTCCTTCATTTCCTAGAAGCAGAAGGCAAAATAAAATTTGCGAGAATTCACTGATCTCCCTGTAAAGGGATCCAAAAACAACCCCCAGGAATATTATATCCAAGTTCCAGAAATCCCAAATCAAGGAGGAAATATTACAAGCAGCCAGAAGGACACAATTAAAATATAATGAAACTGCAGTCAGGATCACCCAGGACTTAGCAGCATTCCCATTAAGGGCTCTTAGGGCTTGGAGTAAAATGTACCAGAAGGCCAAAGAATTTGGAATGCAACCAGGAATCACCCATCCCAAAAAACTGAACATCCTCTTCCAAGGGATAAGATGCACTTACAGTGAAACAGGGCAATTTCAAATGTTCCTGCTGAAATAATGAGAGCTGCACAGAAAGTTTCATCTTCACGGTCAGGACTCAAGTGAAGCATAGAGAGAGTGAATGAGAAGGGTAAATTATGAGGGTTTTAATGATGATTTACTGCATATATTTCTCCGTGGAAAGATAATACTGATAATACTCATATGAACATTCTCATTTAATCAAGCAGGTAGAAGGAGCTTTCAAAAATGAGGCACAGGAGACAGCTGATCTTGAAGATATAATATATTGTAAAAATGGAGTCTATGGATGAAAAGGAAATATAGAGGGAGAAAGAGAAAGGAGTGGTAGAATGGGATAAGATATTACATGTAAAAGGGTCAAGACATAATTTTGCAATGGTGTGGAAGGGGGAAAGGTGAGGGGGAATGAGGGAGTCTTCATTCTCATCACAAATGCTTTGGAGAGAAAAGAACATACACAATAGGGTATAGAAATCTAACGGGAAAAGGAAAGAAAGGGGACAGGGAGAGGGAAAGGGGGATGTAGGTGATAGAGGAGTGGGTAGATAATGGGAGAGTATAGTCAGATAGTATGCATTTACTTTTGCAAGGTGCTGGCATTGGGTGGCATGTTTGAGACCGTGGGGCCAGGTGGTTTCTGAGTCTCCTGGGTGGGATGGTTGCTTGGGGCCTCCTGGCCTGTGAGCCCGGTCTCTGTCCACTGGGTCACTCTTCTGCTTTGCAGCACATTTTTGAAGAGTGACAGAGTGAAAGGAGAGAGAAAATATAATAGGTGGTAGTGTGGAGGAATGGATGGTCTGAATTACAAACAGCAATAGCAACTGGGGGAAAATATGGAAGAAACTTCTATGATGGACTTTATGAGAAAAAATGTGATCCACCCGAGGCAGAACTGATGTTTTTTTTTTGTTTGTTTTGTTTTGTTTTTAGTTTTTTTTTTTGTTTTTGTTTTGTTTTTGTTTTTTTTTTTTTTGCAAGGCAATGGGGTTAAGTGGCTTGCTCAAGGCCACACAGGTAGGTAATTATTGATTTGAACTCAGGTACTCCTGACTCCAAGGCCAGTGCTCTATCCACTGCTCCACCAAGCCAGCCCTTCCAGACAGAACTGATGTTAACAGAACAGAGAAAGAAGCACATTTTTTCTCTTTCTTTTAATTTATTTCTCATGAAGATTTTTATTTTTGTGGGGGAGGAGGTATTATGCTTACTCTTAAGAATATTTTAGTTATGTGTAAATAAATTAAATTTAAAAAAATAAATGTATAAATTGTGTTTTGCGTCTTTTCTTTCTGATGTTTTTTTTTCTCCATTTTTTTCTCAAAATGACTTAACAGCGTAATATTTTTATCTTTATTGCACATGTTTTACCCATATCATATTATTCATGGTCAATGAGATTGGGGATGGAAAGGTGGGAACTCACAATTGAGCTAAAAATGAATGCTGTAAACTATATTTACATGAAATTGGAAAAAAAATACAAGAAACATTTCATTTATTTATTAATTTATTTTTTACAAATGATTTTATATATATATATATATATATACATATATATATATATTACTAAAATATTCTTGCTTAAGAGTAAACATAATCCCCACTCCCCCCAAAAAGTAGACCCTCATGAGCAATAAAATAAAGAGCCAAAAATAAAAATAAAAAATAATTAAAAAAAATGTACTTCAGTCTGTGTTCCAACACCACCTCCTTCTATTTCCTGTATCTGGGCTGCCCAGGCCACCACTGCTCACTGAGTGCCCTGAGGGAAGGGCTTCAATTACAAACTCGGAAAGAGATTCCCCTGTGGATCTCCTAAGTTGTGCCTGATGATCCCCGTGGTGTAAATCATTAAAATGTCCCCACCGCATCGAGCAGAGTCTTGAAGTCACCCAGAGGCTGCCTCTGGGGGGCTGAAGTTCCTTCACTCTGGCATGCTACCCCTCCAACCCAATGGTCCGATGCCTATACAGTATTTCCCAGGTCCCATGAAGGATGAAATCATGCAATTTGAAGGTGAGCAAGTCCAAACTTCTGCCTCTAAAGACTCCAGGAAATATAGACGTTAATCTCAGGCTATGACAGAGCTCAAAAAAGATTTTGAAAATCAAGTAAATAAAGGAGATGGAAAGAAAATTTGGGACAAGAAATGAGAGAGATGCAGGAAAACACTGAAAATGAATTCAACAACTTAGTCAAGGAGATCCCAAAAAATGCTGAAGAAAATGACATGTTAAAAATGAGCTTAATGGATCAAAAGAGTTAAAAAAAAGTTACTGAAGGGAAGAATGCTTTAAAAAGAAGTACTGGCCAGATGGAAAGGGAGACAAGAAAGTTCTCTGAGGAAAACATCTCCTTCAGATGTAGAATGGAGCTAAAGGAGGCTGGTGACTTTGCGAGAAATCAAGACACAATAATTCAACACTAAGAGATTGAAAAACTAGAAGAAAATATGCAATATCTCATGAAAAAACAAGTAAACTCGAAAACAGTTTTAGAAAAGATTATTCAAAATTATTGGGTTACCTGAAAATCAGGATCAGGAAAAGTGCCTTGAGCTTATTTTTAAAGAAATTTTATGGAAAAATTGCCCAGATATCCAAGAAGCAGAAGGCAAAATAGAAATTCAGAGAATTCACTGATGTCCCCTGGAAAGAGATATAGCAAAAGAACCCCCAAGACTATTATAGGCAAGTTTCAGAAATTCCAAGTCAAAGAGGAAATATTACATGCAACCAGAAGGACACAATTCAAATATCCTGTAGCTGCAGTCAGGATCACACAGGAATTATCAACATTCACATTAAGGGCTCCTAGGTTTTGAATACAAAGTTCCAGAAGGCAAAAGAGTCTTGAATGCTATCAAGATTCACCTACACCAAAACAGTAAGCATCCTCTTTGAAGCAAAAAGATGGACTTTCAATGAACCAGGGGAGTTTCAAATGTTCCTGCTGAAATCATCAGAGCTGAACAGAAAGTTTGATCTTAAAGTCCAGGACTCAGGTGAAGCCTAGAGAGGGTGGATGAGAAGGGTAAATTATGAGGGTTTTAATTGTGATGAACTGTGTATGTAAAGATATGTAAACTGCATGGAAAGATGATACTGATAACACTCATAGGAACCTTCTCATTTAATTGAGCAAAATGTGTGAAAGGTAAATGTACTGGGAGAAAGAGAAAGGAGAGGAAGAATGGGCTAAGATAGTTCATGTAAAAGGGTCAAGACAGCTTTGCAATGGTGTGGAAGGGGGAAAGGTGAGGGGGAATGTGGGAGTCTTCATTCTCCTGAGAAATGACTCAGAGAGGGAAGAATATAAATACTTAATAGGGTATAGTAATCTAAAGGGAAAAGGAGAGAAAAAGGACAGGGAGAGGGCAGGGGGGGAGGAAGGTGACAGAGGAGATGTGGATCATGGAAAGGATGGTCGGATATGTCCTTTTTTTTTTTCCTTTTTGCAAGGGGTGGTCTCTGAGACCACGGGCCGGGTGGTTTCTGAGTCTCTAGGGTGGGATGTGGATTTGGGGCCTCCTGACCCCAGGGCCGGGGCTCTGTCCACTGTGCCTTTCTGCTGCCCCACAGCACATTTTTGAAAAAGGACGGAGTGAAAGGAGAGAGAAAAAATAATAGAAGGTAGTGGGGAAGAATGGATGGAGGGAATTACAATCAGCAACAGTAACTGAGGAAAAATATGGAAGTACCTTCTCTGATGGACTTATGATAAAGAATGTGATCCAATGGAGATGTTATCGGAACACAGAGAAAAACACATTTTTTTCTCTTTTATTTTGTCATGGAGTTTTATATTTTTGTGTGTGGGGGGGCTATCATGATAACTCTTATGAATGTTTTAGGGGAAGTTAGCTTGCACAGTAGATAGAGCTTAGGGCCTGGAGTCAGAAGTACTTGAGTACAAATCCGGCCTCAGACACTTAATAATCACCTAGCTGTGTGGCCTTGGACAAGCCAGTTAACACTATTGCATTGCAAAAGAAAAATTAAAAAAATATATTTTAGCAATGTGTAAACAATTTAAAGAAAATAACTAACATAAATTTTGTTCATGGTATTTTCTGTCTCATGGCTTTTATTTGCTTTTTAAAAAAACCAACAAATATGGCAATATTTTTAACTTGATGGTATATATGAGATAATTTATGGTCAATGAGCTTCGGGATGGGAAGGAGGGCAAAAAAATGAATGCTGTATTCTATCTTTACATGAAATTGGAAAAAAAACATAAAATAAACAATTTTTAAAAAGTTAAAAGAAAAGAAAAATGTTTGCCATGCCCACAGTGGAACATTAGAGTGATTTTAAAATGAAACTATAAATTTTATTTATAAGAATAGCTATATAATAAAGTAGGCCCATTGTTTTTGAAGTTAAATGGCTGGGATTTTTTTGCTTACATGCTGGTTTTCATAGCAAACAGTATCTTGTAGTGAAAACCTTTCCAAGCCATCTTAGCTGTGGGTCTAGGAGCCTGTCAGTGATCTCTTCTCCTCCCTGGGCCTCAGTTTCCCTTACAGTCAGGGAAGGGTCAGTGTCTTGGATGCTGAAACTTCTGGAGGCCCTTGTCGGCTATGCACCTCACAGTGCACAGGGGTGACCTTCTACCAGGCCAACAGCTCCCTCAGCCTTCGGTTTCCCTTGCAGCCTGTGTGTGTGTGTGTGTGTGTGTGGGCAGGGGTGGGCAGGGGAGCTGTGTGTAGTACCTGTGCAGATCCTGTCAGTACCAGACGTCGGGGGTGATCTGCAGCCAGGTCCGGAGCATCCCTGGGCCCCAGCCTCCCTTACAACCCTGGCAAGGAGAGGGGCTTGACGACTTTTCTTTCTCCCGGCCCTCCCAGCAGGCTCTCCTCCCTCCTATTTCTCGGGCCTCAGCAGGGTCACAGAGGGAGCACCACGGCTGGGGGCTCTGGTCCCTCGTGCCCCAGGCCCAGCAGGCGCCCCCAGCTAGGCCCCAGTCTGGAGGCTGCACCAAGCAGTGGCGGCCTGGGGGGGCCTGGGGGAGCCTCCTGCACCCCACCCCGCCCCACCCCGCCTGAAGCCTGCAGTTCCAGGGAAAGCCCAGCAGGCACAGGAATGGAAGAGGATCTTTGCATGGATGGTCCCGCCTCCCCATCTCAAGCAATCATTGGATGAATTGGCGCTGAGGGAAAGAAGAAGGAGCCAATCACAGCATCAGTGCTCCAGGTCCCTTCACACTGTCAAGTTAGTTTGAGGCGCATGCTCAGGAACCAGAATCCAGTGCAGCCATGAGCTTTCTTCTCTCCCTGCTCTTGGTGACATTTGGATCTCGCGGCCTCGGGGTAGAGCTTTCTGGACTGGAGGTCTTCTCAGGGTGGATTTCTGGTGTTCTTTGTGCTACACCTTGCGGGTCTAGGCCAAGGGACCTCGACAGAGGATCTCGGGGACAGTCTGGCCGTCTCTTCAGACACCTGGGGTGGCCTGGAGGAAAGGGGGAAGGGAGTCGGTGACTGCCTGTGCCAGGGAGGGTGTGGCCACAGCTCAGCCCGCCCCCTGGGATCTGCTCCTGCACTGAGGCTGCGCCCTGTCTCCCCGCTTGGGCACTGCCAGTGATTGGCAGATGACCAGGGGCTGCAGTGAGGCTTCTCTCATGCCACATGGTTAGGACACAAGAGGAACTTCCGGCCCCTAAGGAGCTGAGTTACTGGATCCGGGCCCCGCGGGCTGCAGTGCCCAAGCCCGCCTTGGGGCTCCTCCACAGCCTCTGCGGGGTCTCTCTGCTGTGGCCTCGGCCCGATTTCCCCAGGAGGGAAGCCTTCTCCCCGGATCTCCGGGGCTGTAGTGGGATGCTATTTCCAATAAGAGCGTTACCCTGCCCCGCCACCCCCTTCCTTGTCTGACTAACTGAGGTTCCTGCTGGGCTGGGGTCCTCTCTCCTTCCCCTCTCCAGGTCATGGAGGCCCCAGGAATGGAGGACGAGCAGCCCGTGGGGATGCTGCCTCGGTTCAGTTGTGCTGGAGTTCCTGAGAAAGGTCAGAGGATCCTGTACCCACAGGAAAGTTGTGGGGTGGTTGGCTCAGGGGGACATCTTTCATTTGTTCATTTAATGGTCCCTAGTTGCCCCTACACCCTAGATAGTGTGAATTCTCTATCTTTCCCAATGAAAATTCAGTCAAGCTTCCTCATTGTTTTTCTACGTGTGTCTTGAGGGAAGTCACATCGGAAATTCAGTGAGGGTCATGAATGGGGCAGATCTCTGACTTTACAAGTAATGCCTCATCAAATTTTTGCTTCCAGATTTCTTGCTGTATCCTGGGTTGAATACGATTGGCTGAAAAGAAAACTGCAGTGATTTTGCCTTTTCCATCCATCTCCAGAGTACATGCATTTATTGAGATTCCATTCCATAGCAGGGAAGCTATCCTTTATGACTTCGGTAGCCACAATGGTACAAGCCTTCTGAATCCTGACATAAAGCTATACCCTTGGTTGAATTACCTGTTGAGGGACCATGACATGGTCTTCTTTGCTAATGTGCATTGCCAGTATCACAAGCTCGGTGCCCCCCTACTTCCTGGTACCCAGGGGGCTGTAAAAGTTGAGGAGATCCCTTGGCTTCCCAGGATGGAGTGACCCCAGTTGCGGGGAACTTTATCAGTTGAAGAATCAGACAAGATTAAAGGTAAATCTGAGATCTCAGAACGGTGGTGGGTGGAAAGGAGACCTTGGAGAATATGAAATTACAAAGTTTATTCTTCTCCCCAGATGATATCATCATCCATTCAGATGCCAGTGGTGAAGGCAATTTTGAAAGGACCTCAGGTGTGGTCCCTTTGTTAGGCACTCAGCCTTCTTCCATAGAAGATGAAGGTACATATATAAAAGTGGAGGGTTTTCATAGAGATAGACTAAAGCACACTTGGAAAGGTGCCAGTCAGAGATGGCAAAAAAGAATTCAGCTAGTGAAGAAGACTCTATCCCACTAGCTCCACCTGTATTCTAACAGGAAAGATCAGGTACCCATATGTGGGAACAAACATTACAGATAAAAATAAGGAAAGGTTGCCAATACATTTCTCTTCACAGGGAATCGTGAAAAGGATCAATGCCTCACTGGTAGAGCTGGGAACCATGATTCAGATGCAGATGTCAATGAAGACAAAGATTTTGACTATAAGACAGACACAAGAGCAAAAGAGTGAGTCCTGTGGTACACAGAGCAATACCAGTAAGTGGATAGACATTGACAGTAGGTAGAGGAAGGTGAAATAAGAGAGTGACATCAAAAACTGTGGATAAACAAAGCCATTAGAGAAGGAAGTGCAGAGGCAAACCAATGAGAAAGTCATATTTGGGAGGCAGACACCAAGGAGTTTGTATTTGATGGGGAGGTCTAGTCCTGTTCACTACAGTTTCCTTCCCAGTTTTCTATGAGGGTCAGACCAGAAGCAGGACCAATGATTTTGGTAGTGGTGCCACACAAGTGGTCGGGAGCTGTTACTGGCAGTCACGAGGAAGTGGGAGCCCTATCGTCTAAAAATTTTTTTTGAATTATATAAAATTTATATTCTATTTTACTTTCCCCCCCTACTCTTAATTCCCTTCACCTGCTGCTCAGAGAAGGTAGTTTACCAGGCTTTACCTTGTTTCCATGGTGTATATTGCTCCAATTTGAATGTGATGAGAAAAAATTAAGAAAGAAACAAATAACAGATAGCAAGATCAGACAATAAGATAAGATACAAGTTTTTTCCCCCCTAAATCTTCGTTCAAACACCACGGTTGATTCTCCGGATACAGATGGGATTCTCCATTACGCACAGCCCCAAACTGTCCCTGATTGTTCCACTGATGAAATGATCTAGTCCTTCAAGGTTGATCATCGTCTTCTTGTTACTGTTAGGGTGGACAATGTTTTTCTGGTTCTGTGTGTCTCATTCAGCATCAGTTGTCTGATAATTTTTGATGGTTCTTTTCTTTGAAGAATTGCCAGTTTGTTGGGGAAAAGACTACAAAAGAGCAATAGACAAATTATAGAGTGTATATTTGAAGATATTAATCCCATATTTTCCTTGATGCTTATCCATGTTATTTTTGAAGGTAGACCAGGATTCCTCAGATGTGTGTCTCAAAGTTCAAGTCCCTCAAGACCCAATCCCTGCTATCACCCTTTGAGTCACCCAAAAGGAAAAGAGGAAACCATTCAAACCATTTCATTCTTCTTCCTCCCCAGGTCCTCATGAATCACCTATCTACAGGAGAAACAGCAGTTAAAATAGACACTGGGATTTGAACTACCTGCTTGGCTGGCCTAGCTTTCCCCTTGAGTTAATAGAGGGACATGTTTGCTTAGTCTTTTGATATCCTTGTCAATGAGATCCTTAAGTGCATATGGATTTTAATAAAGGCCACGTATTGTTTTCAAAAATGAACAGCTTTTTTTTCTAATTTGTTTAAAAGTTGTAATTTAAATTATATTAAAATCTTGTCAGAAAAATACGCGCACACACACACACACACACACACACACACACACACATACACACTCACAAGTACAGAGAGAGAGAAGTCTCTTCAGTTCCCTAGGCATCATTTTCCCCTGTAGTACCAATGGTGGGGAGGAGGAGGGATGCCTTGGACTGTAAATTTGCTGAAGGGCTTTTTGTCTCTATGGATAACAGTATGGTGGTGATATTATTCAGTTGCCCGGGCCTCAGTTGCCCCTTTAGTAATAAAAAAAAAATTATTGTTCAAAACCTCCAAAGCACTTTGCATTTCCTTACCTAAGAGATTCCAGGTGCTCTCTCACTGTTGCCTTCACTTCTGTCAGCCTTAATGTCTCCTACAATCATGATATGAGGGAGGAGGGCACTTGAGGGGTCAAACTTTAAGGTTTCTGAAGACCTTGTTAGTTCTAGTCCTAGAATCCTTGATGTGATCTTACACAGGTAAGCTCCCTAGGTCTCAGTTTCCCACAACCACTGTGAAAGTGGAGGTGTTTTCGTCACTAAAACTGTAAACTCTAGGTTTGGGGAACTGGTGTGTGATTGTATACCAGTTCTTTTGTCTCCCTAGGCCCCAGGTTTCTCTGTAGTAATCTGAAGGACTCATAGGTTAATATCTCTGAGGGCCTTTTCAGCTAAATGTCTAAGAAGCAGTTGCTCATCTCACCCAGGTCCCATGAGTTTTACCTAAGTGTCATATTCCCTTTTAATAATTTTGAGACTATGTAGTCCTAAAACTCTAAAAGTGTTTTCTGATCTCTCCTTGGAGCTACTGGGAGTTCTCACAGAGGTCACTTGAGTTTCCCCTTCATGCACAGGGGCTGGTAGGGTCTCAATATTTAAGGCTTTCAATTACCCCTTTAGCTCTATCTCTGTTTACCCTAAAGTCTCAGTGGTGGTTGTCTTGGCTTCCAAGGTCTCTGAAGGCCTTGTCAACTCTTGATTTAGAGCTTTAGGAGATTTCATAAATGTGATTTACCTGTTTTTCCTCAGTTTCCCCTCCATTCATTAATGAAACATGTTCTCTCCAGTGTCTGAAATCCATGTCACCTCTATACGTAAGAGCCCGTGGTGATTTCCTACAAGTTTCTCAGCATTCTAAACCTCTGTTATCACCACAGTCTCAAGGTATAAGAGGCGTTTCTTGGACTCTAAAACCTCAGAAACCCTTGTCACTTTTATACCTATTAGTCTGTGTATGATCTCACCCAATTGTTTTCTAGACTTCAGTTTCCCCTACAATCACTGTGAAAGGAGGGACGTATATTGGACCCTTAAGACCTCTGAATGCCTTGTAGCCCAAGGCCTAGGACTCTGGGATCTCACATAGGTCCCTTCAGGTCCCCAGGCACTAGTTTCCCCCACATTTACTGAAAGTAGGGGGTCTTGTTCTCTAACATCCCTGCAGAACTTCTCAGCTCTAGATCTCATACAGGTTTCTTAGAGTCCCTTGTCCTCAACTTTTATTGTTAGTTACCCAATGGTCTTGTGTTCCAAAACCTCTGAGGACATAGTCAGCTTAATGTCTAAAGAAGTGTTGGTGACCTCACACAAGTCCTTTCAGTACCTTGGGCCTTAATTTCCCCTACCAGGACAAGAAGGTTGTGGGGGTCTAAAAGTCTAATCCTCTGAATTCCTTGTCACCTCTGAACCTAAGAGGCTGTGAGTAAACTCACATAGGCTCACTTAATTCTCTAGGCCGCAGTGTCACTGACAGTGGGGGATAAGGTGGGAGTTGTGGGGGAAGAAATGTTGTGGTTTTTAACATTTCTAGAGCCCTTGTCAGCCTGGTCCTCAATTTCCCTTAAAGTCAAAGGAGGAAATTTAACCTCATTTTGCCACAACAGTCCTCTTTTCCACCCTTTAACTCAGGGTTCAGCAGGGGCCTTGCGGTGGGGGAGGTGGGGAGGACCAATAATCCAAAAACAGATGCTTTGTTCCTTCAGTCTTCAGTCCTGCACAGTTATTGTTGGGATACTACTCTGGAGCTTCTGGTCAATCATAGACAGCAATCAGAGGGGCCAGGTGCCAGGGTCTGACATTCCCCCCCTTACTCTGGAGCCCAAACATACTAATATGTACCCATCATTTTTTGCAAGGCTCTGAATTATACAGTTTTTCTCCCATCCTCCCTTCCCTCCTACTTCCCCCTTCAGAAGACTATCTGATGCCATGAAATAATGTAAATTGAATATATTTGTTATAAAATTAAAGATAAACCAAGCTCCCCCGACAAGAAAATGAGAAATCTCAAGAATAGGGAGAGAGAGAAAAAACATTCTACTTCAGTCTGTGTTCAGATTCCAATGGCTCTGTCTCTAGGGTAAATTGCTTTCTTTATCATAACTCTCCCAGAACAGTTGATTCAATATTTTTCCCACAGCTGCTATTACTAGCTGTAACTCCACTCTTTCTCCCCACTCTCATTTATTCTATTCTCCTCCTTTCATCCTGGCCCTGTCCAAAAGTGTGTTGAATCTGAGTACCCTCTCCCTCGATCATCCCTCTCTTCTCTCACCTATTCCGCCTTCCCTCCCCCCATTCCCTCTCATCCCATCCATTCCTTCTCCAAGGCAAAATAGATTTCCCCACCCTATTAGGTGTGTATGTCATTTCTTCCCTGAGCCATTTCCGATGACAATGAAGGCTCACTTATCCGTCCTTGACATTCCTCCTTCACTCCATTGAAAAGCTTTTTCTTGACTCTTATGTGAAATCTCTCAGCTTCCTCTTCATCTCCTTTTTCTTCCTCCCAGTACTTTCCCCATTGCCCATTGCCTCCATCCCTTTACCACATGATACCATTATATTCTGCTCCTACCTATGTCTTGTCTATATATGTTCCTTGTTACAGGTCTTATAAAAGAGAGAGTTCATATGAGTTATCAATATCTTATTTGTGTGCAGGAATTTAAACAGTTCAACATCAAGTTCCTTATAGTTAGTCCCTCTCTTCCTCCCCCTCTATGGTTCACCAGAGTCCTGTATGTGGAAAACAAAGTTTCTGTTCAGCTCTGGTCATCTCAGTGTGAAAGTCTGAAAGTCCCCTGTTTCATTGAAAGTCTATCATTGCCCCTGAAAGAGGGTGCAGTTTTTCTGAGAGTTGGTTCTAAGTTGTAAATCAAGATCTTTTCTCTTCCAGAATATCACATTCCAATCCCTATGAGCTCTTAATGTAGATGCTGCCACATCCTGTATAATGCTGACTATGGTGCCTCAGGAGCTGAATTGCTTGTTTCTGGCAGTTTTTAGAATTTTCTCTTTGATTTAGGAGTTTTGGAATTTGGTTATAATATTCCTGGAAGCTTTTCATTTGAAATCCCTTTCAGGGGGGTGATGGGTGAATTCTCATTAGAGGATAAATAAGACCACATGAAGAAACACAAAGGCTTATTAAAGTAGAGGGAAGGTAGGGAGGTTGTGAATGTTGAATAATCTATTGAAAATTAATTTGACCCAAAAAGGGAATAACATCAATTTCCTTTGGGGTATAAAAGTTTGTTATCACCCACAGAGAAGGAGTGTGTGGTGCAGGAGGGGTGTGAGTGGGAGTAAAGGGAGAAAGGAAAAGAAATAAAAAAAACTATAAAGGAGGAAAGACAGCATAGAGGGAAATACAGAGTTAGGAATCCTAACTTTCATGTGAAGGGGATGAATTGTCCTGTAACATGAAAGTTGATAGCCTAGTGCATCAAAAACCTAGAGGATTACAGGAGACACATTTGAAGCAGAAAAATGCACAATAAAAGTAAAAGATTGGAGCAAAATATTTGATTCTTCAGGTGAAGTTACAAAAAATCAGGGGTAGCAATCCTGATCTCAGACAAAATAAAAGTAAAAATATATCTCATCAAAAGGGATAAAGAAGATGGTGGTGGCAAAACCAAAATGGAGGCAGGGATACTTTCTCTCCTAGGTTCTCTCTCCAAATGTTTCCAAAACCTTAAAATTATGACTCTAAATTTTTGAGAGACAGAACCCACAGAAAGATTCAGTGAGGCAATTCTCCAGCCCAAGGATATCTGAAAAAATAACAGGAAGACTCTGTTCCATGCTGTTGGAGAGCCAGCAGAATGCTAGAATGCAGGAGTTTCAGCCTCCTGGAAATACATAGCCTCAGGGCACCTGGGAGTATAGCTTCCTGGCAGGAAAAGCAGTTTCCTGACCTGTGTCCCTGGGAGCACCAAGCATACCTTGGAAGAACAGCAGGGAGACCTCTGCCAGAGAGACCATGAAGCCCAGGCCTTCAGTACAGCCATGGTTACCACAGCCACAGCAGTTCAGAAACAGGAAATGGAGGCAGGCCAGTGGAGTCACCCAGTAGGAGCCTCCAGGCAGCTGTTCCCTAAGGGATCAATCCATGGAAGATAAGGGAGTGGAGGGAGGTTAGTGCACTCTGTCCTCTGTGCCTGGAACAGGGCTTTGGGGCTCTGAGCACATTCAGACCCTGGTTGCTGTCTAGGCCCCTCATAGAGCAGGAACAGCCTTCAAATCCCCCGGGGGCAGAGGAGGGTGAGCTTGTGGTTATTCATAGACAAGGAGAGCAGTCAGAGTCTCACACACTGAGGTCCTGGTGAGGGACATGTCCCAAAAAACTCAAAAGCTCAAAGAAGCACCCCAAAACCAGGCACAGGCTGGGGAAATGAGTAAACAGGAAATAAAGGAACCTGACCATAGACAATTACTTTGGTCCCATGGAGGACAAAACCACACAATCAGAAGGTGCTGTCTCTAAAGACTCCAAGAAATATACAAGTTGCGCTCAGGCTATGACAGAGCTCAAAAAAGATTTTGAATATTAAGTAAGGAGATAGAAGAAAAATTGGGAAAAGAAATGAGAGTGATGCAGGGAAAACATGAAAATGAAGTAAGCAACTTAGTCAAGGAGATACAAAAAAAAAATGCTGAAGAAAATGACATCTTTAAAACCAGCTTAACTGAAATGGATAAAACAGTTCAAAAAGTTATTGAAGAGAAGAATGTTTTAAAAAGTCAAAATAGCCAGATGGAAAAGGAGATAAGAATGTTATCTGAGGAAAAGAAATCCTTCACTTGCTGAATGAAGCTAAAGGAAGCTGATGACTTTGCGAGAAATCCAGACAAAATAATTCAGCATCAAAAGAATGAATAATAGAAAAAAAATGTGAAATATATCATTGAAAAAATACAACTAATCTGGAAAACAGCTCTATCAAGGAAAACTTCAAAATTGTTGGGGTACCTGAAAGTCATGATCAGGAAAAGCATCTTGAAATCACTTCTGAAGAATTTCTATTAAAAAATTGCCCTGATTTACTAGAAGCAGAAGGCAAAATAGAAATAGGTAGAATTCACTGATCTCCTCAGGAAAGAGATCCAAAAAACAACACCCAGGAATATTACAGTCAAGTTCCAGAAGTACAAAGTCAAAGAGAAAATAATGCAAGCAGCTAGAAGAAAACAATTGAAATACAGTGTAGCTGCAGTTAGGATCACACTCGACTTAGCAGCATTCACATTAAGGGCTTGAATGACTTGACATACAATATTCTGGAAGGCAGAAGAGTTTGGAATGCAACCAAGAATCATGTAAACTGCAAAAGTGAACATCCACTTCCAAGGGAAAAGATGAATTTTCAGTGAAACAGGAATTTCTAAAGTTCCTGCTGAAACAATCATAGCTGAACAGAAAGTTTCATGTTCAAGACCAGGACTCAGGTGAGGCATAGAGGGTGGGTGAGAAGGGTAAAGTATGAGGGTTTTAATGGTGACGAACTGCATATAATCCTGCATAGAAAAATGATACTGATACTGCTCATCTGAACCTTCTCATTAAATAGAGGAGGTGGAAGGAGGTTTGGAGTTGAGGAACAGGAGAGAGCTGAATTTGAAGATTTCATATATTATAAAAATGGAGTCAATGGGTGAAAGGGAAATATACTTGGAGCAAGAGAAAGGAGAGGTAGAATGGGCTTAGATACTTTATGTACAAGGGTCAAGACATAGCTTTGCAATGGTGTGTAAGGGGGAAAGGTGAGGGGGAATAAGGGAGTGTTCATTCTCATCAGAAATGACTCATACAGGAAAGAACATATACACTTTCTAGGTTATAGAAATCTAAAGGGAAAAGGCGAGAAAGGGGTCAGGGAGAGGGGAGGGGAGATATAGGTGACAGAAGAGAGGGTAGATCACGGTAGAGGATAGGCAGTTGCAACATATTTTCTTTCTTACTTTTTCCAAGGTGCTGGCTTTGGGTGGCCTGTCCAAGATCACAGGCCTGGGTGGTTTCTGAGTCTCTGGGGTGGGATGTGGTCTTGGGGCCTCCTGGCCCCAAGATTTGGGGTTCTATGCCCTGCGCCTGCTACCGCACAGTACGTTTTTGAAGAGGGACAGAGTGAAGGGAGAGAGAAAATACAATAGATGATAGTGTGGAGGAATGGATGGAGGGAATTACAATCACGAGGAGCACCTGTGGAAAAATATGGAAGCAACTTCAATGCTGGACTCATGATAAATAATGTGATTCACCACAGACAGAAGTGATATAATTGGAACAGACAGAAGCACATTTCCCCCCTTTCTTTTACTTTATTTCTCCTGAGGTTTTATATTTTTGTGTGGGGGGATATTATATTTACTATTAAGAACATTTTAGTAATGTGTAAATAAATTATATTTAAAAAAATAATTTTGTTTCCGATTTTCTTTCTCATGATTCTTTTTTCAAATTTTCTCACAGAACGACTGACAGGGAAATATTTATATCTTGATGGCACATATACTACCCAAATCAGATTATTCATGGTCAATGAGATTGGGGATGGAAAGGCGGGAACTCAATATTGAGCAAAGAATCAATGCTGAAAACTATCTTGAAATGTAATTGGGAAATAATACAATAAACATTTTTTTTAAAGTTGAAAAGAAAAGATAAAGTTTCATAAGCACAGTGAAACATACGGCTGATTTTAAGATGAAACCATAAATTTGAATTATAATTTCACTTTATAATAAAGTGTAGCCATTGTTTTGGAAGCTAAAGGCTTTTTTCCCCCTTACTTGTTGGTTTTCATAGTAAACAGCAACTTGTCCTTGACAACCTTTCCAAGCCATCTTAGCTGTGGGTCTAGAAGTCTGTCAGTGATCTCTTCTCCTCCCTTACAGTCAAGGGAGGGTCAGTGTCTTGGATGCTGAAACTTCTGGAGACCTTGTCGGCTATGCACCTCAGAGTGCACAGGGGTGACCTTCTACCAGTCCCACAGCTCCCCCAGCCTCAGTTTCCCTTGCAGCCCCTGTGTGTGTGAGAGTGTGTGTGGGCAGGGGAGCTGTGTGTAGTACTTGTGCAGACCCTGTCAGTACCAGAGGTCGGGGGTGATCTGCAGCCAGGTCCGGAGGATCCCTGGGCCCCAGCTCCCTTTACAACCCCCTCAGGGAGAGGGGCTTGATGATGTTTCTTTCTCCCGGTCCTCCCAGCAGGCTCTCATCCCTCCTATTTCTCAGGCCTCAGCAGGGTCACAGAGGGAGCACCGCGGCTGGGGGCTCTGGTCCCTCGTGCCCCAGGCCCAGCAGGCGCCCCCAGCTAGGCCCCAGTCTGGAGGCTGCACCAAGCAGAGGCGGCCTGGGGGCCTTGCCCCGCCCCGCACAGACCTGCCTGAAGCCTGGAGTTCAAGTGAAAGCCCAGCAGCCATGGGAATGGAAGAGGAGGTTTGAATGAATGGTCCTGCCTCCCTGTGTCAAGCAATCATTGGATAAACTGGCGTTGGGGGAAAGGAGAAGCAGCCAATCACAGCATCAGTTGCTCCCAAGGCACATGACTTTCTCAGGTTATGCTGAGGAGCACGAGCATGGACCAGAATCCACTGCGGCCATGCGCTTTCTTCTCTCTCTGCTCTCTTCTCCATTTGGATCCCGCAGCCTCATGGTAGAACATTCCGCACCCGAGGTCTTCTCAGGGGGGATTTCTGGTGTTCTTTGTGCCCACAGCTCTCGGGGTGAGGCCAGGGGACCTCGATAGAGGATCTCGGGGACAGTCTGGGAATGTCTTCAGAAACCTGTGGTGGCCTGGAGGAGAGGGGGACAGGAGGTGGTGACTGCCTGGAGGCGTCCACAAGATGGCTCCAGGGTGGGTGTGGCCACAGCTCAGCCAGCTGCCTGGGATCCGCTCCCGCACTGAGGCTGCGCCCTGTCTCCCCGCTTGGCTGCCGCCTGTGATTGGCAGGTGACCAGGGGCTGCAGGGAAGCTTCTGTCAGGCCAGGCGCTTCAGACACAAGAGGAACTTCCGGCCCCGAGGAGCCGAGTGACTCTATCCAGGTCCCGCGGGCTGCAGTGCCCGAGCCCGCCTTGGGGCTCCTCGGAAGCCTCAGCGGGGTCTCTCCGCCGTGGCCTCGGCCCGGTCTCCCCAGGAGGGAAGCCTTCTCCCGGGCTGTCCCGGGCCCTTGTGGGATGCTGTTTCCATTATGAGCGTTGCCCTGCTCCCCTGCCTCCTCCTAATGCTAGAAGCTTCCTTGTCTGACTAACTGAGGCTCCTGCTGGGCTGGGGTCCTCTCCCCTTCCCCGCCCCAGGTCATGGAGAGCCCCGGATTGGAGGAAGAGCAGCCTGTGGGGACGCTGCTTGTGTTCAGGTGTCCCAGAATTCCTGAGTAAGGTCAAGTGAGTCTTGTACCCACAGGAAAGGGCTCAGTGGTTATGGCAGTGTTGAAGCCTGTCATTTGTTTACTTCATGGTCCCTAGTTGCCCCCACCTCCTTGTTATTGGGAATGTTCCATCTTTCCCATGGACAGTCCTATAGATGTTCCTCATTTTTTATTCTGAGACAAAGCACACATGTGTGATGAGGGAAGTCAAAGTAAAATTTCAGTGAAGGGCAGGAATGGGTGGCTAGATGGCTCAGTGGATAGAGCACCAGTCCTGGAGTCAGGAGGACCTGTGTTCAAATAAAGTCTCAGACATTAAGTGATTACCTAGCTGTGTGGCCTTAAGCAAACCACTTAACCCCATTGCCTTCCAAAAAAAACACAACATAATAACTCATCAAATTTTTGCTTCCAGATTTCTTGTTGTACCCTGGGTTGAATCTGATTGGCTGAAAATCATGCTTAAGGGTGATTCTGTGTTTTCCATCTGTCTCCAAAAAACATACTATTATTTACATTCCACTCAAGGGTACTGACCTTCTCCTTTATGATTTTGGTAGCTGTAATGGTTCAAGTCTTTCAAGTCTTTGCAATCCCTTAAAACCTTGGGTGAAATACCATTTGTGGGACCAAGACCTGGTTTTCTTTTCCAATGTGTTTTGCCAGTATCACCACCTGGGCCCCCCCCTATTTCTGGTCCCCAGGGAGCTCTACCAGCTGAAGAGACCCCCCAGGCTTCCCAGGATGGAGGGACCCCAGATGCAGGCAGTTTTAGTGGCTGAAGAATCAAAAGATTTTGAAGGTAAATCTGAGAAATCAGGAAGGTGGTGGGTGGAAAGAAGACCTTGGGAATATGAAATTACAAAGTTTATTCTTCTGCCCTGTTGATGCCATCATCCATTCAGAAGCCAGTGCTTAAGGCACTTTGGAAAGGACCTCATGTGTAGCACCTTTGTTAGGCCCTCAGCCTTCTTCCGTGGAAGATGAAGGTATGTATTTTAAGGTGGAGGGTTTTCATTGAGATAGGCTAAGGTACACTTGGAAACATGCCAACCTGGTATGGCAAACAGTGATTCAGCTAGTGAAGAAGACTCTATACCGCTAGCTTCACCTGCATTCTATCAGAGGAGAAATCAGGTACTCATAGGTGGAAACAAGCAAATCAGATTAAAAGAAGGAAGGACACCCAGTAGATTTCTCTTCACAGGACATCTTGAGAAGGATCAGCGCCTCACCGGTACAGATGGAAGCAGTGATTCAGATGCAGATGTCAGTGAAGACAAAGATTTTGACCAATAAGACAAAGAGACACAAGAATAAAAGTGTAAGTCCAGTGGTACATGAAGTAGTACCAGAAAGTGGATAGAGACAAACAGGGTACAGGAAGGTGCTATGTTAAGAGAGAGAGACATCAAAATCTGTGGAGAAACAAAGGCATTCGAAATGGAAGTGGGGAGTCAAACTAATGAAAAAGGCATATTTGGGAGACAGACACCAAGGAATTTGTAGTTTGTAGGGAGGACTAGTCCTGTTTACTTCCCAAATTGCCTATGAGGGTCAGACCAGAAGCAGGACCAATGAGTTCAGCAGTGCTGCCACACAAGTGGTCAGGAGTTGATATTGGCAGGCATGAGGGAGTCGAACCCCTACTGCCTGACAATATTTTTTAAATTATAAAGGTGGTCGTATTTATTTTGAGTTTTACAATTTTTCCCCTAATCTTACTTCCCTCCCCCCACTCCCCAGAGAAGATAGTTTTCCAGTCTTTCCATTGATTCCATGATGAACATTAATTCAAATTGAATGTGATGAGAGAGGAAATTATATCCTTAAAGAAAAAACATAAAGCATAAGAGATAGCAAGATCAGACAATACATTTTTCAGACAATACCAGTTTTTTCCCCCCTAAATTAAGGGTAATAGTTCTTGGTCTTTGTTCAAACTCCACAGTTTTCTCTGAATACAGACAGTAATCTCCATTCCAGACAGCCCCAAATTTTCCCTGATTGTTGCACTGATGGAATAAGCGAGTCCATCAAGGCTGATCATGGTCCCCATATTGCTGTTAGGGTGTACAGTGCTTTTCTGGCTCTGCTCATCTCAATAAGCATCAGTTGTCTCATAATTGTCGACAGTCCCTTTCTCTGAAAAATTGCCCATTTGAAAGAGAAAGGAATACAAAAGAGCAAATACAAATTCATCGAGTGTACATTTGAAGATATTAATCCTATCTTTTCCTTAATCCTAATCTATTTTATTTTTGCAGGAAGACCAGGATTCCTCAGATGTGCCTCTAGAAGTTGCTTAAGTTCAAGTCCCTCAAGGCCCAATCCCTGCTTGCATCCTTTGAATTACCCAAAGGGAATAGAGGAGACCATCCAAACCACTTCATTCTTCTTCCTCTCCAGGTCCCAAGGAATCACCTCTCTAGGGAAGAGGAAAGGAGTTATCAGTGGCACTGGGATTAGAACTACCTGCTTGCCTGGCCTAGATTTCCCCTCGAGTTAATAGAGGGACTTGTTTGCTTCATATTTTGACATCCTTATCAATGTGATCCTTAAGTGCATATGGATTTTAATAAAGGACACATATTGTTTTCAAAGATGAACAGTTTTATTTCTTTTGCTAATTTGCATAGCAAGTTGTAATTTGAATTATTTTAGTTTCTTGTCACATGCAAACAAGCCTCTTCAGTTCCCTAGGCATTATATTTCCCTGTAGTACCAATGTGGGGGAGTGGGTGGGATTTCTTAGCCTCTAAATCTGCTGAAGGGCTTTTGTATCTCTGAGCCTAACACAATCTTAGTGATGTTACCCAGGTCTTTCAGTTGCCAAGGCCTCCTTTCCCTATAATAATCAGAATTTTTTATTGTGCAAAACCTCCAGTCTGCTTTACATTTCTATACATAAGAGATTCCAGGTGCTCTCAGGCAGTGTCCATCACTTCTCTCAGCCTCAATTTCTCCTACAATCATGGAATGGGGGAGGGCCACTTGAGTGGTCAAACTTTGAGGTTTCTGAAGACCTTGTTAGCACTAGTCCTAGCACCCTTGATGTGATCTTACACAGGCAAGCTCCCTAGGTCTCAGTTTCCCACACCCACAGAAAAGGTGGATGTGATTTGGTCTAAAACGGTGAGCTCCAGGCTTGGAGGACTGGTATGTGATCTCCTACTGGTTTCTTTGGCTCCCTAGGCCCCAGGTTTTTCTGTAGTAATCTGAAGGACTCATAGGTGAATGTCTCTGAGGGCATTTTCAGCTCAATGTGTAAGCAACAACTGCTCATCTCACCCAGGCCCCATCAGTTCCCTAAATCTCATTTTCCCCTTTAATAATCTGGAGGCTATGTAGTCCCGAACCTCTAAAGGTGTTTTCAGCTCTCTCCTTAGAGCTCCTGGGTGTTCTAATGGAGGTCCCTGCAGTTTCCCCTACCTTCACAGGGGCTGGTGTATCTTAACATCTAAGACCTTCGATGACATCTTTAGCTCTATAACTAGGAATCTGAAGACTCTCAAAAAGGTCTTTTTAACCTCCATAAATCTGTTTCCCCTAAAGTTTCAGTGGTGGTTGTCTTGGGTTCTAAGGTCTCTGAAGGCCTTGTCAACTCTTGAGCTAGGTGTTTGGGGGTGATGTCATAAAGATGATTTACTTACTTTGCCTCAGTTTCCCTTACTGTCATTAAAGGGACGTGTTCTTTCAAGTCTCTGAAATCCATGTCACCTCTATCCCTAAGAGCCTGTGGTGATTTCCCACAAGTCCCTCAGCATTCTAAACCTCAGTTATCACTACAGTCACAGGGGACAAGAGGGGTTTCTTGGACTCTAAAACCTCAGAAGCCCTTGTCACTTTTATACCTATCAGTCTGTATGTGATCTCACCCATTCGTTTTCTAGACCTCAGTTTCCCCTTCAATCACTGTGAAAGGAGGGAGGTATATTGGACCCTTAAGACCTCTGAATGCCTTGTAGCCCAAGGCCTAGGACTCTGGGATCCCACATAGGTCCCTTCAGGTCCCTAGGCACCAGTTTCCCGCACATTTAATGAAAGTAAGGGGTCTTGTTCTCTAACATCCCTGCAGACCTTCTCAGCTCTAGATCTCACACAGGTTTCTTAGAGTCCCTTGTCCTCAACTTTTATTGTTAATTACCCAAAGGTCTTGTGGTCCAAAGCTTATGAGGGCGTTCTCAGCTTAATGTCTAAAGAAGTGTTGGTGATCTCACACAAGTCCTTTCAGTGCCTTGGGCCTTAATTTCCCCTACCAGTCAAAGAAGTTTGTGGGGGTCTCAAACTCTAATCCTTTGAATTCCTTGTCACTTCTGAACCTAATAGGCTGTGAGTAAGCTCACATAGGCTCATTAATTTTTCTAGGCTTCAGTGTCACTTGTAGGGGGGGGGTAAGGTCAGAGTTGGGGGGGAGAAGTGTGGCTGATTTTACTATTTCTAAAAGCCTTGTCAGCCTGATCCTCAATTTCCTTTAAAGTCAAAGGAGGAAATTATAGCTCATTTCCCCACAACGGTCCTCTTCTCCATCCTCTTTCTCAGGGTTCAGCAGGGGTCTTGGGGTGGGGGAGGTGGAGAGGACCAAGAATCCAAGAACAGATGCATTGATTCCTTCAGTCTTCAGCCCTGTCCTGTTATAGTCTGGATACTCCTCTGGAGCTTTTGGTCAATCAGAGAGGGCTGTCAGAGGGGCCAGGTGCCAAGGGCTGCCCTTCCCCCGCCCTGGTCTGGAGCCCAAGTAAAAGGGAGGCAGCTTAAGGATGGGCTCAGTCATTCTTTGTGTGCATCAGCACAGCAGAAGGAATTAATCAGATAATTATTGCTCAAGGTCTCTTCAGTTTCTTTCAGTGTTTATTACTGGGGCAGCTAGGTGGAGCAGTGCACAGCCATCTGTCCCGGAGTCAGGAGGAACTGTGTTCAAATTTGTCCTCAGACATCTGAGGATTACATAAGAATTACATAGCTGTGTGACCTTGGGCAAATCCCTTAACCCCATTGCCTTAAATTTAAAAAAATAGAATACCTTGCACCTATTTTAAAGTAAGATTATTTTTACTGACTTGGAGGACATTTTAACCCTGCACATTATTTTATTCTAGTTAAGATAGTTGATGAAGGTCACTAGAACTTTCTCACCATCTGCTGGGAAAAATATTATGAAAACATTTCATTGTTTTCTTTGTGTCTGTTGCTGGGGTAGATTTTCCCAAATTAGAATGTACCCCCAAAATCTAGCCAGTGGGATCGAGGGGAAGCGAATTAGGGAGGGTGATTTATGGTTAAAATCTTTATAAACCAATCTTGCTCAGCTTCCAGCTCAAGTCTCTGACTTCAGTGCACCATCTCTCTTAGAACAGTTAAAAGAAGCATACTTAAAGACAGGGTGTGCACATAGATAGACCTTGAAAGTTCAGTCTTTACCCAATACCTTAGCTAAGGAGTTGTAGAGATTCTACTTAGTGGCTATGGGAATAAGTGACTCCTGGCAAGATTTTGTTTTTAGGGTTCTTTTTCTATTGAGAGCGAAGGAATGTATGTTGAGGGTCTGTACATAAAGAAATCATGCAATCTTGCTTTACTTGACACTTTAGTTAAGGAGAGCTGTATTATTACAGAGACAGAGGGAGAGAGAATTTGATCCTTCAGTAAAATGAGGGTTGCAGTACTCTAGAGACAGAAGGAGGCAGTGTATTTCAAGAGGCTGAGAATAAATAGATGATAAAATGATTTTACTTTGATTATTTAGCTATAATTATACAGAAGGTATTTAGAGGGGAAAGGTATACATGATTTATGATGTGATTTTGGTGAAGATAATCCTTTAGCTCATGAGGACTGTATATAAAGGGTACTGGAAAAGAGGGTGTGGCATAAATTGATTTTAACTTGATGTTGCTGATGACTATTGAGCAGTGTATTTCTAATGGGAAAGAAGAGGGAAGTATACTTAGTCAGAAGTTGTGGGTATGTAATGTCTTTGAGGCCACGTGAATCATCACCCTATCAATCAATCAATAAATTAACCCCAGAGAATTGTCCTTCCGTAAAAAGGATTATATTTCAACTGAGGAGGTGTGGTTAGAAGGCAAGGTTAAAACAATAAAGCCAAGGAAAGAAGAATTTTATAAATAAGACATCATGAAGAAACACAAAAGCTTATTAAAGTAGAGGGGATGTAGGGAGGGAATAAACACAGAATGATCTAGTGACAACAGATTTGACCCAAAGAGGGCATATCATAAATATCTTTTGGGGTACAAAAATATTTTGTACCCTACCAATAAGAAAGAGTGGGTGGTGTGGGGGGTGAAGAAAGGGGTACAGGGAGAAAGGAAAAGAAAGAAAAAATTTAAACAAGAAAAGATAGCATAGAGTGAAATACAGAGTTAGTAATCCTAACTTTGATGAGAAGGGGATGAACTCTCCTTGTAACATGGAAGCTGAAAGCTTAGTGCATTAAAAGCTAGTGGATCTGAAACAAAAAAAATACAAAATAAAAGTAAAAGATTTGAACAAAATATATTATTCTTTGGCTGAAGTTAAAAAAATTAATGGTAGCAATCCTGATCTCAGGATTGAATAGTAAAAAGTGTATCTCTTTTAAAGGGATAAGGAAGATGGCAAGGGCCAAAACCAAGATGGCGACAAGAGTACATTCTCTCTTAGATGCTCTCTCCAAAATACTTTGAAAACCTTAAAATTATGACTCTAACTTAATTTTTAAGAGACAGAACCTACAGAAATATCCAGTGAGGCAATTCTCCAGTCCACCGTAACCTGAAAATAATGGGAAGACTCTGATCCCCAGGATTAGAGGGGCAGCAGCATGCTGCAAGGAAATAGCCCCAGGGAATCTGAGAGCAAAGGCTCCTGGAGGCAGAAGCAGTTTCCTAACCTTCACCACAGGGAGCACCAAGAAAAGCTTGGAAGATCAGCAGGGAGACCACTACCAGAGCAAGCAGTAAGCCCAGGCATTCATTGCGGGCCATGGTGCCCATAGCCACAGCAGTCCCGAACTCAAGAAATGGAAGCAGGCCAGTGGAACCACGCAGCAGGAACCTCCAAGGAGCTGTGCTATGAGGGCTAAGTATATGGAGGATAAGGAAATGGAGGGAGACTGCCAAAGTCTGTCCTCTGTCCCTGGAACAGGACTCTGGGTCTCTAACCACTTTGAAAGCCTGGTTGCAGTGTAGCCCCCCCCCCCCATAGAGCAGGTGCCCCCCCTCTTAGTCCCAGTAGAGAGGGGTTGTGCTGGTGGTCATTCACAGACCAGGAGAGCAGTCAGAGTCTCACACAATGAGGTCCTTGTGGGGGAATGCCCCAATAAAACTCAAAAGCTCAGGAAGCACCCGAAAACCAGGCACAGGCTGGGGAAATGAGTAAACACAAAAAAGGAACCTGAAAATAGACACTTACTTTGGTCCCATTGAGGACCAAACCATACAATCAGAAGATGAGAATGTCCAAGCTTCTGCCTGTAAAGACTGCAGAAAATAAAGAAGCTGGGCTCACACTATGACAGAGCTTTATAAAGACTATGAAAAGCAAATAAGAGAGATAGAAGAAAAATTGGGAAAAGAAATCAGAGAGAGAAGCAGGAAAAACATGAAAATGCAGTCAACAGCTTAGTCAAGGAGATCTAAAAAATGCTGAAGAAAATATGTTTAAAACCACTTTACCGTAAATGGATAAACTGTTCTAAAAATTATTCAAGACAAGAATGTTTTAACAAGTAGAATTGGCCAGATGGAAAAGGAAGTAAGAAAGCTCATTGAGGAAAAGAAATCCTTCAAATGTAGAATGGAGCTAAAGGAAGATGAGGAATTTGTGAGAAATCAAAGCACAATAATTCAACATGAAAAGAATGAATAACTAGAGGAAAATGTGAAACATCTCATTGAAAAAGCACGTAATCTTGAAAACAGCTCTAGAAAAGATAATTTCAAAATTATTGTGCTACCTGATATCTGAATAAGAAAAGGAGCCTTGACCTCATTTGTAAATAATTTCTGTGGGAAGATTGCCCTGATTTCCTAGAAGCAGAAGGCAAAATAGAAATTGAGAGAATTCACTGATCTTCCCTTTATAGAGATCTAAAAAACAGCCCCCAGGAATATTATAGACAAGTTTCAGAAATCCCAAGTCAAAGAAAAATTTTACAAGTAGCCAGAAAGACACAATTCAAATATTGTGTAGCTACAATCAGAATCACAGAGGACTTAGCAGCATTAAAATTAAAAGCTTGTAGGGCCAGGAGTACAGTATTCCAGAAGGGCAAAGTGTTTGGAATGCAACCAAGAATCACGTACCCAGGAAGACTGAACATCCTCTTCCAAGGGAAAAGATGGACTTTCAATGAAACAGAGGAATTTCAATTGTTCCTGCTGCAATGATGAGAACTGAGGAGAAAGTCTGATCTTCAAGACCAGGACTCAAGTGAGGCCTAGAGAGGGTGTATGGGAAGGGTAAAGTATGAGGGTTTTAATGATGTTGAACTGGGTTCATTCTTGCATGGAAAGATGATACTGATAATACTCATAGGAAGCTTCTCATTTAAAAGAGCAGGTAGAAGGAGCTGAATTTGAAGATATATTTTAAAAATGGAGGCAATGGTTGAAATGGAAATGCACTGGGAGAAAGAGGAAGGAGACATAGAATGGGATAAGATACTTCATGTTAAAGGGTCAAGACATGGCTTTGCAATGGTGTAGAAGAGGGAAAGGTGAGGGGGGGAATATGGGAGTCTTCATTCTCATCAGAAATGGCTGAGAGAGGAAAGAACATACACACTTAATAGGGCATAGGAATCTAAATGGAAAAGGAGAGAAAAGGAATAGGGAGAGGGGAGGGGGGATATAGGTGATAGAAGAGAGGATAAATCATGGGAGAAGATAGTCCGTTACGACACATTTTCTTTTTTACATTTGCAAGGTGCTCACATTGGGTGGCACGTTTGAAACCATGAGGCTGGGTAGATTCTGAGTCTCTGGGGTGGGATGTGGGCTTGGGGCCACCTGGCACCAAAGTCTGGGCTCTGTCCACTGAGCCAATCTGTTGACCCACAGCACATTTTTGTAGAGGGACAGAGTGAAGGGAGGGGGAAAATATAATAGATGCTAGTGGGGAAGAATGGATGTATTTAATTACAATCAGCAACAGTAACTATGGAAAAATATGGAAGCAACTGCTATGTTGGACTTATGATAAAGCATGTGATCCACTGCAGATAGAACTCATGTAATCAGAACACTCACAAAAACACATTTTTTTTTCTCTTTCTTTTACTTTATTTCACCTGAGGTTTTATATTTTTGTGGGGGAGGGGTATTAAATTGCTTTTGAGAATATTTTAGTAATGTGTAAATAAATTAAATTTAATTAAAAAAATGAATAGTATTTCTGGTTCTTTTCTTTGTCGTGATTTTTTCCCTATTTTTCAAGAAAGGACTAATAGAGTAATATTTTTATCTTGATTGCACATGGATTATCCTTATGAGATGTTTTATGGTCAATGAAATTGGGAATGGAAAGGTCAGAACTAAATATCATGCAAAAGAGTGGAAAAATTACGAGAAACATTTTTCAAAAGTTGAAAAGAAAAAATGTTTCCCATATACATAGAGGAACATGAGCGTGATTTTAAGAAGAAACAGTAAATTTCAATTATATGATAGCTTGGTAATAACGTGTGCCCAGTGTTTTGCAAGTTAAACATCTTTTCTTTTTTTTTGCTTACCTGTTGGTTTTCATAGCAAACATTATCTTGTAGTAAAAACCTTTCCAAGCCATCATAGCTATGGGTATAGGAGCCTGTCAGTGATCTCTTCTCCTCCCTGGGCCTCAGTTTCCCTTACAGTCAGGGAAGGGTCAGTGTCTTGGATGCTGATACATCTGGAGGCCTTGTCGGCTATGCACCTCAGAGTGCACAGGGGTGACCTTCTACCAGTCCAACAGCTCCCTCAGCCTCAGTTTCCCTTGCAGCCCCTGTGTGTGTGTGGGGGGGCAGGGGAGCTGTGTGTAGTACTTGTGCAGACCCTGTGAGTACCAGAGGTCGGGGGTGATCTGCAGCCAGGTCTGGAGGATCCCTGGGCCCCAAGCTCCCTTACAACCGTGGCAGGGAGAGGGGCTTGACAATATTTCTTTCTCCTGGCTCTAACAGCAGGCTCTCATTCCTCCTATTTCTCAGGCCTCAGCAGGGTCACAGAGGGAGCACCGCGGCTGGGGGCTCTGGTCCCTCGTGCCCCAAGCCCAGCAGGCTCTCCCAGCAAGGTCCCAGTCTGGAGGCTGCACCAAGCAGAGGAGGCCTGGGGGCCTGGGGGCCCCGCCCCCACCCCACCCCACCCCGCCCCACCCTGCTTGAAGCCTGGAGTTCAAGTGAAAGCCCAACAGGCATGGGACAGAAGAGGAGGTTTGTATGAATGGTCCCGCCTCCCCATGTCAAGCAATGGTTGAATGAATTGGCGCTGAGGGAAAGAAGAAATAGCTAATCACAGCATCAGTGCTGCAGTGTGTAAGACTTTCTCAAGTTAGCAAGAGACACATGCCTAGGGACCAGAATCCAGTGTGGCCATGCGCTTCTTTCTCTCACTGCTCTCGGTGCCATGTGGATCCCGCAGCCTCAAGGTAGAACATTCCGGACTGGAGGTCTTCTCAGGGGCGATTTCTGGTGTTCTTTGTGCCGCAGCTCGGGGGTCGAAGCCAGTGGAAAACCATGGAGGATCTCGGGGACAGTCTGGGCATCTCTTCAGACACCTGTGGTGGCCTGGAGGAGTGGGGGAAGGGACCAATTATTTCGGGAGTGATGCCACACAAGTGGTGGGGAGCTGTTATTGGCAGGCATGCGGAAGCGGGAGCCCTACCATCTGACCATTATTTTTAAATTAAATAAATTTTATTTATTTTGCGTTTTACAATTTTTTAAAAATTTTACAATTTTCCCCCTACTCTTACTAACCACCCTCACTCCCCAGAGATGGCAGTTTACCAGGTTTTACATGGTTTCCATGGTGTACAATGCTCCAAATTGAATGTGCTGAGAGAGAATAAAGGAAGAAACAAAGTATAAAAGATAGCAAGATCAGAAAATAAGATAAGATACCAGATTTTTCCCCCTAAATTTTTGTTCAAAGACTGCAGTTCATTCTCTGGATTCATAGGGTATTCTCCATTACAAAGAGCCCCAAATTGTTCCTGATTGTTGCACTGGTGGAATGAGTGAGTCCTTCAAGGTTGAACATCACCCCCATGTTACTGGGAGGGTGTACAGGATTTTTCTGGTTCAGCTCATCTCACTCAGCATCAGTTGTCTGATGATTTTGAATAGTTCTTTTCTGTGAAGAATTGCCAGTTTCTTGGGGAAAAGACTACAAAAAAGCAAAAATGAATTCATAGAGTATTAATATGAAGATATTAATCCCATCTTTTCCTTGATCATTATCCATTTTTTTTGCAGGAAGACCAGGATTCCTCAGATGTGCCTCTCGAAGTGTCTTAAGTTCCATTCCCTGACTGCCAGTCCCTGCTTGCACCCTCTGAATCACCCAAAGGAAATAAAGGAGACCATCCAAACCACTTCATTCTTTTTCCTCTCCAGGTCCCCAAGAATCACCTCTCTGGGGAAGAGAAAAGCAGTTATCAGGGGCACTGGGATTAGAACTACCTGCTTGGCTGGTCTAGATTTCCCCTTGGGTTAATACAGGGACTTGTTTGCTTAATCTTTTTGAAATCGTTGTCAATGTGATCTTTAAGAGCATATGGATTTTTAATAAAGGCCATGTATTGTTTTCAAAGATGAACAGCTTTTCTTTCTAATTTGTTTAACAAGTAGTAGTTTAAATTATATTAAGGTCTTGTCAGACAAATAGGTGTGCATACACACACACACACACACACACACACACACACACACACAAATCTCTTCAGTTCCCTAGGCCTCAATTTTTCCTGTAGTACCAATGGTGGGTAAGAGGAGGGACGACTTAGCCTCTAAATTTACTGAAGGGCTTATTGGCTCTATGACTAACAGTATGGTAGTGACATTACTCAGTTGCCCAGGCCTCAGTTTCCCTTTAATAATAAAAACCTTCTTCTGCTGTGGCATTTTCCATAGGGTTTCTCCTTCCCATAGGCAGTCTCGGATTGATTTCTCAGTTGGAGGAGGACCAAACTTAGATTCAGGAGCACAATTTCCATTCACTTGTGAAAATTGGATCACTTTGAACTTGAATTCTGCACTATATGACAATCTTTTCTGAGTCATTTCTGGGCAGAATGTTGCAAAATATAATGTGAAGAATGTAGGGTATCGGTCTTTACAGGGTGGAAGGGAGTCCTTAGGGAATCCATTACAAAGTTGGAACAGTCCAGCCAATCACAAAACTGGGAGAGTTATCCTAATCCTATTCCAGAAATGGCAAACCCAAAACCAATTCTCAACCCCTCACTAGAGATCTTGATCTAATGCAACTGATTTTGTACAGTATTAGATAATTAAATATTAACCCACACACTCCCTGTGACGCTTGGGGTTCATAAGCATATCATGTCTTGTATGATGTGGGGGGGATCATATTAGGAGCTTGTCATGGAATGGGAAGACTGCTTAGATTGTACGTCAAACTCTGAGAGCTTATTAAAATCCAAGAGGGAGGGGGAAAGAGTTTCTGAAGACTATAAAATACCTGTTGTTCCAAAGCCACCTCGTGCCTCATACCAGGTGAGGTAATAATATCTTATAAGGTTTCTGAATAAAAGCTACAATTTTCTGTCACTTTAACAGGTTTTTCTTTCATTCATGTAAAAGTGGGAAGTAAATAAAAAAATTACAAACCCTGTATAAGATGCTCCCAGTTTTTAGACCCCCAATTTTTCAAAATTGGGTGCATCTTATACATGGTGAAAAGCAGTATTTCTCCTGCTCTGCTCCATTCCTCCTATTGTCTCTTTCACCTTTATCCTTGAATTAAAACTCACTACGGAAAAAAAAAATAGATCCTAAATTCTTTGAGGTCAGAGGCTATCTTTTGCCCTTTTTTGTATTCCCAGTCCCAAGCATTACCTGGAACTTAATAAATGTCTATTGCTTAAAAATTGTTTATTGACTAATTATATGATTCTCTCAAAAACCTAAGTTATGTTCAGTGATAATGTCTTCACCTCCCAGTAAATCCAAAACAGGATGGAGTTGGGACAATCAAATATGATAATTATGTCAAGTATTTATAACTATGTGTGGCACTATAATTGTGAAACATAATTCAAACATTTAACAAGCGATACAGCAATATATCAATGAACACATATTTGCTATTGATTTGTAACCACACAATTTGGAACAAAGTCAAGAAGGACTCAGCATACCTAAACTTATTGAGACATTCATACTTCCTCATCCAAAAACCAAGTTTAGCCTCAAAGTTGAAAAGTCCTAACATGGTTGTAGCAATACCTAATTTTCCCAGTCTTTTTGATATAACATATGCTAGAAATGTAGTTGTTTCATGTTTTATCCAGTATCACATGGGAATCATGATGATTCAAGAAACAGATATTTTTCTTCTCTTTCAGTTCCTATTGGAAGGAATTTTATTAATAATTTTTTATTAATTTTTATTTTTAAAATAAAAGTTTTTTTAATAAAACCTTCAAATTAAAAAACAGTTGAGTTGAGAACTTGGCAGACCAACATTATTTTAAGGCCAGCTTTGGTTAGGTTCAAAATCTCTCAAGCTTATTTTAGGGATTCCATAACCAGGACTGTTGAAAGGGATTCTATTCCCTTTACAAGTCAAAATTGTCTAATCCTATATCTATCAACTAAAACATGGGTTAGGAAGACAGTAGTGATTTGAAAAGTTACAGACCTCTTTCCTTCCAAGGAGTGTGTCTGGGTGGAGACTGTGGACCTGTCCTCCTCAACCTTCCTGTCCATATCCTCATGTCAGGGCACAAAAACTGTGAACCCTAGAACTGTAAACTTTAAAAATATAGTGTAAAATGAAATGACAGAAAATATATTAGACATGAAGTTTTTTTTTTTTTTTCTCTGAGAATGGCCATTGACCTACAGGTGGACACTATCTGTCCAATATAACCACCGTGAATTGAGAGAGAGGGGAATATTTATCTAAAAGCAAAGAATGGGGGAAATCATTAATCAGGCTTT
Organism: Macrotis lagotis; assembly: GCF_037893015.1. Classification (NCBI taxonomy): domain Eukaryota; kingdom Metazoa; phylum Chordata; class Mammalia; order Peramelemorphia; family Peramelidae; genus Macrotis; species Macrotis lagotis. The sequence continues at coordinate 89,914,843 of NC_133666.1, forward strand.
GGTGCCCTGACAATCAAAGTTGCACACTCTTAAGTTGCTCACTTACTCCTAAAAGAAAATACTATCTGATGAATTGTTTTCTCTGCCTGAAATTTAAGCTTCATAAGGGCAGAACAAGTCTTCTAGCATCCTGACGATTGTTATCTTGAGTTTGTAGTTAACATAGGGGGAAATACTCACAGGTCTTGACTCTACACCTAATGGCAAAGGTGACTGAGATCTAAAAGTTGAGTACTGTTAAAAGAAAACAACTTTTATCACAGCCATATAGTTGTGAAAAACTTTTTAATTTTTTTTATTATTATTTTTTTTTATTATTATTACACTTGAACAATGAGAATGTTTGTCACTGAGTGGAATGTGTCAGTTTTCTTTCCAAATAAGATTGAAAATCTGATTGAAAATAAGTGCAGTATGAAATAGGAGGTACATGGCCAGATTCCTCTTAAGATAGGAAGAGGTGGCATATTCATTCAGTTATGAAGGAAAGCAAGAATGTTAAGTGGGTAGCTGGGAAGACAAAATTCTTTTTAGGCATGGATGGCTGCATTTGCAAATGAACATAGATGGGAAACAAATTGTTAAGGAAGAGAAGAAAAAAATTTGGACCATAAAGAAAGTGAAAAGGAATATTATACTATGATGGAAAGCTACCCAGGAAGACTACATTTGGGTTATAAATGTTTTTCAGTCACAAACAGGCTCCATGTCTGCTGGTATAGCTGTTGGGATTCATCAGATTTGGTTAAACATGGGATAACATGAATAGATGTGGGGTGTGAAAAACTCTATGGATGTGAGATGAGTAGAGAGACATCATGCAAGTAGATTAGGCAGAAGGTCATTGCAATTGGCCAAGTAAGAAAAATGAGATTACATGAATCAATGTAAGAAACAATTGCCTTTCAAAGACACAGGACAGCCATTAGGGATGCAAAGAGGATCCTTTTCTGTACCTTTTCTGCAAGAACAGGTGACCTGAAAATAGGCACACCCTATAAACATGAAAGCAAAACCTTTTATTTCCTGTCTTGAAATGCAAGTCCCTCCCCTGGTTGCCCATAGGCTGGATACTATAGAGAAGTTACAGCCTGTTCATAGGACCTAATTTCCCCAAGAGAGTCTCCAGCCTTACATCTTCCCACAATTGTATGACCCCAGCTCTTCTTTCCTTTTGCCCTTCTTTAGGTGCATGATTGCCCCCCTTTACTTGCCTACACAGGTATGAACATCTATATCTAAGCACAGAACTCGTTTCTGCCAGTTTGTCTGCTTACTAGTCAATGACCTATTTCTACCTTATCTGTAGACTTTCTTTCTTATGTTCCCTGTCAATTTAAACCTTAGGTAACATTTCTTGGGTGGCATGTGATTATTGTGGAAACAGAAACTAGCCAATTCTTACATCAGTGAGTCAATTTAACATTTACTTAACATGTTCCATATGTCAGTCCCTCTGATAAGTAATAAGAATGTAAATAAAAGTCAAAATAATGACATCTTCTGCCCCAAGGAGTTGATTTACAATGAGAAAAGAAGATGCCGAAAAAGCCAAAAAGCTCTTAGGAGTTGGAGTTCCAGGGTAGAAAGATCTAGCATGCCACTAGGAGAAGAATGATTAGTTTTGGTCAGGACTATTGGCTGAGTCCTCCAGTCAACTGCTTCCAAAGTGCGAAATCAAGACCCAAAGCAGGAACCAGGTATATACATGAGTGTGGAGTGCTAAGAAGTGCAGACAGGTATGCTATGAGAGATGAGATTTAGTAATCGCAAAATTTGAAAACTACCAGGATGTGGGGAGAGTGAGCCAGTGAGGCCCATTAAGTCAATTCAGATCCACATTTAGTAAGTTCCTATTTTTGGAAGCTTTATTTTTTGAAGTGTTTAGAATAGTAATAGGAAAAGAAAAGAAAAGAGCACTGTGAAAAGCTGTTCTTGTCCCTAAATAACTTGCAATTTAATTAGAAAAGAAGACACAGAAAAGGAAGTTGAAGTGAGGGTCAGTTACATGATACAGGAACTTAAACAAAAAGGCAGATGTATCCAAAACTAGTACAGCACATAGATGAATGCGATTTCTGTCCTTAGCCATCTCCTGACATGGAGGTTTTGAAGTTTATAACACAGCTCCCTAATCAATGTGGAAAGAAGGAAGTGATGAAGAATGAGTACTTTTAGTATCATTGATAGGAAGATAGATAGACATTTAACATTTACTGAGCACCTTCTTAGAGCCAAATACTCTTCTAATAGATGATTCTAAAAATAAGATAAAGTGGACAAATCTCTCCCGTTAAAAAGTTCAGAATAAAATAAAGGAAAAGTTCACTTGAATGGGTCTAGGAAGTGGCAGAGATGGGCATGTTATAGAGTTGGGATATCTTTCCATATTCAAAATAATAAAAAGTTGAATCAAATACTCTGAGATTTGTTTGGAAAATCATAAAATAACTGTAGATTTAGCTACGAAGCTGTCCCTAAAAAAAGAACAATTTTAATACTTATAAAGACTTTCAATGCTCAAGCTTAGATCATACCAATATAACAAAAATATCATTGCTTACCAGAGTAATTTAACAAATGAACCCAATAATAATGACATAATCAAATAGATACTTTGTACTAGAAATTGAATAATAACAAAACATTTGGAGGAGAAAGACCTGGGATATCAAAAACTGATTCCTTGAAATTTGAGTATGAAAGGAGTTCATCACATCTTCGGAATTAAGAGTGCATTATAAAATATTCAGAAAAATTGAAATTGTATTAAAAAGTAGAGAAACAGATCACTGGAACGAACTCAATAGGCCATACAAGTGCAGTGGAATCTTATATTCCATGTTTGCAAAATCTGAAACTATAAATGGTCCAGGCATAAATCCCTTTCTTAGTAATAACAATTGGAATAACATAACGAGTAAACAATCAGGGAGAAATTAAAGTGAGACCAACAATATATATCATATTGAATACTAAATTTTACATAGATTCATGACCTTATTAGAAATATCACAAATAGTTAGAAAAAAGACTATTTAATTTATTCAGTTATTGGGAAAAGATTTATGCCTAAATATTCTTCTCATTTCAAGACATTATTTTTCCTTCAATATAATCCATAGCATAACCAGGTTCTCTTCAAGGCATAGATGATTAGATTCAGAGTTAAATTTAAAACAAATTAAATTAAATAAAATTAAAAACTATTTTAGAGTTAGATTGAAAATCTAAGGGGATAAGCTTTCCTGAATCTAATCCAAATGAGTGAATAATAGCCATTCATGACATAGATAAGGGATAGAACAGATAGGATAGATGATTTTACAATTAGATCACTGCATTACATTTATGGTCACATCTTGCAAGCCAACCCTTTACAGTGCCAAGTAAATTGTTCTTTCTGGCACACTACTGGATGCGCTTGTGAGATCCAACCAGGGTAGACCTTCTTTTCTCTTGGGCATCATCTAAGTAAAAAGATAGGAAGAAAGCACATTCATAGTAATTATGCCACATATTTGGGAGATACTTATATTCATGAGAAGTTTTTAAAAATTATTGGGAAAATGTCTCCTTGCATTATATTTTTCCATAACAGACAACCAATTCATTCTGCTCCACAACCTGTATTATTGAAATTTAATTATTGCAAAGGAAGGACATGGAAAAGGAAGAAGTAAGAATGGATATAAGGAAAGAAAGAAGCAAGGAAGGAAGAAGAACAGAAGAAAGTAAAGAAGGAAGGGAGAATTGAAGGAAGAAGTATAGAAAGAAAAAAGCTAAGATGATCTGATCTGTTCTCTGATTCTACTCTTCATTATCTGAAGCTGGGTACCATGGTACATCATGATTCCTCTTGAAACATAATTGGCATTGTTTTGAGGACAGGTTTGATGTCTTCTAACAATGAGAGTGCGACTATGAAGGACTGGACATGTTGTTCGACTGCCAGACATACGCTTGCCAAGAGAACTCTTTTATAAAGAACTTACACAAGGCAAGCACTCATAAAGGAGTCAGAAGAAGCAATACCGAGACACCCTGAAGGTCTCATTGAAGAACTTTAGGACTGACTGTACTGCATGGGAGACCCTGGCACTGGATCTCCCAGCAGGCTGTGTCCTCATCAGTGAGGGGGCTTCCTCTATGAGGAAGGCAGAATTGAAGCAGCTCAAAGGAAACGTGACATACACAAGTTTATAGTACCTAACCAGGTGTTCACATGGACTATTTGTGCCCAACCTGTGGTAGAGTATTTCCAGTTCTAATTAGTCTGATCAGCCACAGTTGGTTACACTGTAATTTGTCTCAAACATAGTGATGTCATTTTAGCCTTCTTTGATAACGAAGGCCAAGAACCAACCAACCAAGCAACCAGTCAATCTTTAAAATACAAGTTTGCTGTTACTGTATAGTGTTTCTCAGGTTCTTTCACCTTTATATTCAATCAGTTGATACAAGTTTTTCCAAGGTTTTCTGAAACCATTCTCTTGGTCATTTCTGACTTCACAAGAGTGCTTTATATTCATATATCATAACTTTTTCAGTTATTCCTCAGTTGATGGGCATCTCTACAGTTTCTAGTTCATTGTCACCCCAAAATGAGCATCAATGAGTATTTATATAAAGCTCCTCTTCTTTCTTCTTTGAATTATTGGGAGAATGCAATTAGAAGTCATATCACTAAGTAAAAGAATATAGTTCCAAATCACTTTCTGGAATGTTTGGATCAATGACAGCTCTACCATGTTTTCTGGATTTTTTTTTAAATAAGAAATTATATGTGTGGCTGTATATATGTGAAATTACATGTAATCTTCTTGAGAAGGGAAGGGGAACGTAGAAAGCATCCAATTGATAAAAGCAAAAATGGAAAATTTTGAACACAGTATACTATATTATATAGGCTCTTTTGAAATGTAAATTTATTGCATTAAATTTAGAATCCTCTCCTACATTCTACTGTCCACATGCCAGTGGTTTTTTTTTTTCTTTTTTAAGTTTAAAATGAAATACAAAAGAACTTTAAAAAATTAAAAAGTAGAGCTGGCTAGGTGGTACAGTGAATAGAGCACCAGCCCTGGAGTCAGGAGGACCTGGGTTCAAATTCCGCCTCAGACACTTGATGATTACCTAGCTGTATGACCTTGGGGAAATCACTTAAACACATTGACATGCAAAAATCAAAAAAATATTTAAAAATAAATCAAAGCAAGAACAAGAGGGTTTTGTAACTTATGAATAATCTTTCCTGCATTTTTGATAAAATATGATGTTTCTCATTCTTATTACTTAGGTGGATATATATTTTTCTGATTTTTCTAATATTTAACCATTAAAGAAAAATGTTGGAGGGACTTTGGAAAATTAAGAGACTAATGCCCTGTTGGTGGAGTTGTGAGTTGATAACCATAATATGGAGCAATTTGTATTATATAAGAACAAAGGGTTATAAAATCATGCATATCCTTTGATCCGGAATTAATCATTACTGGGTCCAATTTGTGCAAAAATATGAGAGCAACTCTTTTCTTATGGCAAAAACTTTGAGATTGAGGGGATGCCCATCAACTGGGGAAAAGTTGAACAAACTCGGCGATGTGGTTACAGTTTAGCAATAGAAAGGACAGAGAGCAAAGTTAGGTAAAAAATAGATAATTTCAATTACATTAAATTGCAAAGATTTTGTAAAAATCAAACAAATGTAATCAAGAATATAGGGAAAGCTGAAAATTGCGAAAAACTTTTTCTAGAAAATCTATTAGATAAAGACCTTACATCTAACACATATGAAGAACTTTCTCAAATCTTTTTAAAGAGTCATGAACCAACTGATATGCGGTCAAAGAATATGAATAGGCAGTTTTTGAAGAAATTGAAGCAATTCGTACAAAGGTGAAAAATGATCTATGTTTTTATTGATTAGAAAACTGCAAATAAAAACCTTGGAGTATCAGTTTAAAGATCTTTGAGAATTTATAAAATGATAGAATGGGAATAGGACAAACATAATAGGGGATGTGGAAAAACTGGCACAATTAATTCAGTGTTGGTGAAATTGTGAACAGAGCCAACAATTGTGGAAAGTAATTTGAAATTACTCCCAAAGAGTTATAAAATTACCCTATGATTCAGCAATATCACTATTTGGCCTATTTCTGTAGATAATTCTTGACAAAGGATAAGAAATTATATATTCTGGGTCAGCTAGGTGGCACAGTGGATAGAGAGCACTGACCCTGGAGTCAGGAGTACCTGAGTTCAAATGCGGCCTCAGACACTTAGTAATTACGTAGCTGTGTGGCCTTGGGCAAGCCAATTAAAACCATTGCCTTGCAAAACCAAAAAAATATTATATGTTCTATAATGTTCAAAATAACTCTGTATGGTGACAAAAAATTGGGAAACTTCAGGGATAATCATTACTTGGGGAATGACTGGCCAAGTTGTCGTATAAATAAAATGTGGAAAGTCACACAAAATAAGGAAGCATGAAATGAACAGAACCAAGAAAACATTGTAAACAGGAATAGAAATACTGTTTTTAAGAATGATCTTTAATATTATTTTGATTACTATGAATGTCCAAAGAAAGACTTTCTGCATCCAGGGAAAGAACTAATAAATAGGCATATGTACAGAATAATTTTACAAATGTATATATATGTATGTCAGTTTTGTTGTGTATTTGAAAGGAATAGCAAGCTGTTCATTGTAAAATTGCAGTTTAAAGGGCAATCATATTTTTTATTGTACTGAGTTATAAAAATACTTGTTTCAATCCATAAATTGAAAGTGACATTTATTATTGAAAAAACTGTTAAAATTTGCCAAGGTTTGATTGGGGGGAAGTGATAAATAATTATCATTAACTGTAATCATTACAATGGAAAGATTTCTTGTTTAGATGCTTATAATTTATCATTTAAATTTACATTTGTATTTTTCTCTTTGTTCAAGTCTTTGTATTTCAAAGTGTCTTTACAACTATGGCCTTCCCATTAGGAATTTTGAGAAGTCTTCTATTTCTTCCAACCCTGAAACCCCTTATATATTTAACACAATTTTGCTAGGCAAGTTTCTTGTTTGCACATTTGCCCCCCTGAGATGTGACACTACAATCTCCATTCTTTTTTTTTGTTGTTTATTATTACATTTGTTTTTGCAAGGCAATAGGATTAAATAATTTGTCCAAGGTCACACAGCTAAGTAATTATTAAGTGTCTGAGGCCAGATTTGAACTCATGTCCTTCTGACTCTAGGTCTGATGCTTTATTCATTGTGCCCCCTAGCTGCCCCTCTCCATTCTTTTCTTATAGTGGCAGGTAAGTTTTTTTTTTTCCTAATACAGACTGTCTACTTGGAATTTTCTTTCTTTCTGCCAGTTTGTGATATTTTGTATTTGAGTTGGAAGATTTGAATTTATGGGAAAATGTACCTGAGATGGTGGTTTTGAAGTTTCATTCAGAAGATGATTGATAGATTATTTTTATTTCTGCTTTGCAATGAGATTTTATGATTTCTGATCAGCTATAAGGTTTGTAGAAATACTTGACTCTGTTATTGGTCATGATTTGTTTCCAGATATTTTTATTCTTCTATTATCTCTCTTTGAGCTGTTTTACAGGTCAGGTCAGTAATTTTAGCTGTGAGATACACTATATTTTCATGTGCTTTAAAAATATATTGCCTTTATTATAACATTCCTAGTTTACTTGTGGAACTGTTATCTTCTTATTAACTACTAGGGAAGTTGTTCATAAGTTGCAGTGGAAAGAAATGAGCTTAATTCTAGTCTCATACACTTAATAATTGTAAAACCCATGGCAAGTCATTTAAGCCAATTTAGCTCAGTTTCCTAATCTGTAAAACTGACTGAAAACAGAACTAGCTAACCATTTCAGTATCATAAAATGACTGAGATATTTATTTTCCCAGGATATCATCTACAGATATGAATCTGATTTCTACCTTTCCTCTAGATGAAAATGACACAAGAGAACTAGAATTCTTTGGGAAGATATTTATATTTTGGTGAAGTTTCCAAAAAGATTTGTGAATAAGTCTTCTTTCATTATATTTTTCCCATATCCAGTACCGAATGCCATCTGCTACAGAAGCTGTATTATTGCAAGGCAATTATCGCAAGGTAAGGAATGAGAATAATGAAAATGGTATAAAGGTTTAAAGAAAGAGGGAAAATAGAAGGAAGGTAGGAAAGAAGGAATATAGAATGAAAATGTGAAGATGATTAAATATTTATTCAGAATCCATCAGTTCATGATCTGAAACTGAGTACCATGCGAAATCATGAGTTCTCTGGAATTGAAACTGTTTCTTGTGTTGATAATAGGTTTGAAGTCTTACAAAATTGGTTATCTTTAAAACACAATCCTGCTGTTATTTTATATAGTGTTTTTATGAATCTTATTTGGTTTTGCATCAGTTCTTACAATTCTTTCCAATTGTTTTTGTTTCAACTATTCAGTTATTCTATGCTGATGGAAATCTCCTCAGTTTCTAATTCTTTGCCAGCACAAATTGAGCACTTATAAGTATGATTATGTGGAAAAGTTCTCTTCATCCTTCTTTGAACTATTGGGAGAATGGAACTAGTAGAGATATCACTCAATGGAATATTATTTGACATATTTCCAAATTTCTTTTCAAAACATTTGGACCAATGACAGCCCTGTCCTGCTTTCTAAGTGACTTTTTTAGATTTTTACATAAGAACAAATTTGGTTTTATATATAGGTAGTGTATGTGTGTGTGTGTATACGTAGCCTGCATGGGACTGTGAAAGGGAAAAATAGAAAGTGTAGAAAAGGAGAAAAACAAAGAAAAATGGAAAGTTTTGAAGACATGCTGAATCCAAAGATCAAGATGGAGACCAAAATTTAATAAATTTGGAGGTCTTTAAATTTCCCAGGGACTGCCTGGGGATGAAGAGTACCCAAATCAGATAGTACCTGATTGTTCAGGGAATAAAGTATTGATAGTGGGTTTTTTTTTGAGTGGTGGGTACTGAGAGCAAGCAGGATACAGAAGAAAAGACAGAAGTTAGACATATTTTCTGGTCATACTACTACAAACATATGTAAAGCTATGGTTCAATATGGATAGGGGACTAGACAGAATGGGAAAGGGTCAAGATCTTTTTGTTATGTCTAAACATATTTCCTTGGATGGAAGGAGTCACATATTCACCAACTTCTCACAGGTTTGAAGGAGTGAAAGTTACTGTCTTATGGTTCCAGTCACATCTGGGGAAGGGAAGGCAGTCCTGGGAGGAAGCAGGAATTTTACAGATACAGCAAGATAATTAGGCTAAAAAGGCTGCTTTGTTAATCTTAGACAAATTCATTGAATATCTGTGATCCTAGAGTCAAGCATTTGGGTCCAGTTACATTATTTTCAGATCCAAAAGCTCTAAGCCAAGGTTATATTTCTGCGGAGTTTCTCAGGGCCCAGAAAGGTGTCAAGGACCCCTTCTATACAGGGATTATACAAATACGGGTATTGTACTTCATATGTGTATGTATACGTAGCCTTCATGGGAGTGAGAAGTAAAAATAGAACTATAGAACAGAGAAAAGCAAAGAAAAATGGAAAATTTTGAAGACAATGTGCTATATTTATTATACAGGCTTTCATGAAATAAAAATCAATTGCTTATATTTTGAATCATTTCTATGTTCTGCAGTATTCATGGTAATATTTTTCTTTTATTTTCATATCTTGCAATTAAGATTTGGAGATACCATACTCGAAGAAGACCATGACTTAGAGGGGTGATTAAAACAAGATTTTTTTAAAAATTGAAAAAATAAATAAAATTGAGAACTTATGAAAAGACTTTTATCTATTGAGAAAATGTGATGATTTTTGTTATTTTTATTATTTGGATAATGATTTTCAAGACTTTTGTAATCTTCAGCTATCACTGACAAATGTTGGAGGGGATGTTGGAAAATTGAGACACCAATGCCTCATTAGTAGAGTTGTGAATTGATTTAACCATTAAGTAGAATAATTTGGAGCTATGTTCAAAGAATTGAAAAAGCATGCATTCCTTTTAGCCTAGCAATCTTTCTACTAGGTCTTTATCTGAAAAGAGATCTAAAAAACACAAAAGGAAAAAAAGTTATATGCGCTAAAATATTTATAGCAACTCCTTTGTATTGGCAAAGAATTGGACATTGAGGGAATGCCCTTCGCCTGGTGAAAGACTGAACAAACTGTTGTATATGATTGAGAGAGAAGGCTATTTTGAGTAGTATATGAGTAGTATATGACTGGAAGTCTTATGAGTAGTATATGACTGGAAGATGCATTTACAGATGCGTGAGGAAAAGTACAAATATCAGAAGGGGACAATCCCCTTTAATTAAACAACCTTTACAAATAAGAAACACAAATAAAGGATATTGCCCATATTGAATTTGGCTAACATGATCTGCAGTGATAGAGCAAGGGAAATAAGTCGGCTGAGAAACCGAGTGGACAAGTGTGTTAGAGGGAGAGCCAGAATTTAAGTTGAAGTCCCCTTCTATGAAGTCAAGCATTGGAAAGGAAATAAATGAGCCATTTATATAATCAGCTACAATCTTGACTTTTCAACTAGTGGCATAGGTGACTGAGAAGTAAAAGCTGAGTACTGTTAGAAGGAATCAACTTTTTTTTTTACCGAAAATACAGTTGTGGAAAACTTTTGATAAATCATTATTATAATTATTACACTTTGACATTTTCCCCATTTTGATTAGAGAAGACATCATTGCGTCAGAAATAGATAAACTAAAGATGTGTAGAAGAAAAAAATGAGGGTTGTATCGGAGGGAGAGATAAAATATCTTGGTGACCTAGGATTGCTGGAAGATCAGAAAGGCAACATAATGTTCCATGAGTAGTGTATGACTGGAAGATGCATTTACAGATATGTGAAGAAAAGTACAAAGATCAGAAGGGGACAATCCACTTTGATTAAACAACCTTCACAAATAAGAAACACAAAAGGGAGAATGTAAGCAATAAAAATTTTGTTCATTTCTTTTTTCTGGAGAAATCTGATGTCCTTCTGTATCTTCAGAAGTCTGTTAATGACCAAGCTTTTCCACATAATTCAGATTCTTGGTAGATTTCTTCCATTCTAGTAAAGAAATATCTGAATACAAAATGTTAACAAGGGAAAACATGATTTTAGAACATCGTTCATTTGTCAATAGTCAAATAGAGAACATAATTATGGATAGAAAATTTGAGATCCAAACCAATTTTTGAAGGCTCAGTTAAATACTTTGCATTATTATATTATTTCCACCATCTGAAAGATGCTGTTCTACTAACAAAAATAACTTTCATTATGATAAGGCATTATTTTGAAATCAGTGTATATTTAATATTTGATTTAAAAATGATTTTAATCTTTTGCCCATGTTTAAAAAGAATCAGAAAAATATTTAGCTGAAAATGAATTCCTCTAGAAAAAAATAACAGAAAGAAAAACATAGACTGCAGGTCATTTGAAACTTGGCAAACATTCCTTTTGATAGTTGACTAACATTCCTTTCCTTTAAACAGAAATTAAGATAGTTATGTTAGATAACCATAAGCTGATGTCACAAAATCTTTATCATATTTGCCTAAATAGCTCCTTAACATTTTGAAAAGTTAAAGGATCTTAATTCTCACAGAAACATAAAGCTGAGAACAGATGTCAACACTATCTACTATCCTGGTTGTCTTTCAGAATTAGGTAATTGTAATCATGTTGGTTTTTTTTTTTTTTTTTTGTCCTGGTCACAAGTCATGATTATAGGAGTTTAATGCAACGACTAAGGGCATAACAAAGAAAATATTCATTTTTTTATTTAGAGATTAGGTACAGCTATGTGGATGACCAAATGCCTTGAACCAGATTTTATATTTTACAGCTGAGAATTTTTCAAAGTCTTGTTTGAGGAACTGTGTTAGGAATGTCCAGTCTCAGACGTTGTTGAACAATGGTTTTCCCAACTTTTGCCTATGAGCTGGTCTCCCACACTATGCATGTCTAAATCCTATAGACTTTTAGAACTTATAACCATTGCTCCAAACTAAGTTTCATTCTCAAACAAACTCAGATAGAAGGCCTATTCTCAGTTTCACGAGGTCTTTAATAGCAATTTCCTGTACTCAGAACGATTTAGTCTTACAGTTTTTTTGTCTAAAGCATCAAAATATGTCACATGGTGATTACAGTCTTACAGAGGGAACAATAATATATTATCACAGAAAAAACTAACAACTCATTCTGTTGCAGCACATGAGGACTCTACTTAAAAATGAAACCTAAATTTGGGATTAAAAAATAATCCCAAATGCTTCCAGAACCAGAATTTATGGAAACCAAAAAAAAATTATAGTAGATATATTTATTTATTAACCTTGTTTAAAATAGACATAAATGTCATCATTTGTACAAAAATTTTCACAGCAGTTCTGTTTGTGGTAGCAAAGGATTGAAAATCGAATGAATGTTCATCAATTGGATAATGGCTGAACAAATTGTGGTTTATGTATGTCATGGAAAAACTATTGTTCTGTTGGAGAACAGGAGGGATGGGAATTCAGCGAAGCCTGGAGGGATTTGCATGAACTGATGCTGAGTGAGATGAGAAGAACCAGAAGAACAATGTACACTATAACAGCAAAATGAGGGTGATGATCAACTCTAGTGAACTTTGCTCATTCTATCAGTGAAATAATCAGGGACAATTTTACGGTATCTGAGATGAAGAATATCAACTGGGTCCAGAGTAAGAAATGTGGAGTTTAAACAAAGATCAAAGATGTACTACATGATTTTATTATCTCTAATATTTAACTTTTTCTTCAAAGAAATGATTTTTATCTCAACACATTCAATTTTGATCAATGTATAGCATAGAAAAATTGTCAAGATTAACAGACTGCCTTCCGTGGAGAGGGTGACGGGAGTGAAGGGAGGGTGAAGGATAATTGTAAAATTCAAAACCTTACAAAAATGATAGGTAGAAACTACTATTGTATATAATTGGAAAACAAATAAAATATTTATATAAAAATAGAATTATATGCAAATCATTGCTTTCAGTTTCCTTTAAAAGAAATAGAATATTTTAGGTACTTTAAAAGTTTCAACAGGTTTTACAGATTTCTAATTTAGCAAAACTGTCATAAGAACAATTAAATTTCCAACTAAGGTAACACATGAATTATTTCATTTCACTAAACATAGTGTTTTCATATCCAAACTTTATTTCTTTGAACAACAGTCAAAACAGCATAGAGGTTTTCTTAATTTTAACCTAATAAAAAATAAAATAATGACTTCCATATTTTATTTTATAAATTTATTTACTTCTATTCAACTATACTCATCATTATATAAAAACAAAAAATGAGATAATTTAGGAATTTGAATTTTATATACTGGGGATAAAATTCAAAAATATCAAGGGAATTAATAAAAAAAAACACAACAGAAGACAACTTAGCCATACCAGAGTTAAAATTATTTTTTTAAGCATCAGTCATCAAAACTGACTAAGAAAATAGAGTGGTAAATCAATGGAATAGATTACATGCAAAAGAGATGGCAGTAATTGTATATTAAACCCAAAGATTACAGCTTCTGGGATAAAAATTCACTCTTCAATAAAGTGAAAAGTGGAAGATAGTATGGCTGAAACTAGGCATAGATCAATATCTTCCATCTTATACCAAGATAAGGACAAAATGGGTACAGGATTTAGATGTAAAAAGTTATAATATAATCCAATTAGGAAAACAAGGAATAGTTTACCTGTCAGATCTATGGGAAAGGGGAGCAGTTTCTGACCAAAGAAGAGATATATAACATTATAAAAACAAACTGGAGGGAAGGGAATTCAGGGAAGCCTGGAGGAATTTGCATGGGCTGATGCTGAGTAAGATGAGCAGAACCCAAAAAACATTATATTGCCAAACAACAACATAGGTGCGATGATCAACTTTGATGGACTCACTCATTCCATCAGTGCAACAATCAGGGACAATTTGGGGCAGTCTGCAATGGATAATGCCATCAATATCCATAGAAAGAACTGTGTAGTTTCAACAAAGACAAGGGACTATTATCCTTAGTTTAGAATAAAAGAAAACCTGATATCTTACTGTCTGATCTTGCTATCACCTGTACTTTATGTTTCTTCCTTAAGGATATGATTTCACTCCCATCACACTCAATTTGGTTCAATGTATACCATGGAAACAATGTAGAGACTGGCAAATTGCCTTCTGTGGTTGTGTGGCTGGAGGGAAGTAAGATTAGGGGAAAAATTGTAAAACTCAAAATAAAACCTTTAATAAAAAAAACTAGATAACTTTGATTACATTAAATTGAAAAAATTTTGTACTAACAAAACCACTGCAACTAAGATTAGAAAGAAGTTAGTAAGTTGGAAAATAATTTTAACAACTAATTTTTCTGTCAAAATATATTTCAAAAATATATAGAAAACTGAATCAAATTTGTAAAAAAAATGTCATTACCCATTTGATAAATGGTCTAAAGATATGGGAAGGTAATTCTCAGACAAATAAACCAAAGCTATCTATAACGATATGAAAAATAACTCTAAATCATTATTGATTAGAGAAATGCAAATTAAAACAGCTCTGGGATATCACTTCACAGCCTATCAGATTGGTGAAGAAGACAGAAAGGAAAATGATTAATGTTGCAGAGTATGTGGGAAAACAGGAACACTGATGTACTCTTCGTGGGTTGTGAACTGCTCACATCTTTCTGGAGTTTCTGGAGAATCATTTGGAACTATGTGCAAATAAACCTGTGCATCCCGTTGCTCCAGTAATAGCACCACTAGGCCTATATCCCAAAGAGATACTGAAAAGGGGGAAAGACCCACATGCACAAAAGCACTGTTCTTCTTGAACTTTGCTCAGGTATGGTGTGGTACATACAGGCCAGAATACGCAGTCAACTCCATCAAAACCGATGTTCACAGTCCAGGCAATTTCAGGATCATAGGAACTTTGTAGAACTCTCCAGAGTTTTCAGAAGCCTTTAGATGCCTCAAGAATGATTTTATGAATCCATCAAAGAAGTGTCGGGTCTGGTGATTCTAGAAAGAATTAATGAAGGCTGAAGACAGACTTCCCTATACAATTGAAAACTGGAACTTTCTATGGGAGGGAAAAAAAAAAACCTGGGCACCAAACTCACTGTAATTACAAGAGGGCAATAAACTGAGGGTGGCGAGGGGAGATGCTTCAAGATTTTAATTTCAAGTTAAGGAAGATGACTGTGCAGCCAAAAATGTGTGGGAGCTGCTCATCAAAGAATGAAGGCAGAGGACTCAGGTTACTAGCCACTAAACCAATCCCAATTGTGTACATAATGGTTTTCTCTGCAACAGTGCTTTCCAGTTAATGTCTGTTTTCCATTTGGTCAACAGAATGTGTATTCTCACTTGGGAGCAGGCTTAATCACCTATGAATGTAGCTGGGTATTTTTAATCAAAGGGAGGAAAAAAATGTCAAAGAATATGGCAGGATAACAGCTTCTCATGCAGACACAATAGTTGGAATAGTTGGAATGAATGTAAAGTATTGAGATTTTCTTCCTGCTTCACCAATGCCCTCTCCCCTTCAAAGAATTCTTAGGGGAATGGGAATATGGAAATTGAAGTATTTTTGAAAAGGAGTCATTATTCTGCAATTGTTATTTTTTATTCCAAAGCAACTAATTTGCCATAATCATATTCAATTAAGAAAGGAAACTATCGAAAAGGTCTCTTATTTGATTCCCTACTGAAAGATACTGAGAATTCCCAAGCTCTCTTGTAATTTTTTAAACAATTTCTTGTTCTCTCTAGACCTGCTCTTTTTAAAAGATTTGTAGTAATGTATAAATCATAATTTTTATATTTAATTATTAACTATGTGTATGGAAAAAGTAACTGCTATATCTATATACCTATATAGAGAGAGGTAGGTGTGATGATCTCTGATCTACAATTGGGGATTGGCATTTCAGGTTGATATGAAGCATTCTTTACAATAAGGAACCACTGGCAAACCAACATCTGTAAAGTATTGTATAGATTTAAATTTGAGAATTTTTTAAATGATAATTCATATTTACAAAAAAGCTTTAAGCCAGAATTTTTGTGTAAGATTCTCTTTCTGACAAGGTTCCCCGAGTCCTGACTGATGTCTGTATTGTAGGGGCAATCAGATTTTCAAAAATCAATAGTACGTTACTCTGATCAGTACTGCAATGGGTAAACCTGCTTCTCTGTGATTCCATGTGGGGATGGTATCCACCTGGGTAATTAGGGGGGTAAATCTAGACCTCCATTGGATCCCCCCTAAGCAGTGGCAAAGTAATAGGCACATGCTGTTCTTAAGGATTCCCCATTATCCATTTCCTAGAATCAGTAGACTCTGGTATTGATGAGGGTATAACTGGAAGGAAAAGGGAAGAAGACAGTTCCCAAGAACTTAATTGAATGATCATTCTGCATTAGAATCTCAGCTTGAAGGCTGATTGAATTCAAATCTTTCATGTTCCAAAAGAGAAAACTGAAGACCCAGAAAAGTGAAATCCAGGCTTGGATCTTAGGACTTCTGAGTCCCATGCCAGCAGGCCAGTCAAATGATGTGAAAACTAATTAAAACCATTGCAAGCTGACTAACCCAACGGTGATAATTAGCAGAGGCAGGCAATGACAGGAGCAGAAAGTTCTGGAGGGAGCAGTCTGCCCTCCTACATTTTTCCATGGGCTGGAAAACTATTTCTTGGATTTCATGATTAAGAAATAACCTCCTGCATATGGACCTGATTTCCATGTTATGTTTATTTTATCTTTCAATGTCACCTGATGAAAATGTTGTTTTTATATTAAACAGAATTTGTGAGGCTGATTCTCACCAAAAAAAAAAAAAAAAAACACACTTAGAGGAATTCTTTTTGTAGTGGCAAATATATGGAAATTGAGAGGATGCCCATGAATTGAGGAATGATGAAAAAATTGTGATATACTATTGTGGAACACAATTGTTCTATAAAACATCATCATGGATGGAATTTCAAAAAAAAAAGCCTGGAAAGAATTGCATGAATCGATGCTGAGTGAAATGAGCAGAACTGGAAGACCATTCACTGTCAACAACATGGGGTCATGACCAACCATGATGGAGTTGTTCATTTCAGTAGTACGATAATGAAAGACAATTTTAAAAGACTTGTGATGGAAAATAGTACCCATATCAGAAAAGAAATTGTGTAGTTTTAAATAAAAACTAAATTTTATTATCTTCAATTTTTAATAATTGTCTTAAGTTTTATGAAAATATTTCTGTGATGTTTTCTTTCTTCTGTTTACTTCTCACATGATCAATATGCATCTATGTTTAGCATGGTTATAAATGTAGTATCTATATCAGATTGAATTTGGTCAAGGAGAGAGGGGAGTAAAAACGTAAAACTCAAAAACAAATGATTGGAAAAGACTATTGTTATATGTAGTTGGAAAAACAAATAAAAATATTTTTAAAATAATAAAAAAATATTTCAACAGGTGTTACTAAATTCTTTTGTAACAAAACAATTAGATTTCCAGGTAGGGTAACATATGCATTATTATATATCACCAAGCTTAATGTTCTCATACTCAAATCTTATATCTTAGTGCAACAGACAAAACAGCATAAATATTTTCTTTAACTATATAAACACAATGAACTAACATACTGTGTTTTAAAGTTTATATTCTTCTACTCAAATATACTCATCATCCTTAAAAAATCAGCAAAAAACTAAAATCTTCAAGAATTTTAATTACATAGTTGTGATAAATTCAAAACATTAAGATATTTGTCACCTACGCTATGGAAATGACAGGAAATATAGATCAAAACCTTTTTTTTCAATTCAGAGCAAAATCTTTTCAAATTAAAGTAGTTTAGATGACCTTATTTAATGATAAAAATGTGACAATTTTACTACCTTGAAAAACAGAAACTTTTTTATCAGTCGGGCAAGACCTAAATTATTCTAGCAGAAATATTCAAAGTTTTCACTAAATGGGAATTCAAAATATTTTGAGTCAAATTCACTGAGGGCAAAAATAATGTTATCAACAGTTTACTTCACCTGATTCAAAATAAAACCTGAACATAAAGAGCATTTCTGAAAATATAAAGTGCTAGCTGTCCCTGATTTCATTCATCTAAGTAAGTTGAACACAGCTGTTA
This sequence comes from Macrotis lagotis, assembly GCF_037893015.1. NCBI lineage: Eukaryota > Metazoa > Chordata > Mammalia > Peramelemorphia > Peramelidae > Macrotis > Macrotis lagotis. The sequence goes on from NC_133666.1 coordinate 89,933,131, forward strand.
TCATCAGTAACAGAATAATTGTGTAATAAATTAACTGAAAGATGAAAATTTTTCCCAAAATTGTATTTTTAAAAACGTTAATAACATAGTTTACATGTATCACTTTCTCTTGGTCAAATTAAGGAGATGAAGGTTTTTAGGGTGACTCAGTTTTCTAAGCTAGAGAGAGGGGAAAAAACACAACTACTAAATGTACTCCTATTTATCCCCAAAATTGTACCAGACCTTTAAAATTTACTTGATGTATTCTTTTTTTTAGTTTTATCACTAGAAATAATCCTGCATAGATAGCTCATTAGAATAGAATTGACAAATTTATTGTATATCTTCTACCTTGACTTATATAATTATATCATTAGATGAAACTGCCTTCTCTATTCAAATATATTTTTTTTTGTAAGGACAAACTTATGAAGTACATTTCCAGCCAAGATGGCAGAGAGAAGACAGGCACAGTTCTAAAGTCTCCTGATCTCTTCCCCACCTATCATATGACACAAACCTCTTAAAAGCAATCTGACCCACAAAACTCAGAAAGAAAAGCCAGGAGAAAGAACGTCTATCTCAGGATTTGTCTCCCACAGCAGCTTTGGCCGAATTCGGGAGGGTGAGTTTGGGCTCAGAGGGAGGAGCAGCCCCGGATCAGCCAGATTAACAGCTGAATTGGAACCGGGAGTCTGAGGGCCGGAGAGCCAGACCTGCTTGGTCAGCAGTCTGGCTGGACGAAAGGGGCTTGGGTCCATGTGGAAGCAGAGGCGCTGGTGTTGGTGCTGTGCCCCTAGAGCTCGGGGACCAGGCTGCAGGAAGAGTTCTGGTGCAGGAGAGCTGCAGACACTATTCTGAGCCTCCACTGGTCTGAGAAACACTGAGGACATGCCTCCTTTGCACAGAGGCCTCTTCCCAAACAAATGCAAACTACTTCTGCCTCAGGCCCAGGTGTGTGAGCAAAAGAACCAGCCCAGCTGAGGAATGCCCTCAGGCCAGGGTAAAGCCCACCATTCATTGAAGGCAAAAGAATTCAATAGTTCCAACTCCTCCCTTCAGTCAAAGGGAGAAGGCCTCTCAACCAAGGTGACAGACACTCCAGAGAGGGCAACCAGCATCTCCTACTGGCCAGTAAAGCCTTTAGCGATCACAAGTCCCTGTGAAAGAGCCCTGCCCAACTCAAGGTCATAGCATAATGAATAAGGGTCAGCGGAAAGGTGGATCCCTAGAAAAATTCCTTGAAGGGAAAGACCCCAACTCAGAAAGACCTGGAACCTGTGACGAGAATACAATCTGGTCTCCAGCACAGAAAGACTTCCTTGAAGAAATAAGGAAAGAGCTTAAAAATTTTGGAGAGACAATTAATACCTTGCAACAAGAAAACAAAAGCTTAGAAAGTACAACTGGACAAACACAAAAGGAGAATAAATCTCTCAGATCATCAATTTGACAATTACAAAATGAGAATAATTATCTCAGATCCTCAAATGAGCAAATGCAAAAAGAAATTAATTCTCTCAAAACCTCAATTGGTCAAATGGAAAGCTCTTTCAAAAGTAGAATTGACCAATTGCAAAAGGAGTTGCAAAAGGTTAATGAAGAAAATGCCTCCCAACCAAAAAATAATGGAGTATACAGATACTAATGACTCCACGAGACAGTGAGAGTCAGTTAAACAAAATCAAAAAATAGAAAAAAAAGAAGCAAATGTAAAATAACTCATCAACAAAACCACTGACCTCGAGAATAGATCGAGAAGGGGCAACCTGAAAATTATAGGACTTCCTGAAAACATTGAAGAGAATAAAAAGCCTGGACTTAATATTACAGGATCTAGTGATGGAAAACTGCCCTGATATCATGGAATTGAAGGGCAAAGTAGTTATTGAAAGAGTATATCAATCTCCACCAGAAAAAGATCTTAAAATTAAAACACCAAGGAATGTTGTGGCCACACTCCAGAACTATCAGATAAAAAAGAAAATCCGGCAAGCAGTCAGAAAGAAACAATTTAAATATCAAGGAGCCACAGTAAGTATCACGCAGGACCTAGCTGCATCAACTTTAAGGGACCGAAGGGCCTGGAACGAGATATTTCAAAGAGCATGGGAGCTTGGAATGCAGCCACGAATCTACTTTCCTGCAAAGCTGAGCCTTCTCTTCCAGGGAAAGAGATGGACTTTTAACAAAAGGGAAGAATTCCAAAAATTTCTGATGAAAAAACCAGAGCTAAACAGAAAATTTGGACATCAAACAGGAGGTTCAGGAGACACATGAAGAGGTAAAAAAAGGGGCATGGGTGGTGAAAGAAAAATAAATGCAATCCAGTAATTTGAAACTGGCTATATCCCAGCATGGGGGAAAAACAGATTCTTATAAACCTTGAGAAATGTAACTCTAACAGAGAGAATACACCTATCCAGAAATGATGGACATTCATGACCTATCCATGAGACTACTATCTAATGGGAAGTAACTGGCTTTAACCCCACTTGGGGGAAAGACTCTAATAACTCTCAGGAATTTTGACTCTGTAATAACTCTCAGGAATTTTGACTCTATTTGATAGAATATACTGAATTAGAAGGGACAGACACTCAGAATTTTCTATGACTTAGATAGAATGATCTTAAAAAGAAATACTACCACCATAAAAAGGGGGACAGGAAAGAGATAGGAGGAGGGAGGGGATTGAATGGGGTAAATCTCATTACACTAAGAGGTACAAAAAACCTACGGTAATAGTGGGAAAAAGGGAGCAGAGGAGAAACACCTGAATCTTCTTCTCATCAGACTTGGCTTAAAGTCAACCTACACATACTCAGTTAACTTGTAAAACATCTAACCTTTCAAGTATTAAAAGGGGAAAAGTGGAGGGGGGGGCAGAGAAAGGGAAGGGGAGTGGGGGAAATAAGGCGAAATAACAAAAGGAAGGGAAGGGAAAAGGGAAAAAGGGAAAGGGGAAAGAAAAGGGAGGCTGTGATATAGGAGGGCAAACACACCAAAGGGGGTGGTTTTCAGAAACAAAAGACTGGGGAATATGGATAAAAGGGGGGGGAAGGGGGAAAATACAAACAGAGGGAAGATAGCACAGAGGGCAATAAAGAATTAGTAATCATAACCTTGAATGTGAGTGGGATGAACTCTCCCTTAAAATGTAAGCAAATAGCAGAGTGGATTAAAAACCAGAGTCCTACAATATGCTGATTACAAGAAACTCATTTGAATCAGAGAGATACATATAGGGTAAAGGTAAAAGGTTGGAGAAAAACATATTTTGCTTCAGCTGAAGTGAAAAAAAACAGGGGTAGCAATCCTTATCTCAGACAAAGCAGCAGCAAATATAGATAGTGGTAAAAGTGATAAGGAAGCAAACTTTATCCTCCTAAAAGGTACCATAGACAATAAAGTCATTTCAATATTCAATATATATGCACTCAGTGGGGCAGCACCCAAATTCTTAGAGGAGAAGCTGAAAGAACTACAGGAAGACATAGACAGCAAAACTCTACTAGTGGGAGATCTCAACCTCCCGATATCAAATCTAGATAAATCGAATCATAAAACAAACAAGAAAGAAATTAGGGAGGGAAATAGATTGTTACAAAAATTAGATATGGTAGATTTATGGAGGAAACTGAATGGGGATAGGAAGGAAAATAACTTTTTCTCTGCAGTACATGGAACTTATATAAAAATTGACCATGTACTAGGACATAAAAACCTAATGAGTAACTGCAGAAAGACAGAAATAGTGAATACATCTTTCTCAGATCACAATGCAATAAAAGTCATATGCAATACTGGGCCAAGGAGATATAGACCAAGAACAAATTGGAAACTGAATAACCTTATTTTAAAAAATGAGTGGACCAAAAAACTAATGAAGTACAACCCAACTTTGTATAAAGCTTTAACACAGATTATTCCTGACAACTATTTACAACTAGAAGTTTCTAAAATTTTTGTTAGAATTATGATATTTTCTTAGTACTTCAGTTAATAATCTTATGAACTTTATAAACTAAGACTAAAATAATTTTAAATAAACTACCTTTGGCATAGAATCTTGGATGATAGAATACTCCCAGGTAATGATCATTCCTTTTAGGTGGGAAAAATGGCTCACATTTCCTCCCCATTTGAGAAGAATACTGGAACTTTATTATTGCACTTATAGTAAAATAAAATCAGTTACAATTCCCATATTGTTACTAATTACCACTAAGGACCAGATACATTTGTTATTTTAGTTACAATGGAATTTTATTAAGTAATACTACATAATCAGTCCATAAGATATTTATTTTACTTAAATTTTTCTTAATTCATTCAATCTGTTTGTCACAAACAGTGCAATTTAAAATTCCATATGTTTAGTTTAGGGTAGAATGTATCCTTAACAATGATCCTAGTTGTAACAACTATTTACCAATTTTTTGTCTTAATAAGTAAGAACATTAAGAACACTTAAAATTCTATGGTCACATGTTTGCATTTTAATACCTAAAAAATATATTGGGTCAGCTGAGTGGCATAGTGGATAGAGCACCAACCCTGGAGGCAGGAGGACCTGAGTTCAAAGTCAGTCCCAGGCCTATAATAATCACCTAATAATGTGACCTTGGGCATGTCACTTAATCCCAATGCCTAGCAAAAACAAACAAAAAAGCATAAAAATATCTTAATTTAATACAAAATTTTAGATTACCTTGCATATAAAATCAACCCATGAAATATAGTTTCCTAAAAAAAAAAGAGATCCTGTAGTCTAAACTTCAAATTTTTAAATTTAGGTAGTCCTGTTCCTTTAATTCTAAAAATGTTTTGTTCTGAAGTCAAACCAAATCTCATTTGAAAGCACATGGTGAATTAGGAAGATGCTTTTGTTCTAAAAAAAAGGTATGGGTAACTTCAAAAGACTTCCTACACATATTTAGCATGAACTCTCTCTTAGTTTAAACTGGGTTTACTGACTGATTTTTCATGGGGGTAAAAACATCATTGTGCACTTTCTCAAAGAATTAAAATCATTACACCTTTCTTTGAAATGCTCTACCTTGGAGCAAGAAGTTGAAATCTTAAAAATGATGACATCCTAAATTAGACAATAATCTTTTATTTGCTTAATAATTTTAAATTAATCTTTTTTTTTTAGAAAATTAAATCCAAAGCCCAATCAAATAAATGGAGTAATTCATTATTTTAGAACTTTCATTTCATTTAGACTGGGAATGGAAATGTAAAATAGAGTTTTAAATCAATAATTAAGCATTCTAAGTTAAATATGTGTATAAATATTTATATATACACACACATATATATGGGGGTATATATCTATATCTTTATTTGAAACAGTTAATATCAACACAGAATTTTTTTCAGCTTCCATGCTTTATTCATTATTTATTGATTTCTCCCTAAGAGTCTGCCAAACTAACAGGGCTCACTTTCATGGATTCTATGATTCATTCAACTCCAAATAGGAGCACATCCTATACCATTTCAAATCTGGGTTCCACAATCCCAGAAAGATTTTATAACTTGTCTTTGGATTTATAGTTTTAATACTCACGCAAAAAAACTCATACATAAAAATTTGTGCATGTGTGCTTGTGAGTATATAATACATTTTATATATAAATATATACATACATATATATGTATCTATGTATCTATATCTATATATATGTCTATGTCTATGTCTACATCTACATCTATGTCTATGTCTATGTCTATATCTATATCTACATCTACATCTACATCTATATCTTTATCTATATCTATATCTACATCTACATCTATATCTATCTATCTATCTATCTATCTATCTATCTATCTATTTATCTATATATCTATACTCTTACCTTAAAAATAAAATTACAAATATTTCCAGAATCTTTTCAGCTTTTAGTCAAATTTGGATAAATTATTCTCAAATTATTTTAAAATTACTTCCTTTCTTAAATGACAAGGAATAGGACATTTCTTTTAAAATTTAAAATGCAGAGTTTTAAAATGGATTTGAATTAGTATATAACTTGTCGTGAAATTCTAAATCTTCATAATATAGCTTTTAAAACAACAGATCATTTTTCATAAAATAATCCTCAATTTTTAACTTGTATAGTCTTTAAAATACCAATCCAAAGCTAACTATTATTTTTGAATCTCATTTTTTTAAGGTTTTTGCAAGGTAATGGGGTTAAGTGGCTTGCCCAAGGTCACACAGCTAGGTAATTATGAAGTGTCTGAGACCACATTTGAACTCAGGTACTCCTGATTCCAGGGCCTGTGCTCTATCCACTGTGCCACCTAGCCACCACCAAGTCTCATTTTCTTAAACAAAACTTGACTTTAGAGAGAAAACAGTAGGAGGGGGAGAAGGAGAGCAGACTCCAAATGAATGAAAAAATGCTTTGCAGCATGATTACCTAAGGCAAAATTTTAAAAAAATGAATAGCTCTTTCTACCCAAGGTAAAAATAGGAAAAACAGAATCTCTCTTTTCAAAACCACAATTTTTGGATTAATATAATCCATGGCACTTAACTTGCAGAAATTCTAATTTACCCCCCTATTTTACAGCTCAAAAAAATCATAGAGTCAAAATGACAGTTGGTTGGAAGTCACTTTCCTGTTAGAGGAGGGGAAATGAAAGCAGAAACAGATTTGGCCAATTCAGGAGAGAGAAAATACAATAGACAACTGCCACAACCAATCAAGTCATAGAATAAAACAAAGCAAAACAAAAAAAGAAACTCAAGCTAGATATTTAAAACAACAAATAAGCACAAATAACTGAATAGACATACACAGAAACAAAAAGGTTTGCCCAAAGTGTCACATATTGGAGTGACAAAGACACAACTCTCAAAACAAAAGACACAGAAAACAAAAGGGGAGCTCCTGATTTTCTTTCGCCCTAGAAGACCCCAAAGACACACAAACTGAGGGCACCCCTACATGAATTCCAAATATAGAGGGATGCCTGAGACCCTTTGGAGTACCTTAAGGTCAAAAGCAAGAAAATTCCTGACCTCCAAAAAAGAGGCAAGAATTCCCAATAAACTCCAGGTTCATTTCCAGAGAATAGTTGCTATAAATAGCCCATGACCGTAAAAACTTAACCTGGAGTGCTTGAATTGCTTTTATTACCTTTCCTGAAGGAAAGGACAATTTCTCTTAGTGGGAAAAATCCACAAATTGTGACAATGTCTGGTCATACACATTTTGAGAGGTTTTTTTCCTCCCCTCAGAACCAGTCACTGGTCTGAATCATTAGGGGTGATCTCTAATCAATTTGCCTACTCAATACAGGTCTTTAATGTGTTTTCCCCACCCAGGTCATACAATGCACGTTATGCTGATGAGCCTCAATTGTGACAGGGGGAGTGTATGGTAATATTCATGGGCCTCCTAAAATAAGTTCCCTTGCAGAGGTCAGAGGCCCTAGGTCAACTCAGGATTAAAGGATCTGGTTTTTGACCTCCCCTTAGGTGAGATGACTTAATGTCAGGTGAGGGATGTGAGGAATGTGGGTGTTTGGTTTCCACAAGAATGTGACTGGAGATTGTTAGTTTATATTACAAAGACAGAGGTCTGCCTGTGTTTGTGCCTATGTGCAGGTATGTGAATGTAAGACAAAGGAATTGATCCTAACCTGATCAAGCCTGAGATTAGTCCTGACCTGCTGCATCTGGTCCTGAGTTGACCTAGGGTCTCTGTACTTTACCTGTGCACCTACACAAGAAAATTCATGCATATTCCTGTTCACTCCCTTGTGTTCATTAGCAAAATGAGCAGAGCAGGGAAAATGTATGGGGGTACATGGGTGAAGTAGATTGTTACTCTGTCCAATGGTTGGCACAAAGGTGGAGGAAACAATTATTTAAATAGTATATAAGAATCAGCATTGTCATAATTTAGGGGGCCTTAGGAGAAGAGTCTGTTTTTGCAAAGATGTATTTATAACAGCCATTCGTGCATGTAGTCTGATGTCTTTTCAGTCAAATCAATAACCCAGAACTCTAGCCTTTTGTTGTGGTGTATATCTGAGATTTTTTTTAACTAACACCTTATAATTCCTCAGAATATTTCAACTTCATACAAAACATTTTTTGGGTCAAATGTGATTATTGTGAAAAGAAAAACTAGGCACTTCTCACATCAGTGAGTCAATTTTGCATTTACTATACATGTATCTTATGTTAGGCACTCTTGATTTCATTTTTTATTTATTTATTGATTGATTGATTGATTGATTTTATTAATTTTATTTTTTAAAGTTCTTTCTAGGGGCAGTTGGGTGGCACAGAGGATAGAGCACTGGCCCTTGAGTCCAGAGGACCTGAGTTCAAATCCAGTCTCAGACACTTAATAATTGCCAGCTGTGTGACCTGGGCAAGGCACTTAACTCCTTAACCTTGAAAAAAAAGTTATTTCTTATTTTAAACTAAACTACAAAATATGAAAAGAAAATAAAAACATTTCCATAGACACTGCAGATTACAGAAGATTCAAAACATAAAGTAATGAATTTTTATTTCATGAAAGCCTCTACATGAAATATTATACATTGTGCTTAAAATTTTCCTCTTTTTCTTTGCTTTTCCATGATTGTTATTGATCCAAACATTGTCGAAAGAAATTCAAAACTATGCCCAAAGAATTATTTCCCTGAGTATATTCATTTCCCTAGTGATACCACAACTAGTTCTAGTCTCCATAATGTTCAAAGAAGGAAAAAGATAATCTTTATACATAAAAATACCCACTAGTGCTCATTTTGGCCTGGAAAAGAATTAAAAACTGAGGAGATGGCCATTAACAGAGAAACAGCTGAAAAATTAGAGTAAAAAAGGAAAAATGTGTATGAACTGATGTATAATGAAATAAGATTCCGAATACTGTATATATTAACAGCAGCAATGTGTTTTAAAGATAACCCATTTTGTAAGACTTCAAACATATCAACAGAATAAAAAGCTAAAACTCCAAGACTCATCATTTAACATGCTACCCTGCTTCAGTTAATGAATTCTGAATACAGTTTTAATCATCTTCGCTTATTCTGTCTATATTACTTCCTTCCTACCTTCCTCCCTTCTTCCCTCCCTTCCTACTTTCCTTTTATCCCTTCTTTTCTTATACCCTTTCTTCATTTTTTCCTTTCCTCCTTCCTTACTTTGCAATAATTGCACTGCAGTAATACAGCTACTGTAGCAGAAGCCATTGGATGCTGGATATGGTAAAACATAATGCAAAAAGACATATCTCAATGATTTTGAAAACTTCCCAAAAATATAAATATCTTCCAAACGACTTCAGGACTCTAGTGTCATTTACATCAAGAGGAAAGGTAGAAATCAATTCTAAAATGTAGACAGACTCATATCTGTAGATGGCATCATGGGTAAATAAATTTCTCTGAATAATTTTATGATACTGGCATGGTTAGCCAGTTTCTTTATCAACTCATTTTACAGATGAGGAAACGGAGTCACATAACAAGTGTATGGGACCAGATTTGAACTCAGTTCTTTACACTGCAAATTACCTGCCTTCCCTAGAAATTAATATGATCTAAATAAGAAGATAACAGCGACATGAGTGAAAAAAGAAATATTGAAGCAAACGCAAAATATTTTTAAATACTTGGAAATATAAGGTATTTCACAGCAAAAACTACTGACCTGACCTGTAAAACAGATCAAAGAGTGATAATAAAAGAATAAACAAATTACAATTTATGATCAATAATAGAGTATAGAATTTTGAGAAATCTCATATCTGATCACGTATCTAAAAATTTCTATTCAAAATAGGAATAAAAATAATTCATCAATCAGCTTCTGAAGAAAACCTCAAAACCAGCATCCCAGAAACATTTTCATATAAATCTAAAGTTTGCAAGTTCAATACAAAATATTGCAAGCTGACAGAAAGGAAACTATTGCCAAGAAGCCAATCAGCATTAGACAAAATTTAACCGCTACTATTATAAAAGAATGGAGATTGTAGAGTATCACACCTCAGAAGGAAAAAAAAAAAACAACATAAAAGTGTGTAAACAAGACCTTTACCCAGCAAAACTGTGCATATAAAGGGTTTGAGAGTTGGAAGAAATAGAGAACAAGGGGCTGCGAGATGGCACAGTAGATAGAGCACTGGTCCTGGAGTCAGGAGAACCTGAATTCAAATTTGACTTCAGACTCTCAATATTAATACTTTGTTGTGTGACCCTGGATATAAGTCATTTAATACCTTTGCCTTGTAAAATAAAGGAAATAGCAGACTTTCAAAAATTCCCAATGAAAAGGCCAGAGTTTTATAGAAGCTCTGAAATTCAAAGTCTTGAACAAAGAGAAAAATATAAAGGAAAATATGAATGAGAAATTATAAGGATCTAAATAAGAATACTTTAAATTGTAATGATGGTAACATCTAATGATTTTATTCATATATATGTATATATATTTATATATATACATATATATATATACATATATATATATATACATATATATATATATTACTTGCATTACTTGCTCCCAACCACACCACACCCGATCATCTTTTAACAATTTATTTTGTTATTAAATTTCATTTTTAATTTATGAATTGAAACAAGCATTTCTATAATGCAATACGATTAAAAAATATGGTTGTCCATTAAACTTCAATTCTACTAGACAAAGCATCCTATTCCTTTCAAATATAAAAAAATTGCCATATAAAATTCTTTTTATTCTTCCCTATACCTCCTTACCCTAGAGATGGCTACACCAATAGGTGTGTGTGTATATACATATATATGTAATATATATATATATATATATATATATAAACATATATATGTGTGTAAGTGTGTGTATGTGTGCATATACATGTATAAATATAAAATTATTCTATAAATGCTTCTGTGTTTTAGTTCTTTCTCTGTATGTGGGAGTGTCTTTGTGCATTCATACTAATAAAAGGAATATTTATTAAGGATCATTCTTAAAATAGTTTTTCTAGTACTGTTTATAGTTTTCTCTTGATTCTGTTCGTTTTATGCTACCTTATTTTGTTTGTCTTCTTTATGAATTCTTTATGAATTCTTTCTACATCTATTCTAGCTTCTGGTTCTAACAAACCTGGGCAGTTTTCCCTTATGATTTCTTGAAATATAGTATCCAAGCTTTTAACTATATCAATATTTTCAGGGAGACCAATTATTTTTATATTATCTCTTCATGATCAATTTTCCAAGTCAGTAGTTTTAGATACCAGATATTTCACATTTTCTTCTTCAAGTTTTTCAATCTTTTCAAATTTTTCTACCATTTCTTGCTCTCTTCCAGAGTCATTGAATTCTATTTGATCTATTCTTCTTTTCATTGACTCCATTTCTTCATTGATGTCTACCACTTTCTCTTTTAAGTTGTTTATTGTACTTCCAATTTTTCTTGTAGATCTTTTATTTAATTCTTTATATCTTGCTTCATTTCTTCTAGGAATTTCCAAAGTCCTTGAGGAAAATCCATTTCTTCCTTTACTGTAGAATTACTTAATTTTTCTGGGATATCTTTATGTTTGATACTGGCTTTTGTTTTCATCTTTGATGTATCTATTTCTCCAGATTTAATTTCTGAATTGAGGTTTTGTCTTAGGGTCCTATTATGTCCCCTAACATATTGCTTCTGGGTGGATTGACTAGCCAAGAAGGGTCTTGCCTTTAATCCCTTTGCTTCTTGCACTGACTTCCACATCCTGTGATTGGAACTGTTTGCATCATTGAGGTTTATAGTTAAATACTATTGGCCTTCTACCGGGTCTCAGAGCTCCTGAACCTGGGTTGTCTTGGTATGATATCTATGAGTACCTATAACCACAGTATTCTTCTGATTACAGGGTGATGGGTTTTTATAATGGAAAAAAAAATTACACGGATGATTTGTGTGGGGGGGAGGAGAAAAGGGTCAGTTCTCAGACAGAAGTCTCTGAAATGCAGTTTATCACTGGATTTCAATGAAGAGAGAAGCCTTAAGGGATTGTTGGAGCAGATATACAGGAGATAGTTGGTCTTCTTTGAATCTCAAAGTCCAGAGATGATCTTCAATTCTAGCAAATTCTTTGAAATGTTGGAGAATTCTTGTCCAAATATGAGCTGCCTTAGAAGACTTCTTTGGAACTATTAGACTTAAAAGAGTAGTTAAAAGACTACTCAAAAAGAGCAAGTCTGGTAGTTACCCTTCTCTCAGGTATCAGAAGAATTCCTATTCCAAATTCAGTTTCCCCAAAAAGTCAGGTCCAGTGATTTTTCAGACCAGAGGAAATCACAAGATTTGAGAGAGTTGGAATTTCTCTTTGTTCATTGGTAGGCAAGCCACCTCTCCATTAAGGCTTTACTTCATCCACAAAATCTTTATGAATATTAAAACTTTTCCTTTATATTTTAGGGGCAGCATTGCAATTTAACCTAGTTATTTTGTATGCTTTCCCAGACTGATCTCTGAATATTTTATGCAGGTTTTTATTATTCATAGTAAGGGAAGAACTCTAAACCATGCCCATGTCTACCGCTTCCTACTCCTCATTCATATGACCTTTTCTGTTATTAAATCGTAAATTGTTTTAGCGAAGAGATTTGTCTATTGTATCTTATTTATAGAATCATCCATTAGCACAATACTTGGTTCTTAGAAGGAGCTCAATAAATGTTTAATATCTATCTACCTATCTATCAAATGATATTAAAGGATATCATTCTTTATCACCCCTTTCACTCCACCTTGATTTGAGAGAGAGCAGAGTCATAAACTTCAAAACCTCCATTTCAGGAGGTGACTAAGGACAGGCATCACATTTATCTCTGGTTGTAAAGTCAGTTCCTTGAGGCAAGGAATGACATTGCTTTGACTTTTATTTATATTCCCATTGCTTAACAGAGTGCCTAACATAAGATACATGTTTAGTAAATGCTAAATTGACTCACTGATGTGAGAAGTGGCTAATTTTTCTTTCCACAATAATCACATTTGACCCAAAAAATGGAGCCTAAGATTTAAATTGACAGGTATCAAGGTCTTTGATTAGATACAGATTTTCATATGTGCAAAGGGGGTTATGAACCAGGGGAGGGACTTGCATTTAGGGACAGAGAATAAAAGATTTTGCTTTCAGGTTTCAAGAGTATGCCTATTTTGGCAGAAATGTTATAATAAAGGATCCCTTTTGTTATAAATGGCTGGTGAATACTTAGTCCAGAGTGATTAAAAAGTTTTTTTTATAAAGGCATCTTAATAAAAAGGCACACTGTTCTCAAGGGAAGAGGGACCCCCAAACCCCAAAATGTTAGGTGTTATATGCACTTTCAAAGCCTCATTCCTACCCCTTTTCACCAGTCATTACCTGGGGTCCCAAATCTAATTGATAATTTGCTCCCCTACCTCTTCCTCACCATGTTCTTTATACTATTGAGCAAGAATAGCTTCTTCCTTCTCCAGGTGCAAAGGACAATAACACAGTCTCCCATACAACCTCTGCAAAGTTATTTCACCTTTTCCTTTTTTCTTAACTCCTTCCTTCATGTGAACAGGTTGGTATCTCTTGAGTTTCCACAAAGACCAGAGATCCCAGCTTTTGTAATGTAGTATCCTTACAAACATCTGTGAAATTCTGGCAGTACCCTTTCTCACCTTTGTGAAAGCAAAACACTTGATTTTTTCCTACACCTTTAATTCACTAATGACTGTTATGTGTTCTTGGTAGGGCAATTGTTTCTTACACTGATTCATACAATCTCATTTTTCTCAACTTGGACAGGTGCAGTGATCTCACTGATTTATCTACACTATGCCTCTCTACTCAGCTCAGTTCCTTAATTTTCCACATGCCGCACCTGTTACCATCATCCCCTGTTCAATCAACTCTGAAATTCTCCTAGAACTATCGTATCATGCATGAACACTTTTTGTCACTGAATAAGATTCATAATCAGGCTACACTCTTCCTTTCTAGTTTTCCTTCATAGATTATATTCCTCTTCCTTACTTAATGGTCCAAAGAAAGGTTTCTTCTCTTTCTTCATATATGAAAATTCATTTCCTATCTACATTCCTTTGCAGAGAGAGTCATCCATGCCTACAATAATTTTCTCCTTACCTCTACCCATTTAAAATTTTTGATTTCCTTCAAAACTGAGAGAACATGCCATGTCTTCCTATCTCAAGAGGAATCTGACCATGAAATTCCTATTTCATACTGTACTTGTTTTCAGTCAGATCATCAGTCTTATTTGGGAAGAAAACTGGCACATTTTATTCAGTGATGTACATTCTCATTGTCAAAGTACACTGCTATTACAAATAAAATAATAAAATATTTCACAACTATACTGCTGTGAAAAGGGCTGATTTTTTAACAATACTCAATCTTAGGGTGGCTAGGTTGCACAGTGGATAGTGCACCAGTCATAAGTGCCTGAGTTCAAAACTGGCCTCAGACACTTAATAATTACTTTGCTGTGTGGCCTTGGGCAAGCCACTGAAACCCATTTCCTTGCAAAAAATAAAAATTAAAAAAAAACCCAATACTCAATCTTTCTGTCTCAGTCACCTTAGCCTCTAGGTGAAATGTCAAGACCTGGGTATTTCCCTCTATGTTAATTAGAAACTCAGGAAAATAATGATCTGGATGTTGAAAGACATGCCATGCCCTCAAGCTTAAATTCCAGGAAGAGATAACAATTCATCAGATAGCATTGTCTCTGAGGAACAAGTGAGCAATATAAGAGTATGCACTGTCAGGTCACAATTGAGGTTCATGATTCCCCCTATCCATTTGCTCTCTCTCAGTTCAAGGTGCCTGTCTTGGACAGATGGCCTCTTCCTGTAGGTCAACAGTAATCTCTCAGGGAAAAAAAAACTTCAAGTCCAACCTATATTTTCTGTCATTTTATTTTACCCCTATATTTTTTTAAGGTTTGTACTTTTAGGGTTTTTGAGAAGGGGCAGGTCTTTGGTCTCCACCAGGACATGTTCCTTAGAAGGAAAGATGTCTGTAATTTTCAAATCTTCATCTATTCCAAACCCATGTTTTACTTGCTAGATATGGGATTAGACAATTTTGATTTGGAAAGGGGTAGACTCCTTATTAACAAAACTGGATAGAGGATCTCTAAATAAAGCTACACAGATTTTAAGCCAAGCCCAAACTGGTCTTGGAATAGAATTAGTCTACCAAGTTTTCAACTCTATTTTCAAACAATTGTTTTGTATGAAGTTGAAATATTCTGAGGAATTATAAGATGTTAGTTAAAAAAAATCTCAGATATACACCAGAACAAAAGGCTAGAGTTCAGGGTTATTGATTTGACTGAAAAGACATCAGACTACATGCACAAATGTGAAAGTGAAAGAAAGGGAAAGGTGATAAAAGAAGTCACTAAGCTGGAAGAGTTATTATCAATGGCTCATCATTATAAATATTTCTTCAAGTGTTTAAAATGGCTTGTATTACTACATCTTTGCAAAAAGGACTCTTCTCTTAAGGCCCCCTGAATTATGACAATGCTGATTTTTATATACTGTTTAAAAAGTTTGTTTCCTCCCCTGTGTGCCAACCATTGAACAGAGTCACAATCTAATTCACACATGAGCCCCCATACATTTTCCCTGCTCTGCTCATTTAACTAATGAACACAGGGGAGTGATGAGGAATATGTTTGAATTTCCTTGAGTAGGTGCACTGGTAAAGAACAGAGATTGTAGGACAACTCAGGACCAGATGGAGCAGGTCTGGTTTAATCTCAGGCCTGATCAGGTTAGTTTCAATTCCTTTGTCTTACCTTCACATACCTGCACATATCCACAAACACATGCATACCCCAGTCTTTGTAACATAAACTAACAATCTTCAGTCACATTATTGTGGAAATCAAATACTCACATTCCTCACATCCCTCACCTGACATTCAGTCATCTCACCCAAGGGGAGGTCAAAAACCAGATCCCTTTAATCCTGAGTTGACCTAGGGTCTCTGACCTCTGCAAGGGAACTTACTTTATGAGGCCCATGAATATTACCATACACTCCCTCTGTCACAATTGAGGCTCATCAGCATAACATGCATTGTATGACCTGGGTGGGGAAAACACATTAAAGAGCTGTATTGAGTGGGCAAATTGATTAGAGAGCACCCCTAATGATTCAGACCAGTGACTGGTTCTGAGGGGAGGAATAAATCCTCTCAAAATATGTATGACTGTAAATTGTTACAATTCATGGATTTTCCCCCCTACAAGGAATTGTCCTTTCCTTCAGGAAAGGTAATAAAAGCAATTCAAGCACTCCAGGTTAAGTTTTTACTGTCATGGGCCATTTATAGCAACTATTCTCTGGAAATGAACCTGGAGTTTATTGGGAATTCTTGCCTCTTTTTTGGAGGTCAGGAATTTTCTTGCTTTTGACCTTAAGGTACCCAAAGGGCCTCAGGCATCCCTCGACAGTTGGAATTCATGTAGGGGTGTCCTCAATTTGTGTGTCTTTGGGGTCTTCTAGGGCGAAAGAAAATCAGGAGCTCCCCTTTTGTTTTCTGTGTCTTTTGTTTTGAGAGTTGTGTCTTTGTCACTCCAATATGTGACACTTTGGGCAAACCTTTTTGTTTCTGTGTATGTCTATTCAGTTATTTGTGCTTATTTGTTGTTTTAAATATCTAGCTTGAGTTTCTTTTTTTGTTTTGCTTTGTTTTATGCTATGACTTGATTGGTTGTGGCAGTTGTCTATTGTATTTTCCCTCTCCTGAATTGGCCAAATCTGTTTCTGCTTTCATTTTTCCTCCTCTAACAGAAAAGTGACTTCCAACCAACTGTCATTTTGACTCTATGATTTTTTTTTGAGCTGTAAAATAGGGGGTTAAATTTGAATTTCTGCAAGTTAAGTGCAATGGATTATATTAATCCAAAAATTGTGGTTTTGAAAAGAGAGGTTCTGTTTTTCCTATTTTTACCTTGGGTAGAAAGAGCTATTCATTTTTTTTTTAATTTTGCCTTAGGTAATCATGCTGCAAAGCGTTTTTTCATTCATTTGGAGTCTGCTCTCCTTCTCCCGCTCCTACTGTTTTCTCTCTAAAGTCAAGTTTTGTTTAAGAAAATGAGACTTGGTAGTGGCTAGGTTGCACAGTGGATAAAGCACAGGCCCTGGAATCAGGAGTACCTGAGTGAAAATGTGGTCTCAGACACTTCATAATTACCCAGCTGTGTGAACTTGGGCAAGCCACTTAACCCCATTTCCTCGCAAAAACCTAAAACAAAATGAGATTCAAAATTAATAGTTATCTTTTGATTGGTATTTTAGATTATACAAGTTAAAAATTAAGGATTATTTTGCGAAAAATGATCTCTTGATTTAAAAGCTATATTATGGAGATTAAGAATTTCATGACAAATTATATACTAACTCAAATCCATTTTAAACGTCCTCATTTTAAATTTTAAAAGAAATGTCCTATACCTGGTCATACAAGACAGGAAGTAATTTAAAAGTAATTTGAGAACAATTTATCCAAACTTGACTAAAACTTGAATAGATTCTGGAAGCATTTTTAATTTGATTTTTAAGGGAAGAATATATATATATATATATATATATATATATATATATATATATATATATATATATATATATATATACATATATATATATGTCTATATCCATATATATATGGATATAGACATAGACATAGACATAACATACACATAGACATAGATATAGATATATAGATACATATAAATGTATATATGAATGTATATATAAAATATATAATACACACACAAGCACACATACACAAATATTTTTGTATGAGTTTTTCTGTGTGAGTATTAAAACTATAAATCAAAAGACAAGTTATAAAATCTTTCTGGGCTTGTGGAACCCAGATTTGAAATGGTATAGGATGTGCTCCTATTTGGACTTGAATGAATCACAGAATCCATGACAGCGAGCACTGTTAGTTGGGCAGAATCTCAGGGAGAAATCAAGCTTTTGGTTTCTGAATAAAGCATGGAAGCAGAAAAAATGTCTGTGTTGATATTAACTGTTTCAAATAAAGATATAGATATGTACCCTCATATATATATATATATATATATATATATATATATATATATATATATATATATATATATATATATATATATATATATATATATAAATATTTATACACATATTTAACTTAGAATGCTTAATTATTAACTTAAAACTCTATTTTACATATCCATTCCCATTCTAAATGAAATGAAAGTTCTAAAATAATGAATTACTCCATTTTTTGGCCTTTGTATTTAATTGTCTAAAAAAAGATTAATTAAGCAAATAAAAGATTTTTGTCTAATTGAGGATATCATAATTTTTAAGATTTCAACTTCTTGCTCCAAGGCAGAACATTTCTAAGAAAGGTGTAATGATTTTAATTCTCTGAGAAACTGCACAATGATGTTTTTTCCCCCATGAAAAATCAGTCAGTAAATCAGGTTTAAACTAGGAGAGAGTTCATGCTAAATATCTGTAGGAAGTCTTTTGAAGTTACCCACACCTTACTTTAGAAGAAAAGCAGCTACCTAATTCACCATGTGCTTTCAAATCAGATTTGGTTTTACTTCAGAACAAAACATTTTTAGAATTAAAGGACCAGGACTACCTAAATTTAAAAATTTGAAATTTAGACTTTATGATCTGTTTTTTTTAGGAAACTATATTTCATGGGCTGAGTCCATATGCAATGTAATCTAAAACTTTATATTAAATTAAGATATTTTTACGCTTATTTTGGTTTGTTTTTGCTAGGCAATGGGATTAAGTGACTTGCCCAAGGTCACATGGTTAGGTGATTATTATGTGTCTGTGAACTGACTTTGAACTCAGGTCCTCCTGCCTTCAGGGTCAGTGCTCTGTCCACTATGCCACTTAGCTGACCCAAGATAATTTTTAGCTTTTGAAATGTGTAAATGTGATTGTAGAATTTTAAGTGTTCTTAAAGTTCTTACTTATTAAAAAAAAAATTGGTAAATAGTTGTTACACCTGGGACCATTGCTAAGGATAGATTCTCTCATAAACTAAACATTTGGAATTTTAAATTGCACTGTTTATGACAAACAGATTGAATGAATTAAGAAAAATTTAAGTAAAATAAATCTCTTGTGGACTGCTTATGTAGTATTACTTAATATAATTCCATTGTAACTAAACTAACAAATGTATCTGGTACTTAGTTCTAATTAGTAACAATATGGGAATTGTAACTGATTTTATTTTACTATATGTGCAATAATAAGTTTCCAGTATTCTTCTCAAATGGGGAAATGTGACCCATTTTCCCCACCTAAAAGGAATGATCATTACCTGGGAGTATTCTATCATCCAAATTTCTGTACCAAAGGATAGTTTATTTAAGATTATTTTAGTTTTAATTCATAAAGTTCATAAGATTATTAATTGAAGTACAAAGAAAATCTCATAATTCTAAAAGGAATTTTAGGAATATCTAGTTGTAAATAGTTGTCAAGAATATTCTGTGTTAAAGCATTATACAAAATTGAGTTGTACTTTATAAAATTTTTTTCTTACCAAAAAGTATATTTGAATATAGAAGGCAGTTTCATCTAATGATATAATTATATAAGTCAAGATAGAAGATATACAATAAATTAGTCAATTCTATTCTAATGACCTATCTGTGTAGGATTATTTCTAGTGATAAAACTAAAGAAAAGAATACATTAAGTAAATTTTAAAGGTCTGGTACAATTTGGGGATGATAGGAGTACATTTAGTACTTGAGTTTTTCCCTCTCTCTGGCTTAGAAAACTAAGCCACCCTAAAAACCTTCACATCCTTAATTTGACCACAGGGAAGTGATACACAGAAACTTTGTAATTAAAGTTTTTAAAAATACAATTTTGGGAAAAATTTTCATCTTTCAGTTAATTCATTACACTATTATTCTCTTACTGGTGATAACAGCTGTGTTCAACTTACTTGGATGAATGAAATCAGGGACAGCTATCGCTTTATATTTTCAGTAATGCTCTTTATGTTCAGGATTTGTTTTGACTCAGGTGAAGTTACCTGTTGATAACAATTTTTTTGACCTCAGTGAATTTGACTCAAAATAGTTTGAATTCCCGTTTAATGAAACTTTGAATATTTCTGCTAGAATACTTTAGGTCTTGCCTGACTGATAAAAAAAGGTTTTATTTTTCAAGTTAGTAAAATTGAAACATTTTGTCATTAAATAAGATCATCTAAACTATTATAAGTTGAAAAGATTTTACGCTGAATTGAAAAAAAAGTTTTTGATCTATTTTTGTTGCCATTTCCGTAGCATTGGTGAAAATTTCTTAATGTTTTGAATTTATCACCAGTGCATTATTAAAATTCTTGAAGATTTTAGGTTTTTGCTCATTTTTAAAGGATGATGAGTATATCTGAGTAGAAGCATATAAACTTATTAAACATAATATGTTAATTCATTATGTTTATAAGGTTAAAGTTAAGAAAATCTTTATGCTGTTTTGTCTGTTGCTCTAAGATATAAGATTTGAGTATGAGAACATTAAGCTTGGTGATATATGATAATGCATATGTTACCCTACCTGGAAATCTGATTGTTTTGTTACAAAAGAATTTAATAACACCTGTTGAAATATATTTTTATTATTTTAAAAATATTTTTATTTGTTTTTCCAACTACATATAACAATAGTCTTTTCCAATCATTTGTTTTTGAGTTTTACGTTTTTCCACCCCTCTCTCCTTGACCAAAAGCAATCTGATATAGGCTCTACATTTATAACCATGCTAACCATAGATCCATATTGATCATGTGTGAGAAGTAAACAGAATAAAGAAAACATCAGAGAAACATTTTCATAAAACTTAAGACAATTTTTAAAAATTGAAGATAATAAACTTTGGTTTTCATTTAAACTCCACAGTTCCTTTAATGATATCTATAGTATTTTCCATCACAACTCTTTTAAAATTGCCTTTCATCATTGTACTACTGAAATGAACAAGTCCATAATGTTTGGTCATGTCCCCATGTAGTTGTCATTGAATGGTCTTCCGGTTCTTCTCATTTCACTTTGCATCAATTCATGCATGTCTTTCCACTCTTTTTTTTTGAAATTCTATCCCTGATGATGTTTTATAGAACAATTGTGTTCCACAATAGTATACCACAATTTGTTCATCATTCCTCAATTCATGGGCATCCTCTCAATTTCCATATCTTTGCCACTACAAAAAGAATTCCTCTAAGTGTTTTTGTACATGTGAGTCTTTCCCCCTTTTTCAGTATCTCCTTGGAATATAGGCCGCGTAGTTCTATTAGTGGATGAAGGGGATACACAGGTTTATTTGCGCATAGTTCCAAATTATTCGCCAGTAACTAAAGAAAGATGTTAGCAGTTCACAACCCATGAAGAGTATATTAGTGTTCCAGTTTTCCCACATCCACTGCAACATTAATCATTTTCCTTTCTGTCTTCTTCACCAATCTGATAGGCTGTGAGATGATATCTCAGAGCTGTTTTAATTTGCATTTCTCTAATCAATAATGATTTAGAGTTATTTTTCATATGGTTATAGATAGCTTTGGTTTATTTGTCTGAGAATTACCTTCCCATATCTTTAGACCATTTATCAAATGGGTAAAGACATTTTATTTTTACAAATTTGATTCAATTTTCTATATATTTTAGAAATATATTTTGCCAGAAACATTAGTTGTTAAAATTGTTTTCCAACTTACTACATTCCTTCTAATCTTAGTTGCAGTGGTTTTGTTAGTACAAAAATTTTTCAATTTAATGTAATCAAAATTATCTAGTTTTTTTTTATTAAAGGTTTTATTTTGAGTTTTACAATTTTTCCCCTAATCTTACTTGCCTCCCCCCACACAACCACAGAAGGCCATTTGCCAGTCTTTACATTGTTTCCATGGTACACATTGAACCAAATTGAATGTGATGGGAGTGAAATCATATCCTTAAGGTAAGAAGCATAAAGTATAAGTGTTAGAAGTATCAGACAGTAAGATATCAGGTTTTCTTTTTTGCTAAATTAAGGGTAATAGTCCCTTGTCTTCATTGAAACTCCACAGTTCTTTCTCTGGATATTGATGGTATTCTGCATTGCAGACTGCCCCAAATTGTCCCTGATTGTTGCACCGATGGAATGAGTGAGTCCATCAAAGTTGAACATCTCACCCATGTTGTTGTTGGCAGTATAATGTTTTTCGCCTTCTGCTCATCTTACTCAGCATCAGCCCATGCAAATCCCTCCAAGCTTCCCCCGAATTCCCTTCCTTCCAGGTTGGTTTATATAATGTTATAGATCTCTTCTTTGGTCATAAAATGCTCCCCTTTCCATAGATCTGAGACATAAGCTATTCCTTGTTTTCATAATTGGATTATATTATAACATTTTATGTCTAAATCCTGCACCCATTTTGTGCTTATCTTGGTCTAATATGGAAGATATCAGTCTATGCCTAGTTTCAGCCATCCTATCTTCCACTTTTCCCTTTATTGAAGAGTGAATTTTTATCCCAGAAGCTGTAATCTTTGGGTTTAATATACAATTACTGCCATCTCTTTTGCATGTAATCTATTCCATTGATTTACCACTCTATTTTCTTAGTCAGTTTTGATGACTGATGCTTAAAAAAATAATTTTACTTCCAGTATGGCTGTCTTTTGTTATGTATTTTTATTAATTATATTGATATTTTTGAATTTTATCACCAGTATATAAATTTCAAATTCCTACATTATCTCATTTTTTTCCTTTTATATAATGAGTATAGTTGAATAGATGTAAATAAACTTATAAAACAAAACATGGAAGTCATCATTTTATTAGGTTAAAGTTAAGAAAATCTCTATGCTGTTTTGACTGTTGTTCAAAGAAATAAAGTTTGGATATGAAAACATTATGTATAGTGAAATGAAATAATTCATGTGTTACCTTAGTTGGAAATATAATGGTTCTTATGACAGTTTTGCTAAATTAGAAATCTGTAAAACCTGTTGAAACTTTCAAAGTGCCTAAAATATTCTGTTTCTTTTAAAGGAATATGAAAGGAATGATTTGCATTTAATTCTATTTTTATATAAAATTTTATTTGTTTTCCAATTATATACAATAATAGTTCCTACCTATCATTTTTGTAAGGTTTTGAATTTTACAATTTTCCTCCACCCTCCCTTCCCTCCACTGACCATCTCCACAGAAGGCAGTCTGATAATTTTTACTATGTTTCCATGCTATACTTTGATCAAAATTGAATGTGCTGAGAGAAAAATCATTTCTTTGAGGAAAAAATAAAATATTAGAGACAATGAAATCATGTAGTAAATCTTTGATCTTTTTTTAAACTCCACATTTCTTTCTCTGGACACAGTTGATATTCTCAATTTCAGATACCCTAAAATTGTCCCTGATTATTTCACTGATAGAATGAACAAGTCCTCTATATTTGATCATCACCCCTATCTTGCTGTTATTGTGTACATTGTTCTTCTGCTTCTTCTCATCTCATTCAGCATCAGTTCATGCAAATCCCTCCAGGCTTCTCTGAATTCCCAACCCTCCTGCTCTCTAAAAGAACAATAGTTTTCCATGACATACATAAATCACAAATTGTTCAGCCATTCTTCAATTGATGAACAGTCGTATAATTTTTAATCCTTTGCTACCACAAACAAAACTGCTATAATTTGTACAAATGGTGATATTTATGTCTATTTTTAAACAAGGCTAATAACTAAACATATTCTACAATATTTTTTTGTTTTCATAAATTCTGGCTCTAGAAGCAATCGGGAGTATTTTTTAATGCCAAATTTATGTTTCATGTTTAAGTAGAGTCCCCATGTGCTGCAACAGCATGAATTGTGAGTTTTTTTCTGTGATAGTATGTTATTGTTCCCTCTGTAAGACTATAATCACCATGTGGCATATTTTGATGCTTTAGACAAAAAAAGTTTAAGACTAAATCTTTCTGATTACAGGAAATTGCTATTAAAGACCTCGTGAGACTGAGAATTGGCCTTCTATCTGAGTTTGTTCGAGATTGAAACTTAATTTGGAGCAATGATTATAAATTCTAAAACCATATAGGATTTAGACATGCATAGTGTGGTAGACAAGCTCATAGGCAAATGTTGGGAAAACCATTGTTCAACAACTTGTAAGACAGGACATTCTCAACACAGTTCCGCAAACAAGACATTAAAAAATTCTCACCTGTAAGATATGAAATCTTCTTCAAGGCATTTGGTCACCCACATAGCTGTACCTAACCTCTAAATAAAATATGAATGTGTTCTTTGTTATGCCCTTAGTCTTTGCATTAAACTCCTATAATCATGACATGTGACCAGGACAAAAAAAAAAAACCCCAACATGATTACAATTATCTAATTCTGAAAGACAACCAGGATAGTGTTGACATCTGTTCTCAGCTTTATGTTTCTGTGAGAATTAAGATCCTTTAACTTTCACAATGTTAAGGAGCTATTTCAGAAAATATGATAAAGATTTTGTGACATCAGCATATGATTATCTAACATAACTATCTTAATTTCTGTTTAAAGGAAAAGAATGTTAGTCAACTTTCTAAAGGAATGTTAGTCAACTTTCAAATGACCTTCAGTCTATGTTTTCCTTGCCGTTATTTTTTTCTAGTGGAATTCATTTTCAGCTCAATATTTTTCTGATTCTTTTAAAATATGGGCAAACGATTAAAATCATTTTAAATCAACTATTAGGTATACACTGATCTCAAAATGATGCCTTATCATAATGAAAGTTATTTTTGTTAGTAAAACAACATCTTTCAGATGGGAAAATAATATAATAATGCCAAGCATTTAACTGAGCCTTTAAAAATTGGTTAGGATCTCAAATTTTCCATCCATAACTATGTTCTCTATTTGACTATTGACAAATGAAAGATATTCTAAAATCATGTTTTCCCTTAATAACATTTTGTCTTGAGGTATTTCTTTACTCAAATAGAAGAAATCTACCAGGAATCCGAATTATGTGGATAAGCTTGGTCATTAACATACTCCTGGAGATACAGAAGGACATCAGATTTCTCCAGAAAAAGAAATGAACAAAATTTTTATTGCTTACATTCTCCCTTTTGTGTTTCTTATTTGTAAAGGTTGTTTAATCAAAGGTTATTTTCCCCTTCTGAACTTTCTACTTTTCCTCACGTATCTGTAAATGATTCTTCCAGTCATATATGACTCATAAGACTTTATGTTGCCTTCCTAATCTTCTAGCAATGCTAGGTAAACAAGATATGTTATCACTCCCTCCAATACACCCCTCATTGTCTTTCTTCTATGCATCTTTAGTTGATCCATCTATGATGTAATGATGTCCTCTCTAATCAATATGGGGAAAATGTCAAAGTGTAATAATAATAATAATAATAATAACAATAATAGTAATAAAAATAATGATGATGATTTATAAAAGTTTTTCACAACTATATTCTTGGTTAAAAAAAAAAAGTTGATTTCTTTTAACAGTACTCAACTTTTACATCTCAGTCACCTATGCCACTAGTTGAAAAGTCAAGATCTGTGCTTATTCCCCCCATGGTGATTATTAACTAGGAAGCTGGTGATCTGGATGCCCTCATGATGCTTAAAATCTAGGAAGAGATAGCAATTCATCAGATAAGAATTTTAGTCTCTGAGGAGCAACTGGACAAATTGGGACTGTGCAGCCTTCATTGTTAGACCACCAAGGAGATCACCGATTTCCCCATCCTTTGCTTTTACAGAAATTTTCTCCTCTCTGTTAGATCAGTGACCCATGGACTCTATCTATAATTAAATAGACAATCTGAGAGAATAAAAATTTAGTCTCATCTATATTTTCTGCCATTTTATTTTAACCCTTTATTTTTAATATTTATGTGTCTAGGGTTCACATCATGCCTTGTTATATTGTACATATACCAATAATTCTGAATACCTTCAGAGATTGTACAAATCCAGATCTTCATTACTTAATTCATTATTTCTATACTCAATTACCCAAATCAATTTCCAATCAAGCATCCACTGTCCCTTCCACTGTACTTTTGAAATGTGCTTTCCTTAGATAACCAACTTTTCTTCATTCTTAATTGCTCCCTCTCCCATTACATTAATCCATTTTCTCTAGTCTTGGCTATTCCTTCACACATCCCCATGCAGTTCACATGTATAGAAAGGGAATTTGAACTATTTATTTCTTCACAAATCTTTCCCTTTTTAGGTTTTTTTTTCCTTTGACGTACAAGTTTTTGAACTCTGTCAC
This sequence comes from Macrotis lagotis, assembly GCF_037893015.1. Classification (NCBI taxonomy): domain Eukaryota; kingdom Metazoa; phylum Chordata; class Mammalia; order Peramelemorphia; family Peramelidae; genus Macrotis; species Macrotis lagotis. The sequence continues at coordinate 89,959,489 of NC_133666.1, forward strand.
CCAGTCAGAATATTACAGCAGTTGTCTACAGATCTTGATCCCTCCCCATACTTTCTTAGTTGATTATATAAATGGCTCATTTTTTCCCTTTCCAATGCTTGACCTCATAGAAGTGGACTTCAACTTAAATTCTGGCTCTCCCTCTGACACACTTGACCACTCAGTTTCTCAGCCGACTCATTTCCTTTGCCCTACCACTGCAGATCATGTTAGCCAAATCCAATATGGGCAATATCCTTGATATTTCCAAATTCCACAATTATCCCAACTCAATATTCAGGAATCCCCAAATCTACTTTCTCTACTGCATTTCTATTTCTATGACTTACTTTACTATACATTATTCTTCACACCTAAGGGGATCTCCATTCAGTCTAACTCTCACTTCTCTCCCAAATCATCACCCTTGCTTTAGTACATCTATCCCCATCTTCCTCCCTTGGTAACTACTCAACTCTATAATTTTCTCCTCTCCTGAATTCTTAAGTTCATCATCAATTCACTAGTAATGTTTTGCTATACCTCAGACTGGGATCACACTTTCCACTTTCTACTTTTTCTCTTTCCCTTGTGCTGCTGAATAAATGTTGAGAAATTCACAGAATTGTTTCTGCAGAATCCACTACCAGATTAGGTTATGCATCTCCAACTGCACCCTCATTGCTGCTTGAAAAATAAGCTGTACCTCTCTTATCAAGTCTTTATGCTACTTCTTCCAAACTTTTCCACCTCTTTTCAAAAAGGCTCCTAAGTTCTCAGCTGAAGACCTTGCTTCAACTTTTGCAGAAAACAATTAAGTTCATTCGCCTTGACCTCTTTTTTTTTTTTTAACCTGTGTTATTAAAACAAACCTATGCCTTCATCCAATGTCTTCTCTTTCACCACTGTATCACTAGATAATGGGTCCTTACATGTTAACTAGGCCAGGTACTTTACCTACTTTTGAAATCCTATTTCTTAAAAAAAAATTAAAAAAATAAAACAAAAAGAAATAGGATTTCTTCCAACAGAATGTTTCCTCTGTCACTGTCATCATATCAATAATTCTGAGATTTTTCTTATCTACTGACTTAATTTTCTTCTCAACATATATCTTCTGCTTTTTCTGGTTAAACACTTTGAAAAGAATATCTACAAATGGTGCTTCCACTTGCTTTCAGTCATCTTTTAATTTGCCTTCTGACCCTGTTATTCCACCAATATTGTTGTCTTCAAAGTTAGCAGGGAAGTCTTACTTGCAGATGCAATATTCTCTTCTCAACTCCCAATCTCCCCAAATTGTCTGTATTCCTTTGACATAGCCAGTTATTGTTCTTCTTTCATATTCTCATCCTAGTTTTTTTTTCCTCTCCCTCTCTCCTCTGGCTCTTCTCCTATTAACCTACCTGTTCCTCATTCTCCCTTAGAAGATCTTCATTCTGTTAATATCCTCAAACTCAAGGTTTCACACACATTTCCATCTTTTTCCCCTCTTTTCTCTTGTTATTGTTTCCCTTGTGATTTCATCAACTTCGAAGTGTTTACTGCACTCCTAAATTCCCTGCTGTCATCTATATTACAAAAGAGACAGCTATCATCCTTTCACTTCCTCAGACTAATGAACTAGGTTTTATCTTTGATTATTGACAATCTCTCACTGCACATGTCAAATCTGTGTTCAAATTCCTTTGTTTCCAGTTTTGCAAAATCTCTATAATATGCCCCCTTCTCTCCTCTCACAGACCCACCACACTCCTGCAAAGGGTCCTATTCCTACATGTACTGCTCTTGCTATTGTGAGACTTTGTTCTAGTATATGTCTTTCCCCAAGTCTCTCCTCATCCTAGTTCATTTTTCGTTCAGCCAGCGACGTTTCCTAAAGCACATGTCTAATCATGTCATCCCATACTCAACAAAAAATAATGCCTCTATCCCACTCCAAGGATTAAGTACAAAATCCTCTGTGTTTGGCATTCAATGCCCTCTATAACCAAGCAGTCTGCTTTCTTTCTTATCTTCTTACAAATTACTCCCTTCTGCTTATTCTTTGTCCTTGTGATAATGGCCTCCTTGTTGTCCCATAACCAAGATACCCCATCTCTTGACTCCATTCATTTTCTCTATCTCTCCAAGATGCTAGAATGCTGTTCTTCCTCACTTCTCACTTCTGTCTCCCATGTTTCTTTAAAGTTGAAGATAACATGCTTTCTTTAAGTTGAAGTCTATCTCAAATCCTTCTCTACTGAAATGTCCTCTTTCTCTAAATGAAATCCTATTACACCTGGAGATACCTTTATTTTGTTTATTTCTGAATAATCTAATTAGTTTATGAATTAGTTGAGGCAGGGACTTTTTTGCCCTCTTTTCCATACCCAGCACATAGCATAGTGTCTGACACATATCAGGAACTTAACAAATGTTTATTGAGTTGCTAATATGTTCTCTTCTAATTATTAGAACACCATTGCATTCACCTGCCTTTTGTTGATGTTTAGTATAGGCTTTTAGATCTACCTTTTTTAATGCTGCAGGTCGTCTGGTTTTTGTCTTGTCTTCTCAGAACCTAGATCAACTGCTTGGAATATCGTATATGCATAAGAAATATTTTTGAACAATTATTTGCCTTTGAGTCTTATAGCATAGTCTTTCTTTGCCATCTGGTGTCCAGTAACAACATTGCTGTTCATTTAATGTACTGTTTGATGAACTCCTGCCCTCTTGTTGCCAATTCCGTCATTACAGTTTTAGACTGCCATTGTGTGTTCAAACCCTTGTATCACAGTTACTTCCATTTTCAATCCTGCTTTTAATGGATTTTTGTGTTTATGAAAAATCACTTGCTTTTTAGAAAGTTAGAATGGAGACAAATGAAATCCTGGATTTATTTACTGAAGTATGGGAGGAATTCTATCAGATGAAATAGAAATTCAGACTTAATAGTCACCATTTACCTCATCCTTTACAATCTTAATCTTGTCAGAAGAAACATGCTAATGGTTAAGGTATAATGGCAGTGACATGTAAATGGAGCAAATTTCTCACTATCGTTTCTGGTCCTGCGTAACACTAATTCCCCATTCACATGAGCAAAAGTGGGGGAAAACAAGAATATGGTGGATCTGGTCATTTAAGATAGTTTATGAAATAAATGTCAAAATGTGCTGGAGAAAGTCGTCCCAGTTGGAATCAGATCCTAGAAGCTTCCAACAACAACCGATTATTAAATTTCCAGGACTTTTGCAAGGTGCTTGATACTCCCCCAGAGGATGGTTTAATCAGCTCTCCAGAAGGTAATGTAATTTGTTATTTAAAAAGAATTGGAGTTTGCCAAGTGGATCAACATTCCTCCAAGATAAGGATTGAAATTATATTTATTTTAGCATCTGACACAACTGGAGTAACAGTCGGAGTTTAGTAGAGGTTTGATAGTTTTTCATTAAATAATTAGGGATCAAGTTGGTAGATAGGCAGATGAACATTGACATTATGTGTCCAACCGGGATCTTCCAGCTCACTGAAAACACAGTCAAGCACCTGTTTTTTTCTCATCATGTCAGGCACTGCCGTTGGTATTATATTTTGACCTTTTCAATGCACGATTTTACTGACCTTTTTCATATTGGAAGCTCTTTTGGTGATCAGCTAGCTAGAAGGGAAGCAAAGGAAACTTGATTTCTGAGGTAAATCAAGTAATGACTTCCTTCAGTGTTAATTAGGAATTCAGCCTCTCTCACAGCAGATAGGAAAGAGCTGGAGAAGAAAAAACAGCAGAGACAGCACAGAACAGGCGTCTCATTACACTGACACTAGGCCTTCATCTAAATATTAAGATTGAGAAGGCCTCTGAGTAGAGTGAGTAGACCTGAATCTACAGTGTTACTGTTCCCTCAGTAGAACTCTAGCTGCTGTGTCACAGTTCCCTCATCTGAATATCAATATTTCAGGGCTTTACACTACAGTTTTGCAGGTGCGTCATCTAAATATTCTTATTGATCAGGCCTTGGGCTACAGTGTCACTGATCCCTTTTCTAAAAATTAATATTGAGTAGACCTGATATTACAATGACTTTGTTCCCTCAGTAAGACCTCACACTCCAGTGTCACAGATCCTTCACCTAATTTACAATGTTTCCAGGCCTCACACTGCAGTGTCACTGGTCCCTCATCTAAATATTAGTATTGAGGAGACCTCACACCACATTGTCACTGGACCCTCATTCCAATATTAATATTGAGCAGGACTCACACCACTGTGTCACTGGTCCCTCATCTAGATGTTGATATTGAGCAGACGTCACACTATAAGGTCACTGTTCAATCATCTAAAGACTGATATTGTGCAAGCCTCCCACTATTGTACCATTTATCCATCATTTAAATATTAATATTGCTCAAGAATACTTTCATTCACAAGAGCAGATTTCAAAGATATCAGTCATAGAAAATCACTCACCTCCACTTAGAAGTATAATTGTGAACAAAAGCCTCAAATTTTACCTAAGACTGTAGTATACCAAACTCTGGTCACAGGCTCGACAGCTTTCCAGGACGTGATTGTCAGATTTCAGGAATTTTCCCCTTTGGATAGGAAGTCAGTCAGATAGGAAGCCTTTGACATATGGAGGAAACCAAATGGGGATAGACAGGAATATACCTTTTTCTCTGCAGTACATGGAACTTATACAAAAACTGACCATGTACTAGGACATAAAAACTTAATGATCAACTGCAGAAAGGCAGAAATAGTGAATACATCTTTGTCAGATCACAATGCAATAGAAGTCATATGCAATACTGGGCCAAGGAGATATAGACCCAGAACAAATCGGAAATTGAATAACCTCATTTTAAAAAATGAGTGGACCAAAAAACAATTTATAGAAAGAATTAACCATTTTATCCTAGATAATGATAATAATGAAACAATATACCAAAACCTATGGGATTCATTCAAAGCAACTCTCAGGGTATATATTATAGCTCTAAATGCTTACATGAATAAATTGGAGAAAGAGGAAATTAATGAACTAAACATGCAACTAAAAAAATCAGAGAAAGAACAAATCAAAAATCCCCTATTAAATACCAAATTAGAAATTCTAAAAATAAAAGGAGAAATTAATAAAATTGAAAGCAAAAAAACTATTGAATTAATAAATAAAACCAAAAGTTGGTATTATGAAAAAATGAATAAAATTGATAAACTTTTGGTCAATTTGATTAAAAAAAGAAAGAAGAAAACCAAATTGCTAGTATCATAAATGAAAAAGGTGAACTCACCACCAATGAGGAGGAAATTAAAGTAATAATTTGAAGTTATTTTGCCCAACTCTATGCCAATAAATTTGATAATCTAAGAGAAATGGATGAATATTTACAAAAATATAAGTTGTCCAGGTTTAATGAAGAAGAGATTAAATACCCGAACAATCCTATCTCAGAAAAAGAAATTCAACAAGCCATTAGTGAACTCCCGAAAAAAAATCTCCAGGGCCTGATGGATTCACAAGTGAATTCTACCAAACATTTAAGGAACAATTGGTTCCAATCCTATATAAACTCTTTGGAAAAATAGGGAAAGATGGAACTCTGCCTAACTCTTTCTATGAAACCAATATGGTACTGATACCTAAACCAGGAAGAGTTAAAACAGAGAAAGAAAATTATAGACCTATTTCCCTCATGAATATAGATGCAAAAATCCTAAATAAAATCTTAGCAAAAAGACTACAACAAGTCATCACTAGGATAATACATTATGATCAAGTAGGATTTATTCCAGGAATGCAGGGTTGGTTCAATATTAGGAAAACTGTTAGTATACTCAATTATATCAATAACAAACCTATCAGAAACCATATGATCATATCAATAGATGCTGAAAAAGTTTTTGACAAAATACAGCATCCATTCCTATTAAAAACACTAGAGAGTGTAGGAATAAATGGACTGTTCCTTAAAATAATGAGCAGTATCTATCTGAAGCGATCAACAAGCATTATATTCAATAGGGAGAGGCTAGAGGCATTCCCAAGAAGATCAGGGGTGAAACAAGGGTGCCCATTATCACCACTACTATTCAATATTATATTAGAAATGCTAGCATCAGCAATTAGAGAATAAAAAGAAATTGAAGGAATTAGAATTGGGAAGGAAGAGACAAAACTCTCACTCTTTGCAGTTGACATGATGGTCTACCGAGAGAATCCCAAGAAATCTTCCAAAAAACTACTGGAAACAATTAGCAGTTTTAGCAGAGTTGCAGGTTATAAAATAAACCCTCATAAATCCTCAAACTTTGTATATATATATATATCAGCAAGAAACAGCAGGAAGAGCTAGAAAGAGAAATCCCATTCAAAGTAACCTCAGCCAATATAAAATATTTGGGAGTCTATTTGCCAAGACAGACTCAGAATCTTTTTGAAAACAATTATAAAGCACTTCTCACACAAATTAAATCAGATTTAAGTAACTGGGCAAATATCAACTGCTCATAGATAGGTAGAGCTAATATAATAAAAATGACAATTCCACCAATACTAAACTATCTGTTTAGTGCCCTACCAATCAAAATTCCAAAAAATTACTTTAACGAGTTAGAAAAAAATTGTAAGTAAATTCAAGTACCATTCTATTCATGACAGCAAAAGTCTGATATAGTTTGTACATTTAAAATCATGTTTAACATATGTCTATATTAGTAAATTGTGAAAGAAGAACTAGAACTACGGGGGGGGGGAAACATGAGAAAGGAAGAAAAAAACATAAAAGATTCTCTTAAAAATGTACAGAGTGTGTTTTCCTCTGCATTCAGAATCCATAGTTTTTCCTCAGGATGTGTATGGCATTTTCCATAACCTGCCTCAGAATTGTCTTTGATCACTGAACTCTTGATAGCAGCTGAGATGTTCATAGTTGCTTATCTCACAATGTTACTGTTAGTGTATTTAATGCTCTGTTCTGCTAAGTTCACTCAGCATCAGTTCATGCAAGCCTTTCCATGCTTTCCTGAAAACTGGCTGCACTTGATTTCTTGCAGACCATTAGTACTCTATATGGCATCCCATCAATTTCCAATTCAACAAGATAATTTTTAAATGTGCATAAAAATTCATTCTTTTTATCATCAATCTAATTTTAAAAAATCAAACCAAACTAGAAGTTACTGCTAAAGAATAACACTGAAATCATTAAAACTGGTCCAATATTGGCACTGAATCGAGTGCTTTGTTCTTTAGGAGGTACTACTACTATTATATGTTAGAATTATCCTGTATTACACATACATTTTTGCTCATTTGTTTTCCATTTACATAAATAGATTGCCATTATTATTGTTTTTCATTCATTTCTGTCATTATTTATTATTCATGACTCCCTTTGGGTTTTGTTGTCAAAGACACCTAAATGCTTTGGAATTTTCTTCTCTAGCTCATTTTATAGATGAAGAAAATGAGACAAAAAGGGTTAAATTAACTGACTCTGGGTCACATCTGAGGCCAAATTTTGATTCAGGTCTTCCTAAGTCTAGGACTGAAATGAATTGACATTGAGTTGTCAAAAGGGTTAACTTCATCAATTGACATTTAATTTTTTTATTATTTAAAGCAATGGGGTTACATAACTTACCCATGGTCACACAGGTAGGCAATCATTAAGTGTCTGAATCCAGATGGCCTCTTCCTGTAGGTCAACAGTAATCTTTGAGATAAAAACAAACTTCATGTCTAACCGATATTTTCTGTCATTTTATTTTACCTCTATATTTTTTAAGGTTTGTACTTTTAGGGTTTTTGTGAAGGGACAGGTCTTTGGTCTCCACCAGGACATGCTCCTTGGAAGGAAAGATGCCTGTCAGTTTCAGATCTTCATCTATTCCAAACCCATGTTTTGCTTGGTAGATATGGGATTAGACAATTTTGATTCGGAAACGGGTAGACTCCCTTATAACAAAACTGGATGCGGGATCACTAGATAATGCCAGACAGATTTTAAGTGAAGCCAAAACTGGTCTTGGAATAGAATTAGTCTACCAATTTTTCAAATCTATTTTCAAACACTTGCTTTGTATGAATTTGAAATATTCTAAGGAATTATAAGGTGTTAGTTAAAAAAAAAAAATCTCAGATACACACCAGAACCAAAGGCTAGAGTTTTGGGTTATTGATTTGACTGAAAAGACCTCAGCCTACAAGTAGGAATGCGAAGGTGAAACAAAGGGAAACATGATGAAAGACATCACTAAGCTGGAAGAATTATTATCAATGGCTCATTATTATAGATATTTAGTTGAGTGTTTAAAATGGCTTTTATTTAATACATCTTTGCAAAAAAAGGACTCTTCTCTTAAGGCCCCCTGAATTATGACAATGATGACCCTTATATACTGTTTAAAATGTTTGTTTCCTCCCCTTTGTGCCAGCCATTGGACAGAGTCACAATCTAATTGATCCATGCACCCCCATACATTTTCCCTGCTCTGCTCATTTTGCTAATGAACACAGAGGCGTGAACAGGAATATCCATGAATTTCCTTGAGTAGGTGCACTGGAAAGAAGAGACCCTAGGTCAACTCAGGACCAGATGGAGCAGATCTGGTCTAATCTCACGTCTGATCAGGTTAGGATCAATTCCTTTGTCTTACATTCACATACCTACACATAGGCACAAACATAGGCAGACCCCAGTCTTTGTAATATAAACTAACAATCTCCAGTCACATTCTTGTGGAAACCAAACACCCACATTCCTCTCATTAAGTCATCTCACCTAAGGGAAGGCCAAAAACCAGATCCAAGAGAGGTATAGCTTATTTTTCAAGCAGCTTTAATCCTGAGTTGACTGGTAGCTAGATTTAGCAGAAATGGTTCTGTGAATTTCTCAACCTTCATTCATCAGCACAAGGGAAAGAGAAAAAATAGAAAATGGAAAGAGTGAGCCGAGTCCGAGGTGTGGGAAAACATCATTAGTGAACTGATGATAAACTTAAGAATTCAAGAGACGAGAAAATTATAGAATTGAGTGGTTAACAAGGGAGGAAGATTGGGATAGAGTTAGTAAAGGAAGGGAGGTGATTTGGAAGAGAAGTGAGAGGTAGACAGAATGGAGATCACTTTAGGTGTGAAGAATAAGGTTTAGCAAAGTAAGTCATAGAAACAGAAACAAAGTAGAGCAATTAGATTTGGGGATTCCTGTATAATGAGTTGGGATATTTGTGGAAATTGGAAAAATCAAGGATATTGCCCTTATTGGATTTGGCTAACATGATCTGCAGTGGTAGGGCAAGGGAAATAAGTTGTCTGAGAAACTGTGTGGTCAAGTGTGTTAGAGGGAGAGGCAAAATTTAAGTTGAAGTCCACTTCCATGAGGTCCAGCATTAGAAAGGGAAAAAAGGAGTCATTTATATAATCAACTGAGAAAGTAGGGGGAGGGATCAAGATCTGTAGACAACTGCTATAATATTCTGACTGGGTGACAGATTTCAAAAAGTTGTACCTCAAAGAAAAAAAACCTAATAAGGGAAAGATTTGTGAAGAAATAAATAGTTCAAATTCCCTTAATATACATATGAAATGCAGGAGGATGTGAGAAGGAATAGCCAAGACTAGATAAGGTGGATTAATGCAAAGGGAGAGGGAACAATTAAGAATGAAGGAAAGTTGGTTATCTAAGGGAAACACATTTCAAAAGTACAGGGGAAGGGACAGTGGATGCTTTATTGGAAACTGTTTTGGGTAACTGAGTATAGAAATAATTAATTAAGTGATGAAGATTAGGATTTGTACAATCATCCAAAAGTATTCAGAATTATTGGAATATGTACAATATGACAATGTATGATGTGAACCCTAGATACGTAAACCTTAAATATATACGATTATAACAAAATGGCAGAAAATATAGATTAGACATGAAGTTTTATTCTCTGAGATTGTCTGTTTAATTATAGGTAGAGTCCATGTGTCACTGATCTAACAGAGAGAGGAGAAAATTTCTGTAAAAGCAAAGGATGGGGAAATCGGTGATCTCCTTGGTGGTCTAACAATGAAGGCTGCACAGTCCTAATTTGTCCAGGTGCTCCTCAGAGACTATGATTCTTATCTGATGAATTGCTATCTCTTCCTAGACTTTAAATATCATGAGGGCATCCTGATCATTGGTGCCCTAGTTTATAATCAACATGGGGGGAATAACCAGAGATCTTGACTTTTCAACTAGTGGCATAGGTTACTGAGATGTAAAAGCTGAGTACTGTTAAAAGGAATCAAGTTTTTTTTTTTTTTACCAAGAATACAGTTGTGAAAAACTTTTATAAATCATCATCATTATTTTTATTATTACATTATTATTATTATTATTATTACTCTTTGAAATTTTCCCCATTTTGATAAGAGAGGACATTACATCAGAGATAGATCAACTGAAGATGTGTAGAACAAAAACAATGATGGGTGTATTGCAGGGAGAGATAACATATCTTGGTGACCTAGGATTGCTAGAAGATCAGGAAGGCAACATAACGTCTTATTAGTTGTATATGACTGGAAAATGAATTTACAGATATGTAAGGAAAAGTACATAGATCAGAAGGGGATAATCCCATTTGATTAAACAACCTTACAAATAAGAAACACAAAAGGAAGAATGTAAGCAATAAAAATTTTGTTCATTTCTTTATTCTGGAGAAATCTGATGTCCTTCTGTATCTCCAGGAGTCTGTTAACAAGCAAGCTTTTCCACATAATTCAGATTCCTGGTAGATTTCTTCCTTTCTAGTAAACAAAAATCTCAAGACTAAATGTTATCAAGGGAAAACATGATTTTAGAACATCTTTCATTTGTCAATAGTCAAATAGAGAACCTAGTTATGGATAGAAAATTTGAGATCCAAACCAATTTTTAAAGGCCCAGTTTAATAATTGGCATTATTGTATTATTTCCCACCTTTCGAAGATGCTGTTCTACTAACAAAAATAACTTTCATTATGATAAGGCATCATTTTGAGATCAGTGTATATCTAATAGTTGATTTTAAATGATTTTGGTCTTTTGTCCATGTTTAAAAAGAATCATTAAAATATTTAACTGAAAATGAATTCCTCTAGAAAAAAATAACAGAAAGTAAAACATAGACTGCAGGTCATTTAAAAGTTGACTAACAATCCTTTGGATAGTTGATGAACATTCCTTTAAACAGAAATTAAGATAGTTATGTTAGAAAATCATATGCTGATGTAACAAAATCTTTATCATATTTGCCTAAATAGCTCCTTAACATTTTGAAAAGTTAAAGGATATTAATTCACACAGAAACATAAAGCTGAGAACAGATGTCAACACTATCTACAATCCTGGTTGTCTTTCAGAATTAGATAATTGTAAGCATGTTGTTTATTTTTGTCCTGGTCACGTGTCATGATTATAGGAGTTTAATACAAAGACTAAGGGCATAACAAAGAAAACATTCATTTTTTATTTAGAGGTTAGGTAAAGCTATGTGGATGACCAAATGCCTTGAACTAGATTTTATATCTTACAGGTAAGATTTTTCAAATGTCTTGTTTGAGGAACTGTGTTAGGAATGTCCAGTCTTAGAATTTGTTGAACAATGGTTTTCCCAACTTTTGCCTATGAGCTTGTCTCCCACACTATGCATGTCTAAATCCTATAGGGTTTTAGAACTTATAATCATTGCTCCAAACTAAGTTTCAGTCTCAAACAAACTCAGACAGAAGGTCAATCCTCAATCTCACAAGGTCTTTAATAGCAATTTCTTGTAATCAGAAAGATTAATCTTAAACTTTTTTGTCTAAAGCTTCAAAATATGCCACATGACGATTATAGATGTATGGAGGGAACATTGATATATTATCATAGAAAAACTCACAACTCATTGTCTTCCAGCACATGAGGACTCTACTTAAAGATGAAACATAAATTTGGGATTAAAAAATAATCCCAACTGCTTCTAGAGCCAGAATTTATGAAAGCAAAAAAATATATAGTAGAATATGTTTAGTTATTAACCTTGTTTAAAAATAGACACGAATATCATCATTTGTACAAAATTTTTCATAGCTGTTCTATCTGTGGTAGCAAATGATTAAAAATCGAATGAATGTTCATCAACTGGAGAATGGCTGAACAAATTGTGTTTTATGTATGTCATGGAACACTATTGTTCTATTAGAGAACAGGAGGGATGGGAATTCAGAGAAGCTTGGACAGATTTACATGAACTGATGCTGAGTGAGGTGAGCAGAACCAGAAGAACAATGTACATCATAACAGTAACATGGGGGTGCTGATCAAATTCAATGGGCTTTCTCAATCTATCAGTGAAATAACAAGGTACAATTTTAGGGTATCTGAGATGGAGAATATCAACTGTATCCAGAGAAAGAAATGTGGAGTTTAAAAAAAGATGAAAGACCTTCAATTTTTTTTGAAAAAATGTTGTCTTACATACTACATGATTTTATTATCTCTAATATTTTATTTTTTCCTCAAAGAAATGATTTTTCTCTCAACACATTCAATTTTGATCAATGTATAACATGGAAACATTGTCAAGATTATCAGACTGCCTTCTGTGGAGAGGGTGAGGGGAGGAAAGGGAGGGTGGGGGAAAATTGTAAAATTCAAAACCTTACAAAAATGATAGGTATAAACTACTAATGTATATAATTGGAAAACAAATAAATTATTTATATAAAAATAGAATTAAATGCAAATCATTGTTTCTGATTCCTTTAAAAGAAACAGAATATTTTATGTACTTTAAAAGTTTCAACAGGTTTTATGGATTTCTAATTTATCAAAACTATCATAAGAACAATTAAATTTCCAACTAATGTAACACATGAATTATTTCATTTCACTAAACATAATGTTTTCATGTCCAAACCTTATTTCTTTGAACAACAGTAAAAACAGCATAGAGGTTTTCTTAACTTTAACCTAATAAATTAATGACTTACCATATTTTGTTTCATAAGTTTATTTACTTCTATTCAACTACACTCATCATTACATAAAAACAAAAAATGAGATAATTTAGGAATTTGAATTTTATATACTGGGAATAAAATTCAAAAATATCAAGGGGATTAATAAAAAACACAATAGAAGGCAACTTAGCCATACCAGACTCAAAATTATTTTTTAAGCAACAGTCATCAAAACTGACTAAGAAAATAGAGTGGTAAATCAATGTAATAGATTACACACAAAAGAGATGGCAGTAATTGCATATTAAACCCAAAGATTACAGCTTCCAGGATAAAAATTTACTCTTCGATAAAGTGAAAAGTGGAAGATAGTGTGGCTGAAACTAGGCATAGACCAATATATTCCATCTTAGACCAAGATAAGGACAAAATGTGTGCAACATTTAGATGTAAAATTATAATCCAATTAGGAAAACAAGGAATAGTTTACCTGTCAGATCTAAGGGAAAGGGTAACAGTTTATGACCAAAGAAGAGATATATAACATTATAAAAAACAAACTGGAGGGAAGGGAATTCAGGGAAGCCTGGAGGGATTTGCATGGGCTGATGCTGAGTAAGATGAGCAGAACCCGAAAAACACTATACTGCCTAACAACAACATGGGGTCGATGATCAACTTTGATGGACTCACTCATTCCATCAGTGCAACAATCAGGGACAATTTGGGGCTATCTGCAATGGAGAATACCATCAATATCCAGAGAAAGAACTGTGGAGTTTGAACAAAGACAAGGGACTATTACCTTTAATTTAGAAAAAAAGAAAACCTGATATCTTATTGTCTGATCTTGCTATCACTTATACTTTATGTTTCTTCCTTAAGGATATGATTTTGCTCTCATCACATTCAATTTGCTTCAAAGTATATCATGAAAACAATGCATAGACTGGCAAATGGCCTTCTGTGGTTGTGGGGGAGGGAGTAAGATTAGAGGGGAAAATTGTAAAACTCAAAGTAAAATCTTTAATAAAAAATAGATAATTTTGATTACATTAAATTGAAAAGTTTTTGCACTAACAAAACCACTGCAACTAAGATTAGAAGGAATGTAGTAAGTTGGAAAACAATTTTAACAACTAATGTTTCTGGCAAAATATATTTCTAAAATATATAGAAAACTGAATCAAATTTGTAAAAAAAATAAGTCATTACCCATTTGATAAATGGTCTAAAGTTATGGGAAGGTAATTCTCAGACAAATAAACCAAAGCTATTTATAACCATAAGAAAAACAACTCTAAATGATTATTGATTAGAGAAATGCTAATTAAAAGGGCTCTGAGATATCACCTCACAGCCTATCAGATTGGTGAAGAAGACAGAAAGGAAAATAATTAATGTTGCAGAGGATGTGGGAAAACTGGAAAACTAATGTACTCTTCGTGGGTTGTGAACTGATCACACATTTCTGGAGTTTCTGGAGAGTCATTTGGAACTATGCCCAAATAAACCTGTGCATCCCCTTGATCCAGTAATAGCACTACGAGGCCTATTTCCCAAAGAGATACTGAAAAAGGGGGAAAGACCCACATGTACAAAACACTTAGAGAAATTCTTTTTCTAGTGGTAAAGATATGGAAAATGAGAGGATGCCCATGAATTGAGGAATGATGAACAAATTGTGGTATACTATTGTGGAACACAATTGTTCTATAAAACATCATCAGGGATAGAATTTCAAAAAAAAAAAAAAGACTGGAAAGACATGCATGAATTGATGCTGAGTGAAATGAGCAGAACCGGAAGACCATTCACTGACAACTACATGGGGTCATGACCAAACATGATGGACTTGTTCATTTCAGTAGTACAATGATGAAAGGCAATTTTAAAAGAGTTGTGATGGAAAATACTATAGATATCATTAAAGGAACTGTGGAGTTTAAATGAAAACCAAAGTTTATTATCTTCAATTTTTAAAAATTGTCTTAAGTTTTATGAAAATGTTTCTCTGATGTTTTCTTTATTCTGTTTACTTCTCACAACATGATCAATATGGATCTATGTTTAGCATGGTTATAAATGTAGAGCCTAAATCAGGTTGCTTTTGGTCAAGGAGAAAGGGGAGGAAAGGAAGTGAAGGAGAAAAATGTAAAACTCAAAAACAAATGATTGGAAAAGACTATTGTTATATGTAGTTGGAAAAACAAATAAAAATATTTTTAAAATAATAAAAATATATTTCAACAGGTGTTAACTAAATTCTTTTGTAACAAAACAATCGCGTTTCCAGGTAGGGTAGCACATGCATTATCATATATCACCAAGCTTAATGTTGTCATACCCAAATCTTATATCTCAGAGCAACAGACAAAACAGCCTAAAGATTTTCTTAACTTTAACCTTATAAACATAATGAATTAACATATTATGTTTAATAAGTTTATATGCTTCTACTCATATATACTCATCATCCTTAAAAAATCAGCAAAAAACTAAAATCTTCAAGAATTTTAATTACATAGTTGTGATAAATTCAAAACATTAAGATATTTGTCACCTATGCTATGGAAATGGCAACAAATATAGATCAAAACCTTTTTTTTCAATTCAGAGCAAAATCTTTTCAACTTACAATAGTTTAGATGATTTTATTTAATGAGAAAATGTTTCAATTTTACTACCTTGAAAAATAGAAACTTTTTTATCAGTCAGGCAAGACCTAAAGTATTCTAGCAGAAATATTCAAAGTTTTCATTAAATGGCAATTCAAAATATTTTGAGTCAAATTCCCAGATGGCAGAAAAATTTTTATCAACAGCTGAGTCAAAACAAAACCTGAACATAAACAGCATTACTGAAAAAATAAAGGATTTGCTGTCCATGATTTCATTCATCTAAGTAAGTTGAACACAGCTGTAATCATCAGTAACAGAATAATAGTGTAATGAATTAACTGAAAGATGAAAAGTTTTCCCAAAAGTGGATTTTTAATAACTTTAATAACAAAGTTTCCGTGTATCACTTTCCCTTGGTCCAATTAAGGAGGTTATGGTTTTTTAGTTTGGTTCAGTTTCCTAAGCCATAGAGAGGGGACAAAAACAAAACTAATAAATGTACTCCTATTATCCCCAAATTGTACCAGACCTTTAAAGTTTACTTAATGTATTCTTTTTCTTTAGTTTTATCACTAGAAATAATCCTACATAGATAGTTCATTAGAATAGAATTGACTAATTTATTGTATATCTTCAACCTTGACTTATATAATTATATCATTAGATGAAACTGCCTTCTATATTCAAATATACATTTTGGTAAGAACAAACTTATGAAGTACACCCCAATTTTGCATAAAGTTTTTACACAGAATATTCTTGACAACTATTTACAACTAGATATTCCTAAAATTCCTTTTAGAATTATGAGATTTTCTTTGTACTTCAATTAATAATCTTATGAACTTTATGAATTAAAACTAAAATAATCTTAATTAACATCCTTTGGTACAGAAATTTGGACTATAGAATACTCACAGGTAATGATCATTCCTTTTAGGTGGGGAAAATGGCTCACATTTCCCCATTTGAGAAGATTACTGGAACTTTAATATTGCACATGTAGTAAAATAAAATCAGTTACAATTCCTATATTGTTACTAATTACAACTAAGGACCAGATACATTTGTTATTTTAGTTACAATGGAATTATAGTAAGTAATAATGCATAAATAGTCCATACGAGATTTATTTTACTTAAATTTTTCTTAATTCATTCATTCTGTTCATCATAAACAGTGCAATTTAAAATTCCAAATGTTTAGTTTATAGGAGAATATATCCTTAGCAATGATCCTAGCTGTAACAACTATTTATCATTTTTTGTCTTAATAAGCATTATCATTAAGAACACTTAAAATTCTATGGTCACATTTATGCATTTTAAAACTAAAAAAAATTCTCTGGTCAAATTGGTTGCACAGTGGTTAGAGCACCAACCCTGGAGGCAGGAGGACCTGAGTTCAAAGTCAGTCCCAGATACAGAATAATCACCTAGCCATGTGACCTTGGGCAAGTCATTTAATTCCATCGCCTCGCAAATACAAACAAAAAAGCACAAAAATATCTTAATTTAATACAAAATTTTAGATTACCTTGCATATAAAATCAACCCATGAAATATAGTTTCCTAAAAAAAAAGAGATCATGTAGTCTAAACTTCAAATTTTTAAATTTAGGTAGTCCTGTTCCTTTAATTCTAAAAATGTTTTGTTCTGAAGTCAAACCAAATCTGATTTGAAAGCACATGGTGAATTAAGAAGCTGCTTTTCTTCTAAAGCAAGGTGTGGATAACTTCAAAAGGCTTCCTATAGATATTTAGCTTGAACTCTCTCCTAGTTTAAACCTGATTTACTGACTGATTTTTCATGGGAAGAAAAAACATCATTGTGCAGTTTCTCAGAGAAATAAAATCATTACACCTTTCTTTGAAATGCCCTACCTTGGTGCAAGAAGTTGAAATCTTAAAAATGATGACATCCTAAATTAGACAATAATCTTTTATTTGCTTAATAATTTTAAATTAATCTTTTTTAGACAATTAAATCCAAAGCCCAATCAAATAAATGGAGTAATTCATTATTTTAGAACTTTCATTTCATTTAGACTGGGAATGGAAATGTAAAATAGAGTTTTAAATTAATAATTAAGCATTCTAAGTTAAATATGTGTATAAATGTATAAATATATATATATATATACACACACACATATATATGGGGGTATATATCTATATCTTTATTTGAAACAGTTAATATCAACACAGAATTTTTTTTTCAGCTTCCATGCTTTATTTAGAAACAAAAGCTTGATTTTCCCCTGAGAGTCTGACAAACTGGCAGTGCTAACTTTCATGGATTCTATGATTCATTCAGCTCCATATAGGAGCACATCCTATACTATTTCAAATCTGGGTTCCATAATCTCAGAAAGATTTCATAACTTATGTTTTGATTTATAGCTTTAATACTCACACAGAAAAACTCATACGCAGAAATGTGTGTATGTGTGTTGTGTGTGATACTATATATATATATATATACATGCATACATAAGTATCAATCTATATGTATCTATATGTATCTATATGTATCTGTATCGTTATCTCTATCTCTATCTATATTGATATTCATATCTATATGTATATGTATAACTTTATCCATATCTATATACACTTACCTTAAAAATCAAATTACAAACATTTCCAGAAACTCTTCAGGTTTTAGTCAACTTTGGATAAATTATTCTCAAATTACTTTTAAATTACTTCCTGTCTTATATGACAAGGAATAGGACATTTCTTTTAAAATTTAAAATGCAGACTTTTAAAATGGATTTGAGTTAGTATATAATTTGTTGTGAAATTCTAAATCTCCATAATATAGCTTTTAAATCAACAGATCATTTTTCATAAAATAATCCTTAATTTTTAACTTGTATAATCTAAAATACCAATCAAAAGATAACTATTAATTTTGAATCTCATTTTGTTTTAGGTTTTTGCGAGGAAATGGGGTTAAGTGGCTTGTACAAGAATACACAGCTGGGTAATTATGAAGTGTCTGAGACCAGATTTGAGCTCAAGTACACCTGATTGCAGGGCCTGTGCTCTATCCACTGTGCCACCTAGCCTCCCACAAATCTCATTTTCTTAAACAAAACTTTGCTTTAGAGAGAAAACAGTGGGAGGGGGAGAAGGAGAGCAGACTCCAAATGAATGAAAAAAATTCTTTGCAGCATGATTACCTAAGGCAAAATTATAAAATGAATAACTATTTCTACACAAGGTAAGAATAAGAAAAAAAAATATCTCTTTTCAAAACCACCATTTTTGAGTTAATATAATCCCTGGCAATTAACTTGCACAAAGTCTAATTTTCCCCCCATTTTACCGCTGAAATAAAAAATCATGGAGTCAAAAGGACAATTGGTTGGAAGTCACTTTCCTGATAGAGGAGGGGAAATGAAAGCAGAAACAGATTTGGCCAATTCAGGACAGAGAAAATACAATAGACAATTGCCACAACCAATCAAGTCATAGAATAAAACAAAACAAAACAACAAAAGAAACTCAAGCTAGATATTTAGAACAACAAATAAGCACAGATAAGTGAATAGACATACACAGAAACAAAAAGGAGGTTTGCCCAAAGTGTCACATATTGGAGTGACAAAGACACAACTCCCAAAACAAAAGACACAGACAACAAAAGGGGAGCCCCTGCTTTGCTTTCACCCTAGAAGACCCCAAAGACACACAAATTGAGGGCACCCCTAGGTGAATTCCAACTATAGAGATATGCCTGAGACCCTTTGGGTACCTTAAGGTCAAAACCAAGAAAATTCCTGCCCTCCAAAAAAGAGGCAAATATCCCCATTAAACTCCAGGTTCATTTCTGGAGAATAATTGTTACAAATGGTCCATGACTCTAAAAACTTAGCCTGCATTGCTTGAATTGCTTTTATTACCTTATTACTATTTCCCTAAGTGGGAACAATACCTGAATTGTATCAATGTCCAGTCTTATATACATTTTGAGAGGTTTTTTCCTCCCCTCAGAACCAGTCACTGGTCTAAATCATTAGGGGTGCTCTCTAATCAATATGCCCACTCAATACCTCTCTTTAATGTGTTTTCCCCACCCATGTCAAACAGTTATGCTGTTATGTTGTTATGTCATGTTATGTTATGTTGTTATGTTATGTTATGTTATGTTATGTTGATGAGCCTCAATTGTTACAGGGGGAGTGTATGATAATATGCATAGGCCTCATAAAGTAAGTTCCCTTGCAGAGGTCAGAGACCCTAGGTCAACTCAGGATTAAAGGGATCTGGCTTTTGGCATTCTCTTAGCTGAGATGACTTAATGTCAAGTGAGGAATTCAAAACATCGTCCAATGTGAGATATTCTTTTTAAAATATCAAATTGTTAAAAGAAATCAGAAAACCAAAACATAATTTTGCCTAAAATAATTTAGTTCGTACAATCTTTTATCTGTTAGTCCTGTCATTTTAAAGTTAAGGTCGAGAAATTTTGATGTCTAAATTTTTTTCATTTTCCTCCTATTGCATTTGCAATTCCATGTATTACCTAAAATTGTCATCATAACGCAATTTCAACGAAATACTGTCCGTTGGATCTAAGATTCATGAGCTCAAAAACACTTCTTATTGGAAATTCTCAATTCATGGAAAGGAATTGCCAAAGATGTTTCTGGTTTCAAATGCCAAACCTGTATTAATTTCGTGTCTTCCAAATGAAGGTTTCCCAAACGGCTGGGTTTTGCAATTTCTAGTCTGTTTTGTCATTCTTACCTTGAGTTCTACATGTTAACGTTCTTTGTGAGGAAATAATTCCTTGAGAAAAGCACTGTTCAAAATTTAATTCGAAATCTTCTCTCACATTGTATTTTCAAAAACTGATACTGAAAAGCTAATGATCATTGTTGGGTCTATTTCTCGAAGGAAACTGCGTGTTCCCAATAAACTTATGTTAAAAAACATGTTGGCTCAAATTTAGGCCTAAACAGAATTTCTTCTCCAGGCCATATCTGAGATGATGGTCCAATGTCATATAACTATAGTGATGGAGTGACCTGAAATTAAAATTTTCTCCATGCGATCACATTCTTTCGTTGGATACACAATTTTCAAATTGAACCTGAGTTCAAACATAATTTTTCTTCTAAAAATTATGAGTGTTAAAATGCAATGTTTCATAAAATCTTATAGGAGCAAAGCATTTAATGTCTCCCTTTCATTTTCTTCAAATATTCTGAGCAAATGGTTGGGTAGAATACAGTACAGTGAAATGTCATATTTCAAGTGTGAAGGAACCATGTGAAATCAAAAATATCTTCCATGGTCTGATATCCTTTTCTCAAAGATCAAATTCCTGAAAGAAATGAGGGATTCAAAACTTAATTTTTGACGGAAATAGTTGAGTTAATACAACCTTATATTTTATAATGGCGCCATTTGTCATTAAGGTAAGTGGCAATTGAAATCTCTAAATTTCTTTATATTATCCTCATTCTTTAAATTATTATCCTCATTCTTTAAATTATCCACATATCCTCATACTATTTAAAATTGTCATCATAATGCATTTTCAAGGAAATACTTTCCTTCAAATCTGGTATTCATTGTTCAAAAAACCACTTCTTACAGGAAAATCTGAATTATATAAGCGCTTTTGGCAAAGGCATTTGTGGTTTTGTATGTCAAACCTGGATCAAATTCAAGGTTTCCAAATGTAGGTTTCCTAAACTGCTGGGCTTTGCAATTTCTAGTCTGTTTTGTCATTGTTTCTTGGAGTTCTACAAGTGAAGGTTCTTCGTGAGGTGATAAAACAATATGAATGGCACAGTGCAAATTCTAATTCAATATTTTATCTCACGTTCTATTTTCCAAAACTAATACGAAGAAGAAAAAGTTCATTGTTTAGTCTGTTTCTTGAAGGAAACTGTGGGTTCCTAACAAAATTAAGCTAAAAGTATATGGTTGCTGAAATTTAGGCCTAAGCAGAAGTTGTTCTGCAGTCCATATGTGAGAAAACTGTCAATAGTCATCTATATTTTGTGATATAGTGACCTCAAATTAAAATATTTTCAATGCCATCACAATATTTATTGGGATACACATGTTTGAAATCAAATCTGAAATCAAAGAAACAATTTTTGTTGTGAGAATGCTGAGTCAAAAAATAAAATTTTCCAAAACAATTTATTGGATTTAGAGGGATTGGCAAAATTCACGTTACTGAATTTCTTGAATCATTCTCATTTTTAATTTCAAATTAAATAAATGCCCTAAAGTGATGTCACTATCATCCATTTTTAGAGAAATTCTATTTGCCTGTTGATCTGAGAGAGACTATGCTACACACTAGAATTGTGGCAAAAATTGTGAATTCTACGTCTGATTCTGAAAAAAAAATTTTTGTTCCTGGTGGAACCTGAGTTCTCTGAAAGGAGGGTCTGCCAAATTGTTCGGTATTGAAATTTCTGCTCTATTTTCTCATTTCCCATTCTACACCTTCCACAACTGGTGGTGGTACAATAATCATGAATGATGATCACTATTCATTATAAGTTCTGATAGAAAATATGTAGGACTACAAGTCATCACATCAAGAAACTACAATCCTGAACATTTGGCCAAACCAGAAGCTGTATTCACTTAATTTCTTCTTATCTTGGAAAAATCAGACCTCTCCAGCACATTTCAAAATTGACACTATGCTGCCATAAAGCTTTTCGTGTGTAGTAATCTGAAGTTCAAATTTTCTCATTGTCTTCACATTCTTTCTTCAGAGACACAATTCTCCAAATGAATCTGAGTTCAATCAAGCCATTATTCCCTTAATATCTCAGAATACTAAAAGGCTATGTTGCAAATATGTCTTATTTGATCTAAAATTTAGGGAAAACTTTTGATGTATGAATTTCTCTACAGTTTCCTCATTCTCAGGTCAAAATTAAATTCATGACTGAAAATCATGTCATGACAATTTTATCTTTGCAATTCTGTTTCTTTTCTAATCAGAGATTCCAGAATTAAAAATCAAATTGTGAGAAAAAGATCAGAAGACTATCACTTTATTTTTTTTTTAATTTTTGCAAGGTGAACGGGATTAAGTGGATTTCCGAAGGCCACACAGGTAGGTAATTATTAAGTGTTTCAGAACAGATTTTAATTCAGGTAATCCTGACTCCAGGGCCAGTGCTTTAACCGCTATGACACCTAGCCGCCCACATGACTGATTTCTCAAATGAAAGTCTCTATTTCTTCAGGCAAATCGTTAGGAAATTTAGTTCTCTGAAGGAAATTCCACCACACTGTATGGTTGACAACTATGAAGTGTGTTTTCTCATTCCTCCATCTTTGCCTTCCAAACATGATTGCAGTATATGAGATAAATGCATCAAGGTAAATTCAAATTTAAAATATCATCTGACGTCCTTTGTTCCCAAAAATGCTTCACCAAAGGAAATTTAAAGTTAATCATTTTATTTCAGGAATTAATGTATATGTACTTAAATATCTCACAAGTTCGATTTCTGTTTGTCTGATAACCATGTCATACCAAATCATTTGATTTCTCTCTTTCGTTTTCTTGGAGTGTTGTGAGTAAATAATTCAATATAAGACATGACAATATTATGTCCTATTGCTCCTGTGACGTAGCAGTCTGAATTCAAACCATCGTCCAATGTGAGATATTCTTTTTAAAATATCAAATTGTTAAAAGAAATCAGAAAACCAAAACATAATTTTGCCTAAAATAATTTAGTTCGTACAATCTTTTATCTGTTAGTCCTGTCATTTTAAAGTTAAGGTCGAGAAATTTTGATGTCTAAATTTTTTTCATTTTCCTCCTATTGCATTTGCAATTCCATGTATTACCTAAAATTGTCATCATAACGCAATTTCAATGAAATACTGTCCGTTGGATCTAAGATTCATGGGCTCAAAAACACTTCTTATTGGAAATTCTCAATTCATGGAAAGGAATTGCCAAAGATGTTTCGGGCTTCAAATGCCAAACCTGTATTAATTTCGTGTCTTCCAAATGAAGGTTTCCCAAACGGCTGGGTTTTGCAATTTCTAGTCTGTTTTGTCATTCTTACCTTGAGTTCTACATGTTAACGTTCTTTGTGAGGAAAGAATTCATTGAGAAAAGCACTGTTCAAAATTTAATTCGAAATCTTCTCTCACATGGTATTTTCAAAAACTGATACTGAAAAGCTAATGATCATTGTTGGGTCTATTTCTCGAAGGAAACTGCGTGTTCCCAATAAACTTATGTTAAAAAACATGTTGGCTGAAATTTAGGCCTAAACAGAATTTCTTCTCCAGGCCATATCTGAGATGATGGTCCAATGTCATATATTTATAGTGATGGAGTGACCTGAAATTAAAATTTTCTCCATGCGATCACATTCTTTCGTTCGATACACAATTTTCAAATTAACCTGAGTTCAAACATATAATTTTTCTCCTAAAAATTATGAGTGTTAAAATGCAATGTTTCATAAAATCTTATAGGAGCAAAGCATTTAATGTCTCCCTTTCATTTTCTTCAAATATTCTGAGCAAGTGGTTGGGTAGAATACAGTACAGTGAAATGTCATATTTCAAGTGTGAAGGAACCATGTGAAATCAAAAATATCTTCCATGGTCTGATATCCTTTTCTCAAAGATCAAATTCCTGAAAGAAATGAGGGATTCAAAACTTAATTTTTGACGGAAATAGTTCAGTTAATACAACCTTATATTTTATAATGGCGCCATTTGTCATTAAGGTAAGTGGCAATTGAAATCTCTAAATTTCTTTACATTATCCTCATTCTTTAAATTATCCACATATCCTCATACTATTTAAAATTGTCATCATAATGCATTTTCAAGGAAATACTTTCCTTCAAATCTGGTATTCATTGTTCAAAAAACCACTTCTTACAGGAAAATCTGAATTATATAAGCGCTTTTGGCAAAGACATTTGTGGTTTTGTATGTCAAACCTGGATCAAATTCAAGGTTTCCAAATGTAGGTTTCCTAAACTGCTGGGCTTTGCAATTTCTAGTCTGTTTTGTCATTGTTTCTTGGAGTTCTACAAGTGAAGGTTCTTCGTGAGGTGATAAAACAATATGAATGGCACAGTGCAAATTCTAATTCAATATTTTATCTCACGTTCTATTTTCCAAAACTAATACGAAGAAGAAAAAGTTCATTGTTTAGTCTGTTTCTTGAAGGAAACTGTGGGTTCCTAACAAAATTAAGCTAAAAGTATATGGTTGCTGAAATTTAGGCCTAAGCAGAAGTTGTTCTGCAGTCCATATGTGAGAAAACTGTCAATAGTCATCTATATTTTGTGATATAGTGACCTCAAATTAAAATATTTTCAATGCCATCACAATATTTATTGGGATACACATGTTTGAAATCAAATCTGAAATCAAAGAAACAATTTTTGTTGTGAGAATGCTGAGTCAAAAAATAAAATTTTCCAAAGAAATTTACTGGATTTAGAGGGATTGGCAAAATTCGCGTTTTGGAATTTCTTGAATCATTCTCATTCTTAATTTCAAATTAAATAAATGCCCTAAAGTGATGTCACCATCATCCATTTTTAGAGAAATTCTATTTGCCTGTTGATCTGAGAGAGACTATGCTACACACTAGAATTGTGGCAAAAATTGTGAATTCTACGTCTGATTCTGAAAAAAAAATTTTTGTTCCTGGTGGAACCTGAGTTCTCTGAAAGGAGGGTCTGCCAAATTGTTCGGTATTGAAATTTCTGCTCTATTTTCTCATTTCCCATTCTACACCTTCCACAACAAGTGGTGGCACAATAATCATGAATAATGATCACTATTCATTCTATGTTCTGATAGAAAATATATAGGACTACAAGTCATCACATCAAGAAACTACAATCCTGAACATTTGGCCAAACCAGAAGCTGTATTCACTTAATTTCTTCTTATCTTGGAAAAATCAGACCTCTCCAGCACATTTCAAAATTGACACTATGCTGCCATAAAGCTTTTCGTGTGTAGTAATCTGAAGTTCAAATTTTCTCATTGTCTTCACATTCTTGCTTCAGAGACACAATTCTACAAATGAATCTGAGTTCAATCAAGCAATTATTCCCTTAATATATCAGAATACTAAAAGGCTATGTTGCAAATATGTCTTATTTGATCTAAAATTTAGGGAAAACTTTTGATGTATGAATTTCTCTACAGTTTCCTCATTCTCAGGTCAAAATTAAATTCATGACTGAAAATCATGTCATGACAATTTTTTCTTTGCAATTCTCTTTCTTTTCTAATCAGAGATTCCAGACGTAAAAATCAAATTGTGAGAGAAAGATCAAAAGACTATCACTTATTTTTTTTTAATTTTTGCAAGGTGAACGGGGTTAAGTGGCTTTCCCAAGGCCACACAGGTAGGTAATAATTAAGTGTTTCAGAACAGATTTTAATCCAGGTAATCCTGACTCCAGGGCCAGTGCTTTATCCGCTATGACACCTAGCCGCCCACATGACTGATTTCTCAAATGGAAGTCTCTGTTTCTTTAGGCAAATCGTTAGGAAATTTAGTTCTCTGAAGGAAATTCCACCACACTGTATGGTTGACAACTATGAAGTGTGTTTTCTCATTCCTCCATCTTTGCCTTCCAAACATGATGGCAGTATATGAGATAAATGCATCAAGGTAAATTCAAATTGGAAATATCATCTGACGTCCTTTGTTCCCAAAAATGCTTCAACAAAGGAAATTTAAAGTTAATCACTTTATTTCAGAAATTAATGTATATGTTCTTAAATATCTCACAAGTTCGATTTCTGTTTGTCTGATAACCATGTCATACCAAATCATTTGATTTCTCTCTTTCGTTTTCTTGGAGTGTTGTGAGTAAATAATTCAATATAAGACATGACAATATTATGTCCTATTGCTCCTGTGACGTAGCAGTCTGAATTCAAAACATCGTCCAATGTGAGATATTCTTTTTAAAATATCAAATTGTTAAAAGAAATCAGAAAACCAAAACATAATTTTGCCTAAAATAATTTAGTTCGTACAATCTTTTACCTGTTAATCGTGTCATTTTAAAGTTAAGGTCGAGAAATTTTGATGTCTAAATTTTGTTCTTTTTCCTCCTATTGCATTTGCAATTCCATGTATTACCTAAAATTGTCATTATAACGCAATTTCAATGAAATACTGTCCGTTGGATCTAAGATTCATGGGCTCAAAAACACTTCTTATTGGAAATTCTCAATTCATGGAAAGGAATTGCCAAAGATGTTTCGGGTTTCAAATGCCAAACCTGTATTAATTTCGTGTCTTCCAAATGAAGGTTTCCCAAACGGCTGGGTTTTGCAATTTCTAGTCTGTTTTGTCATTCTTACCTTGAGTTCTACATGTTAACGTTCTTTGTGAGGAAATAATTCATTGAGAAAAGCACTGTTCAAAATTTAATTCGAAATCTTCTCTCACATTGTATTTTCAAAAACTGATACTGAAAAGCTAATGATCATTGTTGGGTCTATTTCTCGAAGGAAACTGCGTGTTCCCAATAAACTTATGTTAAAAAACATGTTGGCTGAAATTTAGGCCTAAACAGAATTTCTTCTCCAGGCCATATCTGAGATGATGGTCCAATGTCATATAACTATAGTGATGGAGTGACCTGAAATTAAAATTTTCTCCATGCGATCACATTCTTTCGTTGGATACACAATTTTCAAATTGAACCTGAGTTCAAACATAATTTTTCTTCTAAAAATTATGAGTGTTAAAATGCAATGTTTCATAAAATCTTATAGGAGCAAAGCATTTAATGTCTCCCTTTCATTTTCTTCAAATATTCTGAGCAAATGGTTGGGTAGAATACAGTACAGTGAAATGTCATATTTCAAGTGTGAAGGAACCATGTGAAATCAAAAATATCTTCCATGGTCTGATATCCTTTTCTCAAAGATCAAATTCCTGAAAGAAATGAGGGATTCAAAACTTAATTTTTGACGGAAATAGTTGAGTTAATACAACCTTATATTTTATAATGGCGCCATTTGTCATTAAGGTAAGTGGCAATTGAAATCTCTAAATTTCTTTATATTATCCTCATTTTTTAAATTATCCACATATCCTCATACTATTTAAAATTGTCATCATAATGCATTTTCAAGGAAATACTTTCCCTCAAATCTGGTATTGATTGTTCAAAAAACCACTTCTTACAGGAAAATCTGAATTGTATAAGCGCTTTTGGCAAAGACATTTGTGGTTTTGTATGTCAAACCTGGATCAAATTCAAGGTTTCCAAATGTAGGTTTCCTAAACTGCTGGGCTTTGCAATTTCTAGTCTGTTTTGTCATTGTTTCTTGGAGTTCTACAAGTGAAGGTTCTTCGTGAGGTGATAAAACATTATGAATGGCACAGTGCAAATTCTAATTCAATATTTTATCTCACGTTCTATTTTCAAAAACTAATACGAAGAAGAAAAAGTTCATTGTTTAGTCTGTTTCTTGAAGGAAACTGTGGGTTCCTAACAAAATTAAGCTAAAAGTATATGGTTGCTGAAATTTAGGCCTAAGCAGAAGTTGTTCTGCAGTCCATATGTGAGAAAACTGTCAATAGTCATCTATATTTTGTGATATAGTGACCTCAAATTAAAATATTTTCAATGCCATCACAATATTTATTGGGATACACATGTTTGAAATCAAATCTGAAATCAAAGAAACAATTTTTGTTGTGAGAATGCTGAGTCAAAAAATAAAATTTTCCAAAACAATTTATTGGATTTAGAGGGATTGGCAAAATTCACGTTACTGAATTTCTTGAATCATTCTCATTTTTAATTTCAAATTAAATAAATGCCCTAAAGTGATGTCACCATCATCCATTTTTAGAGAATTTCTATTTGCCTGTTGATCTGAGACAGTCTATGCTACAAACTAGAACTGTGGCAAAAATTGTGAATTCTATATCTGATTTCCAAAAAAAAAATTTTGTTCCTAGAGGAACCATGAGTTCTCTGAAAGGAGGGTCTGCCAAATTGTTCGCTATGCAAATTTCTGCTCTATTTTCTCATTTCCCATTCTACACCTTCCACAACCGGTGGTGGTACAATAATCATGAATAATGATCACTATTCATTCTATGTTCTGATAGAAAATATGTAGGACTCGAAGTCTTCACATCAAGAAACTACATTGCTGAAAGTTTGGCAAAACCAGAAGCTGTATTCACTTAATTTCTTCTTATCTTGGTAAAATCAGACATTAAAATCCAGGACATTTCAATTTGACACTATGCTGTCATACAGCTTTTCTGATGTAATAATCTGAAGTTCTAATTTCCTCATTGTCTTCACATTCTTTTTTTCAGAGACAAAATTCTACAAATGAATCTGAGTTCAATCAAGCTATTTTTCCCATAATAACTCAGACTACTAAAAGGCTCTGTTGCGAATATGACTCATTTGAACTAAAGTTTAGGGAAAACTTTTGATGTATGAATTTCTCTACATTTTCCTCATTCTCAGGTCAAAAAGATCAGAAGACTATCACTTGTTTTTTTTTTTAATTTTTGCAAGGTGAACAGGGTTAAGTGGCTTTCCCAAGGCCACACAGGTAGGTAATTATTAAGTGTTTCAAAACAGATTTTAATCGAGGTAATCTTGACTAGAGGGCCAGTGCTTTATCCACTATGACACCTAGCCACCCCTATGAATGATTTCTCAAGTGAAATTCTCTGTTTCTTCCGCCATATTGTTAGGAAATTTAGTTCTCTGAAGGAAATTGCACCACATTGTATGGTTGAGAAATATGAAGTGTGTTTTCTCATTCCTCCATCATTGCATTCCTCATGTGTTGGCTGTATATGAGATAAATGCATCAAGGTAAATTCAAATTTAAAATCTCATCTGACATCCTTTCTTCCCAAACATGCTTCATCAAAGGAAATTTAAATTAATCATTTTATTTCAGGAATTAATGTATATGTTCATATATATTTCACAATTTCAATTTCTGTTTGTTTGATAACTATGTCATACCAAATCTTTTGATGTCTCCCTTTCTTTTTCTTGGAGTGTTGTGAGTAAACAGTTCAATATAAGACACGAAAATATGAAGTCATATTGCTCGTGTGATGTAGCAGTCTGAATTCAAAACATGTTCCATGGTGAGATATTCTTTTTTCCAATATCAAATTCTTCAAAGAATTCAGAAATCAAAAAGGTAATTTTTGCCTAAAATAATTGAGTTCCGACAATCTTATATCTGATAATCCTGTCATTTTGAAGTTAAGGTAGAAGGAAATTTTGATCTCTAAATTTGTTTTCATTTTCCTCCTATTGCATTTGCAACTCCATGTACTACTTAAAATTGTCATCATAATGCAATTTCAAGGAAATACTGTCCCTTGAATCTAAGATTCATTGCTCAAAACAACACTTCTCATTGGAAATTCACCATTCTATGAAAGGATTTGGCAAACATGTTTCACTTTCATTTTCTAAACCTGTATTAAATTCATGTCTTCCAAATTAAGGTTTCCCAAACTGCTTGGTTTTGCAATTTCTACTCTTTTTTCTCAATCTTACTTTGAGTTCTACAAGTGCAGGTCCTTTCTGAGGAGATAATACATTGAGAATGTCACAGTTCAAAATCTAATTTGAAATCTTATCTCACATTTTACTTTCAAAAACTGATACTGGAATGGTAATCGTCATTGTTGGGTCTATTCTTGAAGGAAACTGTGTGTTCCCAATAAACGTAAGTTAAAATAACATGTTTCCTGAAATTTAGGCCTAAACAGACTTTCTTCTCCAGTCTATATCTGAGATGATGGTCCAATGTCATATAACTATTGTGATGTAGTGAGCTCAATGCTTTCACATTCTTTCTTTGGATACACAATTTTCACATTGAATCTGAGTTCAAAGAAAAACTTTTTCTTCTAAAAATTCTGAGTGGTAAAATGCAATCTTTCAAAAAATCTTATAGGAGCAAAGCATTTAATGTCTCCCTTTAATTTTCTTCGAATATTCTGAGTAAACCGTTGAATAGAAAACATGACAGTAAAATGTCATATTTCAAATGTGAAGGATCCATGTGAATTCAAATAAAATCTTCCATGGTCTGATATCCTTTTCTCAAAGATCAAATTCCTAAAAGAAATCAGGGATTCAAAACTTAATTTTTACAGGGAATAATTTAGTTACTACAACCTTATATTTGATAACCGTGTTATTTGTCATTAAGGTAAGTGGAAATGCAAATCTCTAAATTTCTTTACATTATCCTCATTCTTTAAATTATCCTCCTATCCTCATACTATTTAAAATTCTCATCATAATGCATTTTTTTCGGGCGTCTTCATGGAATGGTTTATTATAATATCATCTCCCAGGGTGGGCAGCAATACATGAGATTAAAGCACAGGACAGAAACGCAAAGGCCTCTGGGATCAGCATGTGACATTGCATTGGTCAAGCGTAAACACCGGGGCCCGGGCTGGGGAGGAGTGGCTTGTCCACTCAGATTCTGCCATGGGTAGACAATCTGGGAGGGATTTCTTTCCTTTCCCTTCCCCCCCACCCCCTCTGCCCTTAATACATTAAGAATGAGATTCGTGCTTCTTGGAAGATGCCCAGCATTGGGTATTTTTTTTCTCCTCAAATTGAAAATAATAAAAAAAAACAAAAGAGAAAAAAACATTAAAAGCGGGAGAAGAAAGAAGAAAATGAGAAAGAGGCAGGCAGGATCCAGGAGAATGGGGGACAAGGGACCAAATCCGCCCCTTCCTCCCATTTCACTGCAGCTGCCCAAACCCTTTTGTCCTCACTGGGCTGACCCGTGAGAGGGACATGCCAAGATGGCCTCCTGGGTTGGACAGGAGGCGTGAGGGGCTAGTGGGGGTCTGGGAGGGCAGAGCAGGGAGGGGAGGAGCTGGGACAGGGCCAAGGTCATCTCCCTCTGGCTCAGAAGTTCTGATGGCTGCTCCTTTACCCCCCATTGTATTGGCTTGTCCAGTCCCATTTGGCAGCCAGAGATGCACAGTCTCCCCGGGTTGGGGCTTCAGTCCATAACGCATTTTCTTTTTTTTAATTTTAATTAACGATATTATTTGAGTTTTACAGTTTTCCCCCAATCTTGCTTCCCTCCCCCCCCAACCCCACAGATAGCACTCTGGCAGTCTTTACTTTGATTCCATGTTGTACCTTGATCCATATTGGGTGTGATGAGAGAGAAATGATATTCTTAAAGAGAACAGAATTCTCAGAGGTAACCAGATCAAACCATAAGACATCTGGATTTTTTTTCCGAATTAAAGGGAATAGTCCTTGTACTTTGTTCAAACTCCAAAGCTCATTATCTGGATAGAGATGGTACTCTCCTTTGCAGACAGCCAAAAATTGTTCCCGATTGTTGTGCTGATGGAATGAGCAAGTCCTTAAAGGTTGAACATCACTCCCATGTTGCTGTTAGGGTGTACAGTGTTTTTCTGGTTCTGCTCATCTCACTCAGCATCAGTTCATGCAAATCCCTCCAGGTTTCCCAGAAATCCCGTCCCTCCTGATTTCTAATAGAACAACAGTATTACATGACATACATATACCAGAGTTTGCTAAACCATTCCCCAATTGAAGGACATTTACTGGATTTCCAATATTTTGCCGCCACCAACAGGGCTGCTATAAATATTTTTGTACAAGTAATGTTTTTA
Organism: Macrotis lagotis; assembly: GCF_037893015.1. Lineage (NCBI taxonomy): Eukaryota > Metazoa > Chordata > Mammalia > Peramelemorphia > Peramelidae > Macrotis > Macrotis lagotis. The sequence goes on from NC_133666.1 coordinate 89,991,740, forward strand.
CCCTTTTTCCTCATCTCTTCAGGGTATAGACCCAGTAGTGGTATTGCTGGGTCAAAGGGTATGCACATTTTTGTTGCTCTTTGGGCATAGTTCCAAATAGCTCTCCAGAAGGGCTGGATGAGTTCACAACTCCACCAACAGTGTAATAGTGTCCCAGATTTCCCACATACCTTCCAACAATGATCATTATCCTTCCTGGTCATACTGGCCAATCTGAGAGGAGTGAGGTGGTACCTCAGCAAAGTTTTAATTTGCATTTCTCTAATAATTAATGATTTAGAGCATTTTTTCATATGGCTATGGATTGTTTTGACCTCCTTAACTGTAAATTGCCTTTGTATATGCTTTGACCATTTGTCAATTGGGGAATGGCTTTTTGTTTTAAAAATATGACTCAGTTCTCTGTATATTTTAGAAATGAGTCCTTTGTCAGAATCATTAGTTGTAAAGATTGCTTCCCAATTTACTACTTTTCTTTTGATTTTCATTACATTGGTTTTACATGTGCAAAACCTTTTTAATTTAATATAATCGAAATCATCTAATTGGTTTTTAGTGATATTCTCCAACTCTTCCTTAGTCACAAACTGTTCCCCTTTCCATAGATCTGACAGGTAGACTAGTCCTTGATGTTCTAATTTGCTTATAGTATTGTTTTTTATGTCTATGGCCTGTAACCATTTGGATCTTATCTTGGTAAAGGGTGTGAGGTGTTGGTCTAATCTAACTTTGCTAAAATTGCTAATTGTTTCCAGTAGTTTTTTAGATGATTCCTTGGGGTTCTCTAGGTAGACCATTGTGTCATCTGCGAACAGTGAGAGTTTTGTCTCTTCCTTCCCAATTCTAATTCCTTCAATTTCTTTTTCTTCTCTAATTGCTGATGCTAACATTTCAAATGCAATGTTGAATAGTAGTGGTGATAATGGCACCCTTGTTTAACCCCTGATCTTATTGGGAATGCTTCTAGCTTCTCCCCATTTAGTATAATGCTTGTTGATGGTTTCAGATAGATGCTGCTAATTATTTTAAGGAACAGTCCATTTATTCCTACATTCTCTAGTGTTTTTAATGGGAATGGATGCTGTATTTTGTCAAAAGCTTTTTCAGCATCTATTGATATGATCATATGGTTTCTGATAGGTTTGTTATTGATATAATTGAGTATACTAACAGTTTTCCTAATATTGAACCAACCCTGCATTCCTGGAATAAATCCTACTTCATCATAATGTGTTATCCTAGTGATGACTTGTAGTCATTTTGCTAAGATTTTATTTAGGATTTTTTCCTCTATATTCATCAGGGAAATAGGTCTGTAATTTTCTTTCTCTGTTTTAACTCTTCCTGGTTTAGGTAACAGTATCATATTGGTTTCATAGAAAGCGTTAGGCAGAGTTCCACCTTTCCCTATTTTTCCAAAGAGTTTATATAGGATTGGAACCAATTGTTCCTTAAATGCTTGGTAGAATTCAGTTGTGAATCCATCAGGCCCTGGAGATTGTTTTTTAGGAAGCTCACTAATGGCTTGTTGAATTTCTTTTTCTGAGATAGGGTTGTTCAGGTATTTAATCTCTTCTTCATTTAACCTGGGCAACTTATATTTTTGTAAATGTTCATCCATTTCACTTAGATTATCAAATTTATTGGCATAAAGTTGGGCAAAATAATTTCAAATTATTACTTTAATTTCCTCCTCATTGGTGGGGAGTTCACCTTTTTCATTTATAATACCAGCAATTTGGTTTTCTTCTTTCTTTTTTTAATCAAATTGACCAGAGGCTTATCAATTTTATTGGTTTTTTCATAATACCAACTTTTGGTTTTATTTATTAATTCAATAGTTTTTTGCTTTCAATTTTATTAATTTCTCCTTTGATTTTTAAAATTTCTAATTTGGTATTTGATTGGGGATTTTTGATTTGTTCTTTCTCTAATTTTTTAGTTGCATGTTTCATTCATTGATTTCCTCTTTCTCCAATTTATTCATATAAGCATTTAAAGCTATAATATATCCCCTGAGAATTGCTTTGAATGAATCCCATAGGTTTTGGTATGTTGTTTCATTATTATCATTACCTAGGATAAAATGGTTAATTATTTCTATAATTTGTTTTTTGGTCCACTCATTTTTTAAGATGAGGTTATTCAGTTTCAAATTTGCACTGAGTCTATATCTCCTTGGCCCAGTATTGCATCTGACTTTTATTGCATTGTGATCTGAGAAAGATGTATTCAATATTTCTGCCTTTTTGCAGTTGATCATTAGGTTTTTATGTCCTAGTACATGGTCAATTTTTGTATAAGTTCCATGTACTGCAGAGAAAAAGGTATATTCCTTCCTATCCCCATTCAGTTTCCTCCATAAGTCTACCATATCTAATTTTTCTAATAATCTATTTACCTCCCTAAATTCTTTCTTGTTTGTTTTATGATTTGATTTATCTAGATCTGATAGTGGGAGGTTGAGGTCTCCTACTAGTAGACTTTTGCTTTCTATGTCTTCCTGTAATTCTTTCAGCTTCTCCCCTAACAATTTGGGTGCTGTCCCACTGGGTGCATATATATTCAATATTGAAATGACTTTATTGTCTATGGTACCTTTTAGGAGGATAAAGTTTCCTTCCTTACCTCTTTTAATGCTATCTATTTTTGCTGCTGCTTTGTCTGAGATAAGGATTGCTACCCCTGCTTTTTTTACTTCAGCTGAAGCAAAATATATTTTGCTCCAATCTTTTACCTTTACTCTATATGTATCTCTCTGCTTCAAATGAGTTTCTTGTAAGCAGCATATTGTAGGATTTGGGTTTTTAATCCACTCTGCTATTTGCTTACATTTTAAGGGAGAGTTCATCCCATTCACATTTAAGGTTATGCTTACTAATTCTTTATTGCACTCTGTGCTATCTTCTCTCTGTTTGTATTTTCCCCCTTTCCCCCCTTTTATCCATATTCCCCAGTATTTTGTTTTTGAATACCACCCCCTTCAGTGTGTTTGCCCTCCTATATCACTCCCTCCCCTTTCTTTCCCCTTTCCCTGTTCCCTTCCCTTCCTTTAGTTATTTCCCCTTATTTCCTCCACTCCCCTTCCCTTTCTATTTCCCCCCTCCCCTTTTCCCCTTTTCCCCTTTTACTGCTTGAAAGGTTAGATGTTTTATAAGTTAACTGAGTATGTGTAGGTTGACTTTAAGCCAAGTCTGATGAGAAGAATATTCAGGTGTTTCTCTTCTACTCCCTTCTTCCCCTCTATTACCATAGGCTTTTTGTAACTCTTAGTGTAATGAGATTTGTCCCATTCAATACAATCCCTCCTCTTGTCTCTTTCCTGTCCCCATTTTTAGGGAGGTAGTGTATATTTTTAGATCATTTTATCTAAGTCATAGAAAATTCTGAGTGTCTGACCCTTCTAGTTCAGTATATTCTGTTGAATAGATTCCAAATTCCTGAGAGTTATTAGAGTCTTTCTCCCTGGTGGAGTTAAAGCCAGTTACATCCCATTAGATATCAGTCTCATGGATAGGTCACGGATGTCCAGCATTTCTGTCTAAGTATACTCTCTGTTAGAGTTAAATTTCTCAGGATTCTCAGGATTTATGAGAGTCTCTACCACCCCCCATGCTGGGATATATCCAGTTTCAACTTGTTGGATTGCATATTTTTCCTTTTACCGCGCCTCCCTTTCTTTAAATTCTCATGTGTCTCTTGAACCTCCTGTTTGATATCCAAATTTTCTGTTTAGCTCTGGTCTTTTCATCAGAATTTTTTGGAATTCTTCTATTTTCTTAAATGTCCATCTTTTTCCCTGGAAGAGAAGGCTCAGCTTTGCAGGAAAGTAGATTCTTGGCTGCATTCCAAGCTCCCGTGCTCTTCGAAATATCTCATTCCTGGCCCTTCGATCCCTTAAAGTTGATGTAGCCAGGTCCTGCGTGATCCTTACTGTGGCTCCTTGATATTTAAATTGTTTCTTTCTGGCTGCTTGCAGGATTTTCTCTTTTATCTGATAGTTCTGGAGTTTGGCCACAACATTCCTTGGTGTTTTCCTTTTAGGATCTTTTTCTGGTGGGGATTGATGCACTCATTCAATAACTACTTTGCCCTTCGATTCCATGATGTCAGGACAATTTTCCATCACTAGATCCTGTAATATTAAGTCCAGGCTTTTTTTCTCTTCAATGTTTTCAGTAAGTCCTATAATTTTCAGGTTTCCCCTCCTCGATCTATTCTTGAGGTCAGTGGTTTTATTGATGAGGTATTTCACATTTGCTTCTATTTTTTTCTATTTTTTTATTTTGTTTAACTGACTCTTGCTGTGTCGTGGAGTCATTAGTTTCTGTAGACTCCATTATTTTTTGGGGGGAGGAGTTTTCTTCATTAACCTTTCCCAATTGGTAGATTCTACTTTTTAAAGAGCTTTCCATTTGACTAATTGAGTTTTTGAGAGAATTAATTTATTTTTGCATTTGCTCATTTGAGGATCTGAGAGAATTATTCTCATTTTGCAAGGTATTAGTTGTCTCCCCCAAATTTTCCAGTTGATTTTTAAACTTCTTCCTTACTTCTTCAAGGAAGTCTTTCTGTGCTAGAGACTAGATTGTATTCTCCTCACATGTTCCAGGTCTCTCTGGGTTGGTGTCTTTCCCTTCCAGGAATTTTTCTATGGATCCACCTTTCCCCTGACCCTTCTTCATTATGCTAAGACCTTGAGTTGGGTGGGGCTGGTTCACCTGGGCTTGCGATCTTTAAAGGCTTTAATGAGTAAAGATTCTTTGGCTGGCCAGTAGGAGGTGCTAGTTTCCCTCTATGGGGTGTCTGTGACCTTGGTTGCAAAGCCTTCTCTCTTTGCTTGAGCGAGGGTATTGGAGTTATTGAATTATTTTGCCTTCAATCAATGGTGGGCTTTACCCTGGCCTGAGGTGATTCCTCAGCTGGGCTGGTTCTTTTGCTCACACACCTGGGCCTGCCAGTACTCAGCCAAGGCTACTGCGGGAGACAAATCCTGGGGTAGATTTTCCTCTCCTGGCTTTACTTTCTGGGTTTTCTGGTTTGGATTTCTTTTAAGAGGTTTTTTTTCATGTGATAGATGGGGAAGAGATCAGGAGACTTTAGAACTATGCCTGTCTTCTCTCCGCCATCTTGGCCCCCTCCAGGTGTTTTTTTTTTACCATAATGCATTTACAAGGAAATACTTTCCTTCAAATCTGGTATTCACTGCTCAAAAAAAACCACATCTTATAGGAAATCTGAATTATATAAGAGGTTTTGACACAGACATTTGTGGTTTTCTGTGTCAAACCTGGATCAAATTTGTGTCTTCCAAATGATGGTTTCCCAAGCTGCTGGGCTTTGCAAATTCTAGTCTGTTTTGTCATTCTTTCTTGGAGTTCTACAAGTGAAGATTCATTATGAGGTGATAAAACATTGAGAATGGCACAGTGCATATTCTATTTCACAATCTTATCTCACAATCTATTTTCAAAAACTAATACTAAGGAGGAAAAGTTCATTGTTCAGTCTGTTTCTTGAAGGAAACTGTGTGTTCCTAAAAAACAAGTTAAAAAAATATGGTTGCTAAAGTTTAGGCCGAAGCAAAAGTTGTTCTGCAGTCCATATATGAGATGACTGTCCATAGTCATATATCTTTTGTGATGCAGTGACCTCAAGTTAAAATATTCTCAATGCCATCACAATATTTTTGGGATACACAAGTTTGAAATCAAATCTGAGATGAAAAGATCAAACAAACAATTTTTCTTGTAAAAATACTGAGTTCTGAAAAGCAATTTTTCAAAAAATTTTATAGGATGTAAAGTTCTTGGCAAAATTGAGATTTCTGAATTTCTTTTATCATTCTCATTCTTAATTTCAAATAAAATTCACGCCCTAAAATCATGTCACCATAATTCTTTTTTAGTGCAATTCTATTTGTGTGCTGATCTGAGAGAGTCTTTGCTCCAAACTAGAATTGTGGCAAAAATTGTGAATTCTACCACCGATTTCTGAGAAGAAATTTTATGTTTCTTTTAGAAACTGAGGTCTCTGAAAGGAGGGTCTGCCAAATTGTTCGGTATGCAAATTTCTGCTCTATTTTCTCATTCCCCAGTCTTTACCTTCCACAACTGCTGGAGGTACAATAATCATGAATAATAATCACTATTCATTCTATTTATATATAACTAAAATTCTTCCACATCAAAAAACTTCATTGCTTATAGTCTGGTCAAACCAAAAGCTGTATTCACTTAATTTCTTCTTATCCTGGTAAAATCAGACTTCTCCAGTCCATATCTGAAGTGACAGAATGCATTCATGAAGCTTTTCTGATGTAGTAATGTGAAGTTCAAATTTCCTCATTGTCATCACATTCTTTTTTCAGAGACACAATTCTACTAATGAATCTGAGTTCAAACAAGCAATAATTCTCATAATATCTCAGAATATTAAAAGGCTATGTTGCAAATATGACTTATTTGAACTAAATTTTAGGAGAAACTTCTGATGTATGAATTTCCCTACAGTTTCCTCATTCTCAGGTCAAAATTAAATTCTTTACTGAAGATCATGTCATCACATTTTTTTCTGTGCAATTCTCTTTCTTTTCTAATCAGAGATTCCAGACTTAAAAATCAAATTGTGACAGAAAAATCTGAAGTCTATCACTTAGTTTTCTTTTTGGTTTTTCTAAGTTAAACGGGGTTAAGTGGCTTGCCCAAGGCCACACAGGTAGGTAATTATTAAGTGTCTGAGAGCAGATTTGAATCCTGGTACTCCTGACTCCAGGGCCGGTGCTTTATCCACTATGACACCTTGCAACCCCTATGACTGATTTCTCAAATGAAATTCTCTGTTTCTTCAGGCATATCATTAGGAAATTTAGTTCTCTGAAAGGAAATTGCACCACACTGTATGGTTTACAAATATGAAGTGTTTTTTTCTCATTCCTGCATCTTTGCATTCCATATATGATGGCAGTATATGAGATAAATTCATCAAGGTAAACTAAAATTTAAAATCTCATCTGACATCCTTTCTTCCCAAACATGGTTCACCAAAGGAAATTTAAAGTTAATCATTTTATTTCAGGAATTAATGTATATGTTCTTAAATATCTCCTAATTTCAATTTCTGTTTGTTTGATAACCATGTCATAACAAATCATTTGATGTCTCCCTTTACTTTTCTTGGAATGCTGTGAGTAAACAGTTCAATATAGGACATGACAGTATGAAGTCATTTTGCTCGTGTGATGTAGCAGTCAGAATTCAAAACATATTCCATGGTTAGATATTCTTTTTTCAAACATCAAATTCTTAAAAGAATTCAGAAATCAAAAAGGTAATTTTTACCTAAAATGGTTGAGTTCCTACAATCTTATGTCTGAAAATCGTGTCATTTTGAAGTTAAGGTAGAAGGAAATTTTGATCTCTAAATTTGTTCTCATTTTTCTCCTATTGCATTTCCAACTCCATGTACTACTTAAAATTGTCATCATAATGCAATTTCAAGAAAATGCCTTCCCTTGAATCCAAGATTCATTCCTCAAAAAACACTTCTTATAGGAAATTCTCAATTTTATGAAAGGATTTGGCAAAGATATTTCGGGTTTCATGTGACAGACGTGTATTAAATTCGTGTCTTCCAAATGAAGGTTTCCCAAATAGTTGGGTTTTGCACATTTCTAGACTGTTTTATCATTCTTTCTTTGAGTTCTAGAAGTGAAGGTTCTTTGAGAGGAGATAATACATTGAGAATGGCACATTTCAAAATCTAATTCAAAATCTATTCTCACATTTTATTTTCAAAAACTGATACTGAAAAGGTAATGACCATTGTTGCATCTGTTTATTGAAGGAAACCGCGTGTTCCCAATAAACCTAAGTTAAAATATCATGTTGGCTGAAATTTAGGCCTAAACAGAATTTCTTCTCCAGTCCATATCTGAGATGATGGTCCAATGTCATATAACTATTGTGATGGAGTGACCTGAAATTAAAATTTTCTCCATGCGATCACATTCTTTCGTTGGATACACAATTTTCAAATTGAACCTGAGTTCAAAAAACAATTTTTCTTCTAAAAATTCTGAGTGCTAAAATGCAATCTTTCAAAAAATCTTATAGGAGCAAAGCATTTAATTCCTCCCTTTCATTTTCTTTGAATATTCTGAGTAAATGGTTGAATGGAAAATATTACAGTAAAATGTCATATTTCAAATGTGAAGGAAACATGTGAATTCAGAAAAAATCTTTCATGGTCTCATATCCTTTTCTCAAAGATCAAATTACTAAAAGAAATTAGGGATTCAAAACTTAATTTTTGCTGGAAATAGTTGAGTTACTACAACCTTATATTTGATAATGGTGTCATTTGTCCTTAAGGTAAGTCGAAATTGAAATCTCTAAATTTCTTTACATTATCCTCATTCTTTAAATTATCCTCATATCCTGATACTATTTTAAATTGTCATCAACACTTAATAATTATCTAGCTGTGTGACTTTGGGCAAGTCACTTAACCTCATTGCCTTGTAAAAAACCCAAACCTAAAAAATTTTGTTTGGATTTGCTGTCATATTATTAAAAGAAAACAATTTTGCTCCTGGAAAACATTAAAATTGATTGAATATTTTTCCTTCTACCTCACTACACCTGGAAATAGTGTTGTATGGCATAAAGCTCTGAGGCTTGATATTTTAACCTTATAAAATACAACCCTTTTAAAATTAGTTTCTGTTCTGTTACTTTTTGTATGAACTTTGAGAAGTTCTTTTACTGTATTTGCAAATGTATAAAAAATTGTGATTAGTATTATTCACCCCTTCCAAGAAAAAAAAATTCTAAATATGATTGCTATGGTGGGGGGAGTATATAGGAAAAGAATTAATTTTTAAAAACTTTTGGAACTGTGAAAGAGAAGAAAATATCCGTTTCTTGAATCATCTTGATTCCAATGTGATACTGGATAAAACGTGAAACAACTAAATTTCTAGCATATGTTATATCAAAAAGACTAGGAAAATTGTGTATTGCTACAAACATGTTAGTACTTTTCAACTTTGAGGCTAAACTTGTTTTTTTTGGATGAGGAACTATGAATGTCTCAATAAGTTTAGGTATGCTGAGTCCTTCTTGACTTTGTTCCAAATTGTGAGGTTACAAATCAGTAGCACATATGTGTTCATTGCTATATTGCTGTATTGTTTTTTAAATGTTTGAAATATGCTTCACATTTATAGTGCCACACATAGTTATAAATACTTGACACAATTATCTTATTTGATTATCCCTACTCCATCCTGTCTTGGACTTACTGCGAGGAGAGGACATTATTGCTGAACATAAATTAGGTTGTTGGGAGAATCAGATAATTAGTTAATAAACAATTATTAAGCAATAGACTTTTATTAAATTCCAGGTAATGCATGGGACTGGGAATACAAAAAAACGAGAAAAGATAGCCTCTGCACTCAAAGAGTTTACATTCTAATTTTTTTCAATGGTGAGTTTTAATTCAAAGATAAAGGTGAAAGGGAGTACTGGAGGAATGGAAGAGAGCAGGAGAAATACTGTATTTCACCATGTATAAGATGCAACCACATTAGAAAAATTTGGGGTCTAAAAACTGGTAGCATATTATACAGGGGTTGTAGATTTTTTACTTGCATTTCCCTCTTTTACATGAATGAAAGAAAAACCTGTTAGAGTGAGAGAAAATTGTAGATTTTATTCATGAACATTGCAAGATACTGTTACCTCACCTGCCATGAGGAACAAGGTGGCCTTGGAACATCAGGTAATTTACAGTTTTCATAAATACTTCCCCCCTTGCTCTTGGATTTTCATAAGCTCCCAGAGTTTGAGTTACAATCTAAGCAATCCACCTATTCCATTACATGCCCTTAATATGATCCTCCCCACATCATACAACATATGATATGCTTATGAACCCCAATCATCACAAGGAGTGTGTGGGTTAATATTCAATTACCTAATTGCACAAACTCAGTTGCATTAGATTAAGATATTCAGTGAGGGGTTGAGAACTGGTTTGGGGTTTGCCGTTTCTGGAATGGGATTAGGATAACTCTCACAGGTTTATGATTGGCTGGGCTATTACTCCTTTGTAATTTATTCGCTAAGGGCTTCCCTCCACCCTGTGAAGACCAATACCCTACATTCTGCATACTATATTTTGCCACATTCTGCCCAGAAATGACTCAGAAAAGATTGTCATATAGTGCAGATTTCCAGTTCAAAGTGATCCAGTTTGCACAAGTGAATGGAAATTGTGCTGCTGAAATAAAGTTTGGTCCTCCTCCAACTGGGAAATCAATCCAAGACTGGCTATGGGAAGGAGAAACCCTACTGCAAAAGCCAAGGCAGAAGAAGGTCATGGAAAGTCAGCAAAATGGCCTGAGATAGAGAAAGCATTGAAGATATGGTTTGAAGAGCAAAGGGCCACTGGAATTCCTGTGTCCATAAAGATGTTTCACCAGGAGGCAAAAAGAATTGCTGATGAAAAAGAAGTTACTGATTTCAAAGGATTCAATTTGTGCTTCAGTTTATGAAATAGAATGGACTATGCATGTGTACATACATCAGACATGCCCAAAAGATACCTGCAAACTATGAGCAGAAAGTCCTTGAATTTCATGCTGAATAGAACTTGAATTCAATAACTTTATGTAATGCATTTATTTCATATTTCAGGCCCCCAAATTAAGATGTGTCTTATTGTAAAGGGTTAAAGTTAAGAATGCTGGCCATGAAGTTCTCTTGAGAAAACATAAGACCCAGATGTTTTCACAAGGTCAGAAAGCTATGATAACAGCAAATATCTGAGTGTGCTCTGTACTCAGGGAGGATCTCTGGTCCTTCTTTACTTAACCATTATCCTACCCCTTTGAAGATGATAGAAAAGAGAACATCTATTGTGAAAGAGGAAGCCTGGAAGTGATCTTTGAGTTATACTGTTTTGCATACCTAAAACAGACTGAAGGAGTGGTCTTACATGTATAAAAAAGGACTGTCTGCTTGCAAAGGCAGAGATGTAGTGGCCTGTTAATAAATCTTGTTATGCACCTCTCCTGTTTGAACTCTCATTATTAAACATGCTGGTTGAGTCCATTGGCACCACGGAGACCTTGGAAATAAGGTATGATGACCTGGCTGCCTAAAAGGAAAAGTCAAAGGACTTTTCATCTTATATTTGGGAAAATACAGTATGTTTGCACATAGTTTTACCTTTAACTGATTAAAAAGTTCTTGAGACTCCTCTGAAACTGAGAGGGTTTTTAGTATATTTCCACCCTGTGGAAGGTGTGGTTTTCAATGGATTAGAAGGAAAGTAGGAAACTGGGATGAAAAAAATTAAAGCAAATTTTTCTGATACATGCTTCATCTCAATTTTATAGACAAATGAACCAAATTTACTAAAATTTAGGTCATCCACTAACTGATAAATGATCAATGGATATGAGCAGGTGGTTTTCAGAAGAAGAAATCAAAGCTATTTGTAAATTTGAAAAAAAATCACCTAAAACACTATTAATTAGAAAAAAATGAAAACTAAAACAAATCTGAGGTACCAACTCACACCTATCAGAATGACTAATATAACAGAAAAGGAAAATGGCAAATGTTGGAGGGTATGTGGAAAATCTGGAATACTCTTAATAGAGTTGTGAACTAATATAACTATTATGAAGAACAATTTGGAACTATGCCCAAAAGGCTATAAAATCTTTGATCCAATAACATCACTACTAAATTTGTATTCTAAAGAGATCTGAGAAAAAGGAACATATGTAGAAAAATATTTATAACAGCTCCTTTTGTGGTGGCAAAGAATTGTAAATTAAGGGAATACCCATTAATTGGGGAATGACTGAACTTCTTAACTGTGATGGAATACTGTTGTGTTATAAAAAATGACATTTAAAAAACAAACAATTGCTCAATTGACAAATGGTCAAAGAATATGCAAAGTCAATTTACAGATGAGAAAATTAACTTGATCCACGGTCATATGAAAAATTGCACTAAATCACTACTTATTAGAGAAATGCAAATTAAAGCACCTCTGAGGTACCACTTCACACCTCTCAGACTGACCAATAGGGCTGGAAAGGACAATGATCTGTGTTGGAAGGAATGTGGGAAATTTGGGACACTAATACATTGTTTGTGGAGCTATGAACTCATCCGACCTTTCTGGAGAGCAATTTGGAATTACATCCAAAGGGGGGAAAATGTGCATACACTTTGATCCAGCAATACCACACTACTGGGTCTATACCCTGAAGACATCATGAAAAAGGGTAAAAATATCACTTTTGCAAAAAATATTCATAACAGCCTTGTTTGTAGTGGCAAAGAATTGGAAATTGAGTAAATATCCATCATTTGGAGAACGACTGAACAAAGTGTGGTATGTATATGTTATCGAACACTATTGTTCTATTAGAAACCAGGAGGGACAGGAAGTCAGGGAATCCTGGAATCATTTGCATGAACTGATGTTGAGTGAGATGAGCAGAATCAGAACTTTGTACACTCTAACAGAAACATGGGGGTGATGATCAGTCTTAATGGACTTGCTCATTCCATCCATACAAAAATCAGACACAGTTTTGGGATACCAGCTATGGAGAATACCATTTGTATCCAGAGAAAGAATTGTGGAATTTAAACAAAGACCAAAGCTTATTAACATAAATTAAAAAAACAATTTTTATGTAATCTTGCTATCTCTTATACTTTATGTTTCCCTCCCCCAATTTCTCTCTCATCACATTCAACTTAGATCAATGTATACCAATGTAAAGACTAACAGACTACCTTCTGTGGGGGGGTGGAGGGCAAGAGAGATTAGGGGAAAAATTGTCAAATTCAAAGATAAATAAATTAAAAATGACAAGTTAGATAGCTGCTGTTTTTTTAAGAAGGCAACGGGGTTAAGTGTCTTGCCCAAGGTCACACAGCTAGGTAATTATTAAGGGTCTGAGGTTGGATTTGAACTCACATCCTCCTCCAGAACTGGTGCTCTATCCATTGCATTACATAACTGCCCCCATAAGTGCTTATTTTTAAAGATTTAGAGATTGAAGACAAAACATTTAAAGCCATTGAAAAAAACAAAGGAATTTGCAGCTCTCTAGGATGTTAAAATTGCTCTGGATTTTGTTATGACAAAATGTTGTTACAAAGTACATTGGCCAAAAATTTGGCTTCATGAGGCCACATGGTGAGGCCCACAGTGCTCCATATGGATTAAAGAAATGCAAGAGAAAGGTCATTCTTCTGAATGGAAGACCTCAAGAAGCAAGGGAGATCAAAGGCGTGGTGCTTCCTGTTAAATATCCTTCTATGGTAGGCTAAACAGAGGGTGGCACTTGAGGAGTGATATTACACCTTAGATTAAGTATTCTCCTTCCTGTCCTGAGGTGTTGAACCTTGAAATTCAACATGCCATTTCCTCTCTCAGTCCAAAGCCAAGTGAAGGGGAAAATGGGGACAAGATAGACAGGACACAATCTACAGGGGCTCAGTTTACATCTCAAGAGCAGGGAACCACTACTCATTTAACAACAGTATTAAAGCTACATTCATAATTCTCTACATCATTTCTTTGTATCAGGATGATTTCCAAAACCTTGGAAAAACTTAGGAACTCAAGCAAAGTGAAGTAAGAAGAACCAGGAGAACCTTGTACATAGTAATAGAAAAACTGAGCTACTCAAGGCAGAAGCAGTCCTTTTTCTTCTCAACCACGGTCAGCTACATACGACCTCTGACTCCCCAGTGACCTTGTCGAAGGGACCCACAGTTGGCATTGATGTCGACACAACTTATTCCTGTGTGGGAGTTTTCCAACATGGGAAAGTAGAGATCATTGCTAATGACCAAGGAAACAGGACCACCCCAAGCTACGTTGCCTTCACTGACACAGAACGTTTAATTGGTGATGCTGCAAAGAATCAAGTTGCAATGAACCCTACTAATACAGTGTTTGATGCCAAACATCTGATTGGCCGAAGATTCAATGATGCAGTTGTTCAGTCAGACATGAAGCATTGGCCTTTCACAGTAGTGAATGATGCAGGCAGACCTAAGGTCCAAGTGGAGTACAAAGGGGAAACCAAACATTTCTACCCAGAAGTATCTTCAATAGTCTTGACTAAGATGAAAGAAATTGCTGAAGCTTACCTTGGGAAGACTGTCACAAATGCTGCCTATTTCAATGATTCCCAAAGTCAGGCCCCCAAAGATTCTGGAACCATGGCTGGTCTCAATGTGCTCCATATCATCAGTGAGTCTACTGTTGCTGCTATTGCTTATGACTTGGTCAAAAAAGTTGGTGCCAAGAGAAATTTGTTGATCTTTGACCTTGGAGGTGGTATTTTAGATGACTTCATTCTTATCACTGAAGATGGCACCTTTGAGGTCAAGTCCACAGAGAGGGACACCCACTTGAGTGGAGAGGACTTTGACAACTGCATGGTCAACCATATGTTCATGGCTTCATATTGCTGCCCTAGGTGAATGAATACTGGAAATAGCATAGACTATACTGAGATCTTTCAAGGTTAGAGAGGTCATAATAATGAGCCTCCAGAGGTTCAGTATGGCAAAATTTGTGGCCAGCTGATCCCAGTATGGATCAAAGCCCCAATGACCTGTTTGGGTTTCAGAGCTTTTCCCTCTAATCTCTGCAGAAGTGTGAGTGCAGCTGATTTCCCTTATGACCTATGAGAAATAAGGGAGGTAAGTAAGTCTCTGTAACTTAAAAGGCTTAAATGAACTTGAACTGTTTCCGAGACTGGATATAGATGATATCACTGGGAGAGCAGGGCCCTGGTGAATCTGTATAGATTTAGTATAGAGCTGGGTTCATTTTGAATCAATCCTCTAAGCCTAAGACATAAGTCCTTCTGAGTATAACACTTAAATGTCTGAGATTTCAGAAAGGAAAAATTAGAAAAAAGGAAAATTTTCTCTTTGGGGAACTGTACTTTATTATTCACTTGTGCAGAGAGAGATCAGAGGAAAAATCTAGATACCCAAGCCCACTACCACTGCCCTCATATGCTGTCCTATAAGTCCTTTTTTGTTCTTGCCCCTAATAGGCTACTCACAAAGCTATCTATGCAAAAGCAACTTGTCAGCCACTTCACCTTGGTTAAAGCGCTAATAGGGACAGGTTTTACAAATGCAAGTTGGCATGTTCTTTACAATTTATAGTCTAAGAGTACTTTTTATATTTCTGAGAGGTTAAATGATTTTTCTAGGGACACAAAATAAAGATGTAGGATTTGAACCCAGGTCTTCCTTGATCTGAGGCTGACTCTATCCATTATATTATGCTCTCTCTTACTTAGGCTTATTCTGTTTAAATATTCTAGTAGCTATGACCCTGTATTAAATGAAAATACAGGGTAATTTCCAGATCATGGTCCTGGCTATCAACTCACCTCTGACTCCTGTTTTTTTGTCTTACTTTCACATGTCCAAATACTCATTAAAACATATAATCATGCTCTTCTCACACAACATGTTCAATATTGATCTATGTTTAGCATGATTATAAATATAGAGCTAATATCTGATTGATTTCTGTCAGGGGGATGGGGAAGGGAAGGGAGGGAGGGAGGGAGAAAAATTGTAAAACTCAAAGCCTTGCAAAAAAATGACTGCTCAAAACTACATTTGCATGTAATTGGAAAAAATAAAATATTTAAACTTTTTAAATATATGTATTATACATATATATATATATATATATATATATATATATATATATATCATGCATCCATACATTTGTTAGTTTTACTTAGGCATCCACAGAAAAATAATTCATATTCACATACAAATAAATGTATTTTAACTAAAAATCTGAATGCTAAACAGTTTTTAGGACAAGAAAAAGCAAGTAACAAATTTGTAAATTGTGTTTCTGTTTGCACACCTTTTCCCAAATACAACCATACTTATTTAAGTTCTGATCTGATTACAAGATAAATTAATATTATTTGAATTTTAAAACATTTGAATGTTACCAGTTTTATATGTTATATTTACATTTTTATATTAGGATTTATCAATTATTTTTAAGGTCAAGATAAAATCTCTAAATTTTATGGCCTACTTTCCTCCTTACTTACTCTATATTCCTCTTACCATAGTAGCTAAGCTCATTTAATCCTCTCATGGAGGCTCTGCCCTACATAGGCCCTAGCATCAATCCTTGTCCTTGTTACCATATTAAAAGAAACAGAATGGTTGATCTGTGAGACCAAAAGAACAATATCTCTGGACAGGGCACTGGCCTCTGTCCCATTCTAATATTCCAGGAAACTATCAGATAAAAGCCTGCAGCATTCTTGGCTAGGATCCCAGGCCATACTAAAGCTGTATTGTAATTATAGAACTAATTATCCTGCCTGAAGTAAAGAAAGCAGATAGAGACCTCTTTCCAATGGAGCAGCAGTGGTCTGATATATCTGGGTGACTTTCCCTAAATATCTCCATGTTCAGTCAAATCATGTGTGTCCCTGGAGAAGTCTCACATACTAGGTGGTGCTAAGATACCTAAGGTCACAAACACAAAGAACATCAAGTGATTGAACCTTTACCACAAAGTCAGTGAAGGTAGTATCCTTGACAATATCTATGAATCATTCTCTGTTTTTGTTAAGTTAAAAATTTTTTGAATAATATTTTATTTATTCCCAATTACAAGTAAAACAATTTTTAACATTCATATTTTAAAATTTTATGAAGTGAGCAGAATCAAGAGAATATTGAACATATTAACAGCAATAGTGTGTGAGATGCTCATCTGTGTTGGACTTGGCTTCTCTTAGCAGTTCAGTGGTCAAAGCCAATTCTTGTGATAGAAAATGCTATCCACATTCAGAGAAAAAAACTATGAAGTCTGAATTAGACTAAAATACCTTATTTTCATTTTTTAAAAACTTACTTTTTTATTTTTTCTTTTTCTCATGTCTTTCCCCCTTTAGTTCTGATTCTTTTTTTCACAACATGACTAATATGGAAATATATTACACATGATTGCATATGTATAATCTATATCAGATTACTTGCTATTGTGAGAAGGGGGAGGAAAGAAAGGAGGTAGAAAAATGTGGATGTGGAACTCTAAAGCTTACAAAAAAATGAATGCTCAAAGCATCTTTGCATGTAAATAACAAAAACAAGATTACAAAAAATCTTTTTGAGTTTCAAATTCTCTATCTTCATTTCTCTATCTTAATTTCTCTACTCCCTCCCTCCCTGAGACTAGAAGCCATTTGGCATAGGTTTTGTAAGTGCAATCAGGCAAAACATATATTTTGAAAAATATTGTTCTATTTTCTAATCTTTTCAGTAGATTTGTTTTAAGATACTAGCAGCCATAGACCTAGAAGACTGACATCCCTAACTCTAAAGACTCTTAAGAAACATTGCATTAGTTAGTGGTTTGTGTATTCAAGGTCTTACTCTGACCTTGGATTCCAGTGCCTGGGTTTACTGCCTTGGTATGTAGAAACTGGACTTCCTGAACTGTCCCTGCTCTATCTAAACTAATCTTTTGGATTTGTATCACAGGCCTCCATGGTCTGAACTCTTTGCTTGGATTGCATTCTCTCAGGGTCTACTATTGCCCAATAGCCCTATTGCCACAACTTCGTGATGATTCCCATCTACCACCTTAGATCAACCTTCATTTTGTGCCAGTCATTCATTCAATGATCACATACCAGGCTCAGATTGATTATACACCCAAACTTTTCATTCTCATGAAGCTCTAACATTAAAGTTTTAATTAAAAATTGTATGCAATCAAAAGCTACACGTTTCAAGACTGGAACTTTTAAGACTGTTTCCTATTTTTACATAACCCAAGAATTAATGACTAGAGAATCATAGCATATTAAAGCTAGATGGGATACCTCAGGTATATGATTTAGTGAGAGGAGCACTGAGCTTTAGATCCATGCTCATCAACAACTTATTGATGTGATCTTGTTTTAGTTACTTCCTCTGGATTTTTCCTATATTTGAGAAAATATGGAGTTAAATCAGATGACTCTAGCCTAAAGCCTTCCACCTCTAAAACTTAGAGAGTTAATAGAGTTCTGAGTGGTTAGCTGATATATCTAAGGTCACAAAGCTGAAATGTGTGACTTGAACCTAAGTTGACTTTCTCCACTATATTTTGCTGTCTTTCACTAGTGCTTTTTCTGCTTCTGCTTCTCCTAGCTACGGTACTAGAATAGACTGTAGACCCAAGGCACCCGCCATATCATTGCCTCAGCTATCATCTCACCTCTGATCCTCATTAATTAAGGGGGATTAATCTGCTCTCAACAAAAGGTTGATAATTAGATCTTCATCAATTATTAATAATAAGGATAAGAACATCCAGCCAAGATGGCAGAGAGAAGACAGGCACAGTTCTAAATTCTCCTGATCTCTTCCCCATCTATCACATGAAACAAACCTCTTAAAAGAAATCTGACCCACAAAACCCAGAAAGAAAAGCCACGAGAAAGAACATCTACTTCAGGATTTGTCACCCGCAGCAGATTGGGCTGAGTACTGGCAGGTGAGTCTGGGCTCAGAGGGAAGATCAGCCCCGGGTCAGCCAGATTAACAGCTGAATTGGAACCGGGAGTGTGAGGGCCTGAGAGCTGGACCTGATGGATCAGCGGTGGGGCTGGACGAAAGGGGCTTGGTTCCGCAAGGAAGCAGAGGTGCTGGTGTTGGTGCTGTCCCCCTGGAGCCTGGGGACAGGGCTAGGGTAGAGTTCTGGTTCAGGAGAGCTGTGGACACCATCCTGGGCTCCTCTGGTCCCATTGCAGCTCAGAACTCCTCCCAAACAAACAAATGCAAAATACTTTTGCCTCAGGCCCAGGTGTGTGAGCAAAAGAACCAGCCCAGCTGAGGAATGACCTCAGGCCAGGGTAAATCCCAAAATTGATTGAAGGCAAAAGAATTCAATAGCTCCAATTCCACCCCTTAAGAAAATGGAGAAGGCCTCTCAACCAAGGTCACAGACACTCCAGAGAAAGCAACCAGCACCTCCTACTGGCAAGCCAGAAAAACTTCACTCAGTGAGTAAAGCCTTTAGCAATCCCAAGCCCAGGTGAACCAGCTGGCCCCCCCAACTCAAGGTCTTAGCATAATGAAGAAGGGTCAGTGGAAAGGTGGATCCATAGAAAAATTCCTGGAAGGGAAAGACCCTAACTTAGATAGACCTGGAACCTCTGAGGATAATACAATCTGGTCTCCAGCACAGAAAGATTTCCTTGAAGAAATAAGGAAGGAGCTTAAAAATTTGGGAGAGACAATTAATACCTTGCAACAAGAAAATAAAACCATAGAAAGTACAATTGACCAAACACAAAAGGAGAATAAATGTCTCAGGTCTTCAATTGGACAATTACAAAATGAGAACAATTCTCTCAGATCCTCAAATGAGCAAATGCAAAAAGAAATTAATTCTTTCAAAACCTCATTTGGTCAAATGGAAAGCTCTTTCAAAATTAGAATTGACCAATTTGAAAAGGAGTTGCAAAAGGTTAAAGAAGAAAACTCCTCCCCCCAAAAAAGAATAGAGTCTACAGAAACGAATGACTCCATGAGACAGCAAGAGTCAGTTAAACAAAATTAAAAAATAGAAAAAATACAAGCAAATGTAAAATACCTCATCAACAAAACAACTGACCTCGAGAATAGATCGAGAAAAGGCAACCTGAAAATTATAGGACTTCCTGAAAACATTGAAGAGAAAAAAAGCCTGGACTTAATATTACAGGATCTAGTGATGGAAAACTGCCATGATATCATGGAATCCGAGGGCAAAGTAGTTATTGAAAGAGTACATCCATCCGACCAAAAAAAGATCCTAAAATGGAAACACCAAGGAATGTTGTGGCCAAACTGCAGAACTATCAGATAAAAGAGAAAATCCTGCAAGCAGCCAGAAAGAAACAATTTAAATATCACGGAGCCACAGTAAGGATCACACAGGACCTGGCTGCATCAAC
This sequence comes from Macrotis lagotis, assembly GCF_037893015.1. Classification (NCBI taxonomy): domain Eukaryota; kingdom Metazoa; phylum Chordata; class Mammalia; order Peramelemorphia; family Peramelidae; genus Macrotis; species Macrotis lagotis. The sequence goes on from NC_133666.1 coordinate 90,011,787, forward strand.
TTTAAGGTACTGAAGGGCCTGGAATGAGATATTTCGAAGAACACAGGAGCTTGGAATGCAGCCAAGAATCTACTTTCCTGCAAAGCTGAGCCTTCTCTTCCAGGGAAAAAGATGGCCATTTAATGAAATGGAAGAATTCCAAAAATTTCTGATGAAAAGTCCAGAGCTAAACAGAAAATTTGGACATCAAAAAGGAGGTTCAACAGATGGATGAAAAAGTAAAAAAAGGGGGGGAGGTAAAAGGAAAAAAATGCAATCCAGTAATTGAAACTGGCTATATCCCAGCATGGGGGAAGAAAGATTCTCATAAATCTTGAGAAATTTAACTCTAACAGAGAGAATATAACTAGCCAGAAATGATGGACATTCATGACCTATCCATGAGACTGATATCTAATGGGATGTAACTGGCTTTAACTCCACAGGGGAGAAAGACTCTAATAACTCTCAGGAATTTTTACTCTATGCAATAGACTATACTGAACTAGAAGGGACAGACACTCAGAATTTTCTATGACTTGGACAAAATGATCTAAAAAGCACTACCTCCCTAAAAAGGGGGACAGGAAAGAGACAAGAGGAGGGAGGGTATTGAAGGGGATAAATCTCAAAAACCTATGGTAATAGGGGGGAAGAAGGGAGCAGAGGAGAAACACCTGAATCTTCTTCTCATCAGACTTGGCTTAAAGTCAACCTACACATACTCGGTTAACATATAAAACATCTAACCTTTCAAGTGTTAAAAGGTGAAAAGGGGAGGGGGGATGGAGAAAAGGAAGAGGAGTGGGGGGAAATAAGGGGAAATAACAAAAGGAAGGGAAGGGAAAAGGGGAAAAAGGGAAAGGGAAAGAAAGGGGAGGGTGTGATATAGGAGGGCAAACACACTGAAGGGGGTGGTATTCAGAAACAACATACTGAGGAAGATGGATAAAAGGGGGGAAAGGGGGAAAAATACAAACAGAGGGAAGACAGCACAGAGGGCAATAAAGAATTAGTAATCATAACCTTGAATGTGAATGGGATGAACTCTCCCTTAAAACATAAGCAAAGAGCAGAGTGGATTAAAAACGAGAATCCTACAATATGCTGCTTACAATAAACTCATTTGAAGCAGAGGGATACATATAGCGTAAAGGTACAAGGTTGGAGCAAAATATATTTTGCTTCAGCTGAAGTAAAAAAAGCAGGGTTAGCAATCCTTATCTCAGACAAAGCAGCAGCAAAAATAGATAGCATTAAAAGAGATAAGGAAGGAAACTTTATCCTCCTAAAAGGTACCATAGACAATAAAGTTATTTCAGTATTGAAGATATATGCACCCAGTGGGACAGCACCCAAATTCTTAGAGGAGAAGCTGAAAGAATTACAGGAAGACATAGACAGCAAAACTCTACTAGTGGGAGATCTCAACCTCCCACTATCAGATCTAGATAAATCGAATCATAAAACAAACAAGAAAGAAATTAGGGAGGTAAATAGATTGTTAGAAAAATTAGATATGGTAGACTTATGGAGGAAACTGAATGAGGATAGAAAGGAATATACCTTTTTCTCTGCAGTATATGGAACTTATACAAAACTTGATCATGTACTAGGACACGAAAACCTAATGATCAACTGCAGAAAGGCAGAAATAGAGACTACATCTTTCTCAGATCACAATGCAATAAAAGTCATATGCAATACTGGGCCAAGGAAATATAGACCCAGAACAAATTGGAAACTGAATAACCTCATTTTAAAAAATGAGTGGACCAAAAAAGCAAATTATAGAAAGAATTAACCATTTTATCCTAGATAATGATAATAATAAAACATCATACCCAAACCTATGGGTTTCATTCAAAGGAACTCTCAGGGGATATATTATAGCTCTATATGCTTGTATGAATAAATTGGAGAAAGAGGAAATCAATGAACTAAACATGCAACTAAAAAAATTTGAGAAAGAACAAATCAGAAATCCCCAATCAAATACCCAATTAGAAATTCTAAAAATTAAGGGAGTTATTAATAAAATCGAAAGCAAAAAAACTATTGAATTAATAAATAAAACCAAAAGTTGGTATTATGACAAAAACAATAAATTGATAAATCTCTGGTCAATTTGATTTAAAAAAAAGAAAGAAGAAAACCAAATTGCTAGTATCATAAATGAAAAAGTTGGACTCACCACAAATGAGGAAGAAATTAAAGTAATAATTCAAAATTTTTGGCCCAACTCTATGCCAATAAATTTGATAATCTAAGTATAATGGATGAATATTTACAAAAATATGAGTTGCCCAGGTTAAATAAAGAAGAGATTCAATACCTAAACAACCCTATCTCAGAAAAAGAAATTCAACAAGCCATTATTGAATTCCCTAAAAAAATCTCCAGGGCCTGATGGATTCACAAGTGAATTATGTAAGGAACAATTGGTTCCAATTCTATATAAACTCTTTGGAAAAACAGGGAAAGATGGAACTCTGCCTAACTCTTTCTATGAAACCAATATGGTACTGTTACCTAAACCAGGAAGAGTTAAAACAGAGAAAGAAAATTATAGACCTATCTCCCTGATGAATATAGATGCAAAAATCCTAAATAAAATCTTAGCAAAACAATTACAACAAGTCATCACTAGGATAATACATTATGATCAAGTAGGATTTATTCCAGGAATGTAAGGTTGGTTCAATATTAGGAAAACTGTTAGTATACTCGATTATATCAACAGCAAACCTATCAGAAATCATATGATCATATCAATAGATGCTGAAAAAACTTTTGACAAAATACAGCATCCATTCCTATTAAAATCACTAGAGAATATAGGAATAAATGGACTTTTCCTTAAAATAATTAGAAGTATCTATCTGAAACCATCAACATGCATTACATTCAATGGGGACAGACTACAGGCATTCCCAATAAGATCAGGGGTGAAACAAGGGTGCCCATTATCACCACTACTATTCAATATTGTTTCATGGGACTCTTCAGAATACAGTCTGGCCTAGATTCAAATGTAATTGGTAGATATATAGCCAAATAAATTTAAAAATACAATAAAACAGATGTTTTCTAAGTCAATATATACCCAAAGCCCAAAGGATAACTTATATATGATTTAATTGCCCACATTTCTATTTGAGATTGACACTTCTGCCTTACAATATTACCATATCAATTTTTTTTAATAATACTGCCAGTTGGTAGATATTATTTATCTTTTGCTGACCATAATTTTAATATGTGGTATAATTTTCTGAAATTTTCTTCTCTAAATTTTGATCTGTCACTTCTATCAGCAAAAAAAAATCTTACACATATATAGACAAATTATATATTACTATACTAATATGGTATGTACATTATAATTTGCAAATCTGGCATCAGACTTTTACTAGCTATTTGACGCTAAGCAAGTCACTTAACCTGTTTGCCTTAATTTCTTCATCTGTAAAATTAGCTGGAGAAGGAAATAACAAATCTCTCCATCTTCTTAGGCAAGAAAATCTCAAAGGAGGTCACAAAGAGCCAGATTCTACTAAAATGTAACAAAAACTAGAATTAAATAAAAATTTTGAATTTCTATGGAATAAGAATTAAATAGAATTTAAAATTGAAATGAAAAAGATGAGATAAAGACAAAATAAGCTTTACTTTAAAATAATTCTTATTTGCCCAAAGTATAAACCCTCTTTGTTCTCATGAAAATATTTATAATAATTTTTAATGAGAATGTGCCTTGATATAACATTTCATGATATAGAGCTTTGAAGATCAATATGAATTTGGATTTATTTCACTATTTGATTTAGTGGCTATCATAGTTGAAAAAATACCTCAAAAAGGTTTTATAGCTTCAAGTGTAAGAGGTGCATTTTTGGTTATGCTTACCAAATCATGATACTCACATTTCAATTTCAACCATCTGTGTTTCACTTGGTTTTGTGGAAATTCTGTTGATGAATTCCTATCATGGCAAGGTGAGGTAGAGAAGGGTGATCTCTAGAAATCATTAGTGGCAGAGCAAATGACAAATTTCCTGGGTAGATCAGGGTTTCCTAGTGATGGATCTTCGTTTTCATTTGCTTCTAAGCTGTCTTTTATATCCAAGGAGGTCTTGTGAGGAAGATCTTAGAGAATTCTGTGCTTTGTTACTTGAACCCCAAGCTCACTAGCAGCAGCAATTGTTAAGTCTGGCCTCTTTTTTGTTGCTACTGCTTTTCTTGATCCTCTCAGTTTCCTCTTGCTACAATTATTAGAGATTTGGTGACTGAAAGGGAAGGGCTAGAGAGGGAAGTAAAAAGCTCCAAGTCCTACCAGGTTTGCACTGCTTCAGTGAGGATGGGAAGAAAGTGAACTATAAATATGGGGGTGATGAAGAGAGAAGTTAGTGTGGGAGACCAGAGGGGAATGACCACCTCCTTGTCTGCCTACTTGCATAAAGAGGAGCACATAGGACAGACTACCTAACAGCACGAAATGGATTAATAAGAGAAGCAGAGATGAGCAGTGACTAGAAATATCTTGAATAACTCTTCTGTTCTCCTGGGTTTTATTTTCTTTCTATCCCCTAAAAATCATCTTGTGTACTTTGATTTTATTTGAAAGAGCTCTAACCTTTTTCTCTTACACATAATGTTTGCTGTTGATTTTAGATAGATCATGCTATTACTTTAGACAAATACTATTTTAAATAAATACTACTATGATAAGGAAAAAGCATTTTTCCCCTTATCTTTCTGGTGTTTTTCATTGAAACAAATACTGGATTTATCAAAGGATTTTTGAGTATCTACTGACATAATCATGTGGTTTAAAATTCTTTTTGCTTATGAATTATTATGCTTAAAGTTTTCCTTCCCTTTCCAACTCTTCATTATTTGTATAAATCCAACTGGCTCATGGTATTCTTTTTGATATGCTGTTTGTTGTAATCTTTTTACTTATTTCTTTTTTAATTAAAATTTCATTTTATTTTTCCAACTACATGGAATAGTAGCTTTTCAACATACATTCATTTGCAAATTCATGAATTCCACATTTTTCTAGCACCCTCCCTTCTCCCACTCTCCCCATGGTAGTATACAATCTGGTAAAAGTTTATTTATTTAATTTTTTTTTGTTTATAAGGGATAATAATATGGTTTTCTTGCTTGAATTTGTTTTTACCTTATTTTAGGAATGAAGACAATATTTCTCTCTGAGTTTGGACAAGTCCCTTGTTTTTTTTTTTACTTTTTCCTGTCCATCAGTTTATGTAATAATGAAATTTACATGTAAATTTATCTAGTGCTGAATTTTTTTCCACTTAGGAGGTCATTTATAGCTTATTCAACTTATTTTTCTGATGCTAGGTTATTTGAATTATCTATTTTTCCTGTTAATTTTTATATTTTATTTTTATTGATGTTTTTCCTTTTCATCTGTATTATCAGGGTTTTAGCTTTTTAATTGCTAAATTATTTTCTGAATTTTTACTTTTCATTTCTTCATATAAACAATTTAGTTTTACTCTTAAAATCACACTGGTTGTGTATTTTATAAGTTTTTAAAAGAAAAAGAAGTTAGTCTTTATTTTAGTTTAATTTTTATTTTTGTTTTAATTTGTTTACTTTCTGTTTTGTTAAGCTCATCTTGAAGAATTTCTACTTCAACTTTTTGTATAGTATATGCTTCAATTCAATTCATTTGACATATTAAGTGTCTTGACTTGGGCCACAAAGTCATTATGTTTCAGAAGAGTATTGCCAACTAATGTCTTTCTCAATTCCAAGGTGACTTTCTATCTACCACATTCCACTGAACTTCAGTGCCCATATAATTCTGCCTAGAAGAAATATTTTCTTACAAGTAATCTATTTAGCTTTATAATATCTTGTTTAAAAATCTTTTTATTTTATTTATCATATTCTTATTCTGACTTGTTAAAATATCCCATTTTCTAATTTTATGAGCTATTTCCTCTTGCAAGACTGTGAACTTTTCAGATGTAAATTTAATTGAAGACTTATCTGCATAGACATTATTTTGACATACTCTCATTTTGAACAGAATCTTTTTGCATAATGCAAAGCCTTTATTTATCTCTTTTGATCCTGCTCTGATTTAAAGTTAGACCAAATCAATGACACTCTCATGGCCTCAGACACTTAATAATTACTTAGCTTTGTGGCCTTGGGCAAGCCACTTAACCCAATTGCCTTGCAAAAAAAAAAAAAAACCTAAAAAAAAAAAGAAAAAAGGTATCAACCACTGAAAGACTTTTAGGCACTCTGATCAACATAATGACCCACAATTACAAAGAACTTATGATGAAATATGCTATTCATCTTTAGATAGATAAGTGACAGTTTCAGAGTGCAAAGTATCCATCCTTCCTTCATTCCTTCCTTCTCTTTCTTTCCTTCCTAAAATGGAAGTTTGTTTTGAATGACCATACATATTTGTAATGTGCTTTATATATCTTGTTTCTCAATGGTTAATGGAGGGATGGGGAAAGGAAGAGAATTTGAAGCTGAAAATAAACTAGGAAAAACCCAGAAGTTGATGGAACTTAGGAGCCAGAGAAAAGGAAAGAGGCATTGGATGCATCCACTAAAAATGCAATATATCAGGAAATGAAATGTCTTATTTGAGAAACAGCAAGACCAATCTCACTGTGGATCCCAGAATAAGTGGAAGGGAATAAGGTATGAGAAAATTGTTGGGGTAATCTTCTGGCTGAATCTTTAAAACTGTCCAAACTGAGATGATTACTGCTTTTCAGGCTGAGACTTTTTCCTGAATGGATTTTCTTGTTGCTTCTGGAGGGTGAAGATCACAATTACTCACAGCAAGGTGTTAGGAACTGAACCAGTGAACAGGGAATGATTTCTTTCCCCTGCTCTCCCTCCCTTACCTTAGCTCTAAGTTTCAAGTGTAAATGGTAAGTACCAAGAATTTTAGCTGCAGTCACCTTGGAGACAGAATTGCAGGCAGAGTGATACATCCATTCAACCTGACAGGGTAACTAGGAGATCCCTGGGACTCTAGTCTTAGGAAGATTTTGGAATTGGAACTGAGAGTGTGCTCTATAGGGACTGAATAAACTATGAACATTTCCCTTCCCAGGCAGTGCTAGAGGGAAAGAAGGATTGAGCCCAATATATTGAGGAAGTAAGTTTGCACATTTTTTATTATTCCTTTATAAGGAACTACTATTCTTTTAAGTTATTCTTTTAAAAAGCTTATATGACTTTTAAATGGCTAAACAGAGCTGAGGTGAGGGTGGGGGGAAGTCAGGGACAATATCTAAGGGACCTGAAATCAATGCTGGTGATATTAGATCCCTGCCAATTCCCTGGATTGTTACTGGAGATCCCTGGGGGACAGGTGAGAAATGTAATGTACCCAGCCTTCTAAGTAGATTGGGATCAGGGTATTACATATATTTGCATGGAGGCAATAAGGAGCCTCTGGAATTTGTGGAATAGGGGAGTAATGTGGTCAGATCTGAGCTTTAAGAAGATTACTATTTGGAGCTGTGAACTCGTCCAACATTTCTGGAAAGAAATTTGGAACTATGCCCAAAGGGCAACAAAAATGTGCAAACCCTCTGATCCAGCAATACCACTACTGGGTCTATACCCTGAAAAGATGAGGAAAAGGTGTAAAAACATCACTTGTACAAAAATATTCATAGCAGCCCTGTTTGTGGTGGCAAAGAATTGGAAATCAAGTAAATGACTTTCAGTTGGGGAATGGCTTAGCAAACTGTGGTATATGTAGGTCATGGAACACTATTGTTCTATTATAAATGAGGAAGGATGGGAAATCAGGGAATCCTGGAGGAATCTGCATGAACTGATGCTGAGTAAGATGAGCAGAACCAGAAAAACATTATACACTCTAACAACAACATGGGGGTGATGGTCAGCCTTGGTGGACACATTCATTTCTTCAGTGCAACAATCAGGGACAATTTTGGGCTGTCTGCAATGGAGAATACCATCTATAACCAGATAAAGAACTGTGGAGTTTGAACAAAGTTCCAGGACTATTCCCTTTAATTTAGGAAAAAAAACTGATATCTTATTGTCTGATCTTGTTATCTCTTATACTTTATGTTTTTTCCCCTTCTGGATATGATTTCTTGCTCATCACACTCAATTTTGATTAAAGTACAACATAAAAACAATGTAATGACTGACAAGTTGCTTTCTGTGGGGGGGGAGTAAGATGGGGGGGAATTCGTAAAACTCAAAATAAATAAAATCTTTAATTTTAAAAAAAAACTGAAATGTCTCTACCTCTAGACTTTGCCTTTAAAAAAGGAAAGCACCCATTCCAAAAAAAAAGATTACCATGGGTAGCTAGGTGTCACAGTGGATAGAACAATGGCACTGGAGTCAGGAGAACCTGAGTTCAAATCCAATCACAATTGCTTGACATTTACTAGCTGTGTGACCTTGGGCAAGTCACTTAATCCCATTGCCTTCCAAAAGCAGGGGGTAAAAATCACCATGATAGCTCAGTGGGAGAACGGAATGAAATAGGGAAAAATCTTGAGGCAGGAAAAACAACTAGCAATCTATTGTAATGTTCCAGGCATGAGAATAAAATGAGAGCCTCTACTGAGTTTGATATGATTCAGCTTCTCCAGTAATATAGTCAAAGAATAAATGCCTTCATATTTAAAATATCAACAGTAAGTTTGCTGAGGGTCTAAATCCTGTGATTTGTACTATCCTCTGTCTCCTTTGCCCACCATTCTGCCAACAGCATTGAAGAAGCCAAAAGGGATAATATAGGAATTGAGGCCCTTTTCTCTTCTCTTCTGTTTCTTGAGTTGTCATTACCACCAAAAATTTTCATCACCATATTGCTATTTATGGGATTTGGGGTAACCAAAGAAGGATAGAATTTGGGGACAATTGAAAAGTAAAATAATTTGTGTGCTCTCTGGGATTTTAAAACTGCTCAGGATTTTATTATAAAATACAGCAAAATAAACAGGTTAAAAAACTTTTCCTCTCAAAGGGTCAACAAGCACTTTCTGACAGAGTAAATAACAAAAAGCTAGGTATTGTTGCTTGGTAGATAAAGGATGAGACAGAGAGAGGGAAATAGGGAAAGATAGTCAGAGAGAGCTGTCTGGGCCAGAGAGAGGTAGAGAGAGAGAGAGAGAGAGAGAGAGAGAGAGAGAGAGAGAGAGAGAGAGAGACAACCCCAGGCATGTGGCTTGGGCCCCATGGTGAACCACCAGGGCCTAGCATGGGAGCACATGACCTAGGAAGGAAAGAGAGATGTAGACATCCTGCAGGATCAGAAGATAAAATCAAGTGGAAAAGGAAGAGGCCAGAAGGGCTGGTGCTTCCTGTTAAATACCTTGTGGTAGGTTGGGCAAGGGAAATCCCTTCCCCCTTACTTGACCAGAACCCAGGTGGAAAGCTGGGGACTAGGAATGAGGAAACAGGATATAAATTTTACATGAAACAATGGAACAATAGGAGTCAATTTACATCTCAGGATCAAAGAACTTTCCATAACCTTAACAAGGTTCCCAGATTTTAACAATATTAAAAGATTATAGATTTTGTTTCTGCTACATTCATAATTTTCTACATCAATATGACCAAACAGTTAGTGAAGTGTCTCTCTGTAATTAGTGAGGATGGCACTCTGGAAATAGACAGTCTATTCCCAGGGCCATTCTTGGGAACTTTTCCAGCATCTATCAACATAGCCTTTGGCAACCCAGTGTCACTTTCATGCCATACTGAGGCATCAGAGTAGGACTTTGTAATATATCAAACAAGAGAAAAAAATTAAAAACATGGATTACAGGGTTAGATACTAAGAAAGTCTTTGACAAATTATAGTAGTTATTTTTAAATGAACAAATATAAGAATTAAAGTATCTTTAATATTTTGAAATCAGAAATTATATTTAATGGAGAATCAATGAAGATTTTCCACACAAATATAAACAAAATGGGGGTGTTCATTTTTGCCACTTCTGATATAGAAATTAGTGTGAGTGCTGGCAGAATACTAATGTACTTGATCCCTTTCCACCCACTAGTGTTTGTTGTTGTATCTTTGATGTGTATCAAAGCTGCATGAAAAATCGTCATGGCAGGAACATGTGGAAAGGATCAACAAAGAGCAGTTTGAGTATTTTATCTTCAGCCCTAGAAAATGGCAGAATGAGATGCAGATAACTTCAGAAGGAATGTTGTCTTCCCTTGAGATTGCAAAGAAATAAAAAAATGTCAACCACCTTAGTCTAGATAGTCAAGAAAACCCTTGGTAGAGAAGTGTGTCATGGCAACTGTCTAAACAGCCCTCAAGAGCCACCTAGTTAGAATCCAGAGGCAAATTTGTGTTTCCAGGAAATTCTCAGTGTAGGCCATGTGCCAAGTGAAAAGACTAGATCAAAGAATGTGATGTGCTTGGACCACCTGATATGTGGTCCAGCTAGTCTGATTCTAAGAGAATAATAGCATTTGTCTGAGGCTTATTATTTCATTTGTTTCTCATAGCAACCCTAGGAGATGCAGGTTAATGTTATGGCCATTTTACAATTGAGGAAACTGAGGCAGATAGAGATTAAGTAATATACCCAGGGTCACACAGCTAGTAAGCCCAAAGTCTGGATTTGAACTCACATCTTCCTGACTCCAGGACTGGCACTGTCAAGTTAGAAGCAAGAAAGAAGCATTACTGTAGTAAAACACCTATGCACAAGATGTTTGCTGATCATCCTTATGGAAGAAGCTGTGACTATGGAGGTTTTGACAATGAAATCTGTGATTTCATTAGTATAAAATGTTTCCTCTACTAGCTGGAATCAGAAGTGAAGGGAATCAGAGAGTAGCTACTGAGAGGTCAAGTGACTTTCCCAGGATGATACAGTGAATACGGTCTTGCTCTCTCTCCACAGTGGAGAGACTATTCTAATCACACAACATTTACAGTGACTTTTGTTGGAAGGGCTGAAAGACCAACAAATAGAAAAAAAGGGAAGAATATAAATAGCCAGGAGTTGAGGGCCTTTCTCTTCTTCAATGCCGTCATAGAGGTTTTTCATCTTTTGAGAGCGCCAAGAAAACTATGGCTGCCACATTGGCTTCAATAGTGCCTGGTTTACTTAACATTATACACAATGTATGAAAAGACATGTCTTATTTAAAACTGCAAACTCTATTCTTCAGTGAATTAATTGACATTGCTTGCTGAAAATGTATCAAGAAGATGCTGTAACTCCTTAAAGCAAAGACCAAATTGTCCTTCTCCTGAAAAAAACATGGCTCAAGGTCAATTGGCAGTGGTCAATTATTTAGAAATAAAAGAACTCTCTGAGAAGTTCAGTTTCTGCTGGTAGTTTATTCTAGCTACTTACCAACATAATCACTGCCTATCATTATTTGCTTTAAGCTTCTGGGAAAATCCTTCCTTGCTTCCGAAATTGCAATATTGCTCATCTCAGTTGATTTTTTTCGTAACATTTTAGTTCCTAGCACAAGAGACAAAAGATTTCAGCTTTTTGGAAACCATTTTGATTCTCTGCTCACCATCCCATCTAGCCAATCACTACCTTAGAATCATTGAGAATTGAAAAATTGAAACATCTGTGGCATGTATCAGAAATAACTCATTTTTAGTCAGCATTTGTACCCATTTCAGAGGATAACTTTCTATTTGCAACTCTCCACTTGCCATCTGGGAACTGCCAGTCCCCATAAGCTGGTGTACCAAAACCTTTTGTACTATTGAAATAGGTCATGAAGATTTATCATCTCAAGGTCTAGAAGAATCAGAGAACTCTTTCATTTCCAAAAATAATAAGGAAGCATGGGACTCTAGCTTCAAATCCTCCTGAGACCTCTCCATTGAATATCCCAAAAAAAATCAATAGGATACAATCAATCAATCAATGACATTTATTAAATGCCTACTGATGATGATGATGATGATATATAAAAGAACAAGTGATAGTCCTTGCCTTCAAAGACCTTACAGTCTAATATGGAAGAAAATGGGCCAATTGCCAGTCACCTGTAGGATAAAAAGGAGTAAAATGGTTTAGAGGGAGAGATAATGAGCTCCATTTTTGGACATTTAGTTTAGGAACATCCAATTTGAGATATCTCTGGAATAGTTAGGTGGCCCAGTGGATACAGCACCAAGCCTGGAGTCAGGAGGACCTGAGTTCAAATCAGACATTTGATACTGATTGTGTGATCCTGTGCAAGTCATTTAACCTCATTGTCTCACCAAAAAAAAAATTAAAAAAAAAAAGAAAAGATGTCTGGAAGACATTTGGCAATGTGAGATTGGAAGTCAGAAGAAAAATTGGGAAAGAATAAGTAGATTAGAGAATCATCAGCAGAGAGATAGTAATTAAATCTGTGGGAGCTGATGAGATCAACACATGAAGGAAGTAATATAACTAGAGAAGAGGAGAGGGCCTAGGACAGAACTTTTAAGGAGGTAAGAGCCCTTGATCTGGATGAGAAAAGGAGACTGAGAAGAAGAAGTCAGATAGATAGAAGGAGAATCAGGAGAGAACGATTTCTTAAAAACCTAGTGGGAAAGGAGTATTAATGAGGAGAAGGTAATCAACATAGTGTCAAATGCTGCAGAGAGATCAAGAGAATGACGATTGAGAAAAGGTCACTCGATTATCATCTACATCAGTTCAGTGTGAATGATCTCTTTCTTTCCTGCCTGAGTGATGTGATTTGGTTATTACAAAATCATTTATGTATAAGGCAAGAAAATAATATGGAAAAGAGTATCTGATCAATTCCCACTTTTCAGTTATTTCCGCCATATCCCCAAAGTAACTTAATTTTGTATGGTAAAAGGACTAGTCATCAAAACACCATACCTCAAAACACCACACCTTTCCCGCTAATGATTGCTTTGTGGAGATCATTGTGAGAGCCCTGAGATAGCCCACTTAGCTTTTGCCGTTCCTGCTCTTGGTGAATTTACAACTTCAGTTCAACCTTCTCCTGACCACTGTACAGAATCCAGAGGAATCACTAGTTTGATTTTTAGAGAAGACATTCAAGCAGCCATTTCAACATGCATTTATTCATCATCTGAGGGGTAAGGAGTTAATTCACTATTATCTGTCACTCTACATTAGGACCCAAGTTAATAGTAGTACACAGAGGACAACTACGACTCAAAAATTTCCTTCCCTAAAGATTTGGCAGTTGTTTGGGGCATTTCTGAGTCATATTCTTTACCATCACCATCCTCATCATCTCCACAATCCTCACAAGACCAAAAAAGGAGTCCTGAATAGCTAAGTATTCTGTTATTTAAAAATTATTGCCCAGCTTCCAAGTTTAAAAGTCTATAATGGGCATGGAGTAGAATGTGGGGAGATGACTTATCTACAAGTTGTAACTAGGATGGTACTTGGAGAACTGCCCATGTGTTTAGATATTTAGAAGTGAACTAAGAATAAAAGCTTGCCCATCTTTACCTCCCATTGTATGAACAGGAGTGCTGACTGTATTTACTGGAACCATATGGAAAATAGTCAAAAATAATACCAAACTCCTCTGCTTCTGCTACCTGTTCAGTGTCAAGCAAAACTTTATGACTTATTCTTTGGTTATTTTTTTTGTTCCTGCAAGATAATGGTGTTAAGTGACTTGCCCAAGGTCATACAGCTAGGTAATTATAAAGTGTCTGAGGTTGGATTTGAACGTAGGTCATCCTGACTCCAGGGCCGGTGCTCTATCCACTGCACCAATTAACTGCACCCTATTCTTTGGTTATATTTTATCTATTCATTTATTCCAATGAACATATATGGCTGACCCGGATTCAAGGATATACTAGGAAATGTTTACCAATCAGCAAATCCTCAGTTCTCAATTTTTTTTTTGGACAACAAATTTTTAAGTTTACAGTGCATCACTTTGTTAAGGCTAGACAATCTTCACAACATAAATCAAGTCCTGACTTGTATCATTTTGCCTGTTTCTGAAATGTAAACATTCACACTGAAAATTTAACAGCTGGAGGCAGTTGCCTGGGTGACTTTGGGGAAGTCACTTAACCCCACTGCCTTGTAAAAAAAAGAGAGGATTTAACAGTTGTCTCTTTCTCTGAAATAAACTACCTCCAGCACACTCTAGTCTGATCAGATATGTGTGTTTTAATGGGTACAACAAATTAAAAGCATGGTGTCAGATGATATAGGCTTAAAGAGATTTTACTTCATAGCAAGTAAATGACTTTTAGAACCTTGTCTTTCCAGCATCAATATTTGAGAACTAATGTTGATTTTATCTTTTATTAACAACAATCCAATAAATTTTCGAACCAGAAGAGAACCTTAAAAAGGGAGTCCAATACTTTTCAACCTCAAGACATAAATAATCAGAGACTATTGGAAACTGATGTGTTGTGAATGGAAAAATAGCCACTCCAGTTTACCTATAAAAATGAGAACAAAATGTACAGAAGGGCAAATTTAGGTTCAAGGTCAGGAAAAGCTTCTGACTAATAATTAAAATTAATCAAATATGGTGGCAACTAGGTGGCACAGTGAATAGAGCACCGGCCCTGGAGTCAGGAGTACCTGAGTTCAAAACCAGCCTCAGACACTTCATTATTGCTTAGCTGTGTGGCCTTGGACAAGCTGCTTAACCCCATTGCCTTGCAAAAAAATAATCAAATACAGAAAGAGCTGCTACAGGAAGTGGGAGATTCATCCTCATTAGAGGTCTTCTAGCAAACAGTGAGTGGTCACTTTTTGGGTAATGCTTTAGGATTCAATCTTCTCCTCCCCTCATTAAATCACAGTTTCTCAAACTTTTGTATGTTATGAAATAGTTGGCAGTCTGATGAAGTCAAGGGATTCCTTTAAATAGAGATTTTAAATAATTTGGGGAATTGCTAAACTTAAGTGAAAATAAAGATGTAATTTTTTTTACTAATCAAATACATGTCTTGAAGTCAGGTCACAGGTCAAAAATATTGAGATTCCAATGAATTCAAACTCAATTCCTCCAATTCAAATGAAAATATTTATTTTGAGGTCCAGACTCCCCAAGACCAAGTTGCTCTTACAAATGTAGATAGCAATTCAGCTGAAGAGAAACTGACCTTCTAAGCGGCAGAAAGATAAGATAATCAAGGACATTAGATGAGGGACTGAAGCTCAAAAATCCTTTCAGGGTAAGATGAGGATTTATTACAGTATTCACCTACGACAACAAAACAATGACCCTTAACTTTTATATTTCCAATAAATACATATATGTCTACATTTTGAGGTAGTGGTATCTCTTTTTTAAGGTATTGGAGGTCTAATTTGTCCCAATTTTGGAAGAGACAATCTAATGGGGCATCCCATGGTAAAAGGGGAAGATCTCATTGTGCTGTAAGCCCAGAATAACTCTACCTTCTCTTTTACTAGCTACCCACTTCCATATGTTCCATACACCCAGGAAGGAAAGAGCCCAGGGTTCTTAAGCAGGGCATGACACTAGAAAGAATCTACCAAGTGCAGAGAGACCCAAAAAGCTACACCCAGCATATCCACCTGGTTGCTGGAGTGCCAGTTGTGTGAAGGGAAGGAGTTTACCTTGTGTTGGAGAGATTTGGAGTTAGAGAAATCCCCATAGAGGGTCACCAAACATGTTGAGGTTCAGGACACAGGTTATCTCTAAAAAGAATTAAGACTCAGACTTCTCCAGTTTAAATTAAGGCATTTATTTTGGGGATCACATTCTCCAAGAGCAGGCTGGTCTCGCAAATGGAGAAAGCAACTCAAGTGAGGACAGGATGAGGTTTTAAGGGGGTAGAAAGAAAACGTAATCAGGGATATGTTGATGGGTGACTTACTGCTTTTAGGCTAGGAAAAGTATTGCTTGTCTTGTTAATAGAGAGTTTGTCTTGTGTCTAGGGGCAGGAATTTTCTGAGTCCTGGTCAGAGGTAAGATACTTCTTTGAGATTCAATTACCTTATTATATGAACCTCCTTTTTAGGAATTCCTGGATTAAACTTCACTGGTTCTGCCCACTATAACAACATCAAATGGTTTCATTAAGTTGTCCTTTTTCACTATTCTGATCTGATATCATGTGATTAGTATTGATGGACCTGAGGAATTCAGAGAGGGAAAGTGGGAGTTTATAATAGTAATTGAACAGGTACTTAACTCAAACTAGATTTAAATAACCATTAAGTCTTTCTAATGTTCAAAAAGCAATGTGTGGTCTGGGTAGGTATCAGTGGTTGATAAGCTCTCAGTTCTTGAACAGGTGTCAGGTGAGTGGTTGAGGCATATGGTTCATGAGACAAGATTCATGATCTCAATGCCATTACCATCAAGGATCATAACCCTTTACTACTATTAATACCAAATCTTATGGACTAGTTGTAAAGAGCACTGATATTCATCAAAATGGGACACCAGGGAATACATAATCTGGTCTAGTTCCATAATGGGGTAATGAGCAGAAGACATCATTCAGTAGCCTTATTAATATTGAAAATTTTCAGTCTCGTGAATTTGGCATTTCATAACCTGCTAGAACAAGTAGTAGTACTCCATAATAAACTGCTGATATCCTAACAAACATGTTAAATTGTCCTGAATTCTCTAGCACTTACTCCATGACAACTAATAACAATAGTTAGCATTTGCAAAGTACGCTAAGGTTTGCAAATCATTTTATATATTATCATTTCATTTGGTCCTCATAACAACCATGGACGGTAGGTATCAATTTTAGAGGACAATTTGTCCTTAGAGCACATAACTAGTTGATGAGGAAGGGCATGGATCCATGCAAGGGAAAGGCTAGACTACAGTACAGGACCTCACTTGCTGCTAAAGACTTATAGTTATTCTTTAGCTTTGAGAAATATCATTGCCTTTACTCCGTGGGTTTTCTGCTTTGATGGTACCCCTCATGGATCTGCTGAAGCGTCTCTAAGTTTTCTAATGTTCAACTTCAGAGGAAAACACTTTAATATCCTGAAAAAACCAGTTCATTGCTGCTTTTATCTGTATAGAGTCAGATCTACAGAAGCAATTCATTAGGAAGACTGCCAAATGTAATGCTGCTAAGCAGGTTAGCCTCTCTAGGCTAAAATCACCCTCTCTCATATTCTAACTCCTCACACTCTTCCCACAAATTAAAAGGCCATAACCATGTGGGAGAAAATGCTATTTGAAATCAGAACCATCTTTGAATGATCAGTCCCGATTAGAGGGGACACAATCCCCTTACTGACCACAGCAACCACTTCTTGGCAATTCAATTCTAGATAAAATGACTTCAAATCTAATGATCATTTTACCCTACATATTTTTTACCTGAAGGACTTGGGAAAAGACAGTCCAGAAATGGGACATGAATCAGAGTCCTAGGTCAAAAGTAATGTGTTAGAATTAAACTTGTCATTTTATTTGAAAAGGAAGTGAATACTGTTGTTAAAGTGAAAATTATTACTTTCTCTGAGGCTCAGCTTATGTCCTTCATTTACCTATGTAGGTCGAAGAGATCTTAGAAGTCATCTAGTGCATCCTGTCACTAATTAAGGAAACTGAGGCCCAGAGAGTTAAATGACTTTTTCAAAGGTTGCAAATATTAAAGGTAAAATTTGAACCCGGGTCCTCTGACTTCACAATCATCTGCCCTATACCATACTGCCTCTGCATCTAGGAAGGAGGGGTATTTGATACTATAGTTACATGGATTATTATGGACAATAGAATGTAAATAATGATTGATCAATCACCCCAACAAGATAAACAGAATATTTTTTTCAGGACTGGTTGGGTAAAAATGGTCCATAAAGTAGGTAAAAATGGTAAACTAGTTTGTGTGCTATCTTTTGGCTCACACAATAAATTGGATTTAAATGAGGCAGAGTTTAGCAAAGTTATCAAGCTCACTCTCTCTTCCTGAGTCTTCAAAGTCCAGTAGCAAGATATACAGGTAATGGTTTGGGATGTAGCAAATGACCTTGGCATCTTCGATGTCTGACCAAGATGTAAGAGCTCTATGGGATCTGATTCAGCCACCATGTTGGGATAAATTGTTCCCATCCATTCATTGTGCCAGGGCAAGTCTTCTTCGCATGTTTGAGAAGGATATCCCTAAAACTTACTGATGGGTTTGAGACCCCTTAGTCACCCTGGTTTAGCCCCTTTACTGACACAATTTAGCGAGGTGTGGCTGTTGCATATACTATAACTTCCTTGATCCTCAGCTGAGATTGGGTGAATTAGATGGATACTAAAAGCAGAAAGCAGCCCTGAAAAGGACTTGACAGTCTTCACACCAGAGATCCTAGCCTTCACTGAACACCCATACATCCAAATTAATCTATATTAAATATAACTACATTAATCTAAAGTTACATAGAAACCTCCACCCCTCTTTTACATCTGCAAAACCCTCCCTTTAAAACAAGTATATCCTACTGTCCACCCATGAGTCAGATGTGGCCTTCAAAATCTATTTATGTAACCAGAAAATGAAGGAATGAGTGAGCACATGTGCCGATGTTGCAATCTCAGATTTAAATTACTATCTGAAAAAAGGAACATAAACAGTGAAAATATGCAGCATTTTTATTTTGTCATAGGGTTTTTGAGAATAGATATAAAGATTTCAGGAAACACCAACTACATTTCAATCTATTTGTCACTCTTTTCTGTTGACATCACTACCTTGTCCACAGACTTGCAAATAGAACGTATAGAGTTGCAATCAGATATGCATTTTAAAGAAAAATTGATGCAATTGTCTTTATTGGACTTTTTATAAGTTCTCCCTCCCTAAAGAAAAATATCTGCCATTTCATGGACACTTCATGTTCATGATGTCTCTTTTGGGGAATATGTAAATTTGTGAGCAATTGTTCCCATATGAAACATATAAAAAATACAAATAGAAAATATTCTTCACCTGACTACAACTTCTATGAAACCACATATAGATAAACTGGTACAGAAAAAGCAGGCTCAGTGTTCACATAAAAAAGATCTGTTCATATATCTCTATCCTAAATTTCAGTCCCTTTATGTTATAGTTTTCTGAAAATGAAAGAATTCTCAAATGTAATCTCATGATAAAAATTGATTTCTGAATGGAACTTTTGTATTAGTGTAATTATAACTGTAAATATGAATGGGATGAACTCTTCCATAAAATAGAAGCAGACACCAGACATGACTAAAAGCCAGAATTCTACAATATGCTACTTACAGGAAACACATTTGAAGCAGAGAGATACACAAAGAGTAAAGGTATAATAGATTTTAGCTATAAAGGTATATCTTTTTCAGCTACAGTGAAAAAAAAGCAGGGGTAGCAATCCTTATCTCAGACAAAATAGTTGTAAAAATAGATCTCATTAAAAGAGGTAAGGAAGTAAATTGTATTCTCCTAAAAGGTATCATAGACAATGAAGCAATTTCAATACTGAAGATGTATTCACCAAGCTGTCTATCATCCAAATACTTAGAGGAGAAGCTGAATAAGTTACAATAAAACATAGACAGCAAAACTCTACTGGTGGGAGATCTCAACCTCCCTTTCTCAGAATTAGATAAATCTAACCATTAAAGAAACAAAATGGAAGTTAATGAGGTAAATAGAATGTTAGAAAACTTATATGTAATAGACCTCTAGAGAAAACTGAATGGGGATAGAAATAAATATACATTCGTCTGTGGTACAAGACACGTACACAGAAATTGACCATATATTAGGGCCTAAAAACTGCATAATCAAATGCAGAAAGATAAAAATATTGAATACATTCTTGTCAGACCAAAATAATAATATAAAAAATAATAAAGTAATAAAAATCACATACAGTAAAGGACCATGGAGATATAGACCTAAAATTAATTAGAAACTAACTACCTAATTTTAAAGAATGAATCATACAACAAATCATAAGAAAAATTGATGATTTCATACAAGATAATAACAATAATGAGACAATATACCAAAACTTAATGGGGATATATTATATCTCTAAATATTGACAGTAACAGACTAGAGAAAGAGGTCAATGACCTGACCATGCAACTAAAAGAATCAAACAATGCATTAAAAATCCTCAATTAAATAGCAAGATAGAAATTCTTAATATTAAAGTTGAAATTAATGAAGTCAAAAGCAAGAAAATTTTTGATCTCATAAATAAAACAAAGAGTTGGTTTTATGAAAATAACAATGAAATAGAAAAATATTTGGTTAATTTAATTGTAAAAAGATAGAAGAAAACCAAATCACTAGTATCAAAAATGAAAGAGATAAACTCCCTACCAATGAGGAGGAAATTAAAGTAATACTACATAGCTGTTTTGCTCAATTGCATGCCAATAAATTTGATAATCTAAGTGAAAAGAATGAATATTTTAAAAAATATAAATTGCCCAGGTTAAAAGAAGAGGAAATTAAATACTTAAATAACCCTATTACAGTAAAAATAAATTCAACAAGCCATCAGTGAACTCCCTAAGAAAAATCTTCAGGGCCAGGTGAATTCACAAGTGAATTCCAGAGCAGCTATGGGGTATATCAGAGCACTGACCCTGGAGTCAGGGAGATCTGAGTTTATATCCAACCTCAGACACTCAATAATTACCTAGCTTGGATAAGTCACTTATCCCCATTGCCTTAAATAAATAAAATTTTAAAAAAACATGTGAATTTCACCAAACATTCAAGGAACAATTGATTCCAATTTTATATAACCTATTTGAAAAAATAGGTGAAGAAGGAACTCTGTCATATTCCGTCATGACACCAATATGATGCTGATACCTAAACCAGGAAGAGTCAAAAAGTAAAAGAAGTTTATAGAGCAATTTCCCTAATGCATATAGATGCAAAAATTTTTAATAGAATATTCACTAAGTGGTTACAGCAAGTTATCACTGAGGTAATACACTATGATCAAGCAGAATTTATATTGGAAATGCAGGATTGGTTCAATTTTAGGAAAACTATCAGAATAATTGTCCATATCAATAACAAAATGAACAGACATCACATGATTATCTCAATAGATGCTGAAAAAGCTTTTGACAAAATATAGTACCCATTCCTACTAAAAACACTAGAGAGCATAACCTCATAAGCAATAATTATCTGAAACCACCAAGTTCTATTTGTAATGGGGATAAGTTAGAAGCATTCCTAGTAAGATCAAGTGTGAAAGAAAGATGCCCATTATCACCATTATTATTTAATATTGTATCTGAAATGTTAGCTTTAGTAGTAGAAGAAAAAGAAATTAAAGGAATCAGAATCAATAATGAAAAAACAAAACTCTCACACTTTGCAGATGATATGATGGTATACCTAGTGAATCCTAGACAATCATCAAAAAACTCTCATAAATCTTCAGCACTTCTCTGTATTACTAACAAACTACAGTTGCCAGAGATATAAAGAGATAATGCATTGAAAATAACTTCAGCCAACATAAAATACTTGGAAGTCTACCTGCCAAGGTAGACTCAGAGACTTTATGAAAACAACAATAAAGCACTTTTAATACAAATAAAAATCAGATCTAAATAACTGGGTAAAAGTCAATTGCTCATGAATAAAGTGATAATTCTTCCTAAATTAAATTATTTATTTAGTGCCATACCAATCAGACTTCCAGAAAAATTACTTTAGTGAGCTAGGAAAAAATAGTAAGTAAATTTATATGGAGGAACTAAAGGTCAAGAATATCAAGGAAATTAATGAAAAAAAAATGCAAAGGAAGGCAATCTAACCATACCACATCTAAAATTCTATTATATGGCATCAGTCATCACAACTGTTTGGTACTGATTACAGAACAGAGTGATGGCTACTGGGTCTACATCCTGAAGAGATGATGAAAAAAGGTAAAAACATTACTTGTAAAAACTATTCATAGCAGCTCCGTTTGTGGTGGGTGGCAAAGAATTGGAAATTGTGTGAATGTCTAGCAATTGAGCAATGGCTGAACAAACTGTGATAAATGTACATTATGGAACACTGTTTTTCTATTAGAAACCATGAGGGATGGGAATTCAGAGAAACCTGAAGGGATTTGCATGAACTGATGCTGAGTGAGATAAGCAGAAACAGAAAAAACATTGTATACATAACAGTGACATGGAGTTGATGATCAAACTTAACAGACTTGCTTATTTCATCAGTGCAACAATCAGGGACAAATTTGGGGTGTGTATCCAGAGGAAGAATAGTGGAGTTTGAACAAAGTTTGAACCAATACCAAAAACTAATACATTTAATTTTAAAAAAGAATCATAATTTTATTAGGTAATTGTGCTATATCTTATATTTTATTTTTTCCTAAGGGTGTGATTTCTCTCTTAACATATTCAAGTAGATCAATGTCTAGCATGGAAACAATGTAAAGGCTAACAGACTGCCTTCGGTGGGAGGAGGGGGGGGGAGTGAGAATGGGGGATAATTGTAAAATTCAAAATAAATAAAGAAATTCAAATTTAAAAAAGTGGTGGATCAGAGGAAGAGATTAGGTACAAAAGAGACAGCAGTAAGTGCTATTGTAATTACATAAATTCAAAGATTCCATTTTCTAATGAAAACTCCTGGGAAAACTAGAAGATAGTATGGCAGTAACTAGGTATGGACCAACATTTTACACCTTATACCAAGATAAGTTCAAAATGGGTGCAGGGTTCAAACATAAAAGACAATATAATATTAGTCAATTAGGAGAACAAGGAATAATTTATCCATCAGATATATAGAAAGGGGAGCAATTTATGACCAATGAAGAGACAGAGAACATTATGAAAAATAAACTGAATAATTTTGATTACATTAAATTAAAAAAGGTTTTACACAAACAAAACCACCTAAACTAAGACTAAATAGAATGTAATAAGTTTGGAAACAATTTTTACAACTAGTTTTCTGACAATGGACTCATTACTAAATATATATAGAACTGAGCCAAATTTATAAGAAATAAGCAAGTCATTGCCTGTGAATAAATGATCAAAGGAAATGGAAACGTAATTCTCAGACAACAAAAATCAAAGCTATGTATAGTCATGTGAAAAACTGCCCTAAATCATTATTGATTATAGAGGTACAAATTAAAACATCTCTGAGAGACCACTTCATATTTCTCCCATTGACCAATATGTCTAGAGAGGAAGATGATCAACGTTGGAGGGGAGGTGGGAAAACTGGGACACTAATACATTAATGGTGGAGTTGTGAACTGATCCAACCTTTCTGGAGAATAATATAGCATTATGCCCAAAGGACAATAAAAATGTACATACCTTTTGGTCCATGGAATACCATTACTGGATCTATATCCTGAAGAGTTCATTGAAAAGAGGTAAAATCCTCACATGTACAAAATTATTCATAACAGCTCTGTTTGTAGTGACAAAGAATTGGAAATTGAGGGGATGCCCACCATTTGAGGAATTTCCAAACAAATTGTGGTATACGTATGTGAGGAAATACTCCTGCTCTATAAGAAATCAGGAGGGATTGGATTTCAGAAAATTCTGAAAAAAATTTCATGAACTGATATTGAGTGAAATGAACAGAACCAGAAGAATATTATACACATTAACAACAACATGGGGCGGTAATCAACCATGATGGAACTGTTCATTTCAGCAGTACCATAATCACAATTTTAAGAGTTGTGATGGAAAATACCAATAATATGCAGAAAAAGAACTGTGGAGTTTAAATGAATACCAAAGTATATTATTGTCAATTTTTAAAAATTGTCTTATGTATTATGTCACTTTTTTCCTCTCTACATTTTTCCATTTAGTTTTCATTCTTCTTTCACAACATGTTCAGTATCGGTCTATGTTTAGCATGGTTATAAATATAGACCTTATATCTGGTTGCTTTTTCTCAGAAGGAGGTGGAAAGGAGGGGAGAGAGGAAAAAAAATGTATAACTCAAAACCTTGCAAAAAATGATTGGTGGGGCAGCTAGGTGATACAGTGGATAGAGCACCAGTGCTGAAGTCAGTAGTACCTGAGTTCAAATCCAGGCTCAGACACACCTAGCTGTGTGACCTTGGGCAAGCCACTTTACCCCATTTGCCTTGCAAAAACTAAAAAAAAATTGGTAAAAATTACCATTACATATAGCTGGATAAAAAAATAAATAAAATTTTTACATTTTTAAAAAACATCTTACTGCTATGACTGAGATAAAATATATTGATGTGAATGAATAAACTCATTCTAAACATGACCCTGATTTCTTGCATTTTAAGTTACCTGGTTCTCCCCATACTTGAGTCCACTGAGCAAAGAACTAAGCAAACTGATTCCAACTGACAATGTTTTCTGTCCTGGACCTAGTGATTTACCATCACCCAGCATCCCCAATTTTGCCATTGTCTGCCTTCAAGGCAACTGACTTCCCACATTCTGTGAACTAAAGACTAGGATAGTATGAACATCCCTTGTTCTAAACACTCTCCTACTTCTGCCATTTTCTACTCTGTGGATACTCCCAGTCCTGACCTTCTCTGTCCCCAGGTCTCACTGACTCCAAACATTAATTTTCTTAGGTTCTGGACATCTCTCATTTGTTATCTTCTAAGGTCCCTCCCTATTCTATTAGGGCAAGTTCTGGTGATCTGTTATGATTTAGAAATTTTATACAACTCAAAATTCCTATTCTTGTTGACTTTCCAGTTCTGATTTTTCTGAATTTTTTCTGCCTTCCAAGTTCTGATATTCAGTAACAGCAGTGAGCAACAGCCCTTAAGCCCCCTTCCACCTCCAAACTTTTACTCTAAAGGGATTCTCAAAGCACAGAACACTCAATGTTCTCAGAAACCTCATATTTCAGACATTTTGTGTTCTTTTTTTAGGTTTTTGCAAGGCAATGGGATTAAGTGGCCTGCCCAAGGACACACAGCTAGGTAATTATTAAGTATCTGAGACAGGATTTGAACCCAGGTACTCCTGACTCCAGGGCCGGTGCTTTATCCACTGCGCCACCTAGCCGCCCCTGACATTTTGTGTTCTAAGGCCTCATTCTGCTCCTACCAGTCAGGTGAGTTTTTCCTTTTTTGTAACAATATTCAGTACCAAAAAATACAAAGTTTTCAGAGTAGATATGACATTCCTTTAAAATTAGTGTATATATCACCCCTTTCCCACCAAAATATATCATGATCACTAAGATTATGATTCATATCAAGAGCAGTTTTTATCAAAGGAAAATATTCATGGAATTGTGTCTCTAAGGCTTTATTGGTAACCCAAAAATAAACAAAAACTTTCAGCAAAATTTTTGTTGTGTTTTCGGTAGTGAGATTTCTTTTTTTCAAGCATCAGCAGTTGGTTAAGTTCTGTTCAATTCAAAGAAATTATTTATCCTTTAACAAAAATTTAATGTTTCATTATTTTAAAAAATAATTCCAATTGGTCAATATTTTGCCCCATGAATTATATATTTTAAAATAAGCCATACCACAAAGGGTCCTGCCACAACTGAGGTATGCTGCCAAACTCTTACAACTATTTCATTACAATGGCTTTAGGGACATTTCAAGATCTGCCCTTGGTCTAATATCTCTATTTCTAAACACTCTCCTAAATCTCTCATTAACTTTTCTATGGTTAAATCAAATTCTGAAAGTTTGCTAAAATCCTCTTGATTCTGACTATTTCCATTCTCAGGCTCTGAACATCTCCCACACGCTCTGTTCTAGTGCCAGCTTCCACACAGGCTCACCCAGCTTTGGAGCCTGCATTAAAGTTTCCTTATATTTTAGGGTCTAAGTGCCTCTGTACTCTCATATAGTTTCATTTTCCATTCAAATTAGGAGTATTCAGAGTCAGTAATTACCCCCTATCCAAGAAACTGGCAATTCCAAGCTCTTGATCAACTCCAGCATTCCTCCTTGAAAGGCATTGGGAAGCCCTGATATATTTTGTTCCAAATCTGCAGATTGCTAGAATCTTGAAGTTTTGTTTTTTTCAGTATTTCCTTTATTTATATATTATTACAATGAATATGGGTCTTGTTAATATGATGTTTTTGATTTATTATCTAATCTAAATACTCTATACAGTACTCTATTTAAGTACTCTATACAGCCTTCATAATTGTTATTATTAATAGTAGTAAATATAACAATCTTTCACATAGATAAAACTGAATGGAATTATATTTGGTTATGTGAAGGTTTATATTGCAAGGAAATTATTTTGATTAACCAATAAATGTTTTGTGCTTGAGAAAGTAAAATTTTTCTTAAAACTTTTAAACTTTCTTATAGAAATTAAAGTGAAATAAATGACTAATGTTATCAAAAAGATTACTTGTTTTTTATAATTTCCTAAAATAACTAAATATTTTGACAGCTAAGAATATATATGGAAATATATTTCTGCCAAATATAATATTTTCCTCTCTAAGGCCTTTGGAAGAGAAGAGGATTTATGTTTTCAGAGGCCTCCAAGGTATGGCCTTGAGAAGGTTCTTGGGCCCTGATCTTCTCTGTGTTCTGAGAGTTCTGGATCTGATTCTTCTATGTTTTATCCTAAAACTTTGATTCTCTGCTCCATGAATAGCCCCAGAGCTGAGTTTCTTCGTGTTAAAATTCTACTACTTCTCAAAATTTCCATTTTCAATTCATGAACATCTCCCACTCTCTGTTACAGTCCCTCACAACAAGAGCATTCATGATTCTACAGTCTTGTCCAGCTCAGGATTTTGAATTAGAAATATACTTCATGATCAGATGTGCTAGATTATATATGACTTCCCCCAAAGAATATAGGTACCTCACCTTTCCATCAAAAATTCAGAAGTGAGACTCACCTCTTCGCTGAGAAATTCACTATTCTGCACTCTCAGCACCATTCCACATTACTGCCTTATGTGGTACCTAGAACACTAGATATTCATTTTAGTAAGGACCTTGACAATTAGGAGATTTTTGGTTCTAAGGACACATGCTGCTATGATCTATAACCTTTTTTCTGTTTTTTGTTAGTAAATTGTAAATAAAATGCAAACATAATAACTATTATAGTGGTTTCAAATCATTAATATAATGATTTGGAAATATAAATTGTCTCCTTTATGAATACACAGTGTATCACTCCTTGTTTTGTGAAAAAATACTTTATATTATATATTTTAATAGTATCAGTAGTAATCTTTAACAAAGAAGGACTTTTAGGGTAGTACAGTTCTTTGTTTTTTCCAGGGTTTTTTTTTTTGAATCATTAAGAAATAGAGAGTACGGGGGATGGCTAGGTTGCAAGGGGATAGAGCACCGGCCTTGGAGTCAAGAGTACCTGAGTTCAAATCCGACTTCAGACACTAAATAATTACCTAACTATGTGGCCTTGGGCAAGCCACTTAACCCCATTTGCCTTGCAAAAACCTAAAAAAGAAAAAAAAAGATAAAAGAAATAGAGAGTACATCCCCATATACATGGGAAAGTGACATTGAGAATATGAGAATTTTTTTTAATGAGTGACAAAGAGGCTAATAAATTTAATTCAAATGAATTATTAATGTAATATACAAATCCATTATTTAATATTTATTTTATTGATATTTTATTTTTGAAAATACATGTTATGAAAGTTTTTCATCATTCATCTTTACACACATGTATATTTTTAAGTTACAAAATTTCCTTCCACCCTTCCTTCCCAACTTTCTCCACTCAGCAGCAGTCAGATAAGCATTGTTCAAACATATTTTTGATGAACATGTTTACAGATTAATCATCTTTGATATGAGCAATTAGGATTAAGGGGAAAGAGATAGAATAAAAGATATTTTTATAATATGTTCATCAGATTCAAATTCTGAAGGTTTTTTTTTTATGTTGTTTTGCTTTGTTTTGTTTTGTTTTTCTCCCTCTCGATGTAGATGACATTGTCCATAGTTGGTCTCCTAGAGTTGAGTTGTCCTAGCTCTCTGAACTGGTAAGAGGAGATGTATCCATCATAATTATCCAACTCACAATGTTGTTGTTAATGTGTACAATGTGTACAATGTTCTCTTGGTTCTGCTCCTTTTGCTCAGCATCGGTTTGTGTAATTCTTTCCATGTTTCTCTAGAATTCAATCATTCATGATTTCTTATAGAACAATAGTACTCCATAACATTTATATACCACATTGTGTTCAGCCATTCCTCAATTGATGGGCATCTCCTCAATTTCTAATTCTTACCTACTCCAAAAAGAGCTGTCAGGAATATTTTGGAATATGAGGAACTTTTCCCACTTTTTATAATTTATTCTGGATATAAACTTAATATTAGTATTGCTAGGTCAAAAGATATGATCAAATTTACTGCTCTTTGAGCATAGCTCCATATTACTCTCCAGAATGGTTTTATTTGTTCACAACTCCTCCAGCAGGGCATTAATTCCAAATCACTGCACAACATCTCCAACATTGATCATTTTTCCTTTTAGTCAAATTAGCCAATCTGATGGATGTTAGTTGACTCCTAATAGTTGTTTTTAATTAACATTTTTAATCATTTTTCTAACATTGTTTCATATGATTGCATAAATATTTAATTTCTTCATTTGAAAACTGTCTATTCACATTCTTTTTTACCATTTATCAATTGGGGAATGACTTGTACCCTTACAAATTTGATGCAGTTCTCTATATATTTTGGAAATGAGATCCTTATCAGAACTCCTTCTTGTGAATATTGTTTCCCACCTTTTTGCTTTCCTTCTGATTTTGGAAGCATTTCCTCTGTCACTCACTTTGCTAGTGCAAAAATTTTTAAATTTTAATATAGTCAAAATCATTCATTTTGCAGTTTATAATGTATTCTACTTGTTTGGTCATAAATTTGTCCCTTTTCCATAGATCTGATAAATTGAGGATTTTTTGTTCTATTAATTTATCTATGGTGTCACCCTTTATGTCTAAATCTTGTAGCCATTTTGACCTTAGTTTGGTATAGGGTGTGAGATGTGGGTCTATGCCTAGTTTTTGCCATATTATTTTACAGTTTTCTCAAAAATTTTTGTCAAATGCTGAATTCTAATCCCAGAAGTCTTTGGGTTTGTCAAACAATAGATTGCTGTAGTTATTTACTACTTCTTCTTTTGAACCTGTCTTAATCCACTTATCCATTACTCTTATTTCTTAACCAATACCAGGCAGTTTTGTTGACTGCTGCTTTATAGTATAGTTTTAGATTTGGTAGACCTAGGCTTTTTTAAATCATCTACAACCAACCAGAATCTTGGCCCAATAAGAATTTACATGAATCCAACCTTTGCCAAGTATGAGATTTTGCATTCTAAGACAACATCCAGTGAAGATGATTTAGGTTCTCAAAACCCTCCTATCACATGTCATAGTTTGCAGAACATGCCAAGATCTGTCAATTTATGTTCTAAAGTCTCTCCTTGCTCTGAGTTCTTGCTTTTTTCTCAGTGTTGTACTATTTCTCATACTGTCTTCTATTTTGCCTCTCCCAAGCCTGACATTCTGGCTTTGAAAATCCCACGACTTCTGGTAATTTCTGTATTTATCCTAGGATTCTAATTTGGAAATTCTTTCATCTCAGATATCCTAGCTTCTAAATGCCCTTCCCAATTTACAATTGTGGTTTCACTTTCCAATCCAAATTGGGATTTTTTTGTCAGAACAAACAATTAAACTAAGAAATTCTGTATCCTACATTCTCAAGCACCTCCCATTGCCCTCCCCCATGGTACCTGGAAGAATGGGAATTCAGTATTGTATGATTATTCCAAGATAGTACACTTTTGGTATTAAGGATACAACTCCTATGATCTAAATAGTTATTTCTTCAGGTTTTGATTCATTGATTATTACAATGCACATGTCATAATATTTTAAGGATTTTTTGACACCAAAATCCACTGTATTGAACACTTTGCTTTTCTGGCTTAAACTTGTCTACATTCACTATCATATATAGTAAGATCAATTAAAAAGAAACTGTATGAGATTACATTTTTTATTGTACAGGTTTTGCAGACTTTCTGGGTTATTTTTGATTAGTCAAAAAGTCAACAGTATTGTAACAGTAGCCTTGTGGCTGTGTGGATGAAGTGAATTTTGTTGTAAAGCATGAATGATGGATAAGTTAGATTGTAATAAAATAAATTGTAACAAAAATCAAGATTCTTTGTGTTCTTCAAAGGTTCAGAACTGGTCTTGATAGTATTTTCCATTCTGGGGACACTCCAACATTGATGATTTACTTTGTCAAAGTCCTTGCAGGAAATACCTAATAGATTGTAGAGGACACCAATTTTTCTAGGCTATTTTCTAGGCTTTTGAGTAGCTTTGATATTCCTTCATCTTAGGGCTCTTGTACCCCCTCCATTGTCTTATAAGGGGATTATTTTGACTCACCAAAATGTGGACACTCATTTGGAAGTGTGGTGGAAGATGTGAGAAATTATTTTAAGCTCACTAAATATGTTCTAAAAATCTAATTGCTTTATATATTATTGACCTCATATGAAAAATCTACCATCATATTTATTAAATTCCCTGAAACAATTCCCTGAACCTGATCAATATTTCAGACACTAGGAATATGTATGTATGTATGTATGTATGTATGTATGTGCATTTATACATATAGATATATACATATATATGCACATCTGTATATATATATATATATGCATATGTGTGTGTATGTATATGGGTATGAGTATGGGTATGGGTATGGGTATGGGTATGATTATGGGTATGTATAAAATTTCCTTGCCATTTATGGGATTTTCCAGTCTAAGGATCCTACCAGAGCAGATGATTTATGTTGGCTAACCCATCCCTGATACTGAACATAGATCATCACTAACAGTGCTGACCTTTGGCTTCTGAGAGCTCTTTAATGTTTCCTTTCTTCCATTTGGATCTGTTTCTTCTCTCATGTTCAATATCCATGTTCAATATTGATCTATACTTAGCATGGTTATAAATACAGAGTTTTCATCAGTTTGCCTTCTATTGGGGAGAGGAGAAAGGGAAGGAAGGGAGGGAGAAAAATTGTAAAACTCAAAACCTTGCCAAAAAAGTAATTGGTAACAGTTACCATTGCATGTAGTTGGAACTAAAATATTTAAATTTAAAAAAAAACAGAAATGAATGGCAGACAAGAAAGCAGAAGGAGCAAAGAGGATTAGATCTTACCATTGATACTTCCTCAAGAGGCAGAAATCATGGAGAACTGGGCAAGAAGATTAAATCTGTTTGACTGGGTACTTGGGAACCTTACAGAAATTTCCTCTGTTACTCACCTCTTGACTGTCTATTATCACTGAGGATTTGGGGGTTTGCATTGAATTCTTGAAGATCTCCTTCCATCACTTTAGTCTTTGAACCTTGGCTGGATTCTGGACTTCCTGGCCATCCTCTTCTTTCATCTGTCTTCTGCTTCTCATTGTATCCTTTCTCTGGGGATCTTCACTTCCACCACCTGACTTTTGACCTTTTTCCCTGGTGCCTGTAACTCTAATACATCTATCTCAGTAATCTGCCTCTCCATTTCCTTTTCCACTGTCTTTGTTTTTCTACAACTTTTGACGTCTCCCTGTCATAACATTCTGCTTGCCTCTATCTGCCATCCATCTCTTTCTTCTTTTTGGTATCACTCTGTGTGCCTCTAAACTTACTCTTTTTTCTCTTGGATCTCTTTGCCTTATTTGTCAATGCTTTTGTCTTCAAGGTTCCCTTTTCTATTTTCCTCTCTCGTGTTATTCTAGGTGTCTCTTTTTTATCACCTAGTATCCTGCCAAGGTAAGTGAACTTACCCACATAAATCAGAATTTCTCCATTTACTGTGACCAGTGGATTCACATATAGGTGGTGTAAGTGCTGGTTGTTCAACTTCATGGCCCGTGGCAATGAATTGTTTACATTTGCTTATTCTGTTGGAGGAGTCTACACTTGCTTGGTATAGACACATACTTTACTTACCAATTGTTTGGGGCCCTTCAGTTACCTTCAACTTAGTTCAATCCAATTGTTGAACCATAGTGTATAATCCTTGTGATATAGTCCTATAATTCCATTACTAATATTTTTTCAAAATATTTGTGTCAATATTGATGAATGAAAATGGTGTCTAATCTTTCTTTGTTTTGGATCTTGATTTAGGTATCAGCACCAGATTTGTGTCATAAAAGGAGTTGACAAGGAAGATTTCTTTGCCTACTTTTCTTCAGAATTCATCTTATATTAGAATTAATTATTCTTTAAATGTTTGTTAGAATTCACTTGTGAATCCATTTGACCTTGGAAAATTATTCTTAGGAAGTTAATTAATAACTTATATAATTTCTTTCTCTAAGATGTGGTTATTTAGGTGTTCTAATTCCTGATCAGTTAGCCTAAGTAGTTTACATTTTCATAAATATTCATCTATTTCATTACCTTTATTAGATTTAGTAGAGAAAAATATTTCCTGAGATTGTCTTAATTTCTTCTTTATTGACAGTGATTTCACTCTTTTCCTGTTTTGATACTAGACACTCAATTTTCTACTTTCTTTTTTTAATCAAATTAAACAATGTCTTATTTTACTGGTTTTGTCAATCTTGTTAATTTCACCCGTGACTTTCAAGAATTTCAAACTGGTCTTTTATTGGGTGTTCTTAATCTTTTCTTTTTAAAGTTGTTTTTTGCACTTACATACCCAATTTATTGAATTGTTCTTTTTCCATTTGATTGCTTTAAGAGTTTTGAAAAGTATGGGATATGACATTTCAGGATCAGGAGGGGATGGAATGGAAAAAAAACAGCATGCAGCTTTGACAACAAGCTGACCCATACAAAACTATTGATGATCAAAAGTGCTGGGAAATTTCGGGTACCTCCACATTCTTTTACCCTTTCCGATTAACAGATAAGGAGTTTCCAACCATTTGGCCTCCACCAAATCCAGAATATACTCACATTATACCTTTTGTAAAGCACGTAAGTGGGAAATTTTCTCCATTGCAATAGTGAATGCTAATGCTAATGATAATTATATAAATGAGACCCAATGTATAGCTCAGTTACATGGTTTCTCAAGATCCTGTATAAATTGGGAGGAAAAGGAGCTGATAAAGGGGCCCAAACTGAGAAATAACATTGAAACTATGCTTGTTACTACAATTTCTTCAGAAATACCTTTGTGCTATCCAAGTAAAAGGAATTACTTTCTTAGGCGTGATTGACACTGGAGCAGATCAGACTGTGGTTCCCCATACAGAACTGGCCACAAGCTTGGCCTAAACAAGCTGCCTATACTATACTAAGCTAGTAGGCATTGAAGGTCAACAGGAAACAGAAATTTCTTGTCAAACCTTGAAATGGAGAAAAGAAGATAAAGCAGGGACTGTCACTCCATTTGAAGTTGAAGGAGTCCATACAATATCATGGGGAAGAGATATATTGCATCAATTAGGGGCAAAAATTAGCACAGATTCTTTGACTGGGGCTGCTGATGAATTGGGAAGGATTAATGTACCGATTGTTAAATTAGAATGGAAGAATCCACAACCTATTTGGATGGAACAGTGGCCCCTTACTGAAGAAAAGAAATACTTTTCAGAAACTAATATTGTTATGAACAAATCATACCCAAAAGATATTCACTCATATGCAACATTGGGAGAAAGAAGGAATTATGATGTTGAGAAACTTCTAAGGACAATGAATGTAGGGAATCTTCAAGAATATTTTGAATCTTTTTAAGGGTCATAAGACATAAAATACAAATCATAGGCATGGGTATCATGAGTTTGGAAAGCACTTCATCCATGGTAAACACCATCCTGATCATCCTATAGAGAAACCTTTTGAATGAAAGGAATGTGGCAAAACTTTTGTCTTCAGCTCATCCCTTCAGTACCACCACAAAACTAATACTGGAGAGAAGCCTCATGAATGTAAACAATGTAGAAAAGTTTTCATTCTTTAAAAACAGCTCAACTCCAACCTGAGAATTCATACATGGGGGGAACCTTATAAATGTAATGTTTGTGGAAAAACTTCTTACAGCAATTCATCCTTTATTTACAACCAGAAAATTCATACTGATGAGAAACTTTACAAATGTTATGAATGTGGGATGGTCTTCAGGAGAAACACATAGCTGAATTCCCATCAAAGAATTCATACTGGAGAGAAATGTTATGAATGAGGTGAATGTGGAAAAACCTTCAAATAGATCACACAGCTTACTCTCAACAAGAGAGTGTACTGGAAAAAGATCTTATCACTGTCATATATCTGGAAAGACTTTTGCCCAGAGCACACATCTTACTTATCACCAAAGAATTCATACTGGAGAGAAACCTTATGAATGTAATAAATAGGGGAAATCTTTTAAACAAAATTCATCCTTTCTTCACCATCAGAAAATTCATACCAGAGAAAAATCTTTGGTATATGATGAATGTGAAAAGGGCTTCATCCTCTGAACACAGTTCACATCCCCCCAGGAAAAGCATACTGTAGATACTTGAAATAAATTAAAAAGATTTTGTGTACCTATGTTCCCCTACAATACTGAATTTTCTATTTTTAAGTTTTTGAATTTTGTCAGTTCCTTAAAGATGTGGAAGAATAGGGAAGGAAAGTGAAAAGTACCTGACCAGGTAATAATCTGAGGGCCAGGATATGTTTGTATGCCCAAAGGAAATGGACAAATCTGGGTCCCTGAAAGAAATGTCCACATTATCACTGAAAGAGAGAACCAACATGAGGAGGAAGAAGTGCAGGACATTCAGATTTCTTCTTTTGAATGAAGCTTGTGATTATGGCTAATATCTCGGTAATAGAGTAGTTAAATTTGAATTTTGTGAAGTTAAGAATGCATTCAATTTGGGGTGGCTAGGTGATACAGTGCATAGTGCACCAGCCCTGGAGTCAGGAGTACCTGAGTTCAAATGCAGCCTCAGACACTTTAAAATTACCTAGTTGTGTGGTGTTGGGCAAGCCACTTAATCCCATTGCCTTGCAAAAATCCTAAAACAAAAGAGGGCATTCAATTTTCTTTGATTGACTAATTCAAGATATTGATGAATATATTTGTATATATATATATATATATATATTAATTTCATCAAATATGATTGATTTTAAAAGTTATTTTTCTTGATCTGTCAAAATATAAATATATTTGTGTACATGTGTATTTAGGACATTTCACATTTTACATTTTACAGCTCTAATGGCCTGGACAGTTGGGAAAATGTTTCTATTTTCTGAGACCTAGTACTGGCCAGGGTATCAATCTCAGCTTGGTAAATGTGATATATGAGAGTTGTTAATATTTTTTGTGCCTGTGTGTGTGTGTGTGTGTGTGTGTGTGTGTGTGTGTGTGTGTGTCTGTGTCTGTGTGTGTAATTCAGATGTGAAACAGGTAAGGTTAAATGTTACTCGTTTTAGTTTGAGTTTTGAATTTAATTGCTTGAAAGGGTCTACCTTTAAAGAATTAATGAAGTTAGAATCTGAGCCTATCTGCTTATACCACTTGAAAGTTTTTATATGTGTTATTAAGAAGGAAAATATATTTGGGATGATGTCAACGAATTTGGAAATATTGAATCATATAATCAATTTACTGATTTCTTTTAGGAAAAAAGAGAATTTGTACTAAATTTTGTAAATTGATGATTGCTTTGAGGTAAAAGCACCTATGTAACATGAGGAAGATAAAATAATGATGATGACTTGAGATTCCACCATGGGAATTTGTAGACAATTGTTATGTGAGAAGTATGGAGATGTTTAGTTACTTTAAAAAATACGAATTAGGGTTGTGTTTTAACATCTCAAAATCTGTTTATTACATTTCATTTACAGCCTATCCTTAGCTTTGAGCAATAACCGAATTATATTTTTTTCCCTGAATCTCTTATACCAAATTACAGCCTTGAACACTCTTGGTTCTCCTTAGTGCTCAAGCCACCTGAAGCTCTGGTTATAGGTAATTATTATATTACAACCTATTGTATGTTAAAATAGAAAGACTATATGCCAGTGAACCCATTTTGCCCTATGGGGTTTGATGTTAAATGCTGCAAATGGAATAAGTGACCTTTGAGTGAACACCCTTAGCCTCAACTGGGGTAGGATTCTTTTAAAGGAACCCTTCATTAAACTGGCTTACTGAAGAGTATTGCCTGTGTGACTTCATAAGGGAATATGTCCTCATGTCCACCTCTGCTATGTAATAGCAAATGGCCTTGATCATTCCAGGTGCATCATAATTCATTGGTGAGAGTGAGCCAGTGGATCAGGATAATGCCTATTGGCATATTTAACAGCTTTAAATGAGAGATCCATTCTTCAACTAGAATTTTTATTCATTCTAAACATGGCCAAAGTTATAGAAAATTTTTTTTTGCAAATTACTTTTTGGACATGTGCAGTTTTAAAAATGCTTTCTCAGTACATTTGTTTATACTGTTCTTGAACTTTTGTGTACAACTTATGTGGCATCCACCAACGAATCTGTGTTATATTGGAAAACATAGGAATATTAAAACACTTCCTCAAAAACAAAAGGAGGGATATGCAGGAGATTGTTGTGTACAAGAGTACCAGCCTGACGAAGTAAACCTTTAACATTTGCTGTCTGTGAGTACCGGAGCATTGTTTGACTTGTAATTAAAAAATGCCACAGGAATGGGATTAAAAAAGGGTATTTAAGTACTTGGTTTGGGTTGAATAAATGGAGAA
This sequence comes from Macrotis lagotis, assembly GCF_037893015.1. Classification (NCBI taxonomy): domain Eukaryota; kingdom Metazoa; phylum Chordata; class Mammalia; order Peramelemorphia; family Peramelidae; genus Macrotis; species Macrotis lagotis. The sequence continues at coordinate 90,048,522 of NC_133666.1, forward strand.
CTTGTCATCTTTGTCTCCTGCCTCTTCAACATTCATCTGAGAACTTGACTACAGTTTGACTGAGTCAAGTATTAGGTTATATGAAATGGATAAGTTAGCTAGCCGTATCATAACAGGTAATTATTAAGTGTCTGAGGCTGAACTTAAGTTCAGGTCCTCCTGATTCCAGGGCTAGTACTCTCTCCCCTCTGCCACCTAGCTTTCTTTTTCTTTCTCAAACTCACTTAACTTGTCCTTGAAGAATTTGAATGGTTTATCACTTAGCACATACAAGGTTAGTATTTAAATTGTTTCATTATCTATGATATCTTTTATCAATATGTTGTTCCTTCATTATCACTTTGAATTAAGTCCATTTCTACTTTTATATTGTCTTACACCAGGATTCCTACCCTTCCTATTTTTTAAATTTCAGATTAAGCATAATCAATTCTGCCCCAGTCTTTTACCTTTGCTCTGTGTGCCTTTCTATTTTATGTGTTTATTGTAAGCCACATATTGCAAGAGTTTTTTTATCCACTCTGCTTTATCTTCCATTTTATGGGAGATCTCATCCCATTCAAAATCAGAGTTATGAACACTTCCTCTGTATTTATTTCCCTTCATGCCGTCCTTTCTCCTGTTTGTCTCCTCTCTCATTTCACTCTTTCCATTCTCATCAGTATTTCAATTCTATCACTTTCCCTAATCTTCCCACATTTCTGTCAATGCCTACAACAACCATCTTTATTTAATCTCCTCTCACCCAACTTTTCTGTCATGAAAATAAGTTTTGATATTCTACTAGTGCTTATATTATTACCTCCAAGCCAATACTAATGAAAGGTCACACAATACTCATTGGTCACTCTCCCATCTTCCCCCTCACTGTAACAGACCTTCCATGCTTCTTCATGTGACATAATTTATCCCATTCCACTCTTCCTTTTGCATCCATTGTACTACTCTTTCTAATACTTTTCTCAAATTCATTTTATTTCCTTATTTTCTATTCCATTTACACTCATCAATCATGATTACAGGAGAAACTGAGGTCTAAGAACTTGAAGAGATCTGTGTGAGGTCACATAAAGGGTTCTGGGACTAGAGCTGAAAAGGTTTCAGTAGCCTCAGAGTCCAACTCCCCAAACCTCCCCACTCTGTTACTATTATAGGTGAAACTGAGGTTTACATGTGTGAAAACTCCCATAATCTCTTAGGTATAGAAATGTCATCCTCTTCAGAGGTTTTGGATCAAAAGGGCATCTGATAATATAAAAGGGGAAACTGAAACCCAAGAAACTGAAAGACCTATGTGAGAGTGATGGAGTGAAATCATCTGAGGCTCTTTGACCTAGAACTGACAAAGCGTTAAAAAGATTTAAACTACAGACTGCTAGCCTGTAAGACAATCAACAAGTAAGCAGAAAAAGCCTCTTTAACTTTAAAACAAACATAGTCTTTGTTATCTAGATTTATTGGAATGGTAATTCATTCTTCTATATTAAATTCTATCATAAGGTATGTTGCATCCATGACAAAGTGCATGTGTGTGTATATCTATATATACATATATGTATATGTATATATATATATATCTTTTATCTTCTTTTATTTTTGTTTAAAATTCAAAAACATTTTAAAAAATTAAATCTTTTGTGTGATTTTTAAGGTAAATTGGGGCACAGAGAGCTTAAAGGCCTTTTGTGAGAACACCCTCAGACTCTTAAGGACAGAACTAACAAGGATTTCATAGGCTTAAGAAGATAAACCCCTCTAATAAATAAAGGTAAAATCTAAGCAAAGCAACTAGTTCATATCCCACCTTTGTTTATTTTTTACAAGCCTCTGAAGCTGGTCTCCATGTTCCTTATTCTAGGGCCAGATCCTTTTGATCTTTCACCAAGTCTAAGATTTCTAGCACAGAACTATCCAGATTTCCCTGTAGTTCCATCACAGCTTGTTCTACTTGTGCCTCCTGTGAAGATCGCCTAGAGAAAGAGATGTCATGATTCACTATAGTCCAACAACCCTCTACATACTCACTGATTCCTCTTAAGGACATCCTCCTTTCTAAAGGATCCCCTCCTACCACTTACCAAAACTCTTTGCCTTTCCCCACAGTTCCTCTGCATGACCAGAGAGCTCTTACTACTTGACTGAAGCTAGGCCATTCCATATTCTGGGGAGGCATTCCCTTGACCCTCACCTTTGACTGGACTGGTAGTTTGGCAACACAGGGACCTTCACATCAGACTGGTAAAACAGATCCCAATGAGTTCTTAGTGTTATCTACTCCTTCTGGGCTAATGCCTATTCCCCTTCCACATCTTAACTAAACATTCACTGGCTGCTCATCTTCCTCTCCACTGCTGTCTGCATGTTGCCAGGGTTGATCTTTGATGTGTTCCTTGGGGTTTGGAGATAATTCCTTGTTAGTTGGAATCTGCTTGAATCCTTGGATCTTCATCTGACCCTCTGTAGAACAGCCAAGGATAACTACTTCCCCTACCTTTTTGATCCTTAGCTTGAAAGACAAGTGCCTAAGATGTCAGAGAATCAGAAGACTCTGTGAGTGACTCACAAGTTTCTCCTGCCCCTGTTCTCTGACTTTGGAGAGCCCTGGGCAGCCCCTCCAGTGAATTTGATCTCTCTTTTATAAGGAATGGGAATGGGAATGGGAATGGGAGGTGATTGGGGAGAACTGATACAATTTTCTAGTGAGTCCCTGTTTCTGCCTTTGTTGAACCTAAATGTGGGGTTCAGCAATTATGGGCAATTCTTTAGAGATGGAGGGGAGGAGCTCAGAGGTCAAGGGAGCAGCTGGTTCAGAGAGACTGAAAGGCTCCTCTCTCTCTGCCTTTGGAAAGAAGACTGACTTGTCTCTAGAATCTTGAAGGAAGAGAGGTTTAAAGTTTTCAGCCCAGAGGATACCCTAGCTACCTCTTCTTCTTCTTCCCCTTTACCTTTCCCAAAATAGTTGACTCCTGAGGAGCAGGAGGGAAGAATGGAGCAGTGTGAATGTTCTCTTTGGGCTCTTGGTTGTTCTAGGAATCTAATGAGGGGTTGGGCCATCAGAGACTAGAACCTTAGAGCCTATAAAAGCTACATCTGAGGAATCCAGGTCTTTCTGCAGATAAAATGGATAGTGATCAAAGGAAAAATAGAATTCATATATACAGGCTTATACTTTAATGAATTCCACTTGCTCTTTTGTATTCTTTTCCCCATCAAAATGATAATCCTTCAAAGAGATATCAAGAATTATCAGAGAGAAGGACCCCCACCTTCCTTATGACTGCCAGCAACAACTACTGACCACTTAGTGTGGCAGTGTTCCCCAAACCATTGGCCCAGCTTCTGGTATAGCCCTCATAGCCACTGTCTGTTAAGTCAACTTCTATGGATAGGACTAGATCTCCACATCAACTACAAACTACTTGATGCCTGTCTCTCAAACATGTCTTTCCCAGGATATGCTTCTTCATTTCCTTCTCTAATGCCTTTGTTTCTCTGTAACTTTTAATGATTCTCTCTCTGACACAACATTCCACTTTCTTCTACCTGCAGTATGTTGCTATCCTCTTTCCGGCATATCTCTGTGTGCTACCAGTATCTCATTTTCTCTTGGATCTCTTTGCGTTATTTGATAATATCTTTTTCTTCAATGGTCCTTTTATTATTTTTATTTCTGATTTATCCTAGGTGTTCCTGTTTCTATCACCTGGATTTTCATGTCATTCTCCATAGGTAGTCCTTAGATCTTGGTATTTAAGTTCTCTGTTCCTTGAATGCTGGAGGATGTTGCATTTTCTGGGCTCACAGGTTGTACATCTGAGGATGACCTAGGTGGGGATATGCAAGCTCCATTGGCTGTAATGTAAGGCCCATGGGCTGAGTTCCCAATGCTTCTGAGTGATCTGAACAGAGTGGCCATGTGACCAAGACTTCCAGGACTCATCTGGATCATCCAGAGGAAGTCAAAAGAGAGAGCAAGACTGAGAGGCATTGTTGAATCAAAATATAAATGTTTTACATAATGTTGAGTAAAACCAGAGACAAAGGTGGTTGGGGAGGGAGAAATAAATGACTGCAGATTTGAGGAGGTTCAGAAACATGCAGACCAGAGATTATGAGTGTAGAATTAACCCTTGGGTGAACCTGAGAGTTCATTGACTTCTTTTTCTGTTACTTACTATTCATTTTCCAAGGAAAGAGAGTTTATCATCATTCTGAATCTAATTGTCAGCCTCAGCAGCCCCATGACCCCCCCTCCAGGGCGTGTCTCCTAGGAATTCTCCTACATATTACCCTTTAGGGACACAGTGAAAGAGATCATATTTCCAATAAGGACCCAGGGATCTGATTCCAGAGTGTGTCTCGTCTCTATGGTAATGATTAATTTCTACAATGCACTGAATAGCTTCCAGATCCAGGTTGAAGTATCTGAAAAGATACTAAGATGGAAAAGTATGGAAAAAATACTAGGCTCAGGACTGATCATTCAATTCACTCTTCCTATTTACAGTAGAAGGTAGAACACTGAGAGAAGATGTCAAACTTACTTTCACTCTGTTCTGACATCCTTCAGTACTTTCACATCTGGATCATGGCACCATTCCACATGGTACTGGATTTTTTCCCAAACCACCTGGACTTACATTGTCAAGAGAGCTGGTTTCTACCACCAAAACTACTGAGCTGTCCCTTGAGAAGACTGATAGGCACAGCTCCAACATTGTTATAGATATCTTACCCTAGCTCTTAAATTTCTGAATGGTTCTTTCCATTTGATCTCCAGCTGCAACATACTCTACTGCACTGTCTTCAGATGCAAGTTCACTCTTCTTCATATATGCCATAGATAAATTGTCATCTGCATCTGTATCACTGTTCCTATGTGCACAAATGGGGTACTGGTGCTTCTCAAGACATACTGGGAAGAGAGTTCTGTTGGGGCCCCCTCCTCTTTTATATGTCTATTTGTCCTCTCTATGGGTACCTGATCTTTGCCTAGTTAGAAAAAAAGGTGAGGGCACTAGGATAGATTCTTCTTCACTAACTGTATCACTAGTCACCATATCAAGTTCACAGATTTCCAAGTAGGCTTTACTCAATCTCAATGAAAGAACTTCCTTTTTCAGATCTGTACTTCTTACTTCCCAGGAAAAGGCAGAGTAATGAACAAAGGTTCCACAAAGATCCATTGAAAACTGCTCCTATCATTGGTATCTGTATTATTGATGATTGGTATTTGTCCTTCATTTTTTCTGGAAGGAGTGTTGCAAGGTTATAGGCTTACATGCTTTTCCCAAGTTCACACACCTAGGTCATTATTAAATATGTGAGGCTGAATTTCAACTCAGGTCCCCCTGACTTCAGGGTCTGTGCTCTAATTGCTGCACCCCCTAGCTGTCCCTGTCTTTCATTCTTTTTTTCCTTATTTTAATACTCTTTTATAATTTATTTTTATTAAAGATGGTATTTGAGTTTTACAGTTATCCTCCAATCTTACTTCCCTCCCCCCATCCCCCCATGGAAAGCAATCTGTCTGTCTTTACTTTGTTTCCATGTTGTACCTTGATCCAAATTGGGTGTGATGAGAGAGAAATCATATACTTAAAGAAGAGACAAGAAGTGTAAGAGGTAACAAGATCAGACAATAAGCTATCTGTTTTTTTCTAAATTAAATGGAATAGTCCTTGAACTTTCTTCAAACTCCACATCTCCTTATCTGGATACAGATGGCATTCTCCTGTGCAGACAGCCCAAAATTGCTCCCAATTGTTGCATTGAGGGAATGAGCAAGTCTTTCAAGGTTGATCATCAGTCCCATGTTGCTGTTAGGGTATACAGTGTTTTTCTGGTTCTGCTCTTCTCACTCAGCATCAGTTCATGCAAATGCCACTAGGCTTCCCTGAAATCCCATCCTTCCTGGTTTCTAATAGAACAATAGTGTTCCATGACATACATATACCACAGTTGGCTAAGCCATTCCCCAACTGAAGGACATTTACTGTATTTCCAATTCTTTGCCACCATAAACTGGGCTGCTATAAATATTTTTATACCAGTTATGTTTTTACCCGTTTTCATCATCTGTTCAGGATATAGACCCAGTAATGGTATTTCTGGGTCAAAGGGTATGCCTATTTTTATTGCCCTTTGGGCATAGTTCCAAATAGCTCTCCAGAAGGGTTGGAGGAGTTCCTTGCTCCACCAACAGTGTAATAGTGTCCCAGAATTCCTACAAACATACCAACAATGATCATTATCCTTTCTGGTCATATTGTCCAATCTGAGGGGTGTGAGGTGGTAGCTCAGAGAAGCTTTAATTTACAATTCTCTAATAATTAATGTTTTGAGCATTTTTTCACATGGCTATGGATTGCTTTAATCTCCTCGTCTGTAAATTACTTTTTCATATCCTTTGACCATTTGTCAATTGGGGAATGGCTTTTTGTTTTAAAAATATGACTCAGTTCTCTGTATATTTTAGAAATGAGTCCTTTGTCAGAATCATTAGTTGTACAGATTGTTTCCCATTTTACATTTCTTTTGATCTTGGTTACAGTGGTTTTATATGTGCAAAAGCTTTATAATTGAATGTAATCGAAATCATCTAATTGGTTTTTGGTGATGTTCTCCAACTCTTCCTTAGTCATAAACTGCTCCTCTTTCCATAGATGTGACAGGTAAACTAATCCTTGATCTCCTAATTTGCTTATAGTATTGTTTTTTATGTCTAAGTCCTGTAACCATTTGGTTATTATCTTGGTAAAGGGTGTTAGGTGTTGGTCTAATATAAGTTTCTTCCATACTAACTTCCAATTATCCCTGCAGTTTTTATCAAAGAGGGAGTTTTTATCCCAATAGCTGGATTCTTTGGGTTTATCCAACAGCAGATTACTATAATTGTCTCCTACTTTTGCACCTAGTCTATTCGACTGGTCCACCACTCTATAATTTTAGATCAGGTAGGGTAAACCACCTTCTTTTGCACTTTTTCATTAAGCTCCTGGCAATTCTTGATTTTTATTTCTCCATATGAATTTACTTACTATTTTTCCTAACTCATTAAAGTAATTTTTTGGAATTTTGATTGGTAGGGCACTAAACGGATAGTTTAGTTTTGATAAAATTGTCATTTTTATTATATTAACTCTACCTATCCATGAGCAGTTGATATTTGCCCAGTTATTTAAATCTGATGTAATTTGTGTGAGAAGTGTTTTATAATTGTTTTCAAAAAAGATTCCAAGTCTTTCTTGGTAAATAGTTGCCCAAGCATTTTGTATGGTCTGAGGTTACTTTGAATGGGATTTCTCTTTCTAGCTCTTCCTGCTGTATCTTGCTAGACATATACAGAAAAGTTGAGGGTTTATGAGGATTCATTTTATAACCTGCAACTTTGCTAAAATTGCTAATTGTTTCCAGTAGTTTTTTTGGATAATTTCTTGTGATTCTAGGTAGACCGTTATGTCATCTGCAAAGAATCAGAGTTTTGTCTCTTCCTTCCCAATTCTAATTCCTTCATTTTTTTTTCTTCTCTAATTGCTGAAGCTAACATTTCTAATACAATATTGAATAGCAGTGGTGATAATGGGCACTCTTGTTTCACCCCTGATCTTACTGGGAATGACTCTAGCCTCTCCCCATTTAATATTATGCCTGTTGATGGTTTCAGATAAATACTGCTAACTTTTTTAAGGAACAGTCCATTTATTCCTACATTCTCTAGTGTTTTTAGTAGTAATGGATGCTCTATTTTGTCAAAAGCTTTTTCAGCATCTATTGATATGATCATATAATTTATGATAGGTTTGTAGTTAATATAATTGAGTATAACAGTTTTCCTAATATTGAAGCAACCCTGCATTACTGGAATAAATTCTACTTGATCATACTCTATTATCCTAGTGATAACTTGTTGTAATCATTTTGCTAAGATTTTATTTAGGATTTTTGCATCTAAATTCATCAGGGAGATAGGTCCATTATTTTCTTTCTCTGTTTTAACTCTTCCTGATTTAGGTAACAGCACCATATTGGTTTAATAGAAAGAGTTAGGCAGAGTTCCATCTTTCCCTATTTTTCCAAAGAGTTTATATAGGATTGGAGCCAATTGTTCCTTAAAAGTTTGGTAGAATTCACTTGTGAATCCATGAGGCACTGGAGAATTTTTCTTAGAGGGTTCAATGATGGCTTGTTGAATTTCTTTTTTTCTGAAATAGGGTTGTTTAGGTATTTAATCTCCTTTTCATTTAACCTAGGCAATTTATATTTTTGTAAATATTTATACATTTCACTTAGATTATCAAATTTATGGGCATAGAGTTGGGCAAAATAATTTAATTGGGGATTTTTGATTTGTTCTTTCTCTAATTGTTTTAGTTGCATGTTTAATTCATTGATTCCCTCTTTCTCCAATTTATTCATGTAAGCATTTAAAGCTATAATATATCCTTTGAGAGTCGCTTTGAATGAATACCATATGTTTTGGTATGTTGCTTCATTATCAATATCTAGGATAAAATAGTTAATTCTTTCTATAATTTGTTTTTTGGTCCACTCATTTTTTTAAAAATGAGGTTATTCAGTTCCCACTTTGTTCTGGGTCTATATATGCTTGGCCCAATATTGCATATGACTTTTATTGCATTGTGACCTGAGAAAGATGTATTCACTATTTCTGCCTTTCTGCAGTTGATCATTAGGTTTTATGTCCTAGTACATGGTCAATTTTTGTACAAGTTCCATGCACTGCGAAGAAAAAGGTATATTCCTTTCTATCCCAATTCAGTTTCCTCCATAGGTCTACCATATTTAATTTTTCTACCAATCTATTGACCTCCTTATTTTCTTTCTTGATTATTTTATGATTTGATTTATCTGGATTTTGGATTTGGAGGTTGAGATCTCCCACTTTTAGAATTTTGCTATCTATGTCTTCCTGCATTTCTTTCAGCTTGTCCTCTAAGAAGTTGGATGCTATTCCACTTGATGCATATATATTCAGTACTGAAATAACTGTATTGTCTATGGCACCTTTTACGAGGATAAAGTTTCCTTCCTTATCTCTTTTAATGCTATCTATTTTTACTACTGCTTCATTTGAGATAAGGACTGCTACCCCTGCTTTTTTTACTTCAGCTGAAGCAAAATATATTTTACTCCAACCTTTTACCTTTACTCTATATGTATCTTTCTGCTTCAAATGAGTTTCTTGTAAGCAGCATATTGTAGGATTCTGGTTTTTAATCCACCCTGCTATTCACTTATGTTTTAAGGGAGAGTTCATCCCATTCAAAGTTATGATTGCTAATTCTTTATTGCCCTCCATGCTATCTTCCATCTGTTTGTATTTTCCCCCTTCCCCCCACTTTATCTATATTCCCCAGTATTTTTTTCTGAATACCACCCCTTCAGTGTGTTTGCCCTCCTATATCACCCCCTCCCATTTCTTTTCCCTTTCCCTTTTTCCCTTTTCCCTTCCCTTCCTTTTGCTGGTACCCCTTTTTCCCCCCCACTCCCCTTCCATTTCTCCATTCCCCCTCCCCTTTCCCCCTTTTAAAACTTGAAAGGTTAGATGTTTTATAAGTTAATGAGTATGTGTAGGTTGACCTTTTCAGGTGTTTCTCATCTGCTCCCTTCTTCCCCTCTATTACCATAGGTATTCTGTACCTCTTAGTACAATGAGATTTACCGAATTCAAACCCCTCCCTCCTCCCATCTCTTTCCTGTCCCCCTTTTTAAGGAGGGAGTGGTTTTTTTTAGATCATTCTATCTGAGCCATAGAAAATTCTGAGTATCTGTCACTTCTAGTTAATTATATTCTATCTAATAGAGGTAAAATTCTTGAGGGTTATCGGAGGCTTTCTCCCAAGTGGGGTTAAAGCCAGTTACATCCCTTTATATAGCAATCTCATGGAGAGGTTATGAATGTCCATCATTTCTAGCTAGATATACTCTCTGTTAGAGTTACAATTCTCAATATTTATGAGAATAATTTTTCCCCATGCTGGGATATAGCCAGTTTCAATTTACTGGATAGCAGTTTTTTTTCCCTTTTACTGCACCCTTCTTTTTATTTTTTTTACCTTTTCATGTGTCTCTTGAACTTCCTGTTTGATGTCCAAATTTTCTATTTAGCTCTGGTCTTTTCATCAGGAATTTTTGGAAATCTTCCATTTTGTTAAATGTCCATCTTTTTCCCTGGAAGAGAAGACTCAGCTTTGTGGGATAGTAGATTCTTGGCTGCATTCCAAGCTCTCTTGCTCTTCGAAATTTATCATTCCATACCCTTCAATCCCTTAATGTTGATGCAGCCAGTTCTTGTGTAATCCTTACTATGGCTCCTTGTTATTTAAATTGTTTCATTCTGGTTGCTTGCAGGATTTTCTCTTTTTTTTCTGATAGTTCTGGAATTTGGCCACAACATTCCTTGGTGTTTTCATTTCAGGGTCTTTTTCTGGAGGGGATTGATGTATTCTTTCATTAACTACTTGGCCCTCCGGTTCCATGATATCAGGGCAGTTTTCCATCACTAGATCCTGTAATATTAAGTACGGACTTTTTTTCTCTACAATGTTTTCAGGAAGTCCTATAATTCTCATGTTGCCCCTCCTCGATCTTTTCTCAAGGTCAGTATTTTTTTTTGATGAGGTATTTTACATTTTCTTCTATTTTTTCAATTATTTTATTTTGTTTAACTGGCTCTTGCTGTCTCATGGAGTCATTAGTTTCTTTTTTTAGGGAGGAGTTTCTTCATTAACCTTTTGCAAATCCTTTTCCAATTCATCAGTTCTACTTTTGCAAGAGCTTTCCATTTGACCCATTGAGGTTTTGAGAGAATCATTTTGTTTTTACATTTACCCAATTGAGGAACTGAGAGAATTATTCTCCTTTTTTATTTGTCCAATTATATTTTCTAAGGATTTGTTTTCTTGTTGCAAGGTAATAATTGTCTCTCCCAAATTTTCCAGTTGATTTTTAAGCTCCTTCCTGATTTCTTCAAGGAAGTCTTTCTGTGCTGAAGACCAGATCGTATTCTCCTCAGCAGTTCCAGGTCTTTCTGAGTTAGGGTCTTTCCCTTCAAAGAATTTTTCTATCAATCCACCTTTCCGCTGACCCTTCTTCATTTTGCTAAGACCTTGAGTTGGGGACGGGTGGTTCACAGGGGCTTGGGATGGCTAAAGTCTTTACTCACTAAATGTGGTTTCTCTGCCTGGCCAGCAGGAGGTGCTAGTTGCTTTCCCTGGAGTGTTTGTGACCTTGATTGAGGCCTTCTCCCTTTACTTGAAGGGAGGAGTTGGAGCTATTGAATTCTTTTGCCTTCACTCAAAGTTAGGCTTTACTCTAGCCTGAGGTCATTCACTCTGGATTGTCAGCTGGGCTGATTATTCTGCTCACACACCTGTGCCTGATGCAGAATTAGTTTCCAAATATTTGTTAGGGGAAGAGGCCTCAACTGTAATGGAGGCATGGACTCAGAGTTCATCAGACCAGAGGAGCCCAGGGATGGTGTCTGCAGCTCTCCTGCACCATAACTCTCCACCCAGCCCTGTCTGCAAGCTCCAGAGAAACAGCACCAACACCAGTGCCTCTGCTCCCTAGTTGACTCAAGCCCCTACCTTCTAGACCCACCACTGATCCAGCAGGTCTGGCTTTCAGGCCCTTAGACTCCAGGATGCACCTCAACTGCTAATCTGGCTGATACGGGGCTGAACTGCCCTCTGAACCCAGACTCACCCACCCAAATTCGGCCAATGCTGCTTCCGGAGACAAATCGTTAGGTAGATGTTCTTTCTTCTGGCTTTTCTTTCTGGGTTTTGTGGGTCAGATTTCTGTTAAGAGGTTTTTCATATGATAGATGGGGAAAGATCAGGAGACTTTAGAACTGTGCCTGTCTTCTCTTCGCCATCTTGGTCTGAAGTCTGTCCCCAGTCTTTCATTCTTGAAGAAGATCATGCCACCGAGGGAGGTTGGCATGGCCTGCAAGTGAAGTGATTTAAAACTAGGGGTGCTGTGCAGATGCATCAATTTCACTTTTTCAATTGGAGTTATCTTTGTCCAGTGGCCTAAAAGGCATCATTATGACTGGAGATGAATTTCGAAACCTGTTCCTTTTTAAACTAGGTCTTTCACAGGTCACACTTGACTGAGACAATAGCCATTCAGTAATAAAAGTTAAGTAAGTAAGTAATGAGGAAATGAGGTCAAGGGCAACTGCTTCCCCCAACACACAAACACTTACACTGAGAAAAATTTACCTTGGGGAGGTAATACCATCAGGCTTTCTTCATGATAATGGCAGAAAGCAAGAAACGAAGCAAGAAGAATCACTTTTACATACTCAAAAACAAATCATTCTTAGAGGGAAAGACCCATAGGTTTTCTGGTCAAAATAGAAACAAAAATGGCTATTTTACATTCACCCTGAACCAATTATGGTCCAAATATAGGCATGTATGCTTAGCCTGAGATACATTTTTGGCCAATTAAGGAGAGCCACAGTGTTTTGGTGCCTGTAAACCACTAGAAATCTTATCAGACCTTTAGGCAGGGCTCTTGAATATAGAAAGCAAAAACAAAAGAATAGGTAGAGAGAGAGAGAAGGATGGAAAGAAGGAAGGGGGGGGAGGGAGGAAGGAAGGAAGGAAAAGAAAGGAATGTGAGACAAAGAATGAACTTTTTACATATTCCCCAGGCTGTTCTCTCAACCCAGTACCTTCCTGGTACCTCCACCTTACCCTCTTCCCCTTTTGAGTCTTCAGCCCATGACGTCCCCTGTAACTGTGGTCCCCCATCCCAGGAATACTGGATATCTCTTCCATTTTTGAGCCCCCTGGAGGCTAGGAGGTAAGGGTGCACCCAGGTGGTGATATTAGCAAAGCAGGTCAGCAAAAACTAGCAAGTCTTGGTCCCTCAACAGGTAGGTTACCTCAGGCCTCAGGAGCCCAGGAGATCTTAAAACATGTATAACATTGAGGCTACCCCAATCTCAAAGTAAATACGTCTTACTTTCACCTGGAATATCGATTATTACCTGTACTTTGGAAATGGTAGGGAAAGGCAGAATCACAGTATGGTCAGGCCATTGGCCAACCACATTCTTTCCAGGGTACAGCAGGAAATCTGGGGGCAGAAATTCAATGAGGTATTACTTCTAAAGGCAGAGATATGCCCCATCATCTTTATCAAATTTTGAATTTGGTTTCCTTCATAACGCATTTGTATATTTTCTATGAAAACCTCTGGGTGGGGGGAAGGCAGAGTGAATATGGTGGCATATAGGCAACATTTCCTGTGAACTCCTTCCCTCCCAAACTTCAAAAGCCAACAAGTATGAGTCTAGCCAAAATTTAGAGCATTTTTTATAGGGGAGTTAAGGGATGGCCCATGTCATGGGGACAGGCCCTTTGGAGAATAAAATCCTGAAAGGAAAGCTTGCACCCTGGCCTGACTTCAACAGCTTCCTGCGGTATCCAATATCCTCCCCCATTTTGGGGGGCTTCCGACACTGCTACACAGGTGCCAAGGCCACTGCCCCAGGGGTCTTCATGTCCTGGGGTGGAGGAAGGAGCCCACAGCTGGTGAGACATGGAATCATCTCGCATCAGACAGGAGGTAGGAGGGAGGCAGGGCAGTGGGAAATTTGGAAAAAGAGATCAAAGGAGGCCCTAGAAAAGAGCCTGGAACAAAGCTTCTTTTCTGGGGAGACCTAGGCCTAGGCCAAGGAGGAGAGATCCCCAGAGGGAATGGGCAGGGGTGGGTCCCAGTGCTGGCTCTGCCCCTGACTGTCCCAAGGAGCTTGATCAAGGCACTCACCTCCTCTGGGTCTGAGAACAGTTCAACGTCTGCCCCCCTTTCGAGGTCTTCTGAAGGGGGCCCCTCAATCCGGAGAGCTTGCAGTGGACGCCTCTGCACCCTCAGTGGGGTGCAGGGGACACATGGACTGGGGGTGGGCGCCCTGGACTCAGCCTAGCCCACCCGGACCATGCCCACACCCTGGCCCTCCCTTCTGGAATGGGAGCAGCAGAGGAAGCATCAGGCTCCCTTCCCCCCACCACAGGGTCTCCTTTCCCTCGGGCCACATCTCGCTTCCTTCCCCCTCTCTGCGCCCCGGGCTCTAGACCAATCAAAGGGCCTCCAAGAGGCCCAGGAGGGACGGCCAGGGAGCACGGTGGACACAGCTCCAGCCTCAGAGCCGGCGGCAGACACTTAACAGAGCCCGACTGTGGGGCTGCGGGCAAGTCACTTAACCCAGTGGCCTTGAAGGGAAAAAAGAATCTAAGGAAGCGATCCTGCAGAGGACGCAGGTCCAGACTTTGCCACCCTGAGCAGAGGAGCAGAGGGGACCCAGTGGCGTCCACTCAAGATGGGGGAGGAGAGTTCCAGACCTCAGAGGATTCTGGGCTGGGCATACTAACCACCAGGACGTGCGGGGACCTGGAGAGCTGATGCTCTCATTGGCTCCCTCTGCAGTCCCTCAAGGCCATTTTACACCATGACTGGCCAAGCCTGGGAGCTGGGACCAATCAGGAACAGCCTGGCTCACCTTCCCTTGGTCTTGGTTTTTACTTAGGTTCTAGGGCACAGTGGGGGTGGGGTCAGATGGCGGAAGGCAGCGCGCTGCTCCACAGGGCTTAGACAGCCCTCTCTGATTGGTGCGGCATCTGGGCCCTAACCTTGCTGGGGGTCAGCTGACATAAGGCCCAGGGCACCAGGTCCTCGCCCTCCCCCATGACCCCTGCCACTAAAGCTCCTGGTCCCTCTGTGATTGTAAGGGAAATTGAGGCCAAGCGCTCTACAATGGCTGGTGGGAGATCAACCCCTGGCTCCGAGGTCTTGGGGTAACAAGGTCCTCAGAAGTAGAATAACCCCCCCACACACACACACTCACGCAGTGACTGAAGGTGTGAGATCCACAGCAGTTTCTTCGGTCAATGCACGAAAAGGGCTTCAGAGGAGCTGGAGCGCTCGCCCTTCTGGTTACGACAGGGCAATCCAAACGAGGGAGCTGAAGGGGTCATTATGGTGCCCCCCACAGTCTCTCAGGTACAGAGGGATGAGGACCTCACAGCTCTTCTAGCTTAACACAGGCCCACGAGACTGTAGAGGAAATCGAGGAAGTGAAGGGACCTGGGACAGGTTGCCAACAAGGTTGTAGAATTGGAAATACCACACTTTAAGGGAAAATGAGGCCTAGGGGCCAAAGGAACCGTTGTGAGATTGCCAACAGGCTCCCAGACCTAAATAGAACTTTAGAGAATTTAATCTGCAAGTTGCTATTCTCTACGAAAACCAGCAAGGAAGCAAATTTAAAAATGAAGCTGTTTAGCTGTAAAAACAATGGATAATCTTTATTATTTAGGTACCTTAAAAATGGTTATTTTAATTGGGAAATGGCTGAACAAATATATATATATATATATATATATGTTGTGGAACACTATCGTTCTACTAGAAAAGAGGAGAGATGAAAATTCAGAGAAGCCTGGAGGAATTTGCATGAACTGATGCTGAGCGAGATGAGCAGAACCAGAAGAACATTGTACACCCTAACAGCAATATGGGGGTGATGATCAGCCTTGATGAACTTGTTCATTCCATTAGCACAATCAGGCACAATTTTGGAGTTTCTGCAATGGATAATACCATCTGTATCTGCAGAAAGAATTATGGAGTTTAAACAAAGAACAAGAACTATTACCTTGAATTATAAAATAAAAATTATATTCTCATGTATTATGTAACTTTGCTAATCCTTATATTTTATTTTTCCTTAAGAATATAATTTTCACTCAACACATTGAATTTTGATCAATATATAGCATGTAACCAATATAAATACTATGAGACTACCTTCTGTGGGGAGTGGGGGAGGTAAATGAGATTGGAAGAAAAATTGTAAAAATTAAAGACAATTTTTAAAAAAATTAAAAAATATTCATTTTATTTTTTCCAATTACCATAAAAGACAGTTTTCAATATTCAATTTTGTACAATTTTAAATTTCATATTTTACTACTCTTTGATCCTGAATAATGTGGTAAAGCTAACACATATTCAATCATGTTAAACATGTTAATATTATTCATGCTGAGAAAAAATAATCAGAACAAAAGGGGAAAAACATGTGAAATTAAAGAACATTAAAATAATTTTTAAAAGTGACAATAGTATGCTTTGCTGTGCATTCAGACTCCATGGCTATTTTTTATTTCTAAAAATGTTTAAAACTAATTTAAAAATAAATCAATAATATTATTATATTCATAAATATTTATTCTAGTAGAAGCCATTATATATGGTGATGGTGTTTAATTTTTTTCACATCTTCAGCCACAGCTCCAAAAAAATAAGGTGAAGGTATTATGTATTTTTGACTAGATCTCAAAAAACAAAAACAACTCACAAATCTATACTGTAAAGAAATAAAATTTCAAATAGGTTCTTCTTTAGTAAAAATTGAAATTCATGATACTATAAATGTTCATATATATAGAACACTTTCCACCAAATTAGTAAATAAGGTGCTATATTTTAAAGAATGTTGAGACATTGTTGATTCTTCTGATTTCATCATAAAACACATTGCATTGCATAAACTATCTGTATGAGAAAATAAATGGATAAATGAATCAAACCTTATAGATCATGGGAGTGGTTGAACTTAGCCAATCATTTCAGGTTTCAGAAAATAATTAGAAAACTAAGAAGGAGGCAACTAAGTTGTGTAGTGGGTAGAGCACTGGCACTGGAGTCAGGAGTACCTGAGTTCAAATTCAGCCTCAGACATTTAATAATTACGTAGCTGTATGGCCTTGGGCAAGCCCTTCAACCACATTTACCTTGCAAAAACCTTAAAAAAAATCCCATGGAGGCACAAAGCACACACACACACACACACACACACACACACACACACACACAGAAACAAAACCACAGCTCTCCAGAATCTGATGAACACTTTGTAAAAATCATCACTTATGTAGCTTTCCCCCTTAATCCTAATCCTTAATCCTAGTTTTGATCATAGCAAAAATAATTAATACTATGCTGCAAACATGTTTATCAATATATGTATATACAATGCTAACTTGACTGTTCACTGCTAAAGGGAGGATGGGTAGAAGGAAATTTTGTAACTTGAAAATATGCATGTGCAAATGGATGAAAATAAATAAATTTTTAAAAATTAAAAAAAATAACACTATTGTACCTTTTAAGGACTGTCTTTGAAGCTGGTCTAGAATTTGGAGCACAATGTTTCCTAGCTATGATGTAGGAATTGTTTCTAAAACTCTCTATTAGTAAAGTAAATAAAACTCGAAACTTAGAATAGAAATGACCCCTAAATCTGAGAATACCTGACAATGTAAAACGTAGAATCCTGAGCAGAAGACCAAAGGTGAAACCTGAATACCTGGAGTATACTCAAAATCCCATGCTGTGAGAGCTTTGAGAACAGAAATCTTCTACTCATGAAGTAGCCTGAGAATGGAATAGATCATTCATTGCAAGGATTTATTTTCATGCATATTCTTTGAGAATAGTTCTAGGTAAATTAAAGTATAAAGATTTGGATTTTTAAAATAGTAAACTGGTCCTGTATTCCAATTTCATTTATATTAAACTGTGGTAAAGTAAAAAAAAAATTGTGGCTTCTCCAACCATGTAATCATGAGGGTTTGATGAAATGCTTGAAAATTTTTTGACTAGTTAAAAATGAAATAGAACTCTAAACACCAGCTCCAGGAAGCAAAAGCAATTCCCTGCATTTCGTTATTCAATAAAGCTTATTATCGATTTTATTGTGAATGATACTGAATACAGAGGGGTTTTTTTTAGAGAGCGGGTGGTTTGCCAGGCAATGGGGTTAAGTGACTTGCCCAAGGTCACACAGCTAAGTAATTATTAAGTGTCTGAGGTCACATTTGAAATCAGGTTCTCCTGACTCCGGAGCTATCTATCCATTATGCCACCTAGCTGCATCTTACTGCACTCCCTAGTTGCCCTGGATTTTTTAAAATTTTATTTATTTGTATTTCCAACTATATGCAACTGTAGTTTTTACCAATAATTTCTTTTGCAAGATTTTGAGTTTCACCGTTTTCTTCCTCCTCCCTTCCCTCCCTCTTCCCCCAGACATAAAGCAATCTGATACAGGCTCTACATTTATAACCATGCTAAACATAGTTCCATATTGATGGAGCAAAAGAATTAGATTCAAACAGGGGAAAGAAACAATAGAGAGGGAAAAATGGCATAAAGCATAGGTAACTTTGAAAAATTAAAGATAAACTTGGCTCTTCATTTAAACTGAACAGTTCCTTCTATGGATATTGATGGTATTTTCAATCATGAGTCTTAAAATTGTCTTTGATTCCTGAAATTAACAAGTCTATCATGGTTGATCATCACTCCATATTGTTGTTAGTGTGTATAATGTTCTTCTGTTTCTGCTTATTTCACTCAGCATGAATTCATGCAAGTTTTTCCTGGCTTTTCTGAAATCTCATCCCTCATGATTTATTATGGAATAGTAATACTCCACCACTTACATATACCACAATTTGTTCAGTCATTTTCCAATTTATGGGCATCCTCTCAATTTCCAATGATAGTGAATACAGAGGACTTTTAACAAAAAAAAAAAATAATGTGTTATGGTTGATGCCGAGAAACCTTGTTATGGGAGTGGTGGGATCAGTTGGAGACAAATTTTGTAACTATTTTGTTTGCATTGTAAAGGGAATCTTCCTTCTCCTTCCACACCTGAGGGCCTGACTTTCAACCTGATTTGGATTACAATGTCTTTTGCTGGAGCAGCCAGGGAGCACAGGTCCTGGAAGACCACCCAAAAGAGACCACCCTCCCAAAGAGGCAAAATTTCCAATAAGGGACTTGGATCATTCCTGGGTCATTACCCCTCCCACGGAATCTGGGAGAGAATTTAAGGAGATCTGAGGGAGGGGCTCATCCTGTTTACCTTACAGTCTCCTGCTGAACCCTGACCAGCTGGTCTGGCCAATTCAATCAGCAATCCATGTGGTCTTCCCTTTAAACTCTTTTAACTTTTCCATCACTTTCTTAATATGCTCTAACTTCCTTTAATGAATCTATTTTCTTTCCAAAACCTGCATCCCTGAGTCTGAGTCACAATTCCTTGCAGGGCAGAACCAAATCCAAGAAACAAATCAGCAGCTACTTGGTCTTAGGATTCAAAGGAAAGAACTTAAACATCAGAATTATTATATTTGTAAGACCTTTGTGTGTTATAATAAGAGATCAATAAAGGAACTTAAGAAAAAACTAAAATTCTTATATATCACGGAATGTTTTTTTAGAAACCATGTCATTCCTGAAAACAAGAAAATGGTAGATGATACATGGTATATCAGTTATTTGTTCCGATTTATTTTACATGGGCAAATAGGTGGTCTGGGGTTAGAGTGTAAGGCTTAGAATCAGGAAGAGCTGATTTCAAATGTGGTTTTACACTCTTAATAGCTAATGTATGACCCTGATCAACTCATGTAGACCTGTTTTCTTCAATTGTCTCATTGTAAAATGAACTAGGGAAGGCAATGGCAAACCCATCTAGTAGCTTTGAAGAAAATTTCAAAAAACTGTCATGGAGTGTTGGATGAAACTGAACAGCAATTTATATTACAAACAATGATGCCTTAAAAGAATATCATATTCTCAACAAAACATCTAAAAGTTTCTAGGAAAAATGCTGTCTTCCTTTTGGCTAGCCAAACCTTCACATTACAAAACTTAAAAGAGAGGCAAATCAAAACACAATTCCATTCAACTCATCCTTTTGTAAAGATTGCTATTGGGGGATAAACTAGGATGATGCTAATGACAATCAGTACAGAGCTTTTAGGACACATAAACAATGTGCTAAATAAAGAGAATTTCAATGGAAACAATATTCTAAAGTCTCTTTTCCTACCAGATATGTGTGAATTCCAAAAATATGTGAATAAATATTTATTTACTTAATTATTTTCCAATGACACGTAAGGATCATCTCACAATGTTGCTGATAAAATGTTTAATGTTTTTGTGGTTCTGCTCACTAAATTCAACCTCAGTTCCTGCAAGTCTTTTCAGGTTTTCTGAAGTCAGTCCACTCATGATTTCTTATAGAACAATAGTGTAAGGAAAATGTGGGTATTTGGGTTCCTCAAGAATGTGAAGGGTGCATTGTAAGTTTACATTACAAAGACTGGACTCTGCTTATTATTGTCTTATGAGCAGGTGTCCTCAAATATGATAAAAAACTGATGAGAAGGCCCCAATGTTTAAGTGAACCTAGTCTTGACATTCTCCTTTGGGCATGCTAAGGAGATCTAGATGTTCATGTTCATTAGTATAATGAGCAGGGCAGAGGAAATGTATAGGAACCAATGTATCAATTAAATTTGTGACCACAGCCTATGATTGGCATGAGGGGGCAGGAACAGATCCTTTCAAAGTGCATAAAAGGGCTTGTATTTTGGGATTTGCCTACCCCCTCTTCCCTTGAGAAAGAAGTGCCTTTTTAACGATAAATCTTAATAAAAAAACAATTTTAATTACTCTGGACTAAATATTCATGAGCTATTTACAACAATAACATTCCATAACATTCATAAGACATAACATAGCTAGTTTATCCATTCCAGAATTGATGGACATTATAAGAAGTATTTCACAAAATTCCATAAGTACATCTATTAGTTAATTTTCCTTAGTTTTACAATGTGTTTCTCTTTCCTCATTCTTTTAAATTATATATGTTTTGGCTTCTGCTTTGTGTTCCTACCCCTCCTTTTTTACCCCTTACTTCAGTTGAACTGTAATATATTCTGCTCCTGCCTTTTTTCTTTGTCCTGTGTGTGTATTACTCAGGTGCAAATGTGATTCTTGTATACAATATATTTTAGGTTTCTGGTTTTTAACCCACTCTGCTATCCAATTCTTTTTTATGGGAGCTTTCATCCCATTCATATTCACAGTTAATGTTACTAATTCTATATTTCCCTTCATTTGATCTTCCCCCTCTTAATACTTTACTCTCTTTTCCCCATTTCCTTCCTTACCAACTTTCTATTCTAACTCAATATGACCTCTCTTCAGTCAGCTCTCTAACCTTTTTCACTTTTACTTTACATTTTCTTGTACTTTACCTTTACCTTTACCTTTACTTTAATTTACCCCTTCCCTTTTATCAGCCTCACCTTCCCCTTTATCTCACCTCCCCCTCTACTTTCCTGTAGGGTAGGAGAAATTCCTAAACCCATTTGAGAATGTTTGTTATTGCATCCTCCAGCCAAATCTATTGAGAGTAAGATTTATGTAGTACTCAAATCCTCCCTTCTTTGTCTTTACTATAATAGGTTCTTTGTGCCTCATAACTTGTGGTGTTATTTAAACTCCAATGCCACCTTCTCCCTGTATAATTCTATTTTACATGTCTTAATTGTTTTATTGCTGCCTTGTACCCATACATTCTGTCAAAGAATATTCTTTTTATCTGTCCTGATAGAAGTACAGTCCTCAAAGGCTGACTGAATGATTGATTGATGTAGGAGCTTCATCACATCATAATCATTTCATACCTAAAACCTTTGGCCATGTACCATCCCCATCAACAATCCCATTAGAAATGGAATTCACTTCTGGGAAAGATGACAGAGAGAAGACAGGCACAGTTCTAAAGTTTCCTGATCTTTACCTATCTATCATATGAAACAAACCTCTTAACAGAAATCCAACCCGCAAAACCCAGAAAGAAAAGCAAGGAGAAAGAGCATCTATCTCAGGATTTGTCTCCCACAGCAACATTGGGCTAATTCGGGTGGGTGAGTCTGGGTGCAGAGCTCAGATCAGCCAGATTAGTGGCTGAATTGGAGCAGGGGCCGAGAGCTGAACCTGCTGGATCAGTGATGGGGCTAGACAATGGGGGCTGGAGTCACCTAGGGAGCAGAGGGACTGGTGTTGGTGCTGTCCCTCTGGAGCTTGCAGACAGGGCTGGGGGGGAGAGTTCTGGTGCAGGCTACTTCTGCCTCAGGCACAAGTGTGTGAGCAGAAGAACCAGCTGAACTGACAATAGTGAGAGGAATAACCTCACCCCAGAGTAAAGCCCACCATTGATTGAAAGTAAAAGAATTCAATAGCTTTAATTTCTCCCTTCAACCTAAGGCAGAAGGCCTCAATCAAGGTCACAGACACTCCAGAGAAAGCAACCAGGAACTCCTACTGGGAAGCCAGAAAAATTGCACTTAGTGAATAATGCCTCTAGCCATCCCAAGCCCCTGCAAACCAGCTCCTCCCCAACTCAAGGTCATAACAAAATGACGAAGGGTCAGCAGAAAGGTAGAGCCACAGAAAAATTCTTGGAAGGAAAAGACCCTAACTCAGAGAGACCTAGAACCTCTGAGGAGAATATGATCTGGTGTTCAGCACAGAAAGACTTCCTTAAAGAAAAAAGGAAGGAGTTTAAAACTCAACTGGAAAATTTGGGAGAGACAATACCTTGCAACAATAAAACAAATCCTTAGAAAATACAATTGGATAAATACAAAATGAGAATAAATTTCTCAGATCATCAATTGGACAAATACAAAATGAAAATAAATCTCTCACATCATCAATTGGACAAATACAAAATGAGAATAATTATCTCAGATCCTCAACTGGGCAAATGCAAAAAGAAAATAATTCTCTCAAAACCTCAATGGGTCAAATGGAAAGCTATTTCAAAAGTAGAATTGATCAATTGGAAAAGGGGTTGCAAAAAGTTAGTGAAGAAAACTCCCCCCTAAAAAAAAGAATGGAGTCTTCAGAAACTAATGACCCCATGAGACAGCAAGAGCTAGTTAAACAAAATCAATGAATTGAAAAAAAAAAGAAGAAAATGGAAAATACCGCATCAACACAACCACTGACCTCGAGAATAGGTCAAGAAGGGGCAACCTGAAAATTATTGGACTTCCTGAAAACACTGTAGAGAAAAGAAAAGCCTGGACCGCTTCAGATGAGATTCTTGTAAGCAGCATATTATAGGATTCTTCTTTTTAATCCACCCTGCTATTCACTTACATTTTAAAGGAGATTTCATCCCATTCACATTCAAAGTTATGATTACTAATTCTTTATTATTTATGCTATCTTCCTTCTCTTTTTATTTTCCCCCTTACCACCCCCTTCAGTGTGTTTGCCCTCCTCTATCACCCCCTCCCCTTTTTTCCCCTTTCCATTTTTCCTTTTTCCCTTCCCCTCCTTTTGTTAGTTCCCCTTTTCCCCCATTCCCCCTCCCTTTTTCCATCCCCCTCCCTTATTCCCCTTTTAACATTTTAACAGTTAGGTGTTTTTTTTCAAGTTTACTAAGTATGTGTAATTTGAATTTAAGCCAAGTAGAATGAGAAGAAGATTCAGGTGTTTCTCATTTCCTCCCTTCTTCCCCTCCATTACAATACGTATTTTGTACATCTTAGTGTAAGGAGATTTACCCCCATTCAATCCCCTCCCTCCTCCTGTCTCCTTCCTGTCCTTCTTTTTAAAGAGGTAGAGTTTTTTTTTACATCATATTATATGAGTTATTGAAAATTCTGAGTATCCATCACTTCTAGCTAAGTACATTCTATCTAATAGAGTTAAAAGTCTTGAGATTTGTTAGAGTCTTTCTCCCATCTGGGGTTAAAGCCAGTTACTTCCCATTGGAGAGCAGTCTCATGGACATGTCATAAATGTCCATCAATTCTGGCTAAGTATATTCTCTGTATTAGAGTTATAATCCTCAAGATTTATGAGAATATTTTTCCCCATGCTGGGATATAGCCAATTTCAGCTTATTGGATAGCAGTTTTTTTTCTCCCCCCGCTTTTTTACCTTTTTATGTGTCTCTTGAACCTCCTGTTTGATGTCCAAATTTTCTATTTAGCACTGGTCTTTTCATCAGGAATTTTTGGTATTCTTTGATTTTACTAAATGTCCATCTTTTTCCCTGGAAGAGAAGGCTCAGCTTTGCAGGATATTGGATTCTTGGCAGCATTCTAAGTTCCCTTGATCGTCAAAATATCTCATTCCAGGCCCTTAGATCTCTCAATGTTGATGCAGCCCAGGTCCTGCATAATCCTTACTGTGTCTCCTTGATATTTGAATTGTTTCTTTCTGGCTGCTTGCAGGATTTTCTCTTTTATCTGATAGTTCTGGAATTTGGCCACAACTTTCCTTGGTGTTTTCATTTTAAAATCTTTTCCTGGAGGGGATTGATATATTATTTCAATAACCACTTTGGCTTCTGGTTCCATGGTATCAGGGAAGTTTTACATCACTAGATCCTGAAATATTAAGTCCAGGCTTTTTTTTTCTCTACAGTGTTTTCAGGAAGTCCAATAATTTTCATGTTGCCCCTTCCTGACCTCTGAGTCCCTTCCC
The DNA here is from genome assembly GCF_037893015.1 of Macrotis lagotis. Classification (NCBI taxonomy): domain Eukaryota; kingdom Metazoa; phylum Chordata; class Mammalia; order Peramelemorphia; family Peramelidae; genus Macrotis; species Macrotis lagotis. The sequence continues at coordinate 90,072,942 of NC_133666.1, forward strand.
CACCCACCTACCTGTGGGAGAAAGTGACTCTTCCCAGAACAAATACAGTAAGAACCCTCCCAGCACCTACAGGATCAGGTGCAGGTAACAGATCTCTCTCAGTAGAATAGACATTTACTATCTAGCCCAAGGGTGCAGCCCATATTGTTGGAGCATAAACAGGATTCTGTTGCTCCTTCCCCACCCACCCAGGGCTAAGGGACTGGGTCACTAATCAAGGTCACAGATGCTCCAGAGAAAGCTTCCAACATCCCTTACTTTCTGGCCCACTTGCAGTTATTAAACCCAGTGAGCAAAATTTCTAGGGATTTTGACAACAAAAGTCTGTGAACCAGCCCCTCCCCTAACACAAAAGCCAGCAGAAAGGGGGGGTGGGGGTCCATTGAAAGCTGCCTTGAAACCAAAGATCCTAACACAAAGAGTTCTAGGACTTTTGAATAGAGTATGAATTGGGTGCCAGTCTAGAAAGACTTTTTAGAAGAAGTCAGGAAGGAATTTAAAAATCAATTGGAAAAACAGGGAAAAGGATTGAAGGAGAGTACTAACATGCAACAAGAAAAGAAATCCTTGGAAAATACAATTGGAACAAGTGCAAATGGATAATAATTCTATCAAAACCATAACTGGACAAATGGAAAAGTCTTTCAAAAATAGATTTGACCAATTGGAAGAGGAGTTGCAAAAGGAAAATGAAGAAAATTCTTCTCTAAAATAAGGATGGAATCTGTGGAAACCAATGACTTAATGAGACAATAAGAATCTGTTAAACAAAACCAAAAAATCCAAAGAATGGAAGAAAATGTAAAATACCTCATCCGCAAAAACCACTGACCTAGAGCATAGATCCAGGAGAGACAATTTAAGAATCACTGGACTTCCTGAATACCTTGAGGATAAAAAAAAAAGCCTGGATTGATATTTCTGCATTTAGTGGTGGAAAACGGCCCTGAGTTCTGGCCAGGATGGCACAGAGAGGACAAGCACAATTCTAAAGTATCCTTGTCTTCACTTATAAATAATATAAAACAAGCCTCTTAACAGGAATCCAATTGACAAAACCCAGACAGAAAAGCCAGGAGAAGAACATCCTCCTGAGGATCTGTCTTCTCAGATTGTGGGTAAGTATGGGCACAGAGGGCAGATTCTGCTGGGAGTAGGGGACCAGTGAGACCTTAGTAGCCTGGATAAATCATGGATTAACCTGGTTAATGGTGGAGCTGGAGCCTGGGAGCCTGAGGGCATGAGAACTATGCCAGCTTGGTCAGTGGTGGGGCTATAGCATGGTCGACCATAGGGATTGGGTCAACTAGGGAACAGAGACATTGGTGGTGATGTTCACCATTTGGAACTTGCAGGTAGGACTGGAGGGACAGTTCCTGAGCAGAACAGTTGCAATCATCTATCCCTGAGCACGTTTGGTCATGAGAAACTCAGAGTTCACAACTCCATTTAAGCTAAAGCCTCTTCCCAGAAGAAACACAATTATAGACTACCTCTGCCCCAGGCTAATGCTGATCAGCAGAACCACCCCAGCTAACAATAGGGATTGATCACCTCACCCCAGGTTATTGTCCACTAATGATAGAAGACAAAATTATTTAACAACTTAAACCACTCCCTCTAGGCCAAGAGAGAGGGCCTCAATCAAGGGCACAGACATTCCAGAGAAAGTAACCAGCACTCCTTACTGGCCAGCTGTAGATATTTCACTCAGGTTGCAAAATAGCTAGCACAACTTACTGACCAGCTTGAGATCTCACACTCAGTGAGTAAAACCCCTGTGAACCAGCCCCTCCTCAACACAGGGTTTTAGGATAATGAAGGTAGGCCAGAGCAAAGGAGGGTCTATAGAAAAACTCCTTGGAAGTAAAAGACACTAACTCATAGAGAACTAGAACATCTGAGAAGAATATGACCTGCTCTCCAGCACAGAAACCTTCCTTGAAGAAATAAGAAAGGAGTTTAAAAATCATATGGAAAATTTGGGTGAGAAAAATAACACGTTCCAACAAAAAAAGAAATCACTGGAAAATACAATTGGTCAAATGCAAAAAGAAAATAATTCTCTCAAAAACTCCATTGGTCAAATGAAAAACTCTTTCAAAAATAGAATTGATCAATTGGAAAAGGAGTTGCAAAAGGTAATTGAAGAAAATTCTTCTCTAAAAAAATGAATGGAGTCTGTGAAACCTAATGATTTCATGAGCCAGCAAGAGTCTGTAAAATAAAACCAAAAAAATTGAAAAAAGAGAATAAAATGTAAAACACCTCATCAGTAAAATCACTGCCCTTGAGAACAGATCACAAAGGGACTAGCTGAGAATTATAAATCTTCCCAAAAACATTGAAGAGGCAAAAAAGAATAGACTTCATATTACAGGGTTTAGTGATATAAAATTGCACTGATATCATGAAACCAGAGGGGAAAGTAGATAATGAAAGAATACATTGATCCCCTCTGGAAAGAGATCCTAAAATGAAAACACCAAGGAATATTGTGGCCAAATTCCAAAACTCTTAGATAAAGGAGAAAATCCTGTAAGCAGCCAGAAAGAAACAATTTAAATACCAAGGAGCCCCAGTAAGGATTACAGAGAGTCTCACTGCATCAACATTATGGGATCAAAGGGCCTGGAATGAGATATTCCAAAGAGCAAGGGAACTTGGAATGCAGCCAAAAATTCATTATCCAGCAAAGCTGAGTCTTCTCTATCAGGGGAAAATATGAACATTTTACAAAATGGAAGACTTCCAACTTTTCCTGATGAAAGGAACAGAGCTAAATAGAAAATATGGAATCAAACAGGAGGTTTAAGAGACACATAAAACAGTAAAAAGGGGGGATCCAGAAAAAAAGTGTTAGTCAATAGGATGAAACTGACTATATCCCATCATTGGAAAAAGATTCTCATAACTCTGGGGAATTTTAACTCTATTGGAGAGAAAATACTTATCCAGAATTGATGGACACTCATGATTTAGCCATGAGACTGCTACCCAATAGGATGAAACTGGCTATAACCCAAATTGGGAGAAAGACTCTAATAACTCTTAAGAATTGTAACTCTATTAGAGAGAATATATTTAGCCAGAAGTGATGAATACTCAGGATTCTCTATGACTTTTATAGAATGATTTAAAAGTACTTTCTCTTTAAAAAGGGGCACAGGAAGGAGAGGGGAATAAGGAGGGGAATGAAAAGGGGTAAATCACAATACATTAAGAGGTACAAAAGACTTATCATAATGGAGAGGAAGAAGGGAGGAGATGAGAAACACCTGACTCTTCCTCTCATCCAACTTGGCTTAAAGTTAACTTACACAGACACACACACACACACACACACACACACACACACACACACACACTCAGTTAACTTAAAAAACAACTTACCTTTCAAGTACTAAAAGGGGAAAAGGGGATGAGAGGATGCACACAGGGAGGGGGAGAAAAAGGGGAACTAACAGAAGGAAGAGAAGGGAAAAGAGAAAAAGGGAAAAGGCAAAGAAAGCAGATGGAGTGGATATAGGAGGGTGGTATTCAGAAACAAAATACTGGGGAATATGGATAAAAGGGAAAAAAGTGGAAAAATAAAAACAGAGGGAAAATAGCATGGAGGGCAATAAAGAGTTTGTAATTATCACTTTGAATGTGAATGGAATGAACTCTCCATTAATATGTAAGTTAATAGCAGACTGCATTAAAACCAGAATCCTACAATATGCTGCTTTCAAGAAACTCATTTGAAGCAGAGAAATACATATAGAGTAAAGGTAAAAGGTTGGAGCAAAATATATTTTGCTTCAGATGAAGTGAAAAAAGCAGGGGTAGCAATCCTTATCTCAGAAAAAGCAGCTGCAAAAATGCATAGCATTAAAAGAGTTAAGGAAAGAAACTATATCCTCTTAAAAGCTACCATGGATAATAAAGCAATTCAATACTGAATATATATGCACCCAATGGGATAGCATCCAAATTCTTAGAGGAAAAGCTGAAAGAACTACATGAAGACATAGACAGAAAAACTCTACTAATGGGAGACTTCAACCTTTCCCACTTTCAGATTTAGAGAAATCAAATCATAAAATAAACAAGAAAGAAGATAAGGAGGAAAATGGATTCTTAGAAAACTTACATATCATAGACTTATGTAGGAAACTGAATGAGGATAGAAAGGAATACACATTTTTCTCTGCAGTATGTGGCACTTACACAAAAAATGATCAAGTACTAGGGCATAAAAACCTAATAATCAATTGAAAAAAGGCAGAAATAATGAATATATTTTACTCAGATCACAATGCAATAGAAATCATATGCCATATTTGGCTAGGGAGATATAGACCCAGAAACAATGGGAACATGAATAACCTCATTTTAAAGAATGAGTGGATTGAACAAAAAATTATAGAAAGAATTAAATATTTTATCCTAGATAATGTCAACAATGAAACAACATACCAAAATCTATGGGATTCACTCAAAGTAGCTATCATGGAATATATTATATCTTTAAATGCTTACACAAATAAGTTAGAGAAAGAGGAAATCAATGAACTTTTTATGCAAGTAAAAAATCAGAGAAAGAACAAATTAAAAACCCCCAAATAAATACCAAATTAGAAATTCTAAAAATTAAAGGAGAAATTAATAAAATCAAAAGCAAGAAAAACTATTGAATTAACAAATAAAACCCTGAGTTCATTTTATGAAAAAACCAATAAAATTGATAAACCACTAGTCAATTTGATTAAAAAAAAGAAAGAAGCAAACCAATTTGCTAGTATCATAAATGAAAAAGGTGAATTCACCACCAATGAGTAGGAAATTAAAGTAATAATTCAGAATTTATTTAGGCAACTCTATGCAAATAAATGGGACAATCTAAGTGAAATGAATGTATATTTATAAAAATTTAAGTTGCCCTGGTAAAATGAAGAGGAGATTAAATACCTAAAAATCCCTATCTCAGAAAAAGAAATTCAACAATCCATGATTGAACTCCCTAAGAAGAAATCTCCAGGACCTGATAGATTCCCAAGTGAATTCTATCAGACATTTAAGGAACAATTCATTCCAATTCTATATAAACTCTTTGGAAAAATAGGGGAAGATGGAACTCTGCTTAACTCTTTCTATGAAACTAATTTGGTGCTTATACCTAAACCAGGAAGAGTTAAAACAGAAAAAGAAAATTATAGACTTATCTCCCTGATGAACATAAATAAATGCAAACATCTTAAATAAAATCTTACCAATATAATTGCAACAAGTTATCACTGAAATAATACATTATGATCAAGTAGGATTTATCCCAAGAATGCAGGGTTGGTTTAATATATGGAAACTGTTAGTATAATCAATTATATCAACAACAAATCTATCAGAAATTATATGATAGTATCAATAGATACTGAAAAATCTTTTGACAAAATACAACACCAATTTCTACTAAAAACACTAGAGAGTGTAGGAATAAATGGACTTATAATAAATAAATTCATTAGAATAATAAGCAGTGTCTATTTGAAACCATCACCAAGCATTATATTCAATGGGGAGAGGCTAGAAGCATTCCCAGTAAGAGCAGGGGTGAACGAAGGATGCCCATTATCACCACTACTATTCAATATTTTAGTAGAAATATTAGCTTCAGCAATTAGAGAAGAAAAAGAAATTGAAGGAATAAGAATTGGGAAGGAAGAGATAAAATTCTCACTCTTTGCAGATGACATGATGGTATACCTAGAGAATCCCAAGAAATACACAAAAAACTACTGGAAACAATTAGCAATTTTAGCCAAGTGGCAGGATATAAAATAAACCCTCATAAATCCTCAACTTTCTATATATGACTATAAAGATACCGCAGGAAGAGCTAGAAAGAAAAATCACATTCAAAGTAACCTCAGACAATATAAAATACATGGTAGTATATTTGCTAACACAGACTCAGAAACTTTTTGAAAACACTTACAAAACACTTCTCACTGAAATAAACTCAGATTTAAATAACTGGGCAATCATCAACTTTTCAGGAATAAGTATAGTAATATAATAAAACACAATTCTACCAAAGCTAAACTACCTCTTTAGTGCCCTAACAATGAAAATTCTAAAAAAATTATTTCAATGAATTAGAAAGAGTTGTAAGTAAATTCATATGGAGAAATAAAAAGTCAGAATTTTTTAGGGATTCAATGAAAAAAAGTGCAAAAGAAGGTGGCTTAACCTAACAGAAATAAAATTATATTACAAAGCATCAGTCATCAAAACTGTCTGGTATTGGCTAAGAAATAGTGGTGGACCAGTAGAATGGACTAGGTACAATAGCAGGAAACAATTATAGTAATCTGCTGTTGGATAAACCCAAGAAGTGCAGCTATTGGGATAAAAAGTCTCTCTTCAATTAAAAACTGCAGAGAAAATTGGAAGTTAGTATGGAAGAACCTTAGATTAGACCAATATCTCACATCCTATACCAAAATTAGATCCAAATGGATACAGGATTTAGACATAAAAATCAATAGTATAAGGAAACTAGAAGTTCAAGGAGTCATTTACCAGTCAGATCTGTGGAAAGGGAAGCAGTTTATGACTAAGGAAGAGATATAGAACATCTCTAAAACCATACTAGATTATTTTGATTAAATTATATTAAAAATCTTTTACACAGACAAAATCAATATAACAAAAATGTAAAGGAATGTACCAAAGTGGGAAACAATCTTTACAACTAGTATTTCTGACAAAGGACTAAAATATACAGAGAACTGAGTCAATTTTTTTTAAAAAGCCATTCCCCAATTGACAAATGGTCAAAAGATATGCAAAAGCAATTTACAGATGAGGAGATTAAATCATTCCATAGTCATATGAAAAACTGTTTTAAATCATTACTTATTAGAGAAATGCAAATTGACCAATTCACACCTCTCAGAATGGCCAATGATCGGATAGGACATTGAACATTTTGGAAGGGTTGTGGGAAATCTGGGACACTACTACATTGTTGGTGTATCTATGAACTCATCCAACTTTTCTGGAGAGCAGTCCGGAACTATACCCAAAGGGCAAGAAAAATGTGCATACCCTTTGATCCAGCAATACCACTACTGGGCCTATACCCTGAAGAAATGATGAAAAAGGGTAAAAACATCACTTGTATAAAATATTCATAGCAACCCTCCTTGTGGTGGCAAAAAATTGGAAATCAAGTAAATGTCCTTCAATTGGGGAATGACTTAGCAAACTGTTATATGTACATCATAGAATACTATTTTTCTATTAGAAATCAAGAACGACAGGAATTCAGGGAAGCCTGGAGGGATTTCCATGAACTGATGCTAAGTGAGATGAGCAGAACCAGAAAACCTTTGTACACCCTAAAAGCAACATGGGGGTGATGATCAAACTTGATAGACTTGCACATTCTATCAGTGTGACAATCACGGACAATTTGTGCCTGTCTGTAATAGGGAAAATCATCTATAACCAGAGAAATGACTGTGGAGTTTCAACAAGGACTATTACCTTTAATTTAGAGAAAAAAACAGCTATCTTATTGTCTGATCTGGCTATTTCTTTTACTTTATGTTTCTTCTCTCTCATCATATTCAATTTGGATCAATGTATACCATGGAAACATTGTAAAGACTGGCAAATTGCCTCCTGTTGGTGGGGGGAGGGAAATAAGATTGGGGGAAATTGTAAAACTCAAAATAAATAAAATCTTAAAAAAAAGAAAATTGCATTGACATCAAGGAACCACAAGGTAAAGTAATGATAGAAAGAATACATCGAGCCGCTCCTGAAAGGGATCCCAAAATGAAAATGTCAATGAACATTGTGGTCAAGTTGCAGAACTATCTGATAAAAGAGAAAATCCTGCAAGGAGCCAGAAAGAAACAATTTGGATATCAGGGAACCACAATAAGGATTACACAGCACCTGGCTGTAATTACATTAAGGATCAAAGAGCCTAGAATATGATATTCTGAAGAGGAAGGGAGCTTGGAATGCAGTCAAGAATTCATTCTCCTACAAAACTGAGCCTTTTCTTCCAGGGGAAATGATGGACATTTAGTGAAATAGGAGACTTCCAACTTTTCCTGATGAAAAAACCAGAACTAAATAGAAAATTTGGATTTTAAACAGGAGACTCAAGAGACACATGAAAAGATAAAAAATGGAAAAGAATGAAAATACTTGCTGTCCAGTAAGATGAAACTGGCTAATCCCCACCTGGGACAAAGATTCTCATAACTCTAGAGAACTGTAACTCTAATAGACAGAATATACTTAATCAAAAGTAATGGATACTCATTACTTATCTTTGATTCTGATAGAATGATTTAAAAACAATATCTACTTAAATGGGGGGGGTCAGTAAAGAGATGGGATAATGGAGAAGACTGAATTGGTAAATTACATTACATAAAGTGGTACAAAGGACCTATTGCAATAGAGGGGAAGAAGGGAGAACTGCCTGAATCTTTCTCTCATGGGATTTGGCTCAAAAAAGGATTAACAATCATACTCTCAGTTAAGTGACTTATCTTGCCCTTCAGATATTAAAAGGCTAAAGAGGGAGGGGAGGATGTAAATAATAACTAACAGAATGAAAGAAAGGAAGAAGGGACAAAGTGAAAGTGGAAGGAAAGGGGAAGGGGGTTGGATAAAAGGGAACAAACACACTATTCAGAAACAAAATATTGGAGAATATGGATAAAGCCAAAAAAGGAGAAAAATGCCAAGAGACAGAATATAGTGTGGAGGGAAAAAAAGAGTTAGTAAATATAAATTTGAATGTGAATGGGATGAACTCTCCCATAAAATGCAACCAAATAGTGGAGTGGATTTAAAACCAGAATCCTACAATATGCTGCTTACAAGAAACTCATTTGAAGCAGAGAGATACATAAAGAGAAAGGTAAGGGGCAGCTACATGGCTCAGTGGATAGAGCACCAACCCTGGAGTCAGGAGTACCTAAGTTCAAATCTGGCCTCAGTCACCTAATAATTACCTAGCTGTGTGGCCTTGGGTAAGCCACTTAACCCCATTGCCTTGCAAAAACTAAAAAAATGTAAAGGTAAAATATGGGATCAAAATATATTTTGCTTCAACTGAAGTGAAAAGGGGAGGGGTAGCAATCCTTCTCTCAGACTAAGCAGATGTAAAAATAGATCTCATTAAAAGAGATAAATAAGGAAACTATATGCTCCTAAAAGGTACCATAGACAATGAAGCAATTTCTATATGTCTGCACCAAGTGGAATAACATCCAAATTCTTAGAGGACAAGCTGTATGAGTTACAGGAAGACATAGACAGCAAAACCCTACTGGTAAGACACCTCAAAATCCCTCTCTCAGATTTAGATTAATCTAAACATAAAATAAACAAGATGGAAAGTAATGAGATAAATGGAATATTAGAAAACCCAGACAGGATAGAACTTTGGAGAAAACTGAATGGAGATAGAAAGGACTATACTATTTTTTCTGCTGTACATGGCACTTTCAAAAAAATTCATTAGTTTGTTTATCATGCCTCAACGACTACACTTATTGACTGTTGTCATTCTTTATCATCCTTTCTACTTTGAAACATATGAGATGAATCCTTAGGGTTGCTTTGGTATGCCTTTCTGTTATTTTTAGTGAGACAGAGCAGACTCTCATGTGATAGATAGAGAATTCATTAATGTTATTTTGAAGACTCTAACATTCTTCTTTTCAGGACTATTTTCTCATCCCTTTTTTTTTCATTAGCAATAGCATTTAATTAAAATAAACACAATGTAAGTAGCAAGAGGAAAACAACCAGCAAGGTGTTTTATGTTTTGTTTTGTTTTCTTTTTCATCCTCTCTATACATATATATACATATATATATATATATATATATATATATGTATATATATATATATATATATATATATATATATATATATATATATATATAATCCTCGTACAGGCAATAGAAATTCTTGTCCAATTACTACCTTAATTTCCACAAATTGTCTCACTGTATCAGGAGAGGAACACAGCCACTTTGCAACTCATGTCTCAAGGCTGAAAGGATAGGGTTCAATATCTTCCGATTATCAGAGTCCCTGAAAAGTCTAAATGTCTCTTCTTGCTTTCAGGATCAACAGGATTCTTCTGAGATGTTTGAATTCCTGGTTAGCATGAAAACAAAATTTCATGCTTGCCTACTTTCACTGGTCAACTACACACTGCAATTTGTAAAATTTCAAATTGACATGATATCATGCTTTTGAAATTTTTTAGTTTAATTTACTTCTTTTAATCTGATATTAAGTGAAAATTTGTAGTAAAATAGGAAAATCATTCATTTTTCAGCGTGGAACTCAACATCCAGAAATGTTTTCCAAGTACTGTTAATTCACTGGAAAAATAGTAACAGACAGATAATAGACATTAAGACTTACAGAAGGGGCAGCTAGGTGGCGTAGTGGATAAAGCACCGGCCCTGGAGTCAGGAGTACCTGGGTTCAAATCCTGTCTCAGACACTTAATAATTACCCAGCTGTGTGGCCTTGGGCAAGCTACTTAACCCTGATTGCCTTGCAAAAACAAAAAAGTCTTACAGAGCTTTTTTGGTATCTTGTCTCATTTTGATTGTACTAATTGATGTAACAGTATTGGAGACAAATGCCTAATATGAGCACTTTTGATCATTCCTGAAGAAAATCACAATATGGAGGAATAGATTATGCCAACAAAATTAGTCATCTTTTGACCATTCCTATTTTCTCTTATCTTTACACCACTTATCAATTGTGGAAAAGCTATTAATAATAAGTATTATATATATATATATATATATATATATATATATATATATATACACACACATATTTATTTATATTAGTTCAATATCTTGAATACCAAGTCTTTTTTTTAGAGTTTTCTGTGTATTTTTTGTTTTACAGCAGAATGCCCAGCACAGAACATCATAACTGCCAAATAGTCAGCTGTGCAAAATAGTATATATAGTGCTTAAGTACAAATGGGAGACATGATTTTTTAAATAAATACTTAAACGCAAATTTATGGTCCTACAAAAGAGCATTTAAACTAGATAGTCTAAGTTGATCTGCTTTCTTGGACCCACAGTAACTGTTATTTTCCCAAAAGCCAATAGAATCAATATGCAGAATCATCATCAGTTCCACTGTGTGAATAATGGATCACAATAAATGAGTCCCTTTTTCTAAGAGCTGTTCTTGGCCCTTCTACAAATATGATCTGGCCTGAAAAAAAAGACAACAGGAATTTCTTGAAGGTCAATGGTCCAAAAATGCTAAATATGGTTAAGTATTCTACATGATCTATATTTACTGGTTCCATTTTTAGTTAGGATGTTCTTAGATTACTTTCTTCAATTCATCATACAGGACAAGCACTAAAGCTCCACCCATGCCTCTCAGAACATTGGACTAAGCACCCTTGAAGAAAGCTTTCTCACCCTCATCTTTAGCGATTTTACTACAGCAATCAATTGTACCAGTGTACATGATATCAGCTCCTTTGCATCCAAACTGCATCATCATTCACCACCTTACGGTATCAAAAGGATAGAAGACCACACCTGCTACAGCAGTCACTGTCTGTGCAATCATCCAGTTTACCACAATGTGAGTGTTCTTCCGATCTGGGAGCATACCTTTTGCTGTATCATAGATTCCAAATTAGGCTGCTCCATAAATAATGATACCCTGAACTGAGACATTAAAACCTTGCTACAAGCCACGAATTCCATCAGACTTGGTGATTTTCACAAGCCAGTCTCCCAGGCCTTTGAATTCTCTTTCAATGCCAGACTTCCCAACATCAGCTGCCAAGCTGGTTCTTGCAAAATCCAAGGGATAAACAAAGCAGAAATAAGTGGCTCCAGCTGCACCACCAGGCAAGATTGCCAGCAAAATACCTCCAAAATTGGGTGTGCTTGTCCACTCCTCCCAAAAACACCTGCTTATACTTATCCTTAAAAGCAAAGTTAAGGGCCTGGGTGGGAAAATATCTGATGGCATTTGCTAAATTGCCCCGCCAGAAAGGAAGCATACCTTATTCCTTTGGAATTCGGACTATACAGTCCATAATGCCTTTGTACTGCTTGTCTGCAGCAATTTGTTTACTTGCATGCTGCACCTGCAACAGCAGCTGGACTCTCTCGACATGGTCTTGGAGATGGTGGCAGCAATGCCACCAGCCAAGAAATCCTTGGCGAAGGAGATGGCCTGTTCCATCATGGTTGCAGCAGGAGAAGGAGCTAGAGTTAGAAGGAGAAAGCCGGCTAGAGAGGGCCGAAAGCTGGAGAAGTCGTTGTAACCCGCACAGCCACTCGCTACAGCTCGGAGCGAAAGACTACCAAGTCTTTATGATAAAAATTTAATACAAAGATTTCTTCCCATTCAATCACTTCTTTCCTTATCTGAGGTACATTAATTTTGTCAATAAGTTTTCCAGTTTCATGTAAAGAAAACTTTGTATTTCATTTTTGTAATTGTCTCTCTTTTTGTTTAAAGTTTTTTTTTTTTTTTTACCCATAGCTATGAGAGTTATAGAATCTGTTTCTCTTCTGACCTTTAGTTTGGTACCATGGTCATTAATTTATAAATCACATTCCTATTTTGAATGTATTGGTTTCCTGATAATTTGTTCCTAAGTAATTTATGTTTTGTAGAAATTACCAGACACTAGTACATGGGGTTCACTTTTGATTTTTGATTCTTTCTGTTCTAGTCTGTTCCAATTATCAAACTCACTATTTAAAAAAAGAATCAGGGGTGGCTAGGTGGCACAGTGGATAAGCACCAGCCCTGGAGTCAGGAGTACCTGAGTTCAAATCCAGGCTCAGACATTAAATAATTACCTAGTTGTATGGCCTTGGGCAAGCCACTAAACCCCATTGCCTTGGCAAAAAAAAGAATCAATATCAAATGGTTTTGATAATTGTTTTCTTACTATATAGTTAGAGGCCTCTGATTGCTATTTTCCTTTCATCCCTATTTCATTTCATCATTTCATTTGATATTTGAGACATCTCAAATTTCTAAATGACTTTTGCTATTTGTTGACAAGTTAAAGTATCTGACTGGTATAATAAAACCTGTTTAAATTAGCTTCAAAAAAATTGCCTAGCCATGTTCACTTAATATTCTTCTTCCTGTTTCAGTTTTTATTCATTTTTTTAAGGTATCTCATGTAACTGAATCTATACAGATATGCAGTTACTTTGATAGGTCAATCTATAGATAGTTATCCCTTCTGAAGCTTTTGCAATGGGATTTCCCTTTCTGTTATAACTTTTTTATAATTTCCTTATTATAAATACATAGAATTCATTTTTGAGTTCATATTATCTAACTTTCAATTTTCCTGTCTTGATTAAAATCTTAGTTGATTTCCTAAGATTTGTCAAGTACAGCATTATATAATGAGCACATAGGGATCATTTTATCTTCTCATTACCTTTATTTATGCCTTTGATATCTTTCTTTCATCTTATTGCTATTTCTAGTACTTCTAAAACTCAAATGATACAGGTAAGCTTGGGCCTCCTTATTTTACAAGTAAATTTCTTGAGAAAGTTCCTAGTGTATTCCCATATTATATGATACCTGATTTTATTTTTAGATAGATGCTTTTCATGCAGTTGAAAAATGTTTTTCTGTGCCTATGTGCTATAGGATTTTCAGCAGAAAAGAGAGCAACAATTCTACAAAGATTTTTCTTCATTTATCGAGATAATCATTTGGTTTTGGTGTCTTGTTTTATATAGTTTTTTTCCTAAAATTAGATACTTTGAAATCATGTTTATAACTCTCTCTTAATTATCAGGATTAATTTATTGGTTAAATTGCAATTCTGTCAGTGGAATAGATTAGATACAAAAGAAATAGTAATAAATGAGTATAATAATTGGTCATTTGATAAATTCAAAGGATCTAGTTTCTGAGGTAAGAACTCACTCTTTGTTAACAACTTCTGGGACAACTGGAAGAAATTTTTGCAGAATCTAGTCATGGATGACATCTATACCCTATACCAAGGTAATGTCTAAATGGTTATAAGATTTAGTCATAAAAGGTGATATCATGAGCCAATCAGAACAACAAGGAATGGTGTATCAGTCAGATTTATGGAAAGGTGAACCATTTATGATAAAAGGGAAGATAGAGAACAGTATAAAATACAAAATGGATAATTTTGATTACATTAAATTGAAAAGTTTATCCACAAATACAATCTTTGCAAGCAAGATTAAAAAGAAAGCAGTATGTTGGGAAACAATTTTTAGAACTAGTGTTTCTGATAAAGGATTCATTTCTAAAATATATAGAGAAAACTGAGTTAAATTTATAAGTAAACAAGTCATTTCCCCATAAAAGTCAATTCTCACTTGAAGAGCTGTCTATAGTCCTATGAACAAGTGCTCTAAATTATTATTGCTTAAGGAAATGCAAATTAAAGCAACTCTGAGATACCTCTTCACACCAATTAGTCTGGCCAATATGACTAAAAGTGAAAATGTGGGAATGTGGGGAAAACTAGGATATCAATGCACTTTTGGTGGAGTTGTGAAGTGGTCCAACCTATTTGGAGATCAATTTGAGACTCTTCCCAAAAGGCATTAAAATTATGGTATACATGCATACACACACACACACACACACACACACACACACACACACACACACACATATATATATATATATATATATATATATATATATATATATGTACACACATATACCTTTTGAGCTACAAATACTACTACTTTGTATGTATCCCAAAGATATCACAAAAAGGGTAAAAAATTTACATGTTCAATAATATAGCAGCTCTTTTCATTATGGCAAAGAATTTGAATTTTAGGGTTGTCCAACAATTGGGGATAAACTGAACAAATTGTTGGATATGAATGTGATGGAACACTATTATTTTATAAGAAATAATGAGAGATGGGACTTCAGAATAGCTTGTAGAAACTTGCATGAACTGCTGCTAGTGAAGGAACAGAACCAAAATAACAGCATTGTGCGATGAACAACTATGATGAACTCATTCAGTTCAGCAATACAGTAATAAAAAGAATTCTAAAAGACTTGTGATAGAAAATACAATCCATATCCAGTGATGAAATTATGGAATTTAAATGCAATCCAAAGCTTACTATCTTCAATATTTTTAAAGGTATTATATGTTATGATTTTTTGTGTCTAATGTTTATTTCACCATTTAGATTTGAACCTTCTTTCACAATATGGTTAATATGGATTCATGTTTAGCATACTTATTCATATATGATCTATATTTGATTCCTTTCTGTCAGGGGGAGGGGGAGTTAAAGGAGGGAGAGAGGAAAATGTGTAACTCAAAACCTTGCTAAAAATAATTGCTGAAAGCTATAATTACATGTAGTTGGAGAAAATAGATTAAAAATTGCTGCAGTGTATTTGCATAGTATTGTTTAATCTTTTTGTGTCTATACTCACTAATGATGTAGGGCTATAGTTTTCTTTGTTTTATCTTTCCAAAGTTTCATGATATCTGTCTCATAAAGTGTCCTGGTAACCGTTGATATATCTTGTTTTTGTAGAATGTGTTGGGAAACTTGTTCTTCGAAAAGCTTGGTAGAATTCTTCTATTAATTCAAAAGGATCTGGACTTTTTTCCCTTGGAAGTTCCTTTATACCAAGTTCTATTTTGTTTTCTGAAATTGATTTATTTATTAACTCAATCTTGTCTTTTGATAATTTGAGTATTTTATATTCCAACATTGTTTCCTTTATTTCTTTTTTTCTCTGTTGTGTTATCATGAAATTGTTTATAATGTTTTAATTATTCTTTTTTCTTCTAGTTTTGTTGTGATTTCACTTCATTCATTTATTATTTTTCTATTTTGGGATTCTGTCCTCCTTTTACAAATTAGCTTAGAAAATGATTTATCAATTTTAACTGCCTTTTCCAAGAATCAGTTTTAGATTTCATTTATTGTTTTATGTTTTTTAATATATCTATTTTTCTTCTAATTTCAATCTATTTCTTAAGCTTATTTTAGCTTGATTTCTTTGTTTTGTTTTTTAATGTTTTACTTGCATATTCTAATTCTTTGAGCTTCTCTTTTTCTATTTTGCTAATGGCTGTTTGTAGAAATATGAATTCTTTTCTTAGGATGACTTTAGCAGTATCCCAGAAATTCTGGCATATCATTTCATCATCAATTTCTTTCACATAATTATCATTTGATTCCTATTATCTTACTTTTACAAACTGAGTTTTAGGGTTTCATTGTTAAGACTCCATTTTGATTGCTTTTTTTGTGTTTGCAATCCCTTAATTAAAGAGTATTTTTATTGTATTGTGGATCTACAAAAGAAGGATTATATATTGTTCCTTGTTTCATCTGTATGCAATATATTTTTGCATAGACACATGGTTAATTTTTGTAAAATTTTCATGTGATGCTTTGAAACTTGGAAGTGCTTTGCCTATAACATTTCAAAGAGGCCAAAAAATCTCTTTTCATGTGGAATTGTGGAATTTATCATGATTATTTGAGTTTCATGCATAAAGTTGAAAAATAAATCACATATTTTTTCTAAATAAATGTAGAGGATAACTTCTCAGTTATATTGTTGAGAAGAATATTTTTGAGGTGTGAGTTGTATTTGCTTTAGTCTCAAGTCTTTGACTTTTTGAAAAACAAAATTTTATTTAGTCTTTGATTTTAATTGAATTAGATGATAAAACAATTTTGAACTTTCACTTTTAAATTTTTGAGTTCCAAATTCTATCCCACCCCTTGAACATCCTCTTTTAGATGACACTCAGTCTGACATGGAAAGCATATTCCCATTGTAGCCATGTTATGAAAGATAAGCTAGACTAAAAATACAAGAAAAATAATAAGTGAATACAGAAATGAAGGAAGGAAGGAAGGAAGGAAGGAAGGAAGGAAGGAAGGAAGGAAGGAAGGAGAGAGGAGGAGAGAGAAAGAAAGAAGGAAGGAAGAAAAAAGAAAGTTTAAAAAGATGTGCTGCAGTCTATATTCAGTTCCTTCTATAGGGATGAATATCATTTTTCATCATAAGTACAACTCAGTTGTTGAGAATAGCTAAGTCATTCATAGTTGATCATCGATATTATATTGTTGCTACTTTGTAAAATATTCTCCTGATTTTACACAGTTTGCTTTGTTTCAGTTCATATAAGTTTTTCCAGATTTTTTTTGAGAGCATCTGATCATTTGTTAAAGTAAAATAGTATTCCATTACAATCATATAGAATACCTTATTCAGTCATTTGCCATTTGATGGGAATACCCTCAATCTCCAATTCTTTGCCATTAGTAAGGATTTGATATAAATATTTTTGCACAGACAGGTCCATTTCCTTTTTTCTTTGTTAATCTCTGTTGGGATTAAAAAAAACATAGTAATATTGCTGGGCTAAAGTGTAAGCATGCTTCTTTAGGTCTTTGGGCATAGTTCTAAATTTCTCTACATAATGGTTAAATCGGTTCACAACTCCACCAACAGGACATTGATGAGTTAGCCTTCCTATATCACTTCCAACATTTGTCACTGATTGTTAAATATTAGAAATATCATGAAAATAATTATCCATATAATAAGAATGACAAAAACATCATATTTATCAATAAATTCAGAAAATATTTTTCATAAGTTAAGAAACACTCTTTTTCTTGTTTTTATTTATTTTTAGTTTTTTAAGCATGTTTATAGGGGCAGCTGGATGGGACAGTGCACAGAGCACTGGCCCTGGAGTCAGGAGGACCTGAGTTCAAATCCGACCTTAGACTGTTAATAATTGCCTAGTTGTGTGACCTTGGGCAAGGCACTTAAGCCCATTGCCTTGTAAAAAAAGTTCTTTCTTATTTTAAACTAAACTACAAAATATGAAAAGAAAAGAAAAACATTTCCATGGACACTGCAGATCATAGAAGATTCAAAACATAAAGCAATGAATTTTTATTTCGTGAAAGCCTATATAATAAATATTGAACATTGTGTTTAAAATTTTCCTTTTTTTTGTTTGCTTTTCTGTAATTGTCATTGGGGCACACATTGTGGAAAGAAATTTGGAACTGTTCCGAAAGAATTATTTTCATGGGTACATTCATTTACCTAGTGATAACACTACTAGTTCTATTCTCCAAAAAGTTCAGAGAAGGAAAAAGAAAATCTTTATACATAAAAATACTCATAGGTGCTCATTTTTAATTGGCAAAGAATTAGAGACTAAGGTGATGCCCTTCAACTGAGAAATAACTGACTAGTTAGAGCAAAAAATGGAAAAATGTGTATGAACTGATATGAAATAAAATAAGATTCAGAATACTCTCTATATTAAAAGCAGCAATGTATTTTAAAGATAACCTGTTATGTAAGACTTCAAACATATCAACAGAGTAAAAAGCTACAATTCCAGAAGACTCATCATTTAGCATGCTACCCTGCTTCACTTAATGAACTGATGAATTCTGAAGACAGATTTAATCATCTTCACTTATTCTTTCTTTATTACTTCCTTCCTCCCTTCCTCCCTCCCTCCCTTCCGAATCTCCTTTTTCCCTTCTTTTTTTATATCCTTTCTTCCTTTTGTCCGTTTCTCCTTCCTTACATTGCAATAATTCCACTGCAGTAATACCGCTACTGCAGCAGAAAGCATTCAGTGCTGGATATGGGCAAACATAATGCAAGAAGACATTTCACAACAATTTTTAAAAATTCACAAAAATAGAAGTAACTTGCAAAAGAGTTCAGGACTCTAGTGTCATTTTCATCTAGAAGAAAAGTAGAAATCAATTCTGGAATGTAGACAGACTCATATCTGTAGATGGCATCACGGGTAAATAAATTTCTCAGAGTAATTTTATGATACTGGAATGGTTAGCCAGTATCCTTTTGTACTCTTTTTACAGATGAATAAACTGAGTCAAACAATAAGTGTATGGGACCAGATTTGAACTCATTTCTTTGCACTGTGCAAAATACCTGCTTTTCCTAGCAATTAATATGATCTAAATAAGAAGATAACAGATACATGAGCCAAAAAAGAAATATTAAAGCAAAAGCAAGTTATTTTAAATACATGAAAATATAAGGTATTTCACAGCAGAAACTACTGACCTGATCTGGAAAACAGATCAAAGAGTGATAATAGAAGAATAAACAAATTATAAACAAATCATGATCAATAATAGCATAAAGCATTTCGAGAAATCTCATATCTGATCACATATCTAAAAATCTGGATACAAAATAGAAGTAAAAATAATTCATCAGTCATCTTCTGAATAAAACCTCAAAACCAACATCCCAGAAATATTTTCATATATATCTAAAGTTTCCAGCCCTTTAGTCAGGAGTACCTGAGTTTAAATCCAGGCTCAGACATTTAATAATTAGCTAGCTGTGTGGCCTTGAGCAAGCCACTTAACGCACACTGTCTTGAAAAAAAACTAAAAATAAAATGAAATACAATAGATTTCTATACTGCCTGAGTTTGTGTATTTTCTCTTTGAGTCAACTCTGTTGAGAATAAAGTTCAAGCATTCTCTGCTACCTAATTCAACGTCCCCCCTGCACTGCAAAATTGTTTTTCCTCTTTTATGTGAGATAATGTATCACTCCATTATACCTCTCCTTTTTCCTTTATCCAAGTGGATTCTTCTTTGTCAAACTTGTATTATTGCAAGCTGACAGAAAGAAGGAAAAAAATCCCAAGGAGGCAATCAGTATTAGACATGAAATACCTTATATTTTCATGTATGCTACTATTAGAAAAGAATGGAGATTGTACAGCATCACACCTCAGAAGGAAAAAAACAACATAAATGTGTGTAAATGAGAAATTTGCCCAGGAAAACTGTGTATACAAGGGGTTTAAGAGTTGGAAGAAACAGAGAACAAGGGGCCATGAAATGGAACAGTGGATATTGCACTGGCCCTGGAGTCAGGAGATTCTGAGTTCAAATTTGACCTCAGACACTCAAAATTAATACTTTGTTGCATGACCTTGGACAAGTCGTTTAACCCCATTGCCTTGCAAAAAAAGGGAATAGAGGACTTCCAAAAATTCCTAATGTGAAAGCCAGAGTTGTATAGAAACTCTGAAATTCAAAGTCTTGAATAAAGAGAAAAATATAAAGGCAAATATGAATGAGAAATTATAAGGATCTGAATAAGAATACTTTAAATTGTAATGATGGTAACATCTAATGATGATTATACATCACTTCCTGCCAACCATACTCTATCATCTTTTAACAATTTCATTATTAAATTTCATTTTTAATTTATGAATTGAAACAAGCATTTCTATAATGCAGTACTATTAAAAAATTAAATTGTCCATTAAACTGCAATTCTACTATACAAAGCTTCCTATTCCTTTCAAATATAAAAAATTGTAATATAAAATTCTTTTTATTCTTCCCTATACCTCCTTACCCTAGAGATGGCTACACCAATAGGTGTAAATATATGTATACATGTATACATACACAAATGTGTGTATATATGAGTGTGTGTATGTGTGTATACATATAAAAATGAAAAGTTATTCTATACATGCTTCTATTTATTAGTTCTTTCTCTGAATGCAGCAGTGTCTTTATTTGTGCATTCATACTAATAAAAATAATATTTATTAAGTGTCAGTCTTAAAATAGTTTTTATGTTACAGTATATAATGTTCTCTTGGTTCTGTTCATTTCACGCTTCCTTATTTGGTTTGTCCTTCCAGGTTTTATTTATACAACTTGTCCAGTTATTCCCCAATTGATAAGCATTCTTTCAATTCCCCAATTCTTTGCCATCACAGAAAGCTGCTTATAATTTTAGAGCATGTGGGTTCTTATCCTTTTTCAATAATTATCTACAGAATGGGTCAAATAGTGTTATTGCTGAGTCAAAGGGCATAGATAATTTAATAACTGTTTGGGAATAGCTTCAAATTACTTTGGACAAATGTTGAATCTATTGACATTTGCACCAACACTGAATTAATATTCCAATTTTATTACACCCCCTCTTACATTTGTCCTTTCCCTTTCTATCCTTTTATATATTCTTGAAGATACGTAAAATGATACTTCTATGTTTTTATTTGCATTTTTCTAATCGATAATGATTTAAAACATTTTTTCCTATATCTATACGTTGCTTTGATTTCTTCAATAGGAAATTGCCTGTTCATATCCTTTGTCCACTTATCAACTGGTGAATGACTCATACTCTTAAGGATTTGAGAAAGTTCTTTATTTATGTAAGGTGTGAAATCTTTATCTGATAAACTGTCTATAAAAAGTTTTTCCAAATTTTCTGCTTTTCTTCTGCTGTTGGTTACGTTTATATTACTTTAATGAAATCTTTCAAATTTAATGTAATTGAAATGAACTATTTTATTTTTTTAGGGTTTTTTTGTAAGGCAAATGGAGTTAAGTGGCTTGCCCAAGGACACACAGCTAGTAAGTGTCTGAGACCCGATTTGAAGCAAGGTACTCCTGACTCCAGGGCCAGTGCTTTATACATTATGCCACCTAGCTGCCCCTAAATGATCTATTCTATAGCTAACTTTGCTCTCTTTTTTATTTATAAATCACAATTATATACCCCAGTTTGTTTCCCCAGTGGATGGAGTTTTCTCCATTGAATGGCAATCCCCTTAATCTCAAAATCATTGCTGTCCAGGATGAATTTCCCACTTGAATAAAGTTCAGAGATTTCTCAAGGTATGAAGAAAAAAGTTTTATTCAATTCTCGGGAATCAGACACCAATCTGCCTTAAAATGAGGAGAGAGAGAGTGAGGCCCTGAATCAAGGAATCCAAAACCCATTTATCCTAACAGGATTCCTCCCCCCACCCAAACTTAACCCATCCTCATTAGTTAGGTATGTGCTCTTCACAATCTAAGTTCATAAACTAATCTAAAGAAAAAGCATAAAAGTCAAACAGAGAAAGGTTCCCAAATTGCTCCACATAAAGGGTAAATCAATTCAAAACAGAACATTCGTCTCTCAATTTTCCAATAATACCTACAACATTTGTTATTGGTAGTTAAATATTAGGAAAATAGCTACCCATGTAAATAAAAAGATTGACAAAAATCATCACCTTTCATCCAAAAATGCAGAGAAGGCTTTTAATAAGTCACTAAATCTCCTTATTCTTTTTTTCTTTATTTGTTATTTTTAAAAGTTCTTTTTATTTTCATTTTAAAGTTAAAAAAGAAAAGAAAACATTGTCATGTGTACAGTAGAAAATAAGAGAGGATTATAAATAAAATGCAATAAATTTTCTTTTCAAAACAGTCTATATTATAAATACTACAAAATGTGTTATACATTTTCCACCTTTTCTTTGCTTTTCTCAGTTTTATAATTTTTTAATTTTTCCTCTTCCCTCCTCAAGAAGACTACACAGAGATTCACATATACACATACATATTTTCTCATTAAAATAAATAATATCTTAGCAAAAAAAAGCATCTAGAAAGTATAGTAGGAATATCATTGCTCCAAACATTCTGGAAAGTAATTCTGAACTATATTATTTTTCCTTGTGCTACAAGAACCTTTATATATATATATATAGAAAAACTTAATAATGCTCATTTTTTGGTGGCAAAGAATTAGAAAGTAAGAAGATGTCCATTAATTGAAGAATAACATAAAAAGTTATTGTATGTGAATATGAAAAGCTACTATTCTTGCGAAGTCAGAAATGACCAAAGGAATGGTTTCAGAAAACCGTGGAAAAACTTGTATGAACTGATGCAATATGAAGGGAGTAAACAAAAGGAACACTTTATACAATAACAACAGTAATACTGTATTTTAAAGATAATCAACTTTGTAAGACTTCCAACCTGTCTGCAAAACAGTAACCAAATATGATTCTAGTGAAATCATGATGTACCATGCTATACAGCTTCAGATAATGAACAATAGAACCAGAGTACCGATTGGATCAACTTACAATTTTCTTTTTATTCTGCTTCCTTCATTTTTCTTCCTTCTTTCCTTCTTTCTATCTTTCTTCTTTCTTTGCTTCTTTCTTTCCTTATATACATTTTTACTTTTTACTTTTCTCCTTCCTTCCTTCCTTTTCATTAAATTTCAATAATACAGGCTCTGGACCAGAAGGCATTGGATGTCTGATATGGAAAAGCATAATACAAGGAGACATTTTCCCCATAATTTTAAAAAACTCATAAAAATAAGTATATCCCAAAATGTGGCAGGACTCTAGCATCTTTTTAATCTAGAGTAAAGGTAAAAATCAATTCTAAAATGGAAACAGATGAATATCTGTTTATAACATCATGGGTAAAATCTAATCTTAGTTCTACACAAAAGAGTTGAGATTTGATTCCTAAGAATGGAGATTCAACAGGTTCCATAACATTTCATGCTACGTGATGATTACTATGAATATATTCTATTACTGTGTACTAACTTGAATGATGCCCAAGAGAAAAGAAGGCATGTGCTTCTGGTAGTGTCACAAAGAATAATGTACTTCATGCTGAAAAAAACTTACAAAATGCAATATAGCGATCTAATAGTATACTCATCTTTCCTATCTGTTCTATGCCATCTCTGTGTCATGAATGGTTATAAATCAGCCATTAGCATTAGTAAAGCTTTTCCCTGGAGACAAATAGCTTTTAATTTAATTCTGAAACTGATAATCCATGCCTTGAAGAGATCTTGACTAAGCTATTGTATGGCAGGAAAAATGATGTCTTGATATTTGCAGAATACCTTAGAAATATATCTTTTCCCCATAACTGAATGAGATAAAGACTCTGTTTTTCTATTGGTGATATTTTTTAATAAGGTAATGAATCTATTTAAAATTTAGTGTCCAATATGGTATATACTGTTTGTCTAATTTCAATTTCTCCATGACTGTTTATTAGTTATTACAATAGTTGTTACCAAAAAAGGACTTCATTCCTGGACCATTTGTGGTTTCCGGTTTAGTAAACACAGAATATAACATTCCACTGGACTTGTTCTGACTGTTTAGTTACATTGATCTCTATTTTTTAAAATGATTTCAATTTTTCTGTCTACTGTTTAATAATGTAGTTTCAATTTTGAATATAACCCTTTTAATTTTTAAATTTCAGTGGACCTTTTTGTGATATCCCGTCTTTCCTTCCCAAATGTTTTATTCAATTAGTCGTGCAAAGTATCTTTTTGATCTTGTCATTATTATAGGATAAAATTAGAAAATTACTCTGAGGAGCAATGATATTTTTGTTATATTGGCATGTCCTAAATATGAGTACTGAAAGTCTTTATGATTATTAAAACTGATCTTTATTTTTAGGGGCAACATTTTATTTAAACCTAGTTATTTTGGTGCTTTTCCAGACAGACTGATCTCTGAATATTTAATTCAGGTTTTTATTGTTCTTAGTAAGTAAAGAACTACCAACTCTAAACTATGCCCATCTCCACCACTTCCTACTCCTCATTCATGTGACCTTTTCCTTTATTAAATTGTAACTTGTTTCAGGGAAGAGATTTGTCTATTTTATCTTATTTTTAGAATCATCCATTAGCACAATACTTGGTTCTTAGAAGGAACTCAATAAATGTTTAATATCTTTCCATCTATCTATCAAATGATACTAAAGGAATGCATCCTTCATCACCTCCTTCCCTCCACCTTGATTTGAGAGCAGAGTCACAAATTTCAAAACCTCCATTTCAGGAGATGACTAAGGACCAGCATCACATTTATCTGTCATTGTAAAGTCAGCTCTTTGAGGCAGGGAATGTCATGGATTTGACTTTTATGTATATTTCCATTGCTTAACAGAGCACCTAACATATGATACATGTTTAGTAAATGCTAAATTGACTCACTGATGTGAGAAGTGTCTAGATTTTGAAATGGAGCCTAAGGTTTAAATTGACAGGTATTAAAGAGAAAGTCTACACATAAGTTAGAAATAAGCCATTGGCTAGTAAGCTGACAAACTGGCAAAAACAGTTCTGTGATTAGATATAGATTCTCATATTTGCAAAGGGGCCTATCATATACCAAAATAAGGGCAAAAGAAATTAAGAACTGGGGTCAACAAGTATCCAGCTGATTCACAAGGTTCAAGAGTGTGCTTATTTTTGAGTCATCCATTCTTGCAAAAATGTTGTAATGAAGGATCCCCTTTGTTATAAATGGCTTGAGAATACTTAGTCCAGAGTGATTAAAAGGATTTTTTTTTATTAAGACATTTTAATAAAGAAGTACACCACTTTCAAGGGGAGAGAGACCCCAGAACCCCAAAATACTAGATGTTATATGCACTTTCAACGGCTTTACTCCTACCCCTTCTCACCAATCATTGACTGGGGTCACAAATCTAATTGATAAATTTGCCCCCATACCTTTTCCCCACCCTGTTCATTATACTAATGAGCAAGAATAGCTACTTCCTTCTCCAGGAGCAAAGGACAATAGCACAGACTCCCATTCAACCTCTGCAAAGTTATTTCTCCTTTTCCTTTTGTCTTAACTCTCTTCTTCATTTAAACAGGTTGGTATCTCTTGAGTTTACACAAAGACTGGAGATCCCAGGTTTGTAATGTATTATCCTAACAAACATCTGTGAAATTCTGGCAGTACCCTTTCTCACCCTTGTGAAAGCAAAACACTTGATTCTTTCCCACATCTTTACTTTCTAATGAGTGTCATGAGTTCTTGGTGGGGCAATTGTTTCTTACACTGATTCATACAATCACAATTTTCTTCTTTGGACAATTGTGGTGATCTTCTGACTGATTTACCTGCACTATGTCTCTCTACTCAGCTCACTTCCATAGTTTTCCACACGCCACATCTGTTTACATCATCGCCTGTTCAATCAATTCTGAAATACTCCTAGAACTATAGTATCATGCATGAACCCTTTTTGTTATGGAATAAGATTCATAATAAGGCTGCACTCTTCATTTATAGCTTTCCATCATAGATTATATTTCTTCTCTTTCTTCATATAGAAAAATTCATTTCCTATTTACCTTCCCTTGCAAAGAGAGTCATTCATGCCTAGAAATAATTTTCTCTTTACCTCTACCCATTTAGAATACTTGATTTCCTTCCTGATTGAGACAACATGTCACCTCTTCTCATCTCAAGAGGAATCTGACCATTAACTTCCTATGTCATACTGCACATGTTTTCAATCAGATCATCAGTCTCATTTGGGAAGAAAACTGGCACATTCTATTCAGTAATGTACATTCTCATTGACAAAGTACACTACTATTACAAATAAAAATAAAATATTTCACAACTATATTGCTGTGAAAAAGGCTGATTTTTTTTAACAATACTCAATCTTGGGGATTGATGTGGCACAGTGGATAGAGCACTGGCCCTGTATTCAGAAGTACCCCAGTTCAAATCCAGCCTCAGACACTTAATAATTACCTAGCTGTGTGGCCTTGGGCAAGCCACTTAACCCCATTGCCTTGCAAAAAAAACTAATAAAAACCAGTACTCAATCTTGATGTCTCCTTCACTTTAACCACTAGCTGAAAAGTCAAGACCTGGCTATTTCCCTCTATGTTAATTAGAAACTCAGGAAGATAAAGATCAGGATGCTGAAAGGCATAATCATGCCTTCAAGCTTAAATTCGGGGAACAGATAACAATTCATCAGATAGTATTGTCTCTGAGGAGCAAGTGAGCAATATAAGATTATACATTGACAGGTCACCAAGGGGGTTCAGGATTCCATATATTCTTTTGCTCTCTCTCAGTTAATGGTGCCTATGTTGGAAAAATGGCTTCTACCTGTAGGACAAAGCAATCTCTGAGAAAAACTTCAAGTCTAACCTTTATTTTATGTCATTTTATTTTAACCCTGTATTTTTTAAAGTTTGTACTTTTAGGGTTTTAGAGAAGGGACAGGTACTTGGTCTCCACCAGGACATGCTCCTTCGAAGGAAAGATGTCTGTAATTTTCAAATCTTTGCTCTATTCCAAACTCATGCTTTAGTTGGGAGATATGGGAATAGACAATTTTGTTTTGGAAAGGGGTATACTCCCTTTTAACACAACTGGATATGGGATCTCTAAAAAAAGCTAGACAGATTTTGAGGTAAGTCAAAAATGGTCTTGAAATAGAATTAGTCTACCAATTTTTCAACTCTATTTTGAAAACCTTTCTTTGAATGAAGTTGAAATATTGTGAGGAATTATAATGTGTTAGTTAAAAAAAAATCTCAGATATGCACCAGAACAAAAGACTTGAGTTCTGTGTTATTGATTAGACTGAAAATACATCAGCCTACATGCAGGAATGTGAAGGTGAAACAAAGGGAAAGATGATAAAAGAAATCACTAAGCTGGAAGAGTTATAAATGGCTCATGATTATAAATATTTAATTCAGTCATTAAAATGGCTTTTATTAACGTATCTTTGCAAAAAAGGACCTCTTCTCTTAAGGCCCCCGAATTATGACAATGCTGATTCTTATATACTGTTTAAAAGGTCTGTTTCCTCCTTCTTTGAGACAACCATTGGACAGAGTCACAATCTAATTGATACATGCACCCTCATACATTTTCCCTGCTCTGCTCATTATGCCAATGAACACAGGGGAGTGAACAGGAATCTGCAAACCTCAGTGAACAGGCAGACTCCAGTCTTTGTAATTTGAAATAACAATCTCCAGTCACATTCTTGTGGAAATGAAACACCTACATTCTTCACATCCCTCACCTGACATGAAGTCATCTCACCTAAGGGTAGGCCAAAAACCAGATCCCATTAGTCCTGGGTTGACCTAGGGTCTCTAACCTCTGCAAGGGAACTTAATTTAAGAGGCCCAGGCATATTACTATACATTCCCCCTGTAACAATTGAGGCTCATCAGCATAACATGCTTTGGATGACACGGGTGGGGTAAACATATTAAAGAGCGGTATTGAGTGGGCATGTTGATTAGACAGCACCCCTAATGATTTAGGCCAGTGGCTGGTTCTGAGGAGAGAAGAAATCCTCTCAAATTGTATATAAGACTTGAAATTGTCACATCTCGGGGATTTTTCCCCCTTAGGGAAATTGTCCTTTCCTTCTGGAAAAGTAATAAAAGCAATTCAAGCACTCCAGGCTAAGGTGTTATAGTCAGGGGCCATTTATAGCAACTATTCTCTGGAAATGAACTTGGAGTTTAATGGGAACTCTTGACTCCTTTTGGAGGGCAGGGATTTTCTTGGTTTTGACCTTAAGGTACCCAAAGGACCTCAGGTAACACTCCGTAGTTTGAAATCATTTAGGGTGCCCTCAATTTGTGTGTCTTTGGGGTCTTCTAGGGTGAAAGCAAATCAGGGGTTCCCCTTTTGTTATCTGTGTCCTTTGTTTTGGGAGTTGTGTCTTCGGCACCCAGATATGTGACACTTTGGGTAAATCTCCCTATTTTTCTGTGTATATATCTATTCACATACCTGTGCCTATTTGTTGTTCTTCTAAATACCTAGCTTGTTTTTTTTTTTTGTTGTATTGTTTTGTTTTTTTCTATGACTTCATTGGTTGTGGCAGTTGTCTATTGTGTTTTCTCTGTCCTCATTTAGCCAAATCTGTTTCTGCTTTCATTTCGATTCCTCTATTAGGAAAGTGACTTCCAGTCAATTGTCATTTTGACCATATGATTCTTTTTCAGCTGTAAAATGGGGGGAAATTTAAAATTTCTGCAAGTTACATGTTGTGGATTATATTAACCCCAAAATTATGATTTTGAAAAGAAAGAGCTATTCATTTTTTAAATTTTGCCTTTGGTAATCATACTGCAAAGCAGTTTCTCACTCATTTGGAGTCTGTCCTCCTTCTCCCTATCCCACTGTTTTCTCTCTAAAGGAAAATTTCTTTTAAGAAAATGTGGTTTAGGGGTCACTAGGTGGTGCAGTGGATAGAGCACCAGTCCCGGCATCAGGAGGACTTAAGTTCAAATCCTGCCTCAAAACCTTCATAATAACCTAGATGTGGTCTTGGGCAAGCCATTTAACCCCATTACCCTGCAAAAATCTAAACAAAAATGAGATTCAAAAATAATAGAGAGTTAGCTTTGAATTTGTATTTTAGACACCATACATGTTGAAAATTAAGGATTATATTATGAAAAATGACCTTTTGATTCAAAAGCTATATTGTGGAGATTTAAAATTTCACTACAAATTATATACTAAGTCAATTCCATTTTAAAACCCTACATTTTAAATTTTAAAAGAAAAGTCCTAGTCCTTGTCATATAAGACAGGAATTAATGCAAAAAATATTTTGCAAATATATATATATATATATATCTACACACACAAATATACCCATATGTATATATGTGGTTTTTTGCATGAGTATTAGATATATAAAGCACTATAAAGCAAAAGATAAGTTGTGAAATCTTTCTTGGAGTGTGGAAACCAGATTTGAAATGTTTTAGGATATGCTCATGTTTAGAGTTGATTGAATCCTAGCATCCATGAAAGTGAGCACGGTTAGTTTGGCAGAGTCTTAGGAAGAAATCAAGCTTTGGGTTTCTGAATAAAGGATGGAAGCTGAAAAATTTCTATGTTAATATTACCTGCTTTAAATAAAGATATAGGTATATATATACATATTTATCTTAGAATGCTTAGCTATTAATCTAAAATTATATTTGACATTTCTAGTCCCAGGCTAAATGAAATAAAAGTTCTAAAATAACAAATTACTCCATTTATTTGTTTGGGTTTGGGATTTAATCATCCAAAAAAGATTAATTTGAAATTATTAACAAATAGTAGATTATTGTCTAATTTAGGATGTGGTCATTTTTAAGATTTCAACTTCTTGCTCCTTTAAAGAAAGGTGTAATGATTTTATTTCTCTGAAAAACTGCACAATGATAATTGTTTACCATGAAAAATCAGTGAATCAAGTTTAAACTAGGAGAGAGTTCATGATAAATAGCTACAGGAAACCTTTTGATGTTACCCACACATTACTTTAGAAGAAAAG
This sequence comes from Macrotis lagotis, assembly GCF_037893015.1. Classification (NCBI taxonomy): domain Eukaryota; kingdom Metazoa; phylum Chordata; class Mammalia; order Peramelemorphia; family Peramelidae; genus Macrotis; species Macrotis lagotis. The sequence continues at coordinate 90,103,022 of NC_133666.1, forward strand.
CAGCTTCCTAATTCACCAGATTAGGTTTGATTTCAGAACAAAAAATTTTTAGAATTAAAGGGAAAAGGAACAAGACTACCTAAATTATACAATTTGAAGTTTAGGCTATATGATCTCTTTTTATTAGGAAACTATAATTTATGGGCTGATTTTTATATGGTAGGTAATCTAAAATTTTGTATTAAATTAAGACATTTTATGCTTCTTTTTTGTTTGTTTTTGCTAGGCAATGGGGTTAAGTGACTTGCTCAATGTCACATTGTTAGGTGATTATTATGTGTCTGCAACTGGATTTGAACTGAGGTCCTCGTGACTCCAGAGTCGAAGCTCTATCCACTATGCTATCTAGCTGAACCAAGATATTTCTAAGTTTTTTTTTTAATTTAAATTTATTTTTATTAAAGATATTTGAGTTTTACATTTTCCCCCAATCTTGCTTCCCTCCCCCCTCCCCCCCCACAGAATGCACTCTGTCAGTCTTTGGGGTTATCAAACAGCAGATTACTATAATCCTCTCCTGCTTTAGCACCTAGTCCATTCCGCTGGTCCACCACTCTATTTCTTAGCCAAAACCAAACAGTTTTGATGACTGATGCATTATGATATAATTTTAGATCTGGTAGGGCTAAGCCACTTTCTTTTGCACTTTTTTCATTAAGCTCCTGGCAATTCTTGACTTTTTATTTCTCCATATGAATTTACTTACAATTTCTTCTAACTCAAAGTAATTTTTTGGAATTTTGATTGGTAGGGCATTAACAGATAGTTTAGTTTTGGTAGAATTTTCATTTTTATTATATTAGCTCTACCTATCCATGAGCAGTTCATATTTGCCCAGTTATTTAAATCTAATTTAATTTGTGTGTGAAGTGTTTTATAGTTGTTTTCAAAAAGAGTCTGAGTCTGTCTTGGCAAATAGACTCCCAAGTATTTTACACTGTCTGAGGTTACTTTGAATGGGATTTCTCTTTCTAGCTCTTCCTGCTGTTTCTTGCTAGACGTATATAGAACAGTTGATGATTTATGAGGGTTTATTTTATAACCTGCAACTTTGCTAAAATTGCTAATTGTTTCCAGTAGGTTTTTAGATGATTTCTTGGGATTCTCTAGGTAGACCATCATGTCATCTGGAAAGAGTGAGAGTTTTGTCTCTTCCTTCCCAATTCTAATTCCTTAATTTCTTTTTCTTCTCTAATTGTTGATGCTAACATTTCTAATACAATATTGAATAGTAGTGGTTATAATGGGCACCCTTGTATCACCCCTGATCTTATTGGGAATGTCTCTAGCCTCTCCCCATTGAATATAATGTTTGTTGATGGTTTCAAATAGATACTGCTAATTATTTTAAGGAACAGTCCATTTATTCCTACACTCTCTACTGTTTTTAATAAGAATGGATGCTGTATTTTGTCAAAAGCTTTTTCAACATCTATTGATATGATCATATGATTTCTGATAGGTTTGTTATTGATATAATTGAGCATACTAACAGTTTTACTAATATTGAACTAACCCTGCATTCCTGGAATAAATCCTACTCGATCATAATGTATTATCCTAGTGATGACTTGTTGTAATCGTTTTGCTAAGATTTTATTTAGGATTTTTGCATCTAAATTCATCAGGGAGAGAGGTCTATACTTTTCTTTCTCTGTTTTAACTCTTCCTGGTTTAGGTAACAGCACCATATTGGTTTCATAGAAAGAGTTAGGCAGAGTTCCACCTTTCCTTATTTTTCCAAAGAGTTTATATAGTATTGGAACCAATTGTTCCTTAAATGTTTGGTAGAATTCACTTGTGAATCCATCAGGCCCTGGAGATTTTTTTAGGGAGTTCATTAATGGATTATTGAATTTCTTTTTCTGAGATAGGGTTCTTTAGGTATTTAATCTCTACTTCATTTAACCTGGGCAATTTATATTTTTGTAAATATTCATCCATTTCACTTGGATTATCAGATTTTTTGTCATAGAGTTGGGCAAAATAATTTCGAATTATTAATTTAATTTCCTCCTCATTGGTGGTGAGTTCACCTTCTTCATTTATGATACTAGCAATTTGGTTTTATTCTTTATTTTTGTAATTAAATTGACCAGAGGTTTATCAATTTTATTGGTTTTTTCATAATACCAACTTTTGGTTTTATTTATTAATTCAGTAGTTTTTTGCTTTCAATTATATTAATTTCTCCTTTAATTTTTAGAATTTCTAATTTGGTACTTAATTGGGGATTTTTGATTTGTTCTTTCTCTAATTTTTTTAGTTGCATGTTTAGTTCATTGATTTCCTCTTTCTCCAATTTATTCATATAAGCATTTAGAGCTATAATATATCCCCCGAGAGTTGCTTTGAATGAATCCCATAGGTTTTGGTATGTTGTTTCATTATTATCATTATCTAGGATAAAATGGTTAATTCTTTCTATAATTTGATTTTTGGTCCACACATTTTTTAAAATGAGGTTATTCAGTTTCCAATTTGTTCTGGGTCTATATATCCTTGGCCCAGTATTGCATATGACTTTTATTGCATTGTCATCTGAGAAAGATGTATTCACTATTTCTGCCTTTCTGCAGTTGATCATTAGGTTTTTATGTCCTAGTACATGGTCAATTTTTGTATAAGTTCCATGTACTGCAGAGAAAAAGGTATATTCCTTTCTATCCCCATTCAGTTTCCTCCATAAGTCTACCATATCTAATTTTTTTAACAATCTATTTACTGCCCTAATTTCTTTCTTGTTTGTTTTATGATTCGATTTATCTAGATCTGATAGTGGGAAGTTGAGGTCTCCCACTAGTAGTTTTGCTGTCTATGTCTTCCTGTAATTCTTTCAGCTTCTCCCCTAACAATTTGGGTGCTGTCCCACTGGGTGCATATATATTCAATACTGAAATGACTTTATTGTTTATGGTACCTTTTAGGAGGATAAAGTTTCCTTCCTTATCTCTTTTAATGGTATCTATTTTTGCTGCTGCTTTGGCTGAGATAAGGATTGCTACCCCTGCTTTTTTTACTTCAGATGAAGCAAAATAGATTTTGCTCTAGCCTTTTACCTTTACTCTGTATGCATCTCTCTGCTTCAAATGTGTTTCTTGTAAGCAGCATATTGTAGGATTCTGGTTTTTAATCCACTCTGCTATTTGCTTATGTTTTAAGCAAGAGTTCATCCCATTCACATTCAAGGTTATGATTACGAATTCTTCTTTGACCTTCATGCTATCTTCCCTCTGTTTGTATTTTCCCCCTTTCCCCCTTTTATACATATTCCCCAGTCTTTTGTTTCTGAAAACCACCCCCTTCAGTGTGTTTGCCCTCCTATATCACACCCTCCCCTTTCTTTCCCCTTTCCCTTTTTCCTTTTTTCTGTCCCTTCCTTTTGTTATTTCCCTTTATTTCCCTCACTCCCCTTCCCTTTCTCTGTCCCCCCTCCCCTTTTCCCCTTTTAATACTTGAAAGGTTAGATGTTTTATAAGTTAACTGAGTATGTGTAGGTTGACTTTAAGCCAAGTCTGATGAGAAGAATATTCAGGTCTTTCTCCTCTTTTCCCTTCTTCCCCACTATTACCATAGGGTTTTTTTATACCTCTTAGTGTAATGAGATTTACCCCATTCAATCCCCTCCCTCCTCCCATCTCTTTCCTTTCCCCCTTTTTAGGGCAGTAGTGGGTTTTTTTTGATCATTCTATCTAAGTCATACAAAATTCTGAGTGTCTGTCCCTTTTAGTTGTGTATGTTCTATCAAATAGAGTCAAAATTCCTGAGAGTTATTAGAGTCTTTCTCCCAAGTGGGGTTAAAGCCAGGGACATCCGATTAGATAGTAGTCTCATGGATAGGTCATGAATTTCCATCATTTCTGGCTAGATGTATTCTCTCTGTTAGAGTTACATTTCTCAAGGTTTATGAGAATCTTTTTTTTTACTCCCATGGTGGGATATAGCCAGTTTCAACTTACTGGATTGCATTTTTTTTATTTACTGCCCCCCCCTTTTTTTACCTTTTCGTGTGTCTCTTGGACCTCCTGTTTGATGTCCAATTTTTCTGTTTAGCTCTGGTGTTTTCATCAGAAATTTTTGGAATTCTTCCATTTGGTTAAATGTCCATCTTTTTCCCTGGAAGAGAAGGCTCAGTTTTGCAGGAAAGTAGATTCTTGGCTGCATTCCAAGCTCCCGTGCTCTTCAAAATATCTTGTTCCAGGCCCTTCAATCCCTTAAAATTAATGCAGAAAGGTCCTGCGTGATCCTTACTGTGGCTCCTTGATATTTAAATTGTTTCATTCTGGCTGCTTGCAGGATTTTCTCTTTTATCTGATAGTTCTGGAGTTTGGCCACAACATTCCTTGGTGTTTTCATTTTAGGATCTTTTTCTGGTGGGGATTTATGTATTCTTTCAATAACTACTTTGCCCTCCGATTCCATGATATCAGGGCAGTTTTCAATCACTAGATCCTGTAATATTAAGTCCAGGCTTTTTTTCTCTTCAATGTTTTCAGGAAGTGCTATAATTTTCAGGTTGCCCCTCCTCGATCTATTCCCGAGGTCAGTGCTTTTGTTGATGAGGTATTTTACATTTGGTTCTATTTTTTCTATTTTTTGATTTTGTTTTAACTGACTCTTGCTGTCTCGTGGAGTCATTAGTTTCTGTAGACTCCATTCTTTTTTGGGGGAGGAGTTTTCTTCGTTAACCTTTTGCAACTCCTTTTCAAATTGGTCAATTCTACTTTTGAAAGAGCTTTCCATTTGACCAATTGAGGTTTTGAGAGAATTAATTTCTTTTTGCCTTTGCCCATTTAAACTTCTTAGAGGTTTGTTTTCTTGTTGCAAGGTGTTAATTGTTTCCCCCAAATTTTCTAGTTGATTTTTAAACTCCTTCCTTATTTCTTCAAGGAAGTCTTTCTGTGCTGAAGACCAGATTGTATTCTCCTCAGAAGTTCCAGGTCTCTCTGAGTTAGTGTCTTTCCCTTCCAATAATTTTTCAATGGATCCACCTTTCTGCTGACCCTTCTTCATTTTGCTAAGACCTGAGTTGGGGAGGGGCTAGTTCACAGGGACTTGGGATTGCTAAAGGCTTTACTCACTGAGTGCGGTTTCTCTGCCTGGCAAGTAGGAGGTGCTAGTTGCTTTCTCTAGTGTGTCTGTGACCTTGGTTGAGGCCCTCTCCCTTTCCTTGAAGGGAGGAGTTGGAGGTATCGAATTCTTTTGCCTTCAATCAATGGTGGGCTTTACCCTGGCCTGAGGTCTTTCCTCAGCTGGGCTGGTTCTTCTGCTCACACAACTGTGCCTGAGGCAGAAGTAGTTTGCATTTGTTTGTTAGGGGAGAAGTCTGAGTTGTAATGGGACTCAGAGCAGAGGAGCCCAGGGATGGTGTCTGCCACTCCCCTGCTCCAGAATTCTCCCCCCAGACCTGTCCGGGATCTCCAGGGGGACAGCACCAACACCAGTGCCTCTGCTCCCCAGCAGACTCACACCCCTGTGGTCCAGCCCCACCTCTGATCCAGCAGGTCCGGCTCTCGGGACCTCAGACTCCCAGTTCCAACTCAGCTGCCAGTCTGGTTGATCAGGGCTGATCCTCCCTCTGGGCCCAGACTCACCCACCCGAATTCAGCCACAGGTCCTGCTGGAGACAAATCCCGAGGCAGATGCTCTCTCTCCTGGCTTCTCTCTCTAGGTTTTATAGTTGAGATTTCTTTTACGATGTTTGTTTCATGTGATAGACGGGGAAGAGATCAGGAGACTCTAGAACTGTGCCTTTCTTCTCTACACAATCTTGGCCGGAAGTCCCATTTCTAAGTTTTAAAATGCATAAATGTCATCATAGAATTTTAAGTGTTCTTAATGTCCTAATATTGAGAAAAAATTGATAAATTGTTGTTACAGCTAGGATCATTGTCTCATAAAATAAACATTTGGATTGCTAAATTATACTGTTTATGACAAACAGAATGAAGGAATTAAGAAAAATTAAGTAAAATAAATCGCTTAACTTTTCAATTTAATGTAAACAAAAATATCCAGTTTATTAAAGATTTTATTTTCAGTTTTACAATTTTTCCCCTCTAATCCTACTTCCCTCCCCCACCCTCTGACAGTTACTTCCATTGTAATGAAAATAACAAATGCATATGGTCCTTAGTTGTAATTAGTAACATTTTGCATATTGGAATTGTAAATGATTTTATCTTACTATTTGTGCAATAAGGTTCCAGTATTCTTCTCAGTTGGAGTAATGTGTGCCATTTTCCCATCCTAAAAGGAATAATCATTATGTGGGAGTGTTCTATCATCCAAAATTATATACCAAAGAAAGCTTATTTAAGATTATTTTAGTTTTAGTTTTTTAAAGTTCATAAGATTATTAACTGAAGTACAAAGAAAATCTCATAAATAATAAAAGAATTTTTAGAAAATTTTTGTAAATAGTTGTCAAGAATATTCTGTGTTAAAGCTTTATACAAAATTGGGTGTAGTTCATAAGTTTGTTCTTACCAAAAAGTATATTTGAATATAGAAGATAGTTTCATCTAATGATATAATTATGTAAGTTATGGTAGGAGACAAGCAATAAATTAGTCAATACTTTTCTAATGAACTATCTACATAGGGTAATTCCTAGTGATAAAGCTAAAGAAAAGAATACATTAAGTAAATTTTAAAGGTCTAGTAAAATTTGGGGAAAATAGGAGTATATTTACTAGTGTTTTTTTCCTACTCTCTGGCTGAGAAAATTAAGCCACCCTAAAAAATCTTTACCTCCTTAAATTGACCAAGGAAAGTGATACATGGAAATTTTGTGATTAAAGTTTTCAAAAATCCATTTCTTGGAAAAATTTTCATCTTTAAGTTAATTAATTGCACTATTATTCTGATATTGATGATAACAGCTGTGTTCAACTTACTTGGATGATTGAAATCAGGGACAGGAAGCCCTTTATATTTTCAGTAATGCTGTTTGGGTGCAGGTTTTGTTTTGAATCAGCTGAAGTTAACTGTTGATGACAATTTTTCTGCCCTCAGTGAATCTAACTCAAAACAACTTTGAATTGCCTTTTAAAGAAAACTTTGGATATTTCTGCTAGAATACTATAGGTCTTGCCTGACTGATTAAAAAGTTTCTATTTTTCAAGGTAGTGAAAGTGAAACATTTTGTCATTAAAGTCATCTAAACTATTGTCAGTGGAAAAGAATTTGCTCTGAATTGAAAAAAAAAATGTTTTTGATCTTTATTTGTGGTCATTTCCACAGCAGAGGTAACAAATATCTCAATGTTTTGAATTTATCACCAGTACATAATTACAATTCTTAAAGATTTTAATTTTTTGTTGATTTTTTTAAGAATGATGAGTATATTTGAGTAGAAGTAAATAAACTTATAAAATACAATATGTAAATTCATTATGTTTATAAGGTTAAGAAAATCTCTATGGTGTTTTGTCTGTTGCTCTAACATATAAGGTTTAAGTATGAGAACATTAAGCTTGGTGAAATATAACGCATATGTTACCCTACCTGGAAACCCGATTGTTTTGTTACAAACGAGTTTAGTAACACCTGTTGAAATATTTTTTATTATTTTAACAATATTCTAATTTGTTTTTCCAACTACATATAACAATAGCTTTTTCCAATCATTTGTTTTTGAGTTTTACATTTTTCCCCATGACTTCCTTTCCTTCCCTCTCTCCTTGACCAAAAGCAATCTGATATAGGCTCTACATTTATAACTATGCTAATAAATCCATTCATCAGGTTGTGAGATGAAAACAGAAGAAAGAAAACATCTGAGAAATATTTTCATAAAACAAGACAATGTTTAAAAATTGAAGATAATAAACTTTGGTTTTCATTTAAACTCCACAGTTCCTTTTCTGATATGGATAGTATTTTCCATAGCAAGTCTTTTAAAATTATCTTTCATTATTCTACTACTGAAATGAACAAGTGCATCATGGTTGGCCATGATCCCATGTTGTTGTTAGTGAATGGTCTTCCACTTCTGCTCATTTCACTCAGCATCAATTCATGCAAGTCTTTCCAGGCTTTTTTTGAAATTCCATCCCCCATGATGTTTTATAGAACAATAGGGTTCTACAATAGTATATCACAATTTGTTCACCATTCTTTAATTCATGGGAATCCTCTCAATTTCTTTGCCACTACAAAAAGAATTCCTCTAAATATTTATATACATGTGTGTCTTTCTCCCCATTTTAGAATCTCTTTGGGATATAGACCTAATAGTGCTATTACTGGATCAAGGGTATGCACAGTTTTATTTGGGGATAGTTCCAAATGACTCTCCAGAAACTCCAGAAAGATATTATCAGTTCACAACCCCACCAGAAGGATATTGGTGTTCCAGTTTTCCCCCATCCTCTGCAACATTAATCATTTTGCTTTTTGTCTTCTTAAGCAGTCTGATAGGCTGTGAGGTGGTATCTCAGAGTTGTTTTTATTTGCATTTCTCTAATAAGTAATGATTTAGAGATATTTTTCATATGGTTATAGATAGCTTTGATTTATTTGTCTGCAAATTACCTTCCCATATCTTTAGACCATTTATCAAATGGGTAATGACTTTTTTTTTTACAAATTTGATTCAGTTTTCTATATATTTTAGAAATATATTTTGTCACAAACATTAGTTGTTAAAATTGTTTTCCTACTTACTACAATAATTGCAATCTTAGTTGCAGGGTTTTGTTAGTGCAAAAATGTTTCAATTTAATGTAATCAAAATTATCCAGTTTTTTATTGAAGATTTTATTTTGAGTTTTACGGTTTTTCCCCTAATCCTATTTTCCTCCCCCCACCGTCTGAATGAATGCAATTTGCCAGTCTTTACATTGTTTCCATGGTATACATAGATCCAAATTGAATGTGATGAGAAAGAAATCATATCCTTAAGGAAGAAACATAAAGTATAAGTGATAGCAAGATCAGACAATAAGATATCAGTTTTTTTCTCTAAATTAAAGGTAATAGTCCCTGGTCTTTGTTCAACCTCCACAGTTCTTTCTCTGGATACAGATGGTATTCTCCATTGCAGACAGCCCCAAATTGTTCCTGATTGTTTCACTGATGGAATGATCAAGTCTGTCAAGGTTGAACATCACCCCCATGTTGCTGTTAGGGTGTACAGTGTTTATCTGGTTCTGCTTATCTCACTCAGTATCAGTTCATGCAAATCCCTCCAGGCTTCCCTGAATTCCTATCCCTCCAGTTTGTTTTTTATATTCTTTATCTCTTGTTTGGTCCCCTTTCCCATAGAGATGATATGTAAACTATTCTTTGTTCTCCTAATTGGATTATAATATTACTTTTTATGTCTTAATCCTGCACTCAGTTTGTCCTTATCTTAGTATGAGGTGGGATATATTGGTCTATGGATAGTTTCGGCTATACAATCTTCCACTTTACTGAAGAGTGAATTTTTATCCAGGAAGCTGCAATCTTTGGGTTTAATATACATCTCTTTTGCATGTAATCTATTACATTGATTTACCACTTTATTTCTTAGCCAGTTATGATGACTGATGCTAAAAAAGTATAATTTAAGCTCTGGTAGGGCTAAGCTGTCTTCCGTTGCATTTTTTTTATTAATTCTCTTGATATTTTTGAATTTTAGCAGCAGCATATAAAATTCAAATTCCTAAATTATCTCATTTTTGTTTTTATATAATGATGAGTATATTTGAATGGAAGTAAATAAATTTATAAAACAAAATATGGAAAGTCATTATTTTATTAGGTTAAAGATAAGAAAACCTCTATGCTGTTTTGACTGTTCTTCAAAGAAATAAAGTTTGGGCATGAAAATGTTATGTTTATTGAAATGGAATGATTCATGTATTACCTGACTTGGAAATCTAATTTTTCTTATGACAGTTTTGCTAAATTAGAAATCTGCAAAACCTGCTGAAACTTTTAAAGTACCTAACACTGAATTTCTTTAAAAGGAATATGAAAGCAGTGATTTGCATTTAATTCTATTTTTAAATAAATATTTTATTTGATTTTCAATTATATAAAATATATAAAAACTATATATATATATATATATATAATTAAATAAAATATAGTTTCTACCTATCATTTTTGTAAGGTTTTGAATTTTACAATTTTCCTCCATCCTCCCTTCCCTCTCCACACAAGGTAATCTGATAATCTTTACAATGTTTCCATGCTATACATGGATCAAAATTGAGTGCATTGTGTGAGAAATCATATTTCTGAGGAAAAAATAAAATATTAGATATAATGACATCATGTAGAACATAAGTCAACTTTTTTAAAAAAATATTGAAGGCAATAGTCTTTAATCTTTTCTTTAAACTTCACAATTCTTTCTCTGGATACAGTTGATATTCTCCATCTCACATAGCCTAAAATTGTTCCTCATTATTTCACTGATAGAATAAGCAAGTTCATTAAGGTTGATCATCACCCCATTTTGCTGGTATGGTATACAGTGTTCTTCTGGTTCTGCTCATCTCACTCAGAATCAATTCATGAAAGTCTCTCCAGGCTTCTCTGAAATCCCATCCCTCCCGGTTTCTAATAGAATAGTATTCCATAACATACATATACCACAATTTGTTCAGCTGTTCTCCAACTGAAGACCGTTCAGTTGATTTGCAATCCTTTGCTACCACAAACAGAACTGCTATGAATATTTTTGTACAAATAATGATATTTATGTTTATTTTTAAACAAGGTTGATAGTTAAACATATTATACTATAATTTTTTTTTGTTTTTATAAATCCTGGCTCCAGAAGCAACTGGGACTATTTTTAAATCCCAAATTTATGTTTCATTTATAAGCAGAGTCCTCATGTGCAGCAATAGAATTAGTTGTGAGTTTTTCTGTGAGAATATATTATTGTTGCCTCTGTAAGGCTATAATCACCATGTGGCATATTTTGATCCTTTAGACTAAAAAGTTTAAGACTAACTCTCTGATTACAGGAAATTGCTAATAACAACCTCATGAGCTTGTGAATTGAACTTCTATCTGAGTTTGTTTGAACTTGAAATTTAGGTTGGAATAATGTCTGTAAGTTCTAAAACCCTGTAGGATTTAGACATGGATATTGTGGGAGTCAAGTTCATAGGCAAATGTTGGGAAAACTATTGTTCAACAACTTCTGAGCCTGGACATTCCTAAGTCAGTTCCTCAAACAAGATATTTGAAAAAGTCTCACCTGTAAGATATAAAATCTGGTTCAAGGCATTTGGTCATCCACATGGCTTTACCTAACCGCTAAATAAAAAATGAATGTTTTCCTTTTTTATGCCCTTAGTTCTTCCTATAATCATGTCATGTGAACAAGACAAAAAAAATAACATGCTTACAACTTTCTAATTCTGAAAGAACAGGCTAGTAGATATGGTTGTCATCTGTTCTCAGCTTCATGTTTCTCTGAGAATTAAAATTCTTTAATGTTTCAAAATGTTAAGGAGATATTTAAGCAAATATTATAAAGATTTTGTGACATCAGCATATGTTTATCTAACATAACTATCTTAATTTCTGTTTAAAGGAAAGGAATGTTAGTCAATTATCAAAAGAAAGATGACCTGCAGTCTATCTTTCCCTTTCTGTTATTTTTTATAGAGGAATTCATTTTCAACTAAATATTTTTCTGATTCTTTTTTAAAATGGGCAAAAGATTAAAATCATTTTAAATGAACTATTAGATATACACTGATCCCAAAATGATACTTTATCATGATGAAAGTTATTCTTCTTAGTAGAACAGCAAGTTCCAGATGGGAGAAATAAAATAATAATGCCAAGGATTTAACTGACTCTTTAAAAAGTGGTTTGGTTCTCAAATTTTCTATCCATAGCTATGTTCACTGTGTGACTAGTGACAAATGAAAGATGTTCTAAAATCATGTTTTTACTTGATAACATTTTGTCTTGAGATATTTCATTACTAGAAAGGAAGAAATCTACCAGTAATCTGAATTATGTGGAAAAGTTTGGTCATTAACAGACTCCTGGAGATACAGAAGGACATCAGATGTCTCCAGAAGAAAGAAATGAACAAAATTTTTATTGCTTACTTTCTCCCTTTTGTGTTTCTTATTTGTAAAGGTTGTTTAATCAAAGGGGATTGTCCCCTTCTGATCTATGTACTTTTCCTCACGTATCTGTAAATGCATCTTCCAGTCATATACTACTCATAAGACATTATGTTGCCTTCCTGATCTTCTAGCAATCTTAGGTCACCATGATATGTTATCTCTCGCTCCATTACACCCCTCATTTCTTTACTTCTAGACATCTTTAGTTGATCTATCCCTGATGTAATGATGTCCTCTCTAATCAAAATGGGATAAATGTCTAAGTGTAATAATAATAATAATATTGTTATAAAAAAGTTTTTCACAACTATATTCTTGGTAAAACAGTTGATTCCTTTTAACTGTACTCGGCCTTTAAGTCTCAGTAATCTATGCCACTAAGTAAAAATACAAGATTTGTGGTTATTTCCCCTGTATTGATTATAAACTAGGAAGACAGTGATCAGGATGCCCTCATGATGTTTAAATTCTAGGAAGATGTAGCAATTCATCAGATAAGAATGATAGTCTCTAAGGAGCAATTGAACAAATTAGGATTGTGCAGCCTTCATTGTTAGACCACCAAGGAGATCAATGATTTTTCCTGTCCTTTGCTTTTACAGAAATTTTCCCCTCTACCTATAGGTTAATGGGACAATTTGAGAGAATAAAACTTCATGTCTTATCTATATTTTCTGCCATTTTATTTTAACCCTATAGTTTTAAGGTTTACATATCTAGGGTTCTCATCATGCATTGTCATAGTGTACATATTCCAATAATTCTGAGTACTTTTGGGTGGTTGTATAAATCCTGAACTTCATCACTTAATTCATTATTTCTATGCTCAACTATCCAAATCAGCTTCCAATCAAGCATCCACTCTCCCTTCCACTGTACTTTTGAAATGTGCTTTCCTTACCTAACAAACTTTTCTTCATTCTTAATTTTTCCCTCTCCCCTTACTTCAATCCACCTTCTCTAGTCCTGGATATTCCTTCATACATCCCCCTTCAGTTTACATGTATAGAAGGGGAATTTGAGCTATTTGTTTCTTCCCAAATCTCTCCCTTATTAAGGAATTTTTTTTTCCTTTGAGGTACAAGGTTTTTAAAATCTAAAACCCAATCAGAATCTTGATGGCAGTTGTCTACAGATCTTGATCACTCCCCCTTACTTTCTCAGTTGATTATATAAATGGCTCATTTTTCCCCCCTCTCCAATGCTTCACTTTATAGAAATGGACTTCAGCTTAAATACTGACTCTCCCTCTAACACACTTGACCACAGTTCCTCAGCCGACTTGTTTCCCTTGCCCTACCACTGCAGATAACATTAACCAAATCCAATAATGGCAATATACTTGATTTTTCCCAATTTCCACAAATATCTCACCTAAATATTCAGGAATCCCCAAATATACTTTATTGTGTTTCTATTTCTATGACTTCCTTTAGTAAACCTTATTCTTCATATATATAGCGTGATCTCCATTCCATCTACCTCTCATTTCTCTCCCAGATCATCACCCCTGCTTTGGTAACTCTATCCCCATCTTCCTCCCTTGGTGAACCACTCACTTCTATAATTTTCTCCTCTCTTGAATTCTTAAGCTGATGATCAGTTCACTAATAATGCTTTGCCACACCTAAGACAGATTATTTTCCAATTTTTTCTTCCACTTGTGTTGCTGACTGAAGGCTGAGAAATTCACAAAAGCATTTCTGCTGATTCTACTGCCAAATTCGGTTTGCATCTCCAACTGCACGCTCATTGCTGCTTGAAAAATCCATTATACCTCTCTTACCAACTCTTCATGGTACTTCTTCCAAACTTTTCCATCTCTTTTCAAAAGCATTCCTAAGTTCTCAGATGAAGACCTTGCTTCAACTTTTTCAGAAAACAATTAAGGTCATTCATCTTGACCTCTTTTTTAACCTATCTATCATCTTAAAACAAACATATGCCTTCATCCAATGTCATCTCTTTCACCACTGTATCCCTAGATAATGGGTCCTTACATCTTATCTAGACCACATGCTTTACCTACTCTTGCAATCCTATTCCTTTCTGTATTTTCCAACAGACTGTAACCTCTGTCATTGTCATTATACCAATAATTCTGAGTCTTTCCTAATCTACTGACTTAATTCCCTTCTCAACATATCTCTTCTGCTTTTTTGTGGTTTACTCTTTGAAAAGGCTATCTACAAATGGTGCTTTCACTTGCTTGTCAGTCATCTTTTAATTTGCCTTCTGACCCTATCTTTCCTCCAATACGGTTGTCTTCAAAGGTAGCAGGGAACTCTGACTTGCAGATGCAATATTCTCTTCTCAACCCCCAAACTCCCGAAATTGTCTGTATTCCTTTGATATTGCCAATTATATTTCTTCTTTGATATTCTTCTCCTAGTTTTTTTTTTTTTTTACCTCTCCCTCTCTCCTCTGGCTATTCTCCTATTAACCTACCTATTCTTCATTCTCCCTTAGAAGATCTTCATTCTGTTAATATACTCAAACTCTAGGTGTCACACATGGTTCCATCTTTTTCCTTCTTCTCTTTTCTCTTTATATTGTTTCCCTTGTGCTTTCATCAAATTCTATGTGTTTACTGCACTCCTGAGTTACCTCCTCTTATCTACATTACAAAAGAGACAATAATCATCCTCTCCTCTCATTTCCTCAGGCTAATGAACTACGTTTTTCTTTGACTATTTACAATCTCTCACTCCACATGTCAAATCTGTGTTCAAATTCTTTTGTTTCCACTTTTGCAAAAGCTCTCCTCATCCCAGTACATTTTTCATCCAGCCTGCAACCTTTCCTGAAGCATGTGTCTAATCATGTCATCCCCTACTCAATAAAAAATAGTGCCTCTATGACACTCCCAGGATCAAGTACAAAATCCTCTGTGTTTGGCATTCAATGCCCTCTATAATCAAGCAGTCTGCTATCTTTCCTGTCTTCTTACATTTTGCTCCCTTCCACTTATTCTTTCTTTCTATGACAATGGCCTCCTTGTTGTTCCATAAAACGATACCCCATCTCTTGATTCCATTCATTTTCTCTATCACTCTAAGATGCTAGAATGCTGCTCTTCCTTACTTCTCACTTCTGTCTCCCATGTTTTTTCAAAGTTTAAGATAACATGCTATTTTAACTTGAAGTCTATCCCAAATCCATTTCAACTCAAATGCCCTTATTCTCCAAATGAATTACTATTTAACCTGTAGATACCTTTATTATGTTTATTTCTTAATAATCTAATTAGTTTATTAATTAGTTGAGGCAGGGACATTTTTGCCCTCTTTACCAAACCCAGCACATAGCACAGTGTCTGACACATATCAGGAACTTAATAAATGTTAATTGACTTGCTAATATGTTCTCTTCCAATTATTAGAATACCATCCCTTTCCCCTGCCTTTTGTTGATGTTTTTTATAGGGTTTGGGTCTATCTTTTTTAATGCTTCAGAGTGCCGGTTTTTTTGTCTTGTATTCTCAAAACCTAGAGCAACCCCTTGAAATATAATATGTGCTTAAGAAAGGTTTTTTTGAACAATTATTCACCTTTAGTTTTATAGCATGGTCTTTCGTTGCCATCTGGTGTCCAGTAACAACATTGCAGTTCATTTAATGTGCTTTTTGAGGCACCCCTGCCCTCTTGTGGCCAATTCCGTCATTACAGTTTTAGACTGCCATCGTGTGTCCAAACACTTGTATTACATTTACTCCCATTTAAAATCCTGTTTTTAATGAATTTTTGCCCCTATGAGAAATCACTTGATTTTTAGAAAGTTAGAATGGAGACAAATGAAATCTTGGATTTATTTAATGAATTATGGGAGGAACTCTATCAGATGAAATAGAAATTCAGACTTCATAGTAACCATTTACCTCATCCTTTACAATCTTAATCTTGTCACAAAAGACATGATGATGGTTAAGATATAACAGCAGTGAAGTGAAAATGGACCAAGCTTCTCACTACAGTTCCTCGTCCTGAGTAACACTAATTCCCCATTCACATGAGCAAAAGTGGGGAAAAACAAGAATATGGTGGATCTGGTCATTTAAGATAGTTTATGAAATAAATGTCAAAATGTAATGGAGAAAGTCATCTCAGTTGGAATCAGATCCTAAAAGCTCCCAACAACAACCTACTGTTAAATTTCCAGGACTTTTGCAAGGTGGTTGATAAATACCTAGATTATGGTTTAATCATCTCTCTGGAAGGTAATGTTATTTGTTATCTAAAAAGAATTGGAGTTTGCCAAGAGGATCAACATTCCTCCAAGATAAGGGTTGAAATTGTATTTATTTTAGCATCTGACACAACTGGAGTAATAGTGGGAGTTTAGTAGAGGTTTAATAATTATTTATTAAATAATTAAGGATCAAGTTGTTAAATAGGCAGATTTACATTGACATTACATGTTCAACCAGGATCTTCCAGTTCACTGAAAACACAGTCAAGCACCTGTCTTTTTCTGATCATGTCAGGCAATGCAACTAGTATTATATTTTGACGCTTTCAATACACAATTTGATTGGGCTTTTTCATATTGGCAGCTCTTTTGTTATCCAGGTAGCTAGAAGGGAATTAAAGGAAACTTGAATTCTGAGGTAAATCAAGTAATGACTTCCTTTGGTTTTAAATAGGAATTCAGACTATCTCAGAGAAGATAGCAAAGAGTTGGAGAAGAAATAACAGCAGAGACAGCAGTGAGCAGGTCTCTCACTATAGTGCCACTAGGCCTTCATCTAAATATTAATATTGAGAAGGCCTCTGACTAGAGTGTCATTGGTCCCTCATCTAAGTATAAATATTGAGTAGACCTGAAACTACATTGTCACTGTTCCCTCAGTAGAACTAACCCTACAATGTCACAGGTCCCTCATCTAAATATTAATATTTCCAGGCTTTATGCTCTAGTTTGGCTGGTCCATCATCTAAATATTCTTATTGATCAGGTCTTGGACTACAGTGTCACTGATCTCTAATATAAAAATTACTATAGAGTAGAACTGACACTACAGTGTCACTGTTCCCTCAGTAGACCTCACCCTACAGATTCACAGGTCTCTCACACAAACAGCAATATTTCCAGACTGTACACTACAATGTCACTGTTCCCTCAGTATACCTCACACTACAGAGTCACAGGTCCCTCATACAAATTACAATATTTCCAGACTGCACACTACAGTCCCATTGGTTCCTCATTTCAATATTCATATAAAACAGACTTCACACTAAAATGTTTCAGGTATCTCACCAAAATGTTAATGCTGAGCAGGCTTCATACTACAGTGTCTCTGGTCCCTCATCTAATTATCAATATTGAGCAGGCCTCAGACTATAGTGTGGCTGGTCCCTCAACTAAATATTAATTTTGAGTAGACCTGATACTACAATGTTACTGTTCCCTCAATATACCTCATAATGTAGTGTGACAGGTTCCTCATCAAAATTAATATTGAAAGGGCCTCACACTACAATATCGCTGATGCCTCATATAAATATCAATATTGAGTGGGCTTCACACTGCAGTGTCTCTGGTCTCTCATCTAAGTATTAATACTAAGCAAGTCAAACACTTCAGTGTCACAGTGTCATTTCAATATTAATACTGAGTAGGCCTCACACTGCAGTGTCATTGGTCCCTCATCTAATTTTTAATATTTATCAGGACTCTGAGTGCAGCATTGCTGGTCCCTAGTCTAAATATTAACGTTGATTGGCCCTGACAGTACAGTGACTTTGTTCCTTCAGTCGACATCACACTATAGTGTTATAGGTCCCTCATCCAAATATCAATATTTCCAGCCTCAATCTGCAGTGTCACTAGTCCCTCATTTCAATATTTATTTTGAGTAGGCTTCACACTACAGTGTCACTGGTCCCTCATTTAAATATTAACATTGCTCATTAATACTTTCATTCAAAAGAGTAAATTTTGAAGATACTCAAGGTAGTAAATCACTGAATTTCACTTAGAAGTATATTTGTGAACAAAACCCTCAAATTTTGCCTAAGACCATAGAGTACTAAATCCTGGTCACAGGCTCCATGGGTTTCTATGACATGACTGTCAGATTTCAGGAATTTTCTACTTTGGATATGAAGTCAGTCAGTCAGATAGGAAGCCTTTGTTAAGTAGTTGCTATGTCTACAGATAATTTAAGGGGTCCATGGGGAAAGTTCTTGAACTGGAGTGAGGAAGATTCACCATCTTGATATCAAATCTGAACTAGCTGTGTGTCCCTGGCCAAGTCACTTCATTTTGCTCTCCTCAGTTTTCCCATCTATAAAAGGAGCTGGAGAAGGTTATGGCAGTATCTTTGCTTAGATGAACCCTGAATGGGGTCAAAAAGTATCAGACCTTGCATATGACCAAGTAACAACGCTATTAGAAGTTTAAATTTTCGCATGTTGTTCTTATTGGCCTGGTTTCCAATGCTGGAAAGAATGCTCAGAATAGCAAGGAAGCTGTGAGAAGTTATTTCTAAATTCTTTATTTGGCACAGTTCAGTCCCTGATTGTGATTATCATTTGGCAATTCCTAACTAAAATTTTAAAAGTCATTATTTCCTTATTTATTTATTTATTTCCCAGTTTTCAACATTCATCCTTTTGCAAGGTTTTGAGTTCCACATTTTTCTACCATCCTCCATTGCCACAATTCTACTCATGTCAGCAAAAGTCTGATACAGTTGTACATTTAAAATCATGTTTAACATATGTCTTTATTAGTCAAATTGCGAACAAAGAACTAGAACTACAATGGAAAACATGAGAAATGAAGAAAAAAACATAAAAGGTTCTCTCAAAAATGTACAGAGTGTGTTTTCCTCTGCATTCAGAATCCATGCTTTTTTTTTCCCCTCAGGATGTGTATGGCATTTTCCATAAGCTGCCTCAGAATTGTCTTTGATCACTGAACTCTTGAGAGCAGGAGAGATGATCTTTCTCACAATGTTTCCAATAGTGTATTTAATGTTCTGTTCAGTTCATTCAGCATCAGTTCATGCAAGCCTTTCCATGCTTTTATGAAAGCTGACTGCTCATGATATCTTACAGAACAATAGTACTCTATAATCTCCATATACCATAGCTTGTTTAGTCATTCCCCAATTGAGGGACATCCCATCAATTTCCAATTCAAAAAGATAATTTTTAAATGTCGCTAAATATGGGCAGCTAGGTGGCACAGTGGATAAAGCACTGGCCCTGGAGTCAGGAGTACCTGGGTTCAAATCCGGTCTCAGACACTTAATAATTACCTAGCCGTGTGGCCTTGGGCAAGCCACTTAACCCCATTTGCCTTGCAAAAACATAAAAATAATAAAAAAATAAATGTCCCTAAATAAAATTCATTCTATTTATCATCAATCTAATTTTAATAAAATCAAACCAAACTAGATGCTAGTGCTAAAGGAAAATAGTGAAATCATTAAAACTGGTCCAATAATGGCACTGAAATGAGTGCTTTGTTCTTTAGGAGGCACTACCATTATATGTTTGAATTATTTAGTATTACATATGAATTTTTGCTCATTTAGTTTCCAATTATGTTACATAAATAGATTGCTGTTATTATTGTTTTTCATTGATTTCTGTCATTATTTATTATTCATGGCTCCCTTTGGGGTTTGTTGTCAAAGACACCTAAGAGGTTTGGCCTTTTCTTCTCTAGCTCATTTAATAGATGAAGGAAATGAGGAAAACAGGTTTAAATAACTGACTCAGAGTCAGAAACTTGTAAGTATTGGAGGCCAAATTTTGATTCAGACCTTCCTGATGCTAGGACTGAAATTAATTGTCACTGAGTTCTTGAAAAGTTTAACTTCATTCATTTACATTTATTTATTTATTTAATTTTCTTTTATTTAAGGCAATGGAATTAAGTAACTTGCCCACAGTCGCACTGGTAGGCAATTATTAAGTGTCTGAAGTCAGATTTGAACTCAAGTCCTGCTAACCAGGGCCAGTGCTCTATCCACTGCACCACCTAACTGCCCCATTAATTGGCATTGCTGAAGAATTTTGATTAAATTCATTTAAATTGTAGTCACAATCAACCAACATTCAGACAGAACAAAACTTAATCATTTCATCATATACACTTCAGTATTGATCCTGGAAAGCATGAATTTCAAATAAATTTAAGTCAGTAAGAAAAAAGATTTAATTTAATAAAACAATAATTTTAATGCTCTTCCTAGGAATATGGTGATAGGAAATATAATTGCACAGGTGAATTTATATCTTTTCTCAAACAGAAGGAATGATCAAACTATTTTTAACTTTGGATTGATTAGAATCTCTAATTGTCTTTGTGAAGGACAGACTTAATTAGGGAAAGAAGGAAGAAAATGGAATTTTGCAAATGATATAAACATGAAACTGATTTAAATGGTTTTCTAGATTTTTGTGGAATAATAAAGAATTAAATAATGTTTCAAAGATTGCAAGGATAAAATACGAATTAAAAAAGAGTCATCACGATGGCATTCCCTAGTCAAAGCTGAAAGAACTTTTAGATTAATAAGAATTTTTGAACTGAGGAGAAATAGACTACCAATTGATCACATATCTGAAATAATGACACTTCATTTATTGGATTAACATTCAGTCAATTGAAATTTAACATTAATTTTTCAATTATGATTGAATTTTACCCATATATTGGCTATAATCCCAAGAAATAAGCATTAAGAAGAGCATTCTGTTGAAGTCAGTTGGTTCTATGGGATGCTAAAAAAGGGGTATGGCCTTTATAAATATTATTATTATTATCATTGCTATGAATTGTGGGTAAGAATCCTTTATGTCAGTAGAAACCTTAATAAAGACATGTATATATATTTATATTTATGTGTGTATACATATGCATACTATTTTTACAAAGAAAGACTGTTTCAAACATTTTACCTAGCATACTATTGAACTGAGAATCTACCAAATTTAAATTTTCTTTAAAAAGCAACAACAATGCATAACTTTGGGGCAGTTAGTTGGTTCAGTGGATAGAGAACCAATCCTGGAGTCAGGAGGACCTGAATTCAAACACAGCTTCACATGCAAGTCACTTAACCCCATTGCCTTGCAAAAAAACCCTAAAACAATGCATGCCTTTGCAACATTAACTTCAAAAATATGATTGACGCTCCAACTTCAAAGCAATAGGGAAGGAGATGTACAAACAACAATAAAAAAATACCTATCTGTACCAATAAGATATATAAAGAATGAATCAGACATAACAATCAGTGGGAAGGCTGTAGAATTAAAGGGAAATAGGAACTGCTTCCTGCATAAGGTGGTAATTGAG
The DNA here is from genome assembly GCF_037893015.1 of Macrotis lagotis. Taxonomy (NCBI): domain Eukaryota; kingdom Metazoa; phylum Chordata; class Mammalia; order Peramelemorphia; family Peramelidae; genus Macrotis; species Macrotis lagotis. The sequence continues at coordinate 90,124,435 of NC_133666.1, forward strand.
GTGCCACTTGATGGAATCCAGGAAAGTCTACAATCAGAGATGAAGTGACAGAGAATCAAAGGCATGCAGGACAACTAGAGAGAATGTGCAGAGGTGAAAGATGGGCATTTTCCTTCATGTACAGCAAGCAGGTCAATGCTACTGAATCAAGTAGTACTGGGAGTGAGGTAGGAGGACAAGTGCTTTACGCTTTAAAAACAAAAGAAAAGGGTAGTCAATATTAAGATCTCTGGACACTAAAGGATTTTGTTTTAAATCCCCGAGGTGAAAAGGGGTTTATTGAAAGCATTTGTAGTGAGAGAAGGTGAAGGAATGTGATGTGGTAAACCCTGTACTTTACTAAAATTTCATTGTGGCTGAGTGAAAAATGAACAGGAGGACACTGAGATTATTATTTTATGTTTTTAATGTCTTCAATGTTTATTTATTAATTTTGTTTTAATTTTTTTCATTTTACACTTAAATACAAAAAAATTTACACAACAGAACATAGCAGTGGATTCTTTACAAAAATATAAATTTGCATTTTTCAAAAACCTATGTAATAAATTCTACAAATTGTTTTCATAACAACCAGAATTTTCTATGTGATCTACATTCCCTTTTGTGCTATGCTGTGCATTTTATATTTTTTTCTCTCCCTTAACACCCTCCCTAAAGAAGGTTACAATAAAATGATATATATGTGTGTGTGGATATATTTATACATACACACATACATATATGTAGGATCATTTTATGCATATTTGTGTTTGTCAGGTATATCTCTGAAGGTGGATAGTCTTTCCTTTCTTAGGTTCAAGTCTTACCTTATTTTTTCTAAATAAACCTGCTCTTCATTTCTTAGATCATCACACTATCCCACCACAGTTATATTGCTTATCCTTTCCCCTGCTGAAAAGCATGTAGAATTTTAGCCAATCTGATAGGCAAAAGGTGATAGCAAAAATTTATTTAATTTGTATTTCACTAATCAATCAACATTTAGAGATTTTCTCACATAATTATATATAGGGATAATTTACTCATTGAAAACCTGTCTGTTCATATCTTTTGACCATTCATAATTTGTGTTTTGATTTTTCTTTTGTAAAAATATTTTCTCTTTTCCAATTGAATACAAAAGTAGTTTTCAACATTCATCCACTTGCAAATTTTGAGTTCCACATTTTCCTACCACCCTCCCTTCCCTCAGGTCCTGCCATGACAATGAAAGATTCTGGCTAGAATTGTACATGTACATTCCTGTTTACCATATTTCTGTATTAGCCATGTTGTACAAGAGGAATTATAACTAAAGGGGAAAAATCATGAGGAAGAATGAAAACTCCTAAAAGATTTTTTTTTTAAAAGTGAAGATAGTATTCATTGCTTTACATACAGAAAATATAGCTATTTTAGTTGTATTACTTTTTTGGGGTGGGAGTGGTTCTATTTTTTTTTCTGAATGTGGATGTCATTTTCCATAACAATCCCCTTAAGGATGTCTTTGATCACTGCATCCATGATAGTTGATCTAGCACACAATGTTGCTGTTAATGTGTGTAAAGTTCTGCTGATTCTCTTCACTTCACTCAATATCAGTTCATGCATATCTTTCCAGGCTTTTCTAAAGTCTAACCCCTCATGATTTTACATTCACATAGCATAACTTGTTCAGCAGTTTCCCAGTTGGTGGGAATTTCCTGATTTTCTAATTCTTTGCCACTACAAAAAAATCTGTAAACATTTTCCCACATTTGGGTCTTTTTCCCCATTTTAGGATCTCTTTGGGAAATATACTTAGCAGTGGTATTGCTGGATAAATATGTACAGTTTTATTGTGATTTGGGCATAGTTCCAAATTTGTCTCCTTAAACTCCAGAAAGGTTTGATCAGTTCATAACTCCACCAAGAGTGCATTAGTGTCAGTTTTCCTACATCCACTCCAACATTAACCATTTTCCTTTTTTGTCATCTTGGTCAATCTTATAGGGTGTTAGGTGTTTCTCAGGGATGGTTTAATTTGCATTTCTCTAATCAATATGCTTTGGAACATTTTTTCATGTAACTATAAATATCTTTAATTTCTTCATCTTAAACTTGCCTGTTCATGCCCTTTGACCATTTATCATTTGGAGAATGACCTATATTATTATGAATTTGATGCAGTTTTCTATTCATTTTAGAAATTAGTCCTTTATCATAAAAACTAGATGTGAATATTGTTTCCCAGCTTTCTTCATTCCTTTTAATCATGATTGCTTAAGTTGCTGCATAACCTTTGTAATTTAAAGCAGTCAAAATCATCTATTTTGCAATCCTCAATGTTCTCTGTTTCTTGTTTGGTCAAAAATTCTCTCCTCACCATAGATCTTATAGATAGATTATTTCCTTGTTCTTCTAACTGGCTTATGGTTTCATCCTTTATGCCTAAATCCTAGACCCATTTCTATCTTTTCTTGGTATAGGGTGTAAGATGTTGGTCTTTGCCTAGTTTTGACCATACTATTTTCTGCTTTTCCCAGAAATTTTCATCAAATAGTGATTTCTTATTGCAGAAGCTGAAGTCTTTGAGTTTATCCAATAGTAGATTACTATAGCCATTTGCTACTGTTTCTTTTGTACGTAATCTATTCCACTGATCCATCACTTCATTTCTTAGCTAGTACCTGAGAGATTTGATGACTGCCACTTTTGAATAACTTTAGGTTAGGTTTAGCCAAGCCACCTTTGTTTGTATTTTTTTTTATTCTTTTTGATACTCTAGATATTTTGTTGTTCTAGATGAATTGTTTTACCATTTTTTTCTAGCCCTGAAAAATAGTTATTTTGGTGATTTAGTATGATAAGGAATAAGTAATTCTTTCATGTAGAATTATCATGTTTAGTCTATTAGTTTGACCTAATCATGTGCAATGGACAATTTTTCAATTGTTGAGATCTGACTTTGTGTGAAAAGTATTTTTTAATTGTGTTCATATGGTTTCTGAACTTGTCATGGCAGGAAGACTCCCAAGATTTATCTATTGTTTATGGTTAATTTAAATGGAATTTCTCTTTTTGTGTCTTGCTGTTGGACTTTGTTGGCTATATATAGAGAAATATTGATTATGTATGTGAGCTTATTTATAGCATACTAGTTTACTAAAGTTTAAATTGTTTCAAGTAGTTTTTAGTTCACTTTGGAGGACTCTCTAAGGATACCATCATGTCTTCTGCACAGAATAAGAGTTTTGTTTCATTTCCTATTTAATACCTTCAATTCATTTTTCTTCTCTTAGTAATAAAACATAAAAGTTATAGTAGGGATGGCTGGGGGCCCAGTGGATAGAGCACTGTCCCTGGAGTCAGGAGTCCCGTAGTTCAAATCTGGTCTCAGACACTTAATAATTACCTAGCTGTGTGGCCTTGGGCAAGCTACTTAACCCCACTGCCTTGCAAAACAAACTTAAAAAAAATTACAGCATTGAATAATAGTGATGATAATGTGCATCCCTTTTCACCTCTAATTTTATTGCAAATGTAGCTAATTTATGCACATTACATATAATGCTTGTTGATGGTTTTAATTAGATAGTTTTTCATTTTAATAAAAAGTGCATCTATTCAGATGTTCTCTAAGTCTTTTTAATCGGAATGGTATTATATTTTGTCAAAGGCTTTTTATTAAACATTTATTGAGTTAATTATATCATTTCTTTTAATTTTGATATTAATGTGTTCTACTATACTGATTGTTTTCCTTATATTAAACCACCTTTACACACCTGTATAAATGCTACCAGAATGTGATTTTTTATGTTAGTATTAACTTGAAGTAATCTCTTAGATAAAATGTTATTTAAAATGTTTGCATCAATATTCACCAGGGTGGTTGGTCTATAGTTTTATATGTCTGTTTTGGCTCTTCCTGTTTTAGGTACCAGCACCATATTGTTGGCGTAAAAGGAATTTGGCAGTATTCCTTCTTTAACTATTTTCTCAAATAAATTATAAAGAATTGGATTAAGTATTCATTAAGTATTTTGTAGAATTCACTTTTAAATTCAACTCACTTTGGAGAGTATTCTTAGAAATTTAACTGATGATTCTTCAATTATTATTTTCTGAAGTGGATTTATTTATGTATTTTAGGTCCTCTTCTATGAATCTGGGCAGTTTATATTTTTGTTAATATCCATTTCTGTCTCTTACGTTGTTAGATATGTTGGCACACAGTTGAGCAAAATAGCTCTAAATTATTACTTTTATTTCCTTCTCATTTGTAGTGAGTATCCTTTCTATTTTTGGAGACTAGTAAATTGATATTCTAATTTTTTTGATTGGATAAACCAAAGATTTAACTATTTTATTAATTTTCCATGAAACCAACTCTAAGCTTTATTTATTAATGAAGTTTAATAAAATTTTAAGAGATATTTTTGCTTTTTCCAACACACCTTTATTTTTCTACCAATCTTTTTTGCAAGCTTTTGTAATTTGCAATTTTCCCCCTCCCTCCCTCCCTTCCCTCTCCCCTCCCAAAACAGAAAGCAGTCTGATAGTCTTTACATGTATTTCCATGATATGCACAGAGCAGAACTGAATGTGTTGAGAGAAAAAAATATCCAAAATGAAGTAAGAAAATAGTACAGAAAGCACAAATTATGTAATAGACAAGACAACTTTTTAAAAATTGAACATAATCATCATTGATTTTCATTTAAACTATGTAGTTCCTTCTCTGGATACAGATTGCATTTTCTATTGTGGCTACCCTAAAACTGGCCCCTTTCATTGCACTGATGGAGTGAACACAAACATTTATGTACCCAGAAGATATATGAAGAATTAATAGTGGGAAGCCACAAAAATTAAAGAGAAATGGGAAATGTTTCCTGTATCATTTGGTATTATAGGTGCTCTTTGATGGAATGCAGGGAAACCTAGAGTTAGAGATGAAGATGACAGAGAATCCCAGTCATGAAGTGCATTCAGAGAACATGGGCAGAGGTGAGAGATGGAGTTTCTTGTTAGTGAAATAGCAAGGAGTACAATGTTGCTGAATCAAATAATTCTGGGAGTTGGGAAGGGGAAAAGGGCTTTAAGGTTTAAGAAGACTGGAAAGAGGAATCAGATTATTGAGATCTTTGAACAGAAAAGAATTTCATTTTTGATCCTCGAGTTTATTGAATTTATTGAGAGTGTATATGGTGAGAGAAGATGAAAAGAGGTGAAATGATTAGCCCCATACTCTACAAAAATCACTCTGAGCTGAGTGGAGAATGCATTGGACTATATAAAGACTTTCTTAATATTTTTAATGTCTCCAACATTATTACTTATTTTTTATTTTGAGTCATTTTAAAATTAAATATAAAGTGATTAAAAGAACATTTCCATGTTCATAGAATAATGTAAGAAGGGATTCAATATAAAAAATAAATGTGGATTTCAAAAACCTTTGAAATAAGACTCATACTGGTTTTTCAAAGCAACCCAAGTTTTCTGTGTTTCTAGGTTTTCTATTGTTCCCTTCTGGACACTTTTAAATCTAATTTATTTCCCTCTCATTTGTCCACACTAGAGAAGTCTACAATTAGAAGTATGTATACACACATATGCAAGCATAGTTATCAACAATATGTCCCTTGGCCAATCCTACTTGGTCATTGTTTGGCCCCTAACTGTCTCAGAGTGAAGAATGTAAATAGCCGTTGCTTCTGTTTTTTTCAGAAACACTGAGGATCTACTCCTTCCAGATTGATTTATGTTAATATGTAAAAGAGGCCATTCTCTGCATCATTTCTTTCTCCTCATCTGTCTTAACTACAGAATGGGCTTTGCCCCACTCAAAACTGAGACCTACTAAAGACCTTAGCTTAAAAAGGCTAAGTCATCCAAGTTCATTTCCAATCAGATGCACATCAGGCCATGGACTAGGTGACTCTGAAGGAGAAAATGATGCCTCAACAATGTCATCTATTTTATCTTTCTTCATATTATTTTCCTAAACATGAGTCTGAGAGATACGTTCCATGTTCTTTTAATTTTCTTGTGATATCTCCCTTTCTATAACCTTTTGGACCATATCACAGTTTAATATATTGGTCTATGCCTCAAACCTGCCAGATGGCTTTCCATTTTTCTCAACATGTTTTACTGAATAATGAATTCTTATTCCCAATACTTAAATCTTTGCATTTCTCAAACACAAGATTATTAATGTCCTTTGTTACTGGGTAGTGAATGTCTACTGTGTTGCAATGGTCCAACTCTCCATTTTTTAAGTAGTACTGATAGTTCTGTTATCTGCTTCTATTTCATAGGTAAATACATCCCTTTCTTAATTTATGTCATATTTACTTCTTGTGTATTTCCTTCCATCTTATTTTTCTTCACCATCCGTCTAGTCCTATTTACCCTATCCCTTGTTGCCCTAATTTACTTCTACCCACTACCTTGCCCTCCTATTCTTTAATCTACCTACCCCACAGCTTCCCTGCCTCATCCTCTTTGCCCTTTGAACTTAATCTACCTATATTTCTAAGAATTTCATATTTACCCTCTTCTACTCTAAATCCTTAATGTAGACTTCCCTTTAAAAGTTCCTTTCTTCTTTTATTCTAAATGTAGAAGAATTTTATACCCTTCTTGATCTGTATGATGTTCTTCTCACTTTCCCCCACTGCTTTTTCTTTTTTTTTTAGGTTTTTGCAAGGCAAACGGGGTTAAGTGGCTTGCCCAAGGCCACACAGCTAGGTAATTATTAAGTGTCTGAGACCGGATTTGAACCCAAGTACTCCTGACTCCAGGGCTGGTGCTTTATCCACTACGCCACCTAGCTGCCCCCCCCATTACTTTTTTCTAAATTGATTCTTTCTTCATTTTTCCCCAATCAATATTATATATTATTTTTACAATTACATATACAGAAAAATTTTCAACATTCTCTCATTTGTATATTTATAAGTTACATGTGACACAACCAGGTGGCTAAGTGGATAGAACACTGGCCCTGGAGTCAGAAGGATCTGAGTTCAAATTTTACTTTCAGACACTTAATAATTACCTAGCACTGTGACTTTGGGAAAGTCACTTAACCCCATTGTTTTGCAAAAATTAAAAAAAGAAGTTACATCACCTCCTTCCACCTTCCCTTTCCACCCTCCACCCTCTCAGTGCCCATAATAGCAGGGTTTCTGTATTTTCTGCTGCCACATCATGAACCCTGTGCTACCTCCTTCTCTTCCATACCCTGGGACCTGGTCTGGTCAGCACAACTGTGATTGCTGTTCCTCAACTGTAGAATGCCCTTCAAGACTCAGGTTTCCCACCCCCATACTATCCCTTAGGTGAAAGTACATGAAGTAAAGGCACTGTCAATTGAATGATATGGTCAAAGCAAGGCTATAAAGAGTTAGAATGAGAATAAAAGGAAGTGAGGACATATATTTCAGAAAAACTTCCTTGAAGAGCTTAGACACCAAAATCAGTAAAGAATTGGGAAGGTGGAGGGGTAAGATTACTGAACCAAGTGAAGGTTTTTCAAGGATTTGTGGGGAAACAAAGGTATTTTTTTGGTATTTAGGTCACTAAACCAGGTTCTCAGCCTCTGCCAAGTAACTGCCTTCCCATGGCACTGCATTCTGAACAAAGCTGTCCCTTCCTATTTTTCACGGCCACTATTTTGAAATATGATTTGATTAGACTATTTCTCACTTCCTTCTCCCCCCAGTAGTAACTTTCAGTTCATGACACAGGTCCCACACTTGGAAAAGAACTCAGAGACCATCCTTCCCCTGCCAATCTTCTTACCCCCATTATTCAGAAGGAGAAACAGGCCAAGGGAAAGAGAATAACTTGCCCAAATACATATTTAATTACCTATAACTAAAAAAAAAATTCTACATCACCAAGGTCAATGCTCTAAATATAAGGAGGAAAAGACTGAAGCCTAAAACAGTGTCTGAGGCAAGATTTGACCTCAGGCATTGATTTTTTTGTTGTTCATTAAGGCTTCTCTCTGAAAGTTTTAAGGGATTAGTCTTTATGCTTTCTCTTCTTCTCTGACTTTCACATATGTTAAAAAGTTTGGCCATCAGTCCCAAGAGTCAGGATGAGGTTTTCTTTGGCAGTGTCTTTCCATCAAGACATCTCTTAGCATAGAATTAATATTAGAAAATTACACTATGGTGAAAATCATATCTTCTCTTTTCTAAGTAGAGCAGATTCATCGCCAATAGATTAGAAAGCTTTGATAACAGGAAAATAACAGCCAGTGGTATCTTGGGTCACTTTTATTTAATCTGTTCAGGTAGGACATAAATCATATGAATGAGTTTTAATAGGAAGTAAATACACCTTACTTCATGTTTCATAGACAATCTCTACTTTGACTCTTGTTTCATATTATTTAGAACCTGTTGTCGGGTGTGTTGAGTTAGCTCAGGAGCTGATGACCAACACTGGCTGACAGCAAGTTTTCTGAAAATGGTAGGACAGTGACATTATCATGATATTCTAGGGCAACATTGATGCACATATGGGTATTACAGGATGTGAGCTGTTTCCATGATAGGATACCTACAGACATTTTCTCGTGATCATAATGCTAGTACTGATGATTTTTAGAAGCATTGTTATGTCATGACCTCAGGTTTTATGAAATTTCTTTCAAGTCTCTCATTTCAAAAAAAAAATAAAGCTGGGCTCCAGGAATTCACTTATTCTACATAGATTTGATGTGGATAAGTAGCCAAAGAATTCCATTCAGGCCAATGGGTATCTCTTGAATGTTTAGTAGAAGAAATTTGACATTTTGGGAAAATTCAGTTTCATTTTAAAGAGACCACTCATCACTTTCACTTCACTTTTACAACATGTAGACCAATGAGAGCACAGGAGGCAGCAGTGGCTACATTTTTGAATGGCAGAGGTCCAGTTTCTCAGCCCTAATCCAGCCTAAGCCCCTAGCTAGCTGTGAGATCTCAGCCAAGACTCATCTGCAGTCTTGGATTCAGTCTTATACTGTATAAATTGAATGGATTTGACAAGATTACCCAGGACTTCCTTCCAGCTAAGATCTTTACTATGAAATGTACATGCCCTAGACCACCCTTTCTTTCTCTTTAAATTAAGGTTTTAAACTAGAGGACCCCTAGACCCTTATCAGATATAGATCAATTATCTTTAGAATAAATAAGAGAATAATCATTTGAAATCCTTGGACCACAGCTTCCTCTTCTGGAAAATGATGGGCATAGAATACAAACCTTCTGACATCCTTTGCATGCTTACCTTTAGGTCTTTGATCCTATGTTTCTATTTAGGCATTTAATCAAAAGTTGAATAGGAGGGAATCAAGACAGCCGGGGGAGACCATACATTTGAGAAGTATCAGGGCCTGAAAGGAAAGAGGGGCAGCTCCGTTCAGATTGCAGTGTCACAGTGGGACACAAATGGAAAACTTGGTCCAAAGGTAGGAGTTGGTGGCAGTGGAACCACATTCCAACCCCGGTTCTACTACTTTATACAATGCCTAGAGCAGACATTTCATTCACAGGCTGATTCTGCTTATTACAGCATTAAGAACATATGTAGTATCTCTCAGTACAAGGGCCAGAGGATTCACCTATTGTTTGATTTAATCCTGGTAATATCTCAAATGATAGCTTTCCCAAAAAGCTTCCTCCAAAGCAAAGATCATCCATTTTCATTGATCAGTTTCTCAAAAGTATTATCTTGGGGAGCATTAATGCTTCACCCTGAGATGAGGTGCACGGTAGGCTAAAATTTATTCAATGCTCTCTCTCTCTCTACTTCTATTCAATCTGCATCACTTCTTCTGTGATAGAATTAAGAGTGAAATAGTACATGATAAAGCCTGAATACCTATTTACACTGAATGTAGTCTATTGGCTCCTTTTCTGACTCTTTTCACATTGACTGAATTCTCACAACCTAAAAATCTATTGAAAAATATGGTTTGGAATGGGTCAGAAAATAATACTAGTAATTGTTTATGATAATGACTGAAGACTTCTCTCTGTTTTAACTATTTTCTATTCTAAACTTTTCATTTGTAGCAATATTCTTTCTGGCCAGAAGATGTCAGGGAAAACCTGTTCTATTTTCCTAATGGCCCTGAGGGAACAAGTTAAGTACTCATTAGTCACCTACATTCTTAGAAAGCTAAAGACTAGGTTCTGAAAGTTTAAGGCCAATATTTAAATGGCCTATGCCTCTCAGGAATTTAAATCCTATTAGAATGTATATTCATGTGTAGTGTGTGTGTGTGTTTGTGTGTGTGTATTTATATATGTATAAAATTAATATAGATAATTAAGAATGAAATATTAAGAAATTTCTAGTTTTCTGAGCAGCACTTAGAAGGTCCTTAAGTAGGATAAGGTGGCATGTTAGTTGAACTTCCAGGGAAAGCAGTGGATTCAAAGAGGCAAAGATGAGGATTGAATGGATTCCACATTGGAGTAAAAGTCTATATAAAAGCTTAGGGAAGAGAACTGAAATGTCAGATCATATATGAATTAAAGCACCACAACAGATAGGCCTGGATCAAAATAAACACAAATGAATAATATAGGATCTCACTAGATAATTAGGTTTTATGAAAATAAATGACAGTCGATAAAAACTCTGATAGGATTTTACACTAGATAAATTATTCAAAAAATATATTGATTTGAGTGTGGGATTGACATAAGCAGAAACACCATCATTGGTCCTTCAGGAGCTAAGTGGAGGATAGAATGGAGAAGACAATGACTTGAGATAGACGAGCATTGAGGAGATTATTATAATAGACAAGAAGAGAAACAATGAGGTTCAGTGAGTGCAGATATGAGAATGCATGACTGAGACATTGTTCTCGCAGTTATCACAAAATGTGACAACTGATGATGTTTGCTTATTGTACTACTAAATGGAGCTAAGTCCATTATAGTTGACCATCACTTAATGCTGCTCTTAATGTGCACAATTTTCTCCGGGTTCTCCTCACTTCACTCGGCATCAGTTCATGTAAGTCTTTCCAGGTTTTTCAGAAATTAATCTTCTCATAAATTCTTTCAGAGCAATGATATTCCATCACATTTACATACCACAATTTGCTTAGCCATTACCAAATTGATGAATATCCTTTCAATTTCCAACTTTTTGCTACATCAAAAAAAACCTGCTACAAGTATTTTTGTACATGTGGGACTTTCCCCCTTTTTTATAATCTCTTTGGAAAAGAGATCCTGTAGTGATATTGCTGAATCAAAGAGTTTACATAGATTTGTTGCCCTTTGGCCACACATCCGAATTGTTCTCCAGAATGTTTGGATCAGTTCATACAAACAATGCATTACTGTACCACTTTCCCCACATTTATCATTTTCCTTTTAGGTCCTATTACTCAATGTGATAGTAACTTCAGAGTTGCTCTAATTGACATTTCTATAATCAATAGTGGTTTAGAGCATTTTTTCATATATCGACAGCTTAAATTTCTTCATCTGAAAACTGCCTGTTTGTATCCTTTCACCATTTATCAACTGAGGAATGCTTTGACTTCTCATAAATTTAACTCAGCATTTCTATATGTAAAAATTGTTTCTCAGATTTCTGCATAGCTTCCAATTTATGACTTTATGCAAAATATTTTACTTTAATGTAAACAATCAATTTTGCACATTTTATAATGATCTCGTTCTCTTGTTTGGTCACATAGTCCTACCCTTTCCCTAGATCTTAAAGATAAGCTAATCTTTATTCTCCTAACTGACTTATTGTACCAACCTTTAAGTCATCATCTTATACCCATTTCAATTTTATTGTGGTATAAGCTGTGAGATATTGGCTTGTGCCTAATCTCAGTCATATTATGTGACAGTACTCACAGCAATTTGCTTTTTATCAAATAGAAAGGTCTTATGCCAAAAATCTGGTATCTTCTATTCCCTGATCCACCACCCTATTTCCTGACCAGTACCAAATTGTTTTGTTAACTGCTGCTTTATAATATAAATTTAAGTCGTGTATGGTTAGGCCGCCTTCCTTTGTATTTTTCTTCACCAATATCTGTCATATTCTTGACTTTTTGTTCCTCCAGATGAACTCTGTTACCAGTTTTGCAAAGTCTATAAAATAATATTTTGATATTCTGATTGATATGATCCTCAATATATATTTTAATTTAGGGAGAAGGAAATAATATAGCATAGTTTGAGGTCTTCAAATTGTTTACTCCACTGTCCTAACTTGAAAATTTTTTCTTCATGATTTCACTTGATATTTTACGTATCTTACTTTTCCCAATGTAGTTGTTTTGTAAAGTATTAAATTGATAATTTGAATGCCATAGCATTAAAATCATCATATAATTTTGGTATTAATTATCATTTTAATGGTGTTGACATGGCCTGGTCTTGAGCACTGAGTATTCCTCCAGGGATCTGGATTCTTCATTTATAAATTATTATTGTATAATTGTATCCATGCAAGTCATTTTTGCGTGTTTTGGGGGTTTGAATGCCTGATATTTTATGCATTTAGCAGTTATTTCTTCCAGGAATTTCCTATCTGTTCATTTTCCTTTGTATTGTTCGTATAATGATATTACATTAATGGTGATTTTTGAGGATTTATTTTGCAGCCCAGAACTTTGTGGACTATTAATTTTCTCAGTTAGTTTCTTTACAAATTACTTGATCTTTTCTAATTAAACCATCACATTATCTTCAAACAAGGATACTTTAACTCCTCTTTACCACTTCATTCGTTCAACTTCTATTTGTTATTGCTTTCACTAATATTTCTATTACTATATCAAATAATCATGGGAAGATTGGCTATCTTTGCTTCACTCCTGTCTTCAATGGAATATATTATATTTGTAAATGATAATTTCTTTTCAGTTAGATTCTTTTTTTATGAAATTAGGGTTTTTAGCATAGACTTTTGTCATATTTGTGAAAGACTTTCACTCTATTGAGATTATTGCATAATTTGTGCTCTTGGGGTTTAATACAATTAAGTTAAATTCATTTTTTAATGTTGAACTATTCTTGGTTCCCTGGTATAAGTCCTAGTTGATCATATTGAATGATTCCCTGGATCACTGTACTCTGATGGGATTTTGTTTACAATTTCTGAGGTAATATTCATTGATGGAAATTAGCTTATAATTTTCATCTTTATTTACTCTTACTGATTTATGTAATATAAGATGCTATTTGTCTCACACAGAAAAAAAATATAAAAAAATTTATGAAATGTGGATATTAACTGTTCTTTTAGAGTGTGAAAATGTTTTCCTTTTAATTTATTAGCTATAAGGATATTTTTGTATTTCTTTGAGAAAAAAAGACCTTTTTTTCTTTTTCTGAGATTGAATTATTTAAAATTTATACCATATCTTGTCATAGAATTAATTCATTTTTATTTCTGAAGTAATCTTTTATTTCTTCATTTTTCTTAGTATTTTAGCATATTTTGGTATACAAAGCTTGCTTTTATTACTTATTTTGGCCATTGAAATTTGTAATAATATTTTGCCATAAAATCTTGAACAGTTTTAAGATCCCAGAGCGCTGTGAATTCCATCGTCTTTTTCAGTGGCCTTAAATCTTCTGTCTTCAATCTCTAAGTCTTTAATAATCAGTGACATTTATGGTGAGACAACCAGGATGTCACTGAATCTCTCTATATCTGTATGGTCATCTATAGGGTGAGACAGGCTATTTTTTTCAGATCAGAACAGATTGGACTTAGTCAAAATCTTCTTACTTTATTTACCCTCCTTTCACCCCAAATGGCCGGGGAGGTTCTCTGTATTTTGTTTTGTGGTGTATGTGATGGTTATGATCTATGTGAGACTTGCTGTGCCTAGGAACCCCTACTTTTGAGGGGGTGCTGCTGCTTTTTCTTGGACCACTGAGGGGTTTCTTTGTAACAAGGTTTTACCTACTAAAATTACACTCAGTTTTCTTGTCCCCTAGAGAGATGGCAAACTTTGCACAGCAAGCCAGGGTGACCTTTATAGATCTGGTTGGCTTTGTTCCTAGTCTCATTCACTCATGAAGGGCAAAATTCTCTCTCTCTCTCTCTCTCTCTCTCTCTCTCTCTCTCTCTCTCACTCTCTCTCTGACTTCATCTAGTGTGTCCTCAGGATGTTTACTGATTCTTTTACTAATTTTGGCAAATATATTTTGTAACAATATTTTGCTATATAAATTTCTGAGCAGTTTCGACATCCCAGAGATCTGTGAATTTCTTTGCTATTTCAATGGCCTTAAATCTTCTATTTTCCCCAAAGTAAAAAACTGAAAAAAAAATGTGAAGTACCTTTTAGAAAAAAATAAACGATCTGGAAAATAAATCCCGGAGAGATAATTTATGAATTATTGCTATACCAGAAAGCCTAGATCAAAAAAAGAGCCTGGAAAATATCTCTCAGGAAATTATCAGGAGAAATTGTCCAAATCTGATAGATCTAAAAGAAAAAATAGCCATGGGAAAAAACACAATATTCCATCAGAAAGAGATCCCAGGATAAAAACTTCCAAGGACTATCATATCCAAATTCCAGAATTCTTAAATACAGAAGAAAATACTGCAAACAGCAAAAAAGAAGCAATTTAAATACAAAGGAAATGCAAACAAACTTACACAGGACTTATAATCTTCATCACTGAAGGACCGATGACCTGGAATGCCATATTGCAGAGGGCAAAGGACCTTAGGTTACATTCTAATAGGATTTAAATCAATGAGAGTAGAAGAGGAAAGAAGACTGGAAAGGTGGTCAGAAAGAAAGAGCTTTGAATGCCAACCAGAGGATTTTTATATTTCATCCTGCAGAATCTAGAAGTTTTTGAACAGTGGAGTTAATTGACTGGATTTGTTTATTTGGACAACTTAATGAAAGATGGAATGGAGTAGGGTGATAAAGAAGGCAGGAGACGTGAAAAACATGACTTTAAATAGTCCAGATACAAGATGATGAGCAACTGTCCCAAAGTAGTGACAGTTTCAGAAAATAGAGCTGGCATATATGAGAGAAATGAAAAAGACAAAATGGAGAAACTATGGCATTGATGATAAATGCTTTGCTTTGTCCTGCTAAATATTCCTCCTCTCTACATTGGTTCATCCCCTTTGTTTTCTCTTTGTGTAATGCTGTAGAATGCTGCTTACACCTTGGTATTTTGAGCACCTGAAAGATTATAAACCCATAGATCTCAAACCTGCCATATATCAAGGCTACATCTAACCTAAGTATGTGAAGACTTCCCCTAAAGGATTGAGCAGATGGGAACAGTTTGTTCCAATGGACATGAAGATTGCTGAAGAAGGTGATGTGGAACACTTACAGTCTCATCAGATACTAAAGACATCATTGTCATAAGCTGCATTCTAGGCCACAATTAATCATCTAGACTTTGTCATACAACTGGCCTGGGATGACTTTGGAAGAGATACTGATGACTGTGCAACTATCTTTCACTTCAGTTCAATTCAATTTTAAGTCATGTAACATTTTACCCCAATATCATGATGTAATTGGTTCTCTTCCAAAAAGGACAATGTATAATTTCCCTATACCTTATCCTCTTTTCCAGTGTCCTCCATGAACACACAATCCCCATGAGCCAAAGCATCATAAAAAAAAAACCCTGGGTGCCTCCACATTTACCTCCCTAACAATGGTATATAAACCTTCAAAAAGTAATGTATAGATTATGATAAAATGATTTACTAATCTCTATATCCTCCCCTTCTCAGTAGGTTCCCTTTCTCTTCCCCTATGGTAAATCAAATCTCTAGGTATCTAGTAAAGTCACTTCTTATTTAATTAAGCATAGAATTACTGGGACACTCCGAAGGTCTCTCATAAGAACTAGTTAAGTGATTATTACATATGGGAGTCACTGGCCCAGGATGGCCCAGCATAGAATGCCCTCATCAGAGAAAATATTGGACTCTATGAGCAAGACAGAATTAAAGGAAGTCAAAGAAAAACATGAGACACATAAGTGTCGAGTTAACAACCCAGGACTGTTTGGACTATCTGTGTCCTACCTGTGGTAGAGCATTCTGAATGCATATTGAACTGATCTGCCACAGAGGGATAGCCTCCAATTTGTCGCATACAAAGAGAGTCATTTTGGCCTTTTTTAGATAGAAGGACAAGAACCCACCATACTCATACCTTCTAAGTTCAGTCTTTTCAATTATTTTTGAACCTCTAACTATCCTAAGAGAAATACAATTCTCAAGAGTTACAAGTGTTATCTTTCCCTGTAGGGTTGTATACAATTTAATGTTCTTAACTAACATTTGTTTTGTTTTTCCCCCTTTTCATTTATCTTTTTATGCATCTCTTGAGTCTTGTATTTGAAGATTGAATTCCGTATTCAAGTTGGATTTTTTTTTTAATCAGGAAATTTTGTAAGTTCTCTAATTCATGGAAGATCCATCTTTTCCATTGACAGAATGTATATTCATGTGTAGTGTGTGTTTGTGTGTGTGTGTATAAAATTAATATAAATAATGAAGAATGAAATATTAAGACATTTCTAGTTTTCTGAGCAGCATTTAGAAGGTCCTTAAGTAGGACAAGGTGGCATGTTAGTTGAACTTCCAGGGAAACCAGTGGATTCAAAGAGGCAAAGGTGAGGATTGAATGGATTCCACATTAGAGTAACAGTCTTTGTAAAAGCTTAGGGAAGAGAAATGAAATGTCAAATCCTTTATGAATTAAAGCACTAAGACAGCCACTGTGGGACTGAATCTTAAATGTGTGTACTCTGGCCACTAGGAAGCCTAGCTGACTTGCCCTATACTGATCAGGTGTCATTTTACTTAATTTCTCTCACTCACTTGGGGTCTCTAATTTCTTCTTCATTTTCCTCCATAATAGACTGTTTCATCACTCTTCTGATGATTTTCAGGTGATATTCTCTCTCTGTTTCTCTATGTTTCTGTCTCTCTCATATCTCTCTTTTTTCATGGCACCTCTCTGGATTTTTCTTGACATTTCACTGCCCTCTCTTTTATCTCGATATCCATCTCTGCCTCTATTTTTGTCTGTCTCCCTGTCTTTTTATGACTTTCTGTCTGTCTCTCTCTCTCTCACCCCTCCTTCTCCCTCTCTCCTCTTCAAAATCTTTTTTTTCCTTTTCTCTAAAGTCCACCAATAAATAAATGGTCCTTTCTTTATCCCCTTTCATGACTATGATGGTAAGTTTAGAACTGTAATTAGCACTAGGATCCATTGAATCAAATTCTATTATATTGTAGCAGAAAAAAGAAGCTTTGACACTCTCACTAAAATGTCCAGTGTCAAATATTCAGAATATTAATTAGGATTTGATTCATGTCATTGTGATTGCCAAGAAAAGTCCTCTAGGAACCCTGGCTATTCTCTTCTACATATTCCTCCCACTACACACATTTCTATTTCCCTTAGATGCTTCTCTGTGTCTATATCTTATCCTCAAGACCTGATTCCTTCTGACTATATCTTTATTCAAGTTTAATCTCAAGTGGGCATCCCTTAGTGTCTTGGAAACCCAGAGAAAATTGAAGGGTCATTAGACACCAACAAATTCAGTCTCATAAATTTAGTGAAGGGATGACTGAGTTGAGTCACCTCCAGAGGAGCAATTCTGGTAGAATTTAAACTCAAAGAACCAGTTTCAAATTTGCAGCTCTGTCCAATAGAACACCTACCTGGCCTGTTCAGCCCACACCAAGTTGTCTCTTCCCTGTGCTTCTCTCCAACACTTGTGGTCTCTTCTCTTTATTCTTCATTTCCCTATGTAATTTTTCCCCCTCACTCCATTACTAATTACCAGGTGGTTCTAGCTCTCTTTTCATCTCTATGTCTCCCTTTCTCTTCCTATATCTATCTCTGGGTGTCTCACTGCCACATTTTGTCCTTATCCTTTTATTGCTTTTTGTCTCTTGTCTATGTGTTGCTCTTTCTTTCTCTCTCTCATTTGTACAATCCCTTCCTCTCCTTCCCTTCTATATTCTCCTCAGAATTTCTTTCATCTCAGTGTAAACTATGCCCCCAAATAAGTGGTCTTTTCTCCCCCCCATTATCATTATAACCACAGATTTTGAATTCGTTTATTTATAATAGAAGAAATAGAAGTTCAAACACTAAGTTAATTTGTGAGTTTCAGAAATTATCAGGAATATGACATAAGATTGAAACTCAGGAGCCCAAGTGCAAACCCCTAAGGGAAGTAGCTTTGGCTCATACCTTCCCAGGTGTCTCTGTATCTCTCCCTCCCTAATAATCTATTACCTCTAACTCTAAATTTCTTCTACCCAGGTCCATGACGGCTGGCTTTGCTCTCTTCAACCACATAAGATCACTGAACTTAAACATCTCAGACCATTTGTTTTACTAAATGGAAAATTGAAGCTGTCAGTGGTTAAGTGACTTCTCCAGAGTAAAAAGTTTGTCATTAGCTCTTGATGATGAATTTGAACACTTAATTCCAAATACAGTATTCTGTCCATTGGGAAAATGAGCTGGTTTGTCCCAGGCTAATATTGTCCCTTCACATCTCTCCATTACTTTTGCTTTAATTCCCAGTCAGAAACAATGAACTTTTCCTTTCTCTCCTTATAACATTATGCTCATAAATGTAGGGCTGGAAAGAAATCAAAGGGTCATTTTGTTCAATTCCATTACACTATGATAGAGTACAGAGGGTTCAACACTCACTGAATTGCTCAAGATCAACGCTATATTAAATGTGAAGGAGGATTTGAATTCAGGGCATTCTCACTTACAAGAAGAGTTGACTAAGAGGTCTGACTGTTTGGATCTACCTATTTGCCCAACTACACACACTTGTAATTCCCTTAGATGCTTCTTTCTTTATCATTCTCATCCTCCATTCCTGATTTCCTCTAAATATATCTCTGTCCATTCCAAGCAGAATCCCAAGTTCTCATCATTATCTCTCTCTAGAATCCCAAGAGTCTAATGACTTGTTTGTCATTAGACACCATAAAATCCCACTTAATACATGTAATGAAGAGAAACCAGAGGCTCACATTGGTTAAGTTGCCTACATCAAATTAACTAAGTTTGTCAGCAGCCAATGCGGGATTTAAAATCAAGAAGTCAACTAACTGCAAATAAAAACTCCAATCCCACTATGACTCCTAGCTGGATCTTCCTATAACTGAGAGGTGTCCCATCCTCACCTGTTGTCTCCTTCCTCAATTGCTCATTATTCTCCACAATGATTGATTTCTTCTCTCATTTCTTTGCCCATTGTCATATAGTTCTCTTTCACTCTCTTTCTCTCTGTTATTGTTTTTCTTGCAGTCTCTCTGGTTCTCTGGGACAACTAGCTCCCTCTCCCCAAACTAGGCCCCATTCTCACATGTTTTGTCTCAGTGGTCTATTCCTTGTATGTCCTTGTCTCTTCTCTTTGTAGAATAAGGGAGTTATTTTCTCTTCCAAATTCACAACACATTGAGTTGGAAGGAAACTACAGGTCATCCAATTGAAAGACATGATTGTTCAATGAAGGAAACTGTCCAGTCAAAATTAAGTACCATACCTAGGTAATCTACCTGAGGGGAACTCAGACACTTATGTCTCCAAATTCGGAGAGGATCTATGATCCAACAGAGAATGTAAATTTACTTTCAAGTAAACAATAAGAAAAGCTTCACATATTCCATTTTAAAACTTGCACTTGACCACTGGACATTTCTAGGATTTTATATATATTATACATATATTTTCCCTGGTATGGTTTAAGTCAGGGACCAGAACCCTAATACTCTTTAAAAGAAAACTGGTGCAGTAGCCCTGTAGCCCGAGACCAATTCACTTTTAAAGCCACAACAAAGGCTAGAAAATCAGCAAAAAAAAAAAAAGAAGAAAGAAAGAAAGAAAGAAAGAAAGCAAGCAAGAAAGAAAGAACGAGCACTGGCCTTAGAAAACATCTGTGGCAATGGGAAACAAAAAGTCAGAAGAAGCCAACAATGCCAAGCATCTACATGCAAAGACTGAACGCAAAATATGAATTGGTCTCAGGCCCAAATAAACCTCCTGGAAGAGATAGAAAGGAATTTAGTAACGATATAAGAGATGTAGAAGAACAACTAGAAGATGAAATGAGAAGCATATAAGAGAATCATGAAAATGGAGCCACCAACTCTATTGGAACCTGAAAAAAGAGGAAAGAGGTATAAAAATAACCTGAAGAAAATATCTCTTTAAGAAGTAGAATTGGTCAAATGAAAAACAGAAATGAAAACCTAAGTGAAGAAAATAATTCCTTAAAAAGTAGAACTAATTACCTAGCTATGTGGCCTTGGGCAAACCACTTAACCCCATTTGCCTTGCAAAATCTTAAAAAAAATTAGAACTAAATAAGTGCAAATTAATTTAATGACTCTCAGATCTCAAGATTTAAACAAAATCAAAAGAATTAAAAAATAGAATATGTAAATAAAATACTCTATTAAAACAAACTCGTATATACAAAATAGAAGCAAGACAGACAATTTCAGAATTGCTGGACTACTTGAAAGCCATGATTAAAAAAAAAAAGAACCTGGACAGTCTTTTTCAAGAAGTGATCAAGGAGGCAGAGCCAAGATGGTGACAAGAAAGGATCTTGTCTTAGGCACTATCTCATAAAACTCATAAGCTAAGGACTCTAACTAAACTTTTGAGAGACAGAACCCACAGAGGGACCCAATGATGCAGTTCTCCTACTCAAGGTAACCTGGAAAAGAGCAGAAAAGCTCTGCTTCCCGGGGTCGCAGGCCCGGCCCACCGGGAGGAGTGGCCCGCCAGAGCCAAAGAACTTCAGCCTCCCGGAGGCAGCCCCAGGGCACTCGGGGCCGTGGCTCACAGCAGTGGGTGAGTCTCCTGAGCTACACCCTGGGGAGAACCAGGCACAAAGTGGGGGAAAAGCGGGGGACCTCTGCCAGAGCGAGCATGTGAAGCCCAGCCCTCGGGGCACACAGCAAACAATGCGGTCTTTTGGCAGCCCAGATCCAGGAACTGAAGCAGGCAGAGCCAGTATGTAGGAGCCCCCAGGGCATGAGCCCATTGAGCTGAGGGAGGGAAGTGAAGAGAGAGATTGCTGAGCTCTGTCCTCTGCCCCTGGAACAGGACTCTGGGGCTCTGACCACATTCAGATCCTGATCGCAGTCTAGGCCCCCCCATAGAACAACAGAGACCCCCCCCATCATAGACCAGGAGAGAAGACAGAGCCTCACACACTGAGATCCTTGTGGAAGTGTCCCAAAAGCTCAGGAAGCACCCCAAAACCAGGCTCAGGCTGGGAAAATGAGCAAACAGAGGAAAAAGAGGAACACCATTGAGAAATACTTCGCATATGAGCCCAAGAAGGATCAAAACACTCAGTCTGAAGATGAGGAAGCACAAGCTCCTGCATCTAAAGACTCCAAAAAAAAAAAAAACAGAAAATGGGCTCAGGCTATGACAGAGCTCAAAAAAGACTTTGAAAATCAAATGAGGGAGTTGGAAGAAAAACTGGGAAAAGAAAGGAGGGAGATGCAGGAAAAACATGAAAATGAAGTCAGCAGCTTAGTCAAGGAAATCCAAAAAAATGCTGAAGAAAATAGCATGCTAAAAACCAGCTTAAGTCAAATGGATAAAACAGTTCAAAAAGTTATTGAGGAGAAGAATGCTTTAAAAAGCAAAATTGGCCAGATGGAAAAAGAGATAAGAAAACTCTCTGAGGAGAACAAATCCTTCAGACAAAGAATAGAATTCAGGGAGATTGATGAATTTACCAGAAATCAGGAATCAATTCTTCAAAACCAAAAAAATGAAAAATTAGAAGAAAATGTGAAATATCTCATTGAAAAAACAACTGATATGGAAAACAGACTTAGGAAAGATAATTTAAAAATTATTGGAATACCTGAAAGTTATGATAAGGAAAAGAGCCTTGACATCATTTTCAAAGAATTCTACAGGAAAATTGCCCTGATATTCTAGAAGCATAGGGCAAAATAGAAATGGAGAGAATCCACCAATCCCCCAGAGAAAGAGATCCCAAAAAAACAACCCCTAGAAATATTATAGCCAAGTTCCAGAACTCCCAAGTCAAAGAGAAAGTATTACAAGCAGCCAGAACGACACAGTTCAAATATCGTGGAGCTGCAGTCAGGATCACACAGGACTTAGCAGCAACTACACTGGAAGTTCGTAGGGCTTGGAATATAATATACCGGAAGGCAAAAGAGCTTAGAATGCAACTGAGAATCAACTACCCAGCAAGGCTGAATGTCCTCTTCCAGGGAAAAAAATGGACTTTCAATAAACCAGGAGAATTTTAAATGTTCCTGTTGGAATGCTCAGAGCTGAACAGAAGGTTTGATCTTCAGATACAGGACTTTGGTGAAGCATAGAGATTGGAGGAGAGGGGGAAAATATGAGGGACTTAATGGTGATGAACTGCATGTTTTCCTGCATAGAAAAATGACACTGATAATACTCATATGAACCTTCTCAGTTAATAGAGCAGGTAGAGGGAGCTTTTATAGTTGAAGCACAGGAAAAAATGAATTCAAAGATAAAATATGGAGTAAAAACAGAGTCAATAGAAAAAAGGGAAATATAATGGGAGAAAGAAAAAGGAGAGTGGAAATAGGCCAAGATATTTCATATAATAAGATTTTTCTTTATTGCAATGAGCTATTGAAATGATATGGAAGGGGGAAGGCAAGGGGGAATGCGGGAAACTTCGCACTCATCAGAGGTGGCTAGGAGAGGAAACGGCATATATACTCAATGGGGTATAGGCCTCTGGAGTAAGAAGGGGGGCAGGGGGAAGGGGTGGGGATGTGAATGTGAATGATGGAGGAGAGGATGGACCTATGGGAGGAGAGTGGTCATATATAACATATTTCCTTTTTTACTTCTTGCAAGGGGCTGGGATTGGATGGCCTCTCCGGGACCATAGTGCCAGGCAGATGCTGGGCCTAAGGGGTGGTATGGGGGCTCAGGGCCTCTTGACCCCAGAGCCAGGACTCTGTCTGCTGCTCCACTCAGCTACCCTACAGCAGAGTCAGAGTGAAAGGAGAGAGAAAATATAGTACATGGTAGTGGAGAAATACTAAAGGAGGGAGTTGCGATCATCAATGGCAACAGTGGAAAAATATGGAAGCAACTTGTGTGATGGACTTATCATAAAGAATGTGATCCACCCACGACAGAGTTGTTGGTGTTGGAAAAAAGACTGAAGCATATTTTTTGTTGTTATTATTTTGGTGGGGGGTGCAGGGCAGGTGGGACTGGGTGGCCTGCCTGGGGCCACATTAGTGGGGTGATTGTTGGGTATTTGAGGCCGAATTTTGACCCAGGTGCTCCTGGCTCAGGGGCCAATGCTCTGTCTGCCACCTAGCCACGCCTACCATTATTACTATTTTATTTTATTTTTGGTCTTTTTTTTCTTTCTTTTTTGTTTTTGCAGGGCAGTGGGGTTCGGATGGCTTGTATGTCACATGGCTATGTGATAGTTCGGTGTACGGGGCCAGATGTGGGCCCGGGTGCTCATGGCTACAGGGCTGGTGCTCCATCCATTGCACCACCTGGCCATACCTACAATTATTACAATTATTTTTTTTAATTTTAGTTTTTTTTCTCTCCCCTTTACTTTATTTCTCAAGCAAATCTATATCTATGGGGAGGAGGGGGTATTTCGTTTACTCTTAAACAAGAATGTTTTATTAATGTAAAAAAAACATTATTTGTACAAAATGAGAATAAATATTAAATAAATAAATAAAAAGAAATGATCAAGGAAAACCACCCTGAAATCTTAGAACCAGAGAGTAAAAGAGACATTGAAAGAATCCATTGAGTAGCTCCTGAAAGAAACCAAAATGAGACTTCTGGCCAAGATGGCGGAGAGAAGACAGGCACAGTTCTAAAGTCTCCTGAGCTCTTCCCCATCTATCACATGAAACAAACCTCTTAAAAGAAATCCGAACCAGGAAACCCAGAAAGAAAAGGCAGGAGAGGAAAATCTAGCTCAGGATTTGTCTCCCTCAGCAGCCTTGGCTGAGTAGCGGCAGGTGAGTCTGAGCTCCGCAGAAGATCAGCCCGGGATCAGCCAGATCAACAGCTGAATTGGAACCGGGAGTCTGAGGGCTGGAGAGCGGGACCTGCTAGATCAGTGGTGGGGATGGATGAAGGGGCCTTGGGTCCGCAGGGAAGCAGAGGCGCTGGTTTTGGTGCTGTCCCCCTGGAGCTTGGGGAAGGGGCTGCGGGGAAAGGTCTGGTGCAGGAGAGTTGTGGAAGTCATCCATGGGCTCCTCAGGTCTGAGAAACTCAGCCCACACCTCCATTGCACTGAGGCCTCTTCTCAAACAAATGCAAATTAATTCTGCCTCAGGCCCAGGAGGTGTGTGAGCAAGAAAACCAGCCCAGCTGAGGAATGACCTCAGGCCAGGGTAAAGCCCACCATTGATTGAAGGCAAAAGAATTCATTAGCTCCAATTCCCTCCCTCAAGCAAAGGGAGAAGGCCTTGCAACCACTCCAGAGAAAGCAACCAGCACCTCCTACTGGCCAGCCAGAGAAACTGCACTCAGTAAAGCCTTTAGAGATCCCAAGCCCAGGTGAACCAGCCCCATCCAACTCAAGGTCTTAGCATAATGAAGAAGGGTCAGCAGAAGGTGGATCCATAGAAAAATTCCTGGAAGGGAAAAGACCCCATCCCAGAGAGACCTGGAACATCTGAGGAGAATACAATCTGGTCTCCAGCACAGAAAGACTTCCTTGAAGAAATAAGGAAGGAGTTTAAAAATCAACTGGAAAATCTGTGGGAGACAATTAATACCTTGCAACAAGGAAACAAAACCATAGAAAGTAGAATTGGACAATTACAAAATGAGAATAATTCATTCAGATCCTCAAATGAGCAAATGCAAAAAGAAATTAATTCTCTCAAAACCTCAATTGGTCAGATGGAAAGCTCTTTCAAAAGTAGAATTGACCAATTGGAAAAAGTTAATGAAGAAAACTCCTCCCCCCAAAAAATAATGGAGTCTACAGAAACTAATGACTCCATGAGACAGCAAGAGTTAGTTAAACAAAATCAAAAAATATAAAAAATAGAAGCAAATGTGAAATACCTCATTAACAAAACCACTGACCTTGAGAATAGATCGAGGAGGGGCAACCTGAAAATTATAGCACTTCCTGAAAACATGGAAGAGAAAAAAAGCCTGGACTTAATATTACAGGATCTAGTGATGGAAAACTGTCCTGACATCATGGAATCAGAGGGCAAAGCAGTTATTGAAAGAGTACATCAATCCCCACCAGAAAAAGATTCTAAAATGAAAACACCAAGGAATGTTGTGGCCAAACTCCAGAACTATCAGATAAAAGAGAACATCCTGCAAGCTGCCAGAAAGAAACAATTTAAATATCAAGGAGCCACAGTAAGGATCACGCAGGACCTGGCTGCATCAACTTTAAGGGATCGAAGGGCCTGGAACAGGATATTTCGAAGAGCAAGGGAGCTTGGAATGCAGCCAAGAATCTACTTTCCTGCAAAGCTGAGCCTTCTCTTCCAGGGAAAAAGATGGACAATTAACGAAATGGAAGAATTCCAAGAATTTCTGATGAAAAGACCAGAGGTAAACAGAAAATTAGGATATCAAACAGGAGGCTCAAGAGACACATGAAAAGGTAAAAAAAAGGGGGGGGGGAAGTAAAAGGAAAAAAATGCAATCCAGTATGTTGAAACTGGCTATATTACAGCATGGTGGGGGGGGGGGGGGGGTGAGACTCTCATAAATCCTAAGAACTGTAACTCTAACAGAGAGAATATACCTAGACAGAAATGATGGACATCCATGACCTATCCATGATACTGATATATAATGGGATGTAACTGGCTTTAACTCCACTGGGGAGAAAGACTCTAATAACCCTCAGGAGTTTTGACTCTATTCAACAGAATATACTGAAATAGAAGGGACAGACACTCAGAATTTTCTATGACTTAGATAGAATGCTATAAAAAAAAATACACTAACTCCCTAAAAAGGGGGACAGGAAAGAGATGGGAGGAGGGAGAGGATTGAATGGGACAAATCTCATTACACTAAGAAGTGTAAAAAACCTATGGAAATAGAGGGGAAGAAGGGAGTAGAGGAGAAACACCTGAATCTTCGTCTCATCAGACTTGGCTTAAAGTCAACCTACACATACTCAGTTAACTTATAAAACATCTAACCTTTCAAGTATTAAAAGGGGAAAAGGGGAGGGGGGATGGAGAAAGGGAAGGGGAGTGGAGGAAATAAGGGGAAATAACAAAAGGAAGGGAAGGGAACAGGGAAAGGGAAAAGAAAGGGGAGGGTGTGATATAGGAGGGCAAACACACTAAAGGGGGTGGTATTCAAAACAAAATACTTGGGAATATAGATAAAAGGGGGGAAAGGGGGAAAATACAAACAGATGGAAGATAGCACAGAGGGCAATAAAGAATTAGCAATCATAACGTTTAATGTGAATGGGATGGACTCTCCTTTAAAACGTAAGCAAATAGCAGAGTGGATTAAAAACCAGAACCCTACAATATGCTGTTTACAAGAAACTCATTTGAAGCAGAGACATACATATAGAGTAAAGGTAAAAAGTTGGAGCAAAATATATTTTGCTTCAGCTGAAGCAAAAAAAGCAGGGGTAGCAATCCTTATCTCAGACAAAGCAGCAGCAAAAACAGATAGTGTTAAAAGAAATAAGGAAGGAAACTTCATCCTCCTAAAAGGTACCATAGACAATAAAGTCATTTCAATATTGAATATATATGCACCCAGTGGGACAGCACCCAAATTCTTAGAGGAGAAGCTGAAAGAATTACAGGAAGACATAGACAGCAAAACACTACTAGTAGGAGACCTCAACCTCCCGCTATCAGATCTAGATAAATCAAATCATAAATCAAACAAGAAAGAAATTAGGGAGGTAAATAGATTGTAAGAAAAATTAGACATGGTAGACTTATGCAGGAAACTGAATGGGGATAGAAAGGAATATACCTTTTTCTCTGGAGTACATGGAACTTATACAAAAACTGACCATGTACTAGGACATAAAAACCTAATGATCAACTGTAGAAAGGCAGACATAGTGAATACATCTTTCTCAGATCACAATGCAATAAAAGTCATATGCAACACTGGGCCAATGAGATATAGACCCAGAGCAAATTGGAAACTGAATAACCTCATCTTAAAAATGTGTGGACCAAAAAACGAATTCTAGAAAGAATTAACCATTTTATCCTAGATAATGATAATAATGAAACAACATACCAAAACCTATGGGATTCATTCAAATCAACTCTCAGGGAATATATTATAGCTCTAAATGCTTATATGAATAAATTGGACAAAGAGGAAATCAATGAACTAAACATGCAACTAAAAAATTAGAGAAAAAACAAATCAAAAATCCCCAATCAAATACCAAATTAGAAATTTTAAAAATGAAAGGAGAAATTAATCAAATTGAAGCAAAAAAACTATTGAATTAATAAATAAAACCAAAAGTTGCTATTATGAAAAAAACAATAAAATTGATAAACCTCTGGTCAATTTGATTAAAAAAACGAAAGAAGAAAACCAAATTGCTAGTATTATAAATGAAAAAGGTGAACTCACCACCAATGAGGAAGAAATTAAAGTAATAATTTGAAATTATTTTGCCCAACTTTATGCCAATAAATTTGATTTGATAATCTAAGTGAAATGGATGAATATTTACAAAAATATAAGTTGCCCAGGTTAAATGAAGAAGAGATTAAATACCTGAACAACCCTATCTCAGAAAAAGAAATCCAACAAGCCATTATTGAACTCCCTAAAAAAAATCTCCAGGTCCTAATGCATTCACAAGTGAATTCTACCAAACATTTAAGGAACAATTGGTTCTAATCCTATATAAACTCTTTGGAAATATAGGGAAAGATGGAACTCTGCCTAACTCTTTCTATGAAACCAATATGCTAGTGTTACCTAAACCAGGAAGAGTTAAAACAGAGAAAGAAAATTATAGACCTCTCTCCCTGATGAATATAGATGCAAAAATCCTAAATAAAATCTTAGCAAAATGATTACAACAAGTCATCACTAGGATAATACATTATGATCAAGTAGGATTTATTCCAGGAATGCAGGGTTGGTTCAATATTAGGAAAACTGTTAGTATACTCAATTATATCAATAACAAACCTATCAGTAATCATATGATCATATCAATAGATGTTGAAAAAGCTTTTGACAAAATACAGCATCCATTCCTATTAAAAACACTAGAGAGTGTAGGAATAAATGGACTGTTCCTTAAAATAATTAGCAGTATTTATCTGAAACCATCAATAAGCATTATACTCAAAGGGGAGCGTCTAGAGGCTTTCCCAATAAGATCCAGGGTTAAACAAGGGTACCCATTATCACCACTACTATTCAAAACTGTATTAGAAATGTTAGCATCAGCAATTAGAGATGAAAAAGAAATTAAAGGAATTAGAATTGGGAAGGAAGAAACAAAACTCTCACTATTCGCAGATGACATGATGGTCTACCTAGAGAATCCCAAGAAATCATCCAAAAAACTACTGGAAACAATTAGCAATTTTAGCAAAGTTGAAGGTTATAAAATAAACCCCCATAAATCCTCAACTTTCCTATATATGTCTAGCAAGAAACAGCAGGAAGAGCTAGAAAGAGAAATCCCATTCAAAGTAACCTCAGACAGTGTAAAATACTTGGGAGTCTATTTGCCAACACAGACTCAGACTCTTTTTGAAAACAACTATAAAACACTTCTCACACAAATTAAATCAGATTTAAATAACTAGGTAAATATCAACTGCTCATGGGTAGGTAGAGCTCATATAATAAAAATGACAATTCTACCAAAACTAAACTATCTGTTTAGTGCCCTACCAATCAAAATTCCAAAAAATTACTTTAATGAGTTAGAAAAAATTGTTAAGTAAATTCATATGGAGGAATAAAAAGGCAAGAATTGCCAGGAGCTTAATGAAAAAAAATGCAAATGAAGGTGGCTTAGCATTACCCAATCTAAAATTATATTATAAAGCATCAGTCATCAAAACTGTTTGGTATTGGCTAAGAAATAGAGTGGTGGACCAGTGGAATAGACTAGGTGTAAAAGCAGGAGAGGATTATAGTAATCTGCTGTTTGATAAACCCAAAGAGTCTGGCCACTGGGATAAAAACTCCCTCTTTGATAAAAACTGCTGGGATAATTGGTAGTATGGAAGAAACTTAGATTAGACCAACACCTCACACCCTTTACCATGATAAGATCCAAATGGTTACAGGACATAGACATAAAAAAACAATAGTATAAGCAAATTAGAAGATCAAGGACTTTTCTACCTGTCAGATCTATGGAAATGGGAACAGTTTATGACTAAGGAAGAGTTGGAGATCATCACTAAAAACAAATTAGATGATTTTGATTACATTAAATTAAAAAGCTTTTGCACAGATAAAACCGATGTAATCAAGATCAAAAGAAAAGTAGTGAATTGGAAAGCAATCATTACAACTAATGATTCTGACAAATGACTCATTTCTAAAATATACAGAGAACTGAGTCATATTTTTAAAACAAAAAGCAATTCCCCAATTGACAAATGGTCAAAGGATATGCAAAGGCAATTTACAGATGAGGAGATCAAAGCAATCCATAGCCATATGAAAAAATGCCCTAAATCATAAATTATTAGAGAAATGCAAATTAAAGCTTTGCTGAGGTACCACCTCACACCTCTCAGATTGGCCAGTATAAATAGGAAGGATAATGATCATTCTTGGAAGGGATGTGGGAAATCTGGGACACTATTACACTTTTGGTGGAGCTGTGAACTCATCCAACCCTTCTGGAGAGCTATTTGGAACTATGCCCAAAGGGCAACCAAAATGTGCATATCCTTTGACCCAGCAATACCACTACTGGGTCTATACCCTGCAGAGATGAGGAAAAAGGGTAAAAACATTGCTTGTACAAAAATATTTATAGTAGCCCTGTTTGTGGTGGCAAAGAATTGGAAATCCAGTAAATGTCCTTCATTTGGGGAATGGTTTAGCGAGCTGTGGTATATGTATGTCATGGAATGCTATTGTTCTATTAGAAACCAGGAGGGATGGGATTTCAAGGAAACCTGGAGGGATTTGCATGAACTGATGCTGAGTGAAATGAGCAGAACCAGAAAAACACTGTATACACTAACAGCAACATGGGAGTGATCTTCAACCTTGAAGGACTTGCTCATTCCATCAACACAACAATTGGGAACAATTTTGGGCTGTCTGCAAAGGAGAGTACCATCTGTATCCAGATAAGGAGCAGTGGAGTTTGAACAAAGTACAAGGACTATTCCCTTTAATTAGGAAAAAAAACCGAGATGTCTTATTATCTGATCTGGTTACCTCTGAGAATTCTGTTCTCTTTAAGGATATCATTTCTCTCTCATCACACCCAATTTGGATCAAGGTACAACATGGAATCAAAGTAAAGACTGCCGGAGTGCTATATGTGGGGTGGGGTGGGGGGAGGGAAGCAAGATTGGGGGAAAATTGTAAACCTCAAATTATATCTTTAATAAAAATTTAAAAAAAGCTTCAAAAAAAGAAACTAAAATGAAACTTCCAGCAGTATTATAGTCAAATTCCAGAATTTTCAGGTCGAATAGAAAGTACTATATGCAGTCAGAAAGGTATAATACAGATATCAATAAGAGAAGAAAAAGAAATGAAAGGAATGAGAATAAGCAATGAGGAAGAAAAGCTATAACTGCATGATGATATACTTAGAGAAAACTAAAATGTCAATTAAAAAACTCATCGAAATCATTAACTTCAACTTTCACATTAGAATTAACTTCTTTAGTTGGTGTATAAAATAAACCAACATAAATCCTCAGATTTTGATTTATTTTTTAATTTGATTGTAGGATTATACTCCTTTTTTTAGAGAATGCTTTTACTAATAACTAAGTCAAACTAAGAAAGATATTCTCTTAAGATTGGGTCAATTATAGATTTATAAAGTATGTCAATGGATAAGACTTTATTAATTGGTAGATGATAATTTAGAACATAATAGGAATAATTTAGAAATAAAATAATCTTGGAATTAAAAGAATGTTATAAGTCTGGCTTCCCCTTTCTGGCAGTGGGAGAAAAGAAAGCTGACAAAAAATAAAGTTCTTTAGACTTAGTGAATAAACTCCCTTAGCTAGAGATTAAAAATAAGATGACTATTATAATCTTCAATAGCTGGGTTTCCCTTTCTGGCAGCTGAAGGTTGGAACATTAGGGGTGAATGATTATTACAAGCCATAATTTTATAGCCTAACTGATAACCCTTGGAAAGAAACTTTCTCGTTACCAAAGGCTTCATCATTGGGGCAAAAATTTCTGAGGCCCTCCCATGTTGATAACTAAATGCTGATAACAGTAAAAATTTGGGTTATAAAACCTGGAAGAAGAAAACAGGCCAAATGTCCTGTATCATCTAACTGAATTATGTTCAAAACAAGCTTCCTAAGATGAATGATATATGTTTATACCTCTTTTCCCTTATAAAAATAAATCCTGTTTTAATTACTTTTTTGTCACTAATTATTAAATCATTAGTTGAACTTAGGGGAAATTGTCAATAATTCTATTAAATCATTATTTATTTACTTAGAAACTATATATGAGAAATACTTCCTCCTTCAGATAATTATTTTTATCATACACAACCAATTCCTTCTTTGGGAACTCTGAAATCAGAAACAGTAAGGGGTCTGTCTTATTAGCTGGTTGGAAAGAGACTACTGGGATCCCTGTGCAAGAGTTCAAGGATCCCAAACAATAGCATCACTTATGAACCCAATGGAACAAGAGAGCAATATCAATTACCATCTCAAAGAATAAGAGCTTTTTCCAGACTAAGTAAGAGAATATAGACCAGGAAAGAAGTGACCAAAAATCTCCCCCAATCACATCACTTGGGGATCACCAAAAACTTTCAACCACCCAGAAGTAGTTTTGAATACATCAGTGTCAAAAAGCATGAATTGTCAGACAACTCCTTTCTTTCCCTCTCTGCCCTGTCCCTGACACTGAATATTTGGACATAAAATAAAGTATAAAATACTAATGTAGTAATCATGATGTTGAACAAAGCAAAATCTGAAGCAAACCTAATTCAATGAGATGAGTAGGAAAACTATCATCCTTAAGATAGACAATAATGCAATATCAGAAAACTAGGCATCAATTGACAAAGCACCCAAGTTCTTTTTTTGTTGTTGTTGTTTTAGGTTTTTGCAAGGCAAAATGGGTTAAGTGGCTTGCCCAAGGCCACACAGCTAGGTAATTATTAAGTGTCTGAGATCAGATTTGAACCCAGGTATACCTGACTCCAGAGCCGGTGCTTTATCTACTATGCCACCTAGCTGCCCCAGCATCCAACTTCTTAAAGGAAACGATAAAAGAGTTTCAAAAGGATATAACTGAACAGAAGTTACATAGTAATGGGTAATTCCAACTTTTTCAAAATTAGATAAATCTATGCATAAAATAAATAAGAAGTCAAGTAGATGAAAAAAAGTTTTTTAAAGTTAGATATAATAGGAGCAGGTAGGTGGTACAGTGGATAGATCATTGGCCCTGGAGTAGGGAGTGCCTGAGTTCAAAACTGATCTCAGACACTTAATAATTACCTAGCTGTGTGGCCTTGGGCAAGCCACTTAACACCATAACATCTATCAGGACACAAAATCCTCATAATCTAATGGATAAAAAGAGACATATTAAACATAGACTTTACAGTTCTCTCTCAGATCACAAAGCAACATAAAGTACCAAATTGTGGAAACACAGATTAAAAATTATATGGAAACTGATTAATCTAATTCTAAAGAATGAATAGCTCAAAGAATAAATCAGAGAATGAAACAATAATTTCACTAAAGAGAGTTATAATGATGAAGTAAAATTCTACAATTTGTAGGATGCACTCAAAGAAATACTTAGGGGAAATTTCTATCTTTAAATGTTTACTTCAATAAAACAGAAAGAGCAGATCAATGAGTTGAGTATGAAATTTTATAAAATAGAAAAAGAACAAATCAAAAATGCTAAAGTCAAAGATGAGATTAAGAAAAAATTAAATCTAATTAACAAAAGTAGATGTAATTTTTATGAAATATGTAAATAATAGGTTAATTTGAATAACAAAAAGAAGAAAGCAAAATTACTAGTCTTAAAAATGAAAGGGAGAATAAATATTAAATGAAGTACCCAACTGATAAATGGTCAAATAATATGAATAGACAGGTTTCAAATAAAGAAATTAAAGCTATATATTATCATATTAAAAAATGCTCCAAATCATTATTGATCAGAGCAATATGAAAGTATACCCAAAGAACAATCAAACTGTTCATATACCTTGACATACCAATTCCAAATCTATGTCTATATCTGGAAGAAATCATAAAAAAATGGCAAAAGTCTCATAGGTTCCGAAATATTCATAGCAGCTTTTTTATAGTGGCAAAGAATTGGAAATCAAGGGGGATACCAATCATTTGGGGAATGGCTAAACAAGTTATGGTACATGGATACTATGGAATATTTTTGTTCTATAAGAAACCATAAATGATTGGTTTCTAGAGAAGCATGGCATGAGTTACAGGATCTGATGCTGAGTGAACGGAGCAGAGCCAAGAGGACAATGTGCACATTAACAACAACATTGTGAGATGAACAACCTTGATGGAAACAGCTCCATTCAGCAGTTCAGAGAGCTAGTACAACCATATTAGACAGGCTACAGATAATGCTATCCCCATCCAGAGGAAGAAAAGCAAAACAAAACCAAAAAAACCCTTCAGAATCTGATGAACACTTTATAAAAATTTATTTCTTAAATAACTTTCTGTTAATACTAATTCTTTATAATGAAAATGATTAATCTGTTAATATGTTCATCAAAAACATGTATTTACAAAGCTAACGTGACTGTTTACCAGTGAGGGGAGGGGGGTGGAAAGAGAGGGTGGAAGGAATATTTGTAACTTAAAAATATACATGTACATATGTCTAAAAAAAAATAAATAAATAAACAAATACACAGATAAATAAATAAATATATCTAATGAAGATGAAATCAAAGCAATGAATAGGAGTTATCGTGCTCAAGCAGACACCAGCAAAGATGGATGAATTCATATTTAACAAAAGAAATTGAATGAGGCATAAATGAGTTTCCAGAAGAAAAAATCCCTAGAACATGATGGGTTTCAAAATGAATTCTAAGAAACATTTGAAAACATTTCATTACAATAGTATATAAAGAATTTGAAAAAAAAAGCAGGTTAGAAAAGAGTCATATCAAATTACTTTTATTATATGAATATGGTTCTGATATATAAACAGAGTGAGGGAATAGACACAAACTAATATATTGTCAGTAGAAGTATGAAATGACAAAACAATTTTGAGAAATAATTTTTAATTGCATAAAGAAAATAACATACATTTTAAACACTTAAAACAAAGACTCCATTATACCTCAAGGAAGCCATCAATAGAAAAAAGATCCCATATACTCCAACATATTTATAAATCACCTTTGTGGACAGCTATGAATTGGAAACGGTCGATCTTCATCCACTGTGCAATGATTAAGCTAGGTGTGGAACATAAATGTCATGGAATGCTTCTACAGTGGAGGAAGATATGTGTGAGCACTACTCCATCTAGCGCTGACCAGTAGGCTATTGTCTGCCTGAACTTGTTATCTTCTGTCATAAGCTGGACACTGAAGGCTCCAGGTCTCCATTTGCACCTCCCCACCCCAGCCCAGGAAGTCTCATGTCAGAGATGGTGGCACTGGAAATCCCTGACCCTGGCAGAGCAGGACAAGGGAGCTCTAGTTCACCACAAATGATGTCAGCTCACAGGGACTTCTGTTGTGGTAGGATCTATGGCAGGA
The DNA here is from genome assembly GCF_037893015.1 of Macrotis lagotis. Lineage (NCBI taxonomy): Eukaryota > Metazoa > Chordata > Mammalia > Peramelemorphia > Peramelidae > Macrotis > Macrotis lagotis. The sequence continues at coordinate 90,159,471 of NC_133666.1, forward strand.
TGTTGTGTGAAAGGAACAATCTCACCTTTGAATGGAGAGAAGATATTATTATAGGCACATAATCAGCATTGCAAACATTTAAAGTGTTTTCTACTTTATGTGTTGTCCCCAGAAATGAAGATTATTGTGTTTGGTATAAAGGAAATGGACTAATAATGATTAGAATCTTTCCATATGGGAACAACTAAGTGGCACAGTGTACAGAACACTTGTCCAGAAGGACATGAGTTCAAATCTGAACTCAGACACTTAATATTTACTTAGATGTGTGACTTGGGCAACTCACTTAATCCCATTGTCTTGAAAAAAAAAAGAATCTATCTATATGGTGCAATTCAAACTATGTCCATTGATCATTAGAAAAGTGAATTACTACAAAACTTGGAATTTCTGGACAGATACCAGATAATGGCTGGCTCCATGGCAGATATGATAGCTCTCACCTATACTTATATACTTAAATTGTTAGTGTTCACCTGAAAAGGAAAGGAGAACATATGTACATAAGAACTTGATGTAATCTTTCATCAGATGCAATTATGGACTGTCATTTCAAGTTTTAAAGCTGTTTCACAGTGTTGAAGACATTGAACTATGAGTACAGATAGCACAGTATTCACAGAGGACTCTGTCAGGACTTGTTCCTTAACTACATTCATTGTGGCTCCTCCCAAGGCATGGCATTCACAGGCTATTAGCTATCTCATCTGATATTCTTTAATTTGAATTAATACTTCTGTGCTATATATTTATGATAAAAAATTAGTCTCTTAATGTTTAGCTAAAAGTTATAAATTTCAGTGTGTAAAAAAGGTGTTTGCTATATAAAGTCCATCTCCTATATCCCAAATGTTGACTGGCCTGTGTCAATACTGCCTTGAAAACTCAGTGATAGTGCCAGTAAGTAGCTTTTACATGATCTTGGATGAAGAGAGCATAGTCCTATTGTTACTTGTAAACATTAACTCTCCAGCTTAAGTGAAATCCTTGTCAATAGGAATTTTGAGCAAATATTTTAAGACATGAGAGAATCATATTGTAAAACCATATCATCTATGTGAAATTTCATTGGAAACTTAACTCAGTTTTTATTATTATTTTGTCCTTTCTGTATAAAATGTCCCCAGAATTTTGTATCAGGTTTGCCATTCATAGGGATGTCATTCATCCATGGGTTTTGAGATTCTAGAGAATCAAACATCTTTTCTATAACAAACTTGGTTGCTTCATTAATAACCTAAAATTTATGGTTTACAGAGCACATGAAGCAGGTTTAGTATCTCAACTGAAGTCAATGTTTCCTTAAGAAATCACATCACGTATATCTGCTATAGATTGACTAAGATATTTCTGCAATTATACATAGTTGGATGGAGAGAGAGAGAGAGAGAGAGAGAGAGAGAGAGAGATGATGCATTTGGCAGAGGGAAGTGTATATGGATTAAATGTTGTTAAAAACTACTTTCTTGCAGAAAGTCCTGGCATGGAACTACTTAAATTATTTTAAACTATATATCAGAAGTGCTTCCTGTCATTTTTTATATCTGAACATCTGTGGTTTTCTGCTATGAAGCACATCATTCCACCAACTACTGATGTTTTATTGTTATACAGCTTCATTAAGATAATTAAAGGATCTGAGAAATTACAAAAATTACATAGGTGGCCATTAAAATTTTCTGAAATTTATTCTTGGTTTTATCATGTTCTTTTGAGCATTTTTTAGTAATCATGACAAGAACAAAATTCCAACCATAGGCCAAGCATAATGAAAAATTATACTGGATAGTAAAATGAATTGGATTTATTTTCTTTTAGATTCAGATTTAATAATTTGTGATTATTGTATCAAGAAGGTATTTTGAATTGATTTTTCTTTCCCAGTTGGATAAACTTACTTGCAGGTATTACAACAAAGTTCTATGATAGGATGGGCTATTTTACATCAGTTTTTATAAAAGACAACCTATTCCTTAAAAAATGTTTAGAAAGTATTTGAGTAAACCTACAGATCTCAAAGAACACACCAGGCCTTTGGAATTTTATTTGTAGAAGTGGGTTGCTTTATGACTTCTGTTACACAAGATAAATATATATATATATATATATATATATATATACACACATATATATATATGTATATACATATGTATAGGTAAGCTGTCAACATCTTCATTATTGTCAATGTATGGATCAAAGGTGCTTGTGTATACAGTAGAATGATACACAATTAATATATTACTGAATCCAAATGCTTCAAGAAAAAGCATTCTCCTCTTGTGTAAATTTACAAAATGGAGGTATTGAATATAATTTCTAGTGATCTGTTGTTTTAACCATGGTTGCCTTGCATATGGGGATGTCTTGACTCTTCCTGATTCATATCTGACCACTGGACCCAGATGGCTCTACAGGAGAAAATGAGGCTGGTTACTTAGTATAGCAACCCCCTCAATGAAATCCAAATCATGTGCTTATCATGGCATCACCTCCCTGAAATTATAGTTATCTTAGAAAATGAAGGATAAATATCATCACCACCACCACCATCATCGTTAAAAATGCCAGGATTCATTCTTTGTTTAAGTGGAAGACCTTAGTCATTTTAAGATAAGGTCCTTAATCAGTCTCAGTGGCACTGAGATAATCCCCATTCAGTGATTAAACCTAAGAAAGAAAGACATGAAATAAAGAATTATCTCTTTGACCTAGTGAAAAAACAATTTGGGAGGGTCAGGCCCTCAGCATTTTTGGCCAAAACAGAAAAAAAAATTGTCTTTATTTTCTTTCTGAACCAATTTAGATGTAAGAGGAGAATCAATAACAAAAAGAAAGGGCAAGTAGGAAATTACATCTATGGAAAGGGGGAAGAGGTTATGACAGAACAACTACAAGTGACAATCACCAAAAATAAAATAATTATGCCTCTGTAACGTTGAAATATTTTTGCATAAAGGGACCAAATGCATTTAAAAGAACACTAACAGTTAAGTGAGAAAAAAAAAACATCTCTGCAATAAATTTCTCTAATGTCTATTGAAAGAGGACTTACTGTACTTCAAAGTCATAATGACTAGATACACATCTTGTCTCAAACCAACTGACTGTGTTACCATAATGGATCCTGACAAGGGATCCAGGTACCATCATTACATCTCACATGAAGCTCAGTCCACCTATCTACTTATGTTGTATAGTCCAGAATATGTGTACACAACTTCTGGACATGTCCAGATATTTGATACTCACCAGGAAAATATTCTGACCAGACTGGTAAAAACAGCAGTCACACTGAACTGATAGCCACACAAAAAGACTGAATAATGGTTTCCATCAGCTAGATTCTCCTCCCACTTTTACTAATACTCCATTGTCTAAATCAGAGATAGGACTCTCCCTAGGTAGGATATACAGACTCATGTGATACAATCATGCCACCCAATAATCTTCCTCTTTTCTCTCAATAAGAACATCTGCACCCTGCCTCTCCTCCTTCTTTCCATAAGAAGAGGGGCACAAATAGGGGTGTCACACTTACAAAATCAAGGTGACGTTACAGGTATCAAAAGGGACAGATCCCCTGACTAAACAATGTACACACAGGCAAGAGATGGAGATGAAATGGTGCAGTGTCTCTCCTCTCTTCTCTTCTGCCCGGGAAACATCCAGTGTCCTTCTGCATCTTCTGAATCTGTTCCAAAAGGTCCTCTCCAGCACAGGTGACTACTTGAGACCTTCTCTTCTGATAAAGAAATTGTTTAATATTTTACTCAGATGAAAATACAAGTTTTCATCACAAGGCAATAAAGTTCTAGGGCTTATTACAATTTACATTTTGCCTTACTCCTTTCAAGGCAATAAACTTCCATAAGTGTTTTACTGCATGAGTAAATTCCACTGAGAATTACCACATTAACTTAAGTTTGTAACATATACATTTCTTAACCATTTGCTCTCATTGCAATAATGACTCAAACCATAGAGTTTTCCTTTTTCCAGATATACTTCTCTGAATCATATTCCTTTCCTTAAACTAGACCTTGAAACTGTAATTATCTTAAAAATTTCCCTTTTTTTGCTTCTCACTTTACTATAAAGGTCCAGGACATCAAAGGAAAACCCCTTTATAGATAAAATTACTGAATGTCAGTGTTCAGGCAGAGAATATGTGTGTAGTCAAATGACTTTGACCAGATTTATTCTTTCAGGTGAGATATTGTCCATATATAGCTTTGGGGAAATCAAGTATAAAGGGCCCAGCCTCAGGCCATACTGAGAAGCCATCCCTTCAACTACACATCCTTGTCATCTGACATCTTTAGCTCATTGGCTTCCTGGGTTTCAAGGACGTGAAATTGATCCAGTAACAATTGCTTTTTTGCAGACCATCCTGGTATCTAACATAATAAAGAGAAAATTGATTATAAGTCTCTTAAAATGTTATCTGATATAATATTGCTATCTCATATTCTATTTTTTAAGGATTTGATTTCTCTCCCAAAACATTCAATTAGATCGGTGTATAACATGGAAACAATGTAAAGACTAACAGACTGCCTTCTGTGGGGGGTGGGGGAAAGGAAGTGAGATTTGAGGGAAAATTGTAAAATTTAACATAAATAAATAAATTTTAATTAAAAAAAGATAAGGGGTGAAACAAGGATGCCTATTATCACCCCTGCTATTCAATATTGTGTTAGAAATGTTAGGTTCAGCAATAAGAGAAGAAAAAGAAATTGAAATAATTAGATTTGGGAAGGAAAACACAAAACTCTCACTCTTTGCAGTGACATGAGGTATACCTAGAGAATCTCAAAAAATCATCTAAAAAGCTACTAGAAATAATTAGTAACATTATCAAAGTAGCAGAATATAAAATAAACCCTCATAATTCCTCAACATTTCTATATCTGACTAGCAAGATGCAGCAGAGCTAGAAAGGGAAATCCCATTCCAAGTAACTTCAGACAATATAAAATACTTGGGAGTCTACCTGCCAAAGCTGAGTCAGAAACTTTTTTAAAAAAATTAAAAAACACTTCTCATATAAATAATATCTGATTTAAATAACTGGGCAAATATCAACTGCTCATCGATAGGCAGAGCTAATATTAAAAATTACAATTCTACCTAAATTAAACAACTTATTTAGTGCCCTACCAATTAAAATTCCAAAAAATTACTTAGAAAAAATTGTAAATAAATACATAAATACATAAAAAGACAAGAAGTTCCAGGCATTTAATGAAAAAAAGTACAAAAGAAGTTGGCTTAGCCCTACCAGATTTAAAATTATTTTATAAAGCATCAATGATCAGAACTGTCTGGTAAAGGCTAAGAAATAGAATTGTGGATCAGTGGAATAGACAAGTTGCAATAGCAGGAAATGATTATTGTAATCTGCTGTTTGATAAACCCAAAGAGTTCAGTTATTGGGATAAAAGCAATTTATTCTATAAAAAATTGTTAAGAAAATTGAAAGTTAGTATGGCAGAAACTTGGATTATACCAACATCCCACACTGTACAAAGATAAGATCCAAATGGATACAGGATTTAGACATAAAAGACAATATTATAAACAAGCAAACTAGTAGATCAAGGAAAAGTTTGCCTGTCAGATCTATGGGAAGGGAAGCAGTTTATAACCAAGGAAGAGGTGGACAACATCATTAAAAAACTAGATGATTTCAATTATATTAAATTAAAGAGTTTTTGCACAGACAAATCACTGCAACCAACATCAAAAGAAATGTAGTAAATTGGAAACAATTTTTACAATTTGTATTTCTGACAAAGGACTCATTTCTAAAATATATAGAGAACTGAGTCATTTTTTTTTGAAAAAAGCCATTCTCCAATTGACAAATGGTCAAAGGATATGCAAAGGCAATTTACAAATGAGCAAATCCAAGCAATCCATAGTGTTTGGAAAATTACTCTAATTCACTAATTATTAGAGAAATGCAAATAAATCATCACTAAGGTACCACCTCACACCTTTCAAATTGGCCAATAAGACCATAAAGGACAAGGATCAATGTTGGAAGTGATGTGGGAAATCTGGGACACTACTACATTGTTGTAGGCTGTGAACTCATCCAACCTCTCTGGAGAGAAATTTGGAATTATGCCCAAAGAACAACAAAAATGTGCACACCCTTTGATCCAGCAATACCACTACTGGGTCAATACCCTGAAGAGATGATGAAAAAGGGTAAATTACTTTTAATATTTCTTTAAAAACATTAGACCATCTTAGGTGAATTTAAATTTCCAACATGTGTTATTAATTCCAATATAACAAAACAGCTATAGGAATAATACACAAATTACTAAATTGTAGAAGGCAATCCTTCCATTATTACATTATTCACGAGCCCACAGATCTATCCCCAAAGGGGTCATAATTTTTTATGTTTCCCTTTTATTTCCCTTCAAAGTAATCACATGTTAATTCCAGGCTTTAACATTACAGTATTTAAATAGCTTATATACTCAGAAGAGATAACCAAATATGTTAAAAACAATCTCTTTGCACTTATAAAAGAATATCATCAATTACTCATCAATAAATTACCTTATATGTCCATATATCTTCACTCCCACAAACATGGGATAAGACAAAATGATTTTAAGCTTTCCTCCTTAACTAACAAAATAACTTATGAGACTGTGGAAAATGTATTATCAATATCAATTTATCACCACAAATCAGATAAAAAAATTCAGTACAATTTCTTTCTTTCCCCTCAAAATCAGTAAATATCCCTGATAACATTACTATATATTTTTCCTCTTGGTACCACGATACCACTTTCCTTTAACTCAAAGGTGTTTCAATATAGTTTAAGATCCCAAACCAATTTGACAATCTAGGTTATTTAATTCCTTCCATTCTGTACAAATTTATCAGAATGTAAGAACACTAATAATCCTCTTTAAAAATCCTCAGAGTGCTTCTTCAGAAACATTAAAAACAGTGAGAGTCATCACTTTTAGGCCATGTGGCCAGAGCAGAGACATTCATTAAACATGGCTTCCACTCAATAAATGTGCCTCCAATCCCTAGATTTATATTTTATTCCTTTCCCAATCATATAACACACCTGTGAATGTGTCTGTTTCCCTTTAAGGCTAAGTTTTCTGTCCCCCCACCTCTTCCATAGGCCAGTGGGGTACTCCTCCAGCTATACTGAAATTTAGAGTTAAAGTAGAAATCCTCCTATAACTTCTCAATTTTAATCATCATCTCCCTTCAAATTCTCTCTCTTCCTTTTTAAACTCTTGCCCACACACTCTCCTTCTCTTTTACAGTCTCCCCCTCCTCTCTCCAACTCTATCCACCAGCACCACTACTGCCAGCCCAGGGAAGGAGGGGTTGATCTCCATGAGGGTAACTGCAAACTGCAGATCTTCCTTCCTAAACTCCTGGACTCAACTCCCAGCTCCACTGCAGTTTAAAACTTAAGTTGTGTCCTGAACCCAGAAATAACTAACCTAGACCACTTACACACAAAGCAAAACACACATGAAACACCACACACCAAACACACATTCCTGCAGGACCAAACTCACATGGGTTGCAATCAGTGGCTGCCTTCCTTCCACCCTCCGGCTACAGGCTCTTGGCCACAGGCCACAATCCTGGCTGGCCTCCTGTTTCCAGCCTGCATCCTTACCCTTGGTGGACTTTGTATTTTGAGGAACTTCCTGAGAGGGATTCCAATTCCCCTTCTCTCCCCCCTCCCTTCTGGGCACCCTATTATCCTCTGGCCTCTCCTTCTTTGGAAGACTTCTGAGCTAGTCCAGGGTGGTTCTAGCCACCAATGCCACCGTAGAGATCCGTCCCTTACCATCATTCTTACCCCCAGTCATTTTAATCACTCTTGGCTCCAAACCCGGGCCTATCTTCTCAGGAATCTCTGAGATATTTCCCCACAGAGAACACCAAGAAAGTGGACTTAAAATCAAGCCCCTTGCATGCATTTTTTCTTGTGTTCTTCCAGGAAAATACCAGAAGAGATTTACATTAAAATCATGGGCGAGCCTCCAAATTGTTATAAATGCCTCATGAATACTTAGTCCAGAGTGATTAAAATGCTTTTTATTAAGATATCTTAATAAATGGCACACCTTTCCCAAGGTGGTAGAGGGGCCCCAAAATCTCCAAATGCTAGATGTTATGTCCACTTTCAAAGGCTTTGTTCCTTCCCTGTCACACCAATCATAGACTGGGGTCACAAATCTGATACATTTGACATCCCCCCCATACCTTTTCCCCACCTTAAGGAGCAAGGACAACTACTTCCTTCTCCAGGTGTAAGGGACAATAGCACAGACTCCCATTCAACCTATGCAAAATTATTTAACCTTTTCATTTTGTCTTAACTCTCCCCTTCCTGTAAACAGGTTAGCATCTCTTGAGTTTCCACAAAGACCAGGTATCCTGGAGAAAGGGAGGGAGGGAGGAAGCAAGAGAAACAGAGACAGAGACAGGGACAGAGACAGAGACAGGAGACAGTGACAAAGAGAGACCATTATGGGAGATAATGTTGAATAGATATAAGAAATTGCAAGTGATGTAAAGATGCACCTGGCAAATATAGTACAAGGTGTGGGGGTGTCATAGTGCTTAGAGCACCGCCCTTGCAATCCCCTCATTGGGTTTAAATTCCAGTCCAGCTGCTGACAAGCTTGGTTATTCTAAAGAGGTCATTGATTATCACTGTCAGTCTAATTTTTCTCCTTAGTAATTTTATGAAGCTAGATTTGATGGTGTCTAAAGATACTCCAGTTCTATTATCTTCTGGTAACCTGAGAGTGAAAAGTATGTCCACTTGGGATTAAGCTTGAATAGAGATAAATAGAGTTGGGGGGAATTAGGGATTGAGGATGACAAGGAGAAAGAAGGAAGCATCCACAGAAAAGGATGTGTGAATTAAGAATAGGTATAGTAAAAGAGGAAGGTATCCTAGTGGACTCCTCCTGGAGGTCTGAATTATCTGAGTTCAAATCCTAGTTAGCATTTTAAGAAGTATTTAACCCTGAGCAATTCAATTAGAGTGTCAGCCTCTGTCCTCTGTAATACTATAATCCAGTTGGACTCAATGGAGACCATTCCAGTTATAAATTTGTGATCAGGTTTTTATTATAATTTTTTGTTTATTTTCCAATTATATATACAATAGTAGTTTCTACCTATCATTTTTGTAAAGTTTTGAAGTTTAAAATTTTACCCCAATCTCCCTTCCCTCTCCCCCTCCCCCACAAAAGGCAATCTGAGAATCTTTATATTGTTTCCATGTTGTACAGAGAATCTGTGATCCTAATAATGATAAGGCAAATAAAAAAGAACAGTTAGTATTGGGTGGGAATTAGAATAAAGAGAAAATACTTTTGAGGATTAGAAAGACAGAAGGAAAAGGCAAGGGAGAGACATACACATAGAGACATAATGAGATAAAGAGAGATACAAATACAGAATAATTAATAACAGCATGTAGGATAAACTAAGTATGAAGAAAATGAGGAAGAGAAAAGACCACAACTGAGGGAGAGATGTAAAGGAAGAGACTGACAAGTGTAGAACAACTCAACTGTGTTCACAATGGTTAGAGTTGTCCATGGAATTTACTCATTTTACTCATTGATTGTAAATCCTACCACAGCTAAAAACTTTGGTTTTCTAGGGAAGTTACTGAACCACAGTCAATCGCAGTTTTCTCCTCATATATTTATTGGCTGAATTTGAGGGTGTCTTTCCACCCCTCTGATCCTTTGGATGCTAGAGAGACAGAATTAAGTAATTAAACTTGGGCCATGGGAAGATAAATAGTTTGAGAGAAAGAGAGAGAGAGAGAGAGAGAGAGAGAGAGAGAGAGAGAGACAGAGAGAGACAGAGAGACAGAGAGACAGAGAAAGACTGAGAAAGACAGAGAGATAGAGGCAGATAGTGTCTAATCCTCTTCTTCTGTTATAATTAAATGGATTTGGAATCAGTGATGTTTCATATTCCTTCCAGTTCCTAATATATGATCCTATTGCTTATAGAGAGAAAAAGAGAAAACAGCTTATTATAGAATTAGAATGAGATCAAGGGGAAAAAAAGCTTTTGAGGAGGAAAGAGTAAGAGATAGTGGTAGACCCAAACACACACAGAGAAAAACAGACAGAGAACACCATTAGTTTGAATAGAGTAATGAGGGAAGAAAGCATTGTGGAAAATTTTGAACATTTGAGATGACAGGTTGAAGATGAACAGACAATGATACAAAGAAAAAGGCATATTTGATATAGTGGGAGGAGAAACTTAGGGTTTTAGTAAATGAAAGACTAAATTTATAATGAATACTGTTTAAATTTGAATTCTAATATACACTAATGTGTGTTAGTGGAGTTTCAATTTCTCTTAATTGATGGTGCTAAAATTCATAGCCTCCAATGGTGTACCCTCTCTATGGTCCTATGGGTAACATTTAGAGAAAAGAAATCCCTTGTGAATTTGGGTTAGAAGAGAACTAGGATTAGAGATGATGGGGTATCAGTAAGGAGAGAGAGATACAAAGAAAGGATCATTTTAATGTCAAGTGCATAGAATGCAGGTTTCATAGAGCTCTCTTTTGTAGGGCCTCTGAGAGAATTGTTCCTGGAAGTCAGGATTAACTGAGTTTAAATCCTGCCTCATCCACATTCTTGTTAGCTCTTTGATGCTGGGCAGGCTACTTAAATTATCTATCTTACCCTCCCTTTCTTCTGCTCTGCAATGCTGTGCTTAGTGTTCATAGCCCAAAAAACATTCCTTCCAGTTTCTAATCTCTGATAATGTGGGAAATAAAGAGTCACATAAAAATCATATATTATTTATTAGAGTTAAAAATAAGAAAAAAGGGTTTTAGTAAGGCAGGGCGTCAGGAGGTAGGGATTTTTCTAGAGAAAGGAAAGAGAAATACGAAAAAGAAGAGAGAAGAGGACTGGGGAGACATGACAGAATTGTAGGCAGAATAGTGACATAAGGAGAAATAATAATGGAGAACAAGCAAGAAAGGACCTCTTGATAATTAGCAAGGGAGGATAGAAGAGGCCAGAGTATAGGGAGGTGAGAGACAGAGGCAGAAGCCCAAAGGGGAGGGTAAGAAAGAGTCAGCGACTTCAGTAGTGAGGCCTGTGAGACAACTAGGTGATATAATGTAAAATGTAGCCAGTTACTCAACAGGCATTTATTGAGGTTTTCATCTGTAGCAGGCAGCATTCCAGGGGTGGAAGCCAGCTTAGTATAGGAAAGTGAAAAGTAAGTGTGGCTTTAAGACGAGGGTACATAATTTGGAGCTAAGATGAAGGTGCTCTGAGGACAGCTAGATTTCACAGAAGATAGTCAATCAACCCTGGAGTTCAAATTTGGACTCAGAAACTTATTACCCAGTTGTGCAACTTTGGGCAAGTAACTTAATACCATTGCCTTGCAAAAACCAAACAAACAAACAAAAGATGAAATTGTCCTGACTATATCCTAGTAGGAAAAATGGAAGTGGGTGGCATGGATGCTCTCTAGAAAGGGAGGTTCTGAGGGAAGCCATCCATGCAGAGAGAGATGTCCCAGGTTCTTCTGAGGAGTGAATTCTAGGTCTGATGGTTCTTCTGAAGGGTGAAGCTGCTGACTCAGTTTTCATGATTTTCCTCCATCACTTTAATTTTTCTTCCCAATTTTTCCTCTACTTCCCTTACTTGATTTTCAGAATCTTGTTTGAGCTCTTCCATAACCTGATACCAATAGGCTTTGGATGCAGAATCTTTGACCTTATTTTCTTCTGAGTGTGTATTTTGATCCTCCATAGGACCAAAGTAATTGTATGTGTATGCATTTTTTTCTGTTGTCTGTTCATTTCCCCAACCTCTGACTAGATTTTTATTCTTTCTTAAGTTAGAGATGTGTTTCCAGGGTATAGCACAAACACACTCCCATGTTTTTGAGGTATTTTGCAGTTGTTTACAGGAACACTCACCCCCACCTCCTGGATATGCAAGTTTTCAAATCCTCCAAGGTCTTATGAGAAGCTCTGACTGCTCTCCTGACCTGTGCTCTGGTCTGTGGATGACCACAAGCACTCCTTTCTGGCCTAGAACTATAAGGAGTTTCCCTTCTCCACTGTAGTCAGCAAGTTCTCTTGTGTTTCTGCTCCTTTTCCTGGAATTGGTGTCCCCAGACTGGGACCTGGATCTGAGTGTGAAAGAGTCCTGTCCTAGTGATAGCAAAAAGACCTCTGCAATCTCCCCTGACCCCTTACCTTATGGGCTGAGAACTCTGGAAGCAGCAGGGAGGTGGCTCCCTGCTGGGCAGGCCTGCTCCTGGTCCCATGGAAACTGCATTGAGGCTTGCACTGGCCTGGGCTACCCTCTAATTCTGGTGTGGCAAGTTTTCCATTTGACCAGCCCAATTGACAATCCCTTGGCTGAGAGATCTGGAAATTGCCACCAGTGCTAAGGACTCAGGCACCTCCAGCAACCCAGGCACCCTGTGGACTATTCCTGGATGGCTGCAGCCAGTTCACTACAGTGTGGCCTGGGCTGTGCTACAGGGCCTTTCTAACCCTTATGAAACAGATCCTTCCATTGGTTCTTCCAAGTTATTTTTGGCTGGAAAATTGTTGCACTTGGTCTTTTTGTGGATTCTACCACTCTAGAATTTGGTTAGAATCATTATTTAAAGGTATTTGGAATGATTTGGGAAGAGCTTGGGGAAGTCTCTGCCTTTTCTTCTCCATGTTTTCTTTGAGGAGAAAATTGTAGGTCTGAAGAGATCTTCCCGGAAGAAGAGACTTCTGGGACTGATGGAGAAGTCAGTCTGCTGACAAATGAAAAGCCCAAGAATTTGGAGACATAAGTGTCTGAGTTCCCCTCAGGTAGATTACCTAGGTAAGGTACTTAATTTTGACTGGACAGTTTCCTTCTTTGAACAATCATGTCTTTCAATTGGATGACCTGTAGTTTCCTTCCAACTCAATGTGTTGTGAATTTGGAAGAGAAAATAACTCCCTTATTCTACAAAGAGAAGAGACAAGGACATACAAGGAATAGACCACTGAGACAAAACATGTGAGAATGGGGCCTAGTTTGGGGAGAGGGAGCTAGTTGTCCCAGAGAACCAGAGAGACTGCAAGAAAAACAATAACAGAGAGAAAGAGAGTGAAAGAGAACTATATGACAATGGGCAAAGAAATGAGAGAAGAAATCAATCATTGTGGAGAATAATGAGCAATTGAGGAAGGAGACAACAGGTGAGGATGGGACACCTCTCAGTTATAGGAAGATCCAGCTAGGAGTCATAGTGGGATTGGAGTTTTTATTTGCAGTTAGTTGACTTCTTGATTTTAAATCCCGCATTGGCTGCTGACAAACTTAGTTAATTTGATGTAGGCAACTTAACCAATGTGAGCCTCTGGTTTCTCTTCATTACATGTATTAAGTGGGATTTTATGGTGTCTAATGACAAACAAGTCATTAGACTCTTGGGATTCTAGAGAGAGATAATGATGAGAACTTGGGATTCTGCTTGGAATGGACAGAGATATATTTAGAGGAAATCAGGAATGGAGGATGAGAATGATAAAGAAAGAAGCATCTAAGGGAATTACAAGTGTGTGTAGTTGGGCAAATAGGTAGATCCAAACAGTCAGACCTCTTAGTCAACTCTTCTTGTAAGTGAGAATGCCCTGAATTCAAATCCTCCTTCACATTTAATATAGCGTTGATCTTGAGCAATTCAGTGAGTGTTGAACCCTCTGTACTCTATCATAGTGTAATGGAATTAAACAAAATGACCCTTTGATTTCTTTCCAGCCCTACATTTATGAGCATAATGTTATAAGGAGAGAAAGGAAAAGTTCATTGTTTCTGACTGGGAATTAAAGCAAAAGTAATGGAGAGATGTGAAGGGACAATATTTATATTCTCCATTGCATTATAGGCCCTCTCCACCTATCATACATAAAGATATTTGAACAGTATTTAACTCTGGTAGGACAACTAGAGGGTGGGTGGTGAATTTAAAAGAGGTTGAGAGCTAGGAAAAATTCATTGCCCTGAGAATGGGTTCATTTCCTACTCTTTCCTGTCTTCAAGGCAGCCTCCAGTCTTCTGGTATCTCTGAACAGCTCTATCTAGCTATCATAGTGGTTAGAGCATGGGACCTGCAATTAGGAAGATCTGAATTCAGATCTAGCCTCAGGCTCTTACCACCTATGAGACCTTGATCAAAGTCAAATCAGAGTATTCCTAGTCAAGCACTTTCATTTTTCTTCCTCCTCAATGAGACTGACAAATCATGTGAATGTTTTTGTCAACTTCTAGAGCTTTCTGACGCACAAAGAGGCTAGGTGACTTGACTGTGGGTATGGTGCTAGTGTAGTCCAAAGTAGGATTTGAATTCTGAGCCTGCTTAACTCTGAAACTAGCCCTCTGTCCTCAGATCTGAGATAATCCCTGTTTTCCATCCAGATGCAGTTCAAACATCACCTATTCCATGAGCTGTTTTATTATCCCAACTGCTAGTCACTACCTGGTTGCCTTGTACTTTGCCTTTATTTGCCTTTATTCTCTTTATTTCTTCATGTATTATCTCTCTCATTAGAAATCACTTCTAGTGGTTAGAAACTGTGTCATTAATAGTATTTCCATCTCCAGAACTAGCACAAGGCCTCTTATACAGGTATTCCTTAAGAATGTTTGTTTGATTGCTGCATTTAGCTACCTGTCCTTCTATGTGCACAGCACCTGGGAGGAAGCTAGTTAATAGCTATTGATGAATGATTTAATGAGTTGTAGACCTATGCTAGAGAGATTATTAATGATTAAAGTTAAATCTCTTATTTATGTCTCATTGACTACTGTCATCAATTATCACCTTATTATTTTATTTATTACATGTAATTCATGTATCTCTTTATAGCTTAATTGGACATGTGGTATAAGATGTTGTTCTCCTGCCTTATTTCTGCCAAACTGTTTTCCAAATAATGGCATTTTTTTATGAACTACGTATTTTGCTTTGTGGAAGTGCATCACTGGACAAACATCTAAGTAGAGTGTTTAAGATCATAATGTGAAATGGTCAATGGACCTGCCTTGAATGGAGAAACCATATCACATGTCTCTGAAGGGATGAGGACAAGGGATAGTTCAAAGACACATAAGAACAAAGGACAGAGAATAGAGCAGGAAGAATTGGGGGGGGGGTGTCAGCTCCAGTCACATGATGGCTGGGCAGAAGATAGAAGAATATTTGGGGGTCAGACTCATATAGGCTGGACATAGCCAGAGAGAAGATAAGATAGGCCACACTTGAACCAAGGAAAGACACATGGTATCTAATCATGGATAGACAGAAGAAAGACATGCAGATGCCAGATGCAGCCAGAAAAGCCAAAAGTCTCCTCTCCAGTCACTAGCTTCCTCAAATCAAATCCCAACCCTGAGACTGTAGAAGTGGAAGGAATCATTCTGCACATCCAAAACTGCTTTTTTTCCCCTTCTTCCTAACTGTCCATTAATGCACTTCAAATCCTAGACCAAATTTAAATTATGTTCAAGGATGTTTTCTATTTCTTACATCATGATATTTCATTTAATCCTCCCTCTCCCTCTCTTCCTTCCTGAGAATCATGTCATGTGACAAATGGCATTTTTTTTGTTTTAGAAAGGAGAAAAGGTCAACACAATTATATAGTACACAGAGGCAAAGATACTTGTGGTGGGAGATGGTTTTCTGGGAACATTTCAAAAAACATTCCATGCTTATTTTGGGGGGAAGCACATCTAATATCAGAATATTCAGTGAATGGGACACTTATGAGTGAAGACAGACTAGCTGAGAACATTCTATTTACTACAAGATTACTTTCTGGGGAAGCACATCTACTCTGAGCACTCAGAGGAAAAGATATTTGTGGTAGTACACACTCTCTGAGAACATTCTAGTGTAAGAATGAAACTGGGAGGGCAAAGAAGCCCATCTTGGAGAGAAACAAAGTGGGGTCTATAGTCTGCCCAGTATATTCCAAGACCACAGCTTTGATACTCTTAATAAAAGGTAGTTTCCTTGCCCAGAAAGGATTCTCAATTTCTTTCTTACACCACCTACTACAGATTTGCTTTTTGTGGAAACATATTTAATGTCTGAACACTCAGTAGACAAGATAATTATGGCTGGAACAAATGAGCTAAGAACATTCCAAATACTACAGGTATACTCTCTGCAGAAACACACCCTGGGAAGAAATGGGCATTCAATAAAACAGAGGCCTTTGAAGCATTCCTGATGAAAAGGCAAGAGTTTAAAACATGACTTTCAAATACAAGATGCAATAAAAACTTTAAAAGGTAAATATGAAAGAGAAATCCTAAGTAAACTCAAAATGGATAAACTGTAGACTTTTCTTTAAGGTAAAATGATGCACTTATTTACCAAGGATTTTATCATTATTAGAGCAGGTAGAAGAATTTTACATATAAATGGGGATTGTGAATGAGCCAGTAAGGTAGGAAAGATGTAAAATTAATGGATAGATGAGAAATATGGATTTCCTTGGAGAAGGAAGAAGGGAGAGAAAGAATGGGAAAATGATCTAACATACAATAGATGTGCAAGCAAGAACTTTTACAGTGGAATGGAAAATGGTGGCAGGGCATTATTTGAACTTTGCCAATCTAGATTGCTTCAAAAAGGTAACACCACACCCCTACAAAAACCTTTTAATAAATTATTCCAAGTGAAAGCAGAAAAGCAGACCAGCAGAAAGACAACCACCACCACTACTGGATCAGGGCTGGACTTGAGATCTCCAATACTGAGAAAAGAGACCTTGATTTCTGTCTGTCCATCTGCCAGAGAGTTTGGTCCCTGCATTCTGGTCTTGTGTCACTCCTCTTTGTAGCAAAGTATTTGTGTGCAGGAACCCCTCTGTGCCACTTGTCCTCTTCTGAATGCCTCTGTCTCTGGTCCCCAACTTTGTGCCTGCTGGAATGTTCTTCCTTTCAGTTCCAGACAGAGCCTCATGTGGATTGCCCTAGGCTGCATGTGTTTCTTCTCATATTCTTGCTTCTCTGTATCCAGGCAATATGTTTTCTTGAACCTTGTGCTGGCCACTCCACAGGCACACAATTCCCTTTCCCCTTCCACTGCCCTTTTCCACTTCCACGGTTAATTCCACATTATGTAAAAAAAATTGCTCTAAATGAGGGTCTGCAGGATGTTCCACCTATGTATATGTGAACCACCTGTATACCTTTTTCTCAACTGTACATCTCAGCAGCTTCACAAAAATTGACCTTGAAGTCTGTGCATTCCAGAAAGATTTTATGAATTCCATATCCCAAAGAGACCAAAGAAAAGAGAACTGAACGTATTTGTACAAAAATGTGAATGAAGCTCTTTTTGTGGTGACAAAGTTTTGTAAATTGAGGGATGTCCATTGATTGAAGAATGAATGAAGAATTTGGCATGTGTGACTGGAATGGAACATGAGTGTTTTATAATAAAGGACAAGCATGACGGTTTCCAAAAAGCCTGAAAAGACCTATAAGAACTTATGTAAAGTCAAAGGAGGAGAGCCAGAAGACCACTGTACACTGTAGCAACAATATTACAAGATGATCTACTGTGAAACAATTAGTTATTCTGATGAAGACAGTGATCCAAGACAATGCCAAAGGGACCATGATGAAAAATGTTCCTCATATCTGGAGAGACAACAGATAAACTCTGAATGAAGATTAAAGGACCAAAACTGAGAAGTAGACAAAAATAAAGTCTCTCACATTCCCTTTCAAATCACAAAACTCCCTTGATCATATATTAGGGTAGGATATATTTGTGTTTGTGGTTAACAAAGTTTTTTTCAAATTCATAGAGTATTCATTAACATAATTTTTTATCTAGTCAGTAAAATGGTCAGAGGCAAAATTCACCACATCTCCACGTGTCCTGAAGTATACCTAAACAAATATGTGATAGGTTTTAAATCCCTTCCATCCTCGTCCCTCCCTCCTCCCCCTGGTCTGCTCTGTAGATAGTAAAAAGGAAGGGGAAGTAATACTGACCATTTTACATGGGCTTCAGAATATAGCCTGCTCATAGCAGTGTTAAGTTCTGAAAGTTGTAATCTGCCAAGTTAGTGAAAGAGAACAACTACCACAGGAAATGATAGAGTCACAAGCTGATTGAATGTCACATAAATTGGATAAGCAGTCTAAAGGCTGCATTCTAGAATTATTTTTTACATGAATACCAAGAATAATTAGTTTCCACATAGGGAATAGTAGGTTCAAAAACATCTCTTCACTTCCTACTCATTCCTAACAGACAGTAATTTCATGATTATCTAAGGGATTTCAGATGAAACGTTATACATTTCCTACTTTGCTTAGGAGAGGTTCTACCTTAACCACAGTACTTCAGAGTTTGACAATATATTGTCAGCAGGGCTGGTAAGGTCCTACGTTATAACAGGTCAAGTAGGAAATCCAAAGGCCTTCACAGACAAAGATCTGTTAAGGGTATTTTGCCATATTTTCCCAAAAAATGTCATGATTATTTTTTCTTAATTTAAAACTAAAATAACTCTTTGAATATTAATCATTTTCAACCTTAATTGTTGTATTCTAAAAGAGATATGGAATGGTCTAAAAGTATTCAAATCAAAGGGAGAAGTAACCTGTCAATTTTTTTCAGTTTCCATCATACAAGAAAAACTATTGCATATCCAATATCAAGTATTTAAAAAATGAAACTTTACTATTCAGATGACAACAATCAAATGGGATACATTTTATAATTATGGTACTAGGAAAATCATCTGTCATATCTCATTTGGTATCTTATTAATCACAAATCTTATACCCAGTATAAAGTTGTTCAGTATGAAGTAATTACAGTTGCTTAAAGAGGTGTCAGCAATTTATTTATATAGTGCCTACCACATGCCAAGTCCTTTCCTAGATCTTGAAGATGACTTTAAAGAATTTCAGAGGCCTGCTTTCTTAATATTAGTTTTGATTTTTCATTTATTTCTTCCTAAGTTACAGTAACAATACACATAAAAATAAGAGTTAAATCTTTTCCTTTTGGAGACTACTTTAGAGGAAAATATAATTTATGGAATATTTAATAGTAGTTTAAAAAAAAAGTCTTGTTAAATTTTAGCAGACTGATCCATAAGATACTTGCTTTAGACAAATGACATCAATTTAAACCATTTCAAAGTAACATCACTAAGTAAGGTAACAAATTTAGATCACAACTCTGGCTTAGAATGAGTCTCAAGTCTCTTACTATATCATCAAAATTGAAGGCAAAAAGTATTTCATTATTACAATGCTTTTTTTTTCTATTTTTGTCCAGGAGTTTGTATCACATTCATTTCTATGACTTAATAAGGAACTAGTCTGAAAGCATTTTGCAGTATTTCAGAAAATTTTCATGTAACTATATTTTAAAAGCATTTTTTCATAAGGAAAAGAGAATTCATATTAATAATCAAATGTCTCAATCTTCCAAATTGTAGAAATAAAAATTACTAGTTTTAAATGTTATGTTTTTTTTTATTTTTACACAAAAATGTCAAATTCCAGTTCTTCTCACATCAAATTTAATTAATGAAAAGTATAAAATCCTTATTTTTTCTTAGAAAATCTTTCATGTTATTTTCTTTGATATGCTTTCTAGTCCAAAACTCAATAACAATAGTTAACATTTTATATTGTTCATTATGCTAAGTATTTCAGAATCATATTATTATTCCAGCACTGGGATGTAGATTCTGTTGTTATAATTTTTAATATCTTTTCTATACAAGGATTGATCAAATTCTGTAACTATACAATCATAAAAGTTTTCAATCTTTGTAAACCCAACCAGTATGTATGTCTCATCTGAAAATTCTCCCAAAATAGGATAATCAAATATTCCCCATAATTAGGCTGGAGAGATCTAGATTTCTTACCTAAGTATAATCAAATAAACAAAGTGGGATACTCACATTGGGACAGTCTAGGGCAGTGACTAAGCAACATATTGGAATAACCTCAAAAAACACCCCCCCCCAACACCCAGTGGTAATTCTAGAAATCAGTCAAGGAAAGAGTATTTAGGGAGTACGTTAGTTTGTAATGGCTATTACTTTGGGCTTTCTCAACTCAGCATTGGCCCCGGGTTCCAGACACCTGCGGACCTAATCAGTTTTATTTTGACTAGAGACCAGGATTTGCAAGGTTATAGACTGAGTCTGTCATCCCCGAGGTGATGCCCAGGGATAGGAAGTGGGGGGGGGGATGGGGGTGAGGAGGGAGGAAGGGATAATGTCATGTTATTGTAATCTCTCATCCCAGATGGATGCCCAGGGAGAGGGTGCAGGACGGGATCGGGTGAGGAATGAGGAAGGGAAACCCTTACGTAATTGGAGTGTCTCATGCCACAGGTTATGCTCAGGGAGAGGGTGCAGGGAGTGTCCTGGTGATGAGAGAGTAAGGGAGACCATTATGTACTTAGAATCCCTCATCCCTGAGGTGATGCCCCGGAAGAGGGCGTGGCCTTGAGTTCCCGAGGAAGGGAGACTGTTAAGGACTTTGAATCTCTCATCCCAGAGGTGATGCTCAGGGAGAGGGCACAGCCCTGAGGACGTGAGGAAGCGAGACCGTTTTGTACTTGGAGTCACCCATCCCAGAGGTGATGCCCAGGGAGAGTGCACAGCCTTGAGGTCTTGAGGAGGGGAGACCTTTAAGGACTTTGAGTCTCTCATCCCAGAGGTGATGCCCAGGGAGAGGGCACAGCCCTGAGGACGTGAAGAAGCGAGACCGTTTTGTACTTGGAGTCACCCATCCCAGAGCTGATGCCCAGGGAGAGGGCACGGCCCTGAGGGGGTGAGTAAGCGCTACCATTAGGTACATAACGCTCTCCCTTTCTCGCACCCTCAGGGATGGGCCCTCTCCTGGGGCATCACCTCTGGGATGAGGGAATCCAAGTACGTAACGGTCTCCCTTCCTCTCAACTCACCCTCATCCCCTCACGCCCTCTACCTGGACATCACCTCTGGGATGAGAGACTCCAAGTACATAATGGTTTCCCTTCCCCCCCTCCACACCCCCATCCCCCTACACCCTCTCCCTGGGCATCACCTCTAGGATGAGATACTCAAAATACTTAACGGTCTTCCTTTCTCCTGAACTGAGGGATCCGCCCTCTCTCTGGACATCAACACTGGGATGAGAGACTCCAAGTATAATTGTCTCCCTTAAGCCCTCCTCACACCAATCTCCCCAAACCTTCACCCTCGGCATAACCTCCACTCATTGTACTAAATGGTCTCACTTCCAAGTGCCCTCAGAGCCATGCCCTCACCCTGGGCATCACCTCTAGGATGGGAGATTCAACATACATAACGGTCTCCATTCCTAACTCCCTCAGGCCCACACCTTCTCCCTGGGCATCACCTCTGTGATGAGGGACTCAAAGTACATAAGGGTCTCCTGTCCAAGCACCATCACAGGTGCTCCCTCACCCTGGGCATCACGTCTGGAATGGGAGACTCCAAGTACATACTGGTCTTGTTTCCTCTTGCCCTCAGGGCTGTTCCCTTTCCTTGGGCATCATCTCTGTGATGAGAAACAATAAGTTCATAACGGTCTCCCTTCTTTGCTTCTCAACCCTATTCCCCCCCACACATCCAATCTCTGGGCATCACCTCTAGGATGAAAGACTCACCGCCATCCCCCACACCCTCACCCTGGGCATCACATCTGGGATGACAGATTCAAAATCCTTAACAATCTCCCTTCCTTGTGAACTCAAGGCCACGCCCTCTCCCTGGCCATCACCTCTGGGATGAGAGACTCCAAGTAGACAATGGTCTCCCTTACTCCCTCCACACTTGGATACTCCCTGCACCCTTTCCCTACGCAAGACCTCAGGAATGAGAGACTCCAAGTTCATAAGGGTCTATCTTCATCCCACCTCAAACCATCTCACCTACACATACTCCTTGGGCATCACCTCTGTGATGAGAGAGTCCAAGTACATAATGATATCCCTTCCTCCCTCCTCAACAGCATCCCCCCCAAACTATCTTCCTGGGCATCACCTCTGGGCTGAGAGATTCCAAGTAAATAACAGTATACAATCCTAGCACCCTCAGGGCCGCCCCTTCTCCTTGGGCTTCAACTCTTGGAAGAGAGACACCAAGTAAATAACGGTCTCCCTTACTCCCTCCTCAACCAGAAACTCCCTGCACGCTCTCCCTGGGAATAACCTCTAGAATGAGAGAATCCAAGTACATAAGGGTCTCTCTTCCTGACTCCTCACCCCAAGTACCCCACACCCTCTCCCTGGGCTTCACCTCTGGGATGAGATTCTCAAAGTACTAACGGTCTCCCTTTCTCGCGACCTCAGGGCTGTGCCCTCTCCCTGGACATAACTTCTGGGATGAGAAACTTCACGGACATAATGGTCTCCCTTTCTCCCTCTTCAACCCCATTGCGCCACACACTCTCCCTGGGCGTCACCTCTGGGGTAACGGACTCCAAATGCATAACGGTTTCCCTTCCTCCCTCCTCAAATTCATCCCCCCACACCCTCTCCCGGGCATCACCTCTGGTTTGAGAGAATCCAAGTACGTAACAGTATCCCTTCCTCATGCCCTCAGGGCTGTACCCTCTCCCTGGTCATCACCTCTGTTAAGAGAGACTCCACGTACATAATGGTCTCACTTCCTCCATCCTCACCCCAACCTCCCCCACATCCTCTCCCTGGACATCACCTATGGGCTGAGAGACTCCAAGAACATCATGGTCTCCCTTCCTCCCTCCTCACCCACATCCCCCCAGACCCTCTCCCTGGCCATTACCTCTGGAATTCAGGACTCAACGTACTAAACGGTCTCCCTTGCTCGCTCCCTCAGAGCTGTGCCCTTTCCATAGGCATCATTTCTGAAATGGGAGACTCCAATTATACAACGTTCTCACTTCCTTGTGCCCTCTGGGCTGTACACTCTCTTGGGCATCATCTCTAGGATAAGAGTTTCAAAGTATATAGCCGTCTCCCTTCCTCCATCCTCACCTCACATTCTTCCCACACTCTCTCCCTGGGCATCACCTCTGGGATGAGAGACTCCAAGTACATAACATTCTCCCTTCCTCCCTCCTCACCCTCATCCCCCCACACCCTCTCTGTGGACATCACCTCTTCGATGAGGGACTCAAAGTAATTAAGGGTCTCCCTTCCAAGCACCGTCAGAGCCATGCCCTCACCGTGGGCATCACATCTGGAATGGGAGGCTACAAGTACATACCGGTCTCATTTCCTCACGTCCTCAGAGCTGTTCTCCTTCCTTGGGCATCACCTCTGTGACAAGAGACTCCAAGTTCATAACAGTCTCTCTTCTTCCCTCTGCAACCCTATCCCCCCCACATCCAATCTCTGGGCATCACTTCTGGGATGAAAGACTCCAAGAACATAACCTTTTCTGTTCCACCCTCCTCATCCCCATTCCTTCCATGCCATCTCACTGTGAGTCACGTCTGGGCTGAGAGAATCCAAGTACATAGCAGTACCCCTTATTTAGGCCCTCAGGGCCAGTCCCTCTCCCTGGGCATAACATCTGGGTTGAGAGACTCCAAGCAGACAATGGTCTCCCTTACTCCTTCCTCACCCGGGTACTCCATGCACTCTCTCACTGGGCATGGCTTCTGGAATGAGAGACTCCAAGTTCATAATGGTCTCCCTTCTTCCCTCCTCACCCTATCCCCCCAAATCCAATCTCTGGACATCACTTCTCGGATGAGATACTCAAAAGTCCTTAATCGTCTCCCTTTCTTGTGACCTCAGGGCCATGACCACTCCCTGGACATCACCTCTGGGATGAGAGACTCCAAGTACAGAATCATCTCACTTCCTCCATGTTCGCTCCCTCCCCCACCCCCAGATCCTCTCCTGGGTTGTCACTTCTGGGATGAAAGCCTCCAAGTACATAATGGTCTCCCTTCCTCCCTCCTCACCCCCATTTGCCACACACCCTCTTCCTGGGCTTCACCTCTGGGATGAGAGACTCTAAGTACATAACAGTCTCCATTCCTCCCTCCTCACCAGAAAACTCCCTGCACTCTCTCCCTGGGCATGAGCTCAGGAATGAGAGACTGCAAGTACGAAAGGATTCTTTTCCTCACTCCTCATCCCATCTGCCCTGCACCCTGTTCCTTGGCATCACCTTTGTGATGAGAGACTGCAGGTACATAATTGTCTCCCTTCCTCCCTCCTCACCCCCATCCCCCAATACACTCTCCCTGGGCATCACCTCTAGGATAAGAGCATCAAAAGTACTTAAAGGTCTTCCCTTCTCGTGACCTCAAGGCTGCGTCCTTTCCCTGGACGTCACCTCTGTTAAGAGAGACTCCAAGTACATAACGGTCTCACTTCCTCCATACTTGCCCCCATCCTCCCTCTTGATACTCTCCCTGGGCATCACTTCTGGGATGAAAGACTCCAAGTAAATAATAGTCTCCCTTCCTCCCTCCTCACCCTCATCCACCCACGCCCTGTCCCTGGACATCACCACTGCGATGACAGACTCAAAGTACATAAAGATCTCCCTTCCTCCATCCTCACACCCATCCCCACACACACCGTGGACATCACCTCTGCAATGAGGGACTCAAAGTACTTAAGGGTCTCCCTTCCAAGCGCCATCACAGCTGCTCCCTCACCCTGGGCATCACGTCTGGAATGGGAGAGTTCAAGTAAATACCGGTCTCCTTTCCTCATGCCCTCAGGGCTGTTCCCCTTCCTTGGGCATCATCTCTGTGATGAGAGACTACAAGTTCATAACGGTCTCCCTTCTTCCCTCATTAACCCTATCCCCCCACCACATCCAATCTCTGGGCATCACCTCTGGGATAAAAGACTCCAAGAACATAATGGTTTCCGTTCCATCCTCCTCATCCCCATTCCTCCAATGCCATCTCAATGTGAATCACCTCTTAGCTGAGAGACTGGCAGTACATAGCAGTACACCTTATTCACGCCCTCAGGGCTGGACCCTCTCCCTGGGCATAAGCTCTGGTTTGAGAGACTCCAAGTAGACAACGGTCTCCCTTACTCCCTCCTCAACTGGATACTCCATGCACAGGCTCCCTGGGCATGACCTCTGGAATGAGAGTCTCCAACATAAAGGTCTCCCTTTGTTGTGCCCTTAGGGATGGGCCCTCTCCCTGGGCATCACCTCTGGAATGAGGGACTGCAAATACATAATGGTTTCCCTTCCTCTCAACTCATGCTCATCACCTCATGCCCTCTACCTGGACATCACCTCTGGGATGAGAGACTCCATCTACATAATGGTTTCCCTTCCTTCCTCCTCACCCCCATCACCGCACACCCTCTCCCTGGGCATCAAATCTAGGATGAGATACTCAAATTACTTCACGGTATTCATTTCTCGTGAACTCAGGGCTGCACCCTCTCTCTGAACATCACCTCTTTGATGAGAGACTCCAAGTACATAATGGTTTCCCTTAAGCCCTCCTCACACTCATTCCTCCCACACCCTCACCCTGGGAATCACCTTCGTGATGAGGGACACAAAGTATTTAACAGGCTCACTTCCAAGTTCCCTCAGAGCCACGCCCTCACCATGGGCATCATGTCTGGAATGGGAGACTCCAAGTACATAACGGTCTCCCTTCCACCCTCCTCACCACCATCACCCTGGGCTATCTACCTGGATATCATTTCTGGAATGAGAGACACCAAATTCATAATGGCCTCCCTGCCTCCCACCTCCCCTTGATTCCTACCACACCATCTCCCTGGGTATCACCTCTAGATTTAGAGACTCCAAGCATAACAGTATCCCTTCTGTGCGCCCTCAGTGCTGTATCCTCTCCCTGTGCATTACCTCTGGGATGAGAGACTCCAAGTAGACAATGGTCTCCATTACTCCTTCCTCATACGGATACTCCTTTCACCCTCTCCCTGGGCAAGAATCCAGAAATGAGCGACTCCAAGTTGATGAGGGTCTCTCTTCATCCCACCTCTAACCATACCCTGTGCATACTCTCCTTGGGCATTACATCTGGGTTGAGAGTCTCCAAGTACATAATGGTCTTGCTTCCACCTTCCTCAACCCCATTCCTCCCAAAACATCTGCCTGGGCATCTCTTATGGTATGAGAGACTACATAACGGTTGCCATTCCTCATGCCTTCAGAGCTGCGCTTATTCCCTGGGTATGACCTCTGGAATGGGAGACTACAAATACATAAGGGTCTCTCTTCCTCATGCCTCATCTCATCCCCCCCCTCCCACTCCCTCTCCCTGGACATCACCTCTGTCATGAGACTCCAAGTTCATACTGTTCTCCTTTTCTCCCTCCTCACCCCCCATCCCCCTCACATCCTCTCCCTGGTCTTCACCTCTGGGATGAGAGTCTCCAAGTACATAACCGTCTCACTTACTTGTACCCTCAGGGCCGTGCACTCTCCCTGGACATCGCCTCTGTTAAGAGAGACTCCAAGTACGTAAGGGTCTCTCTTCCTCACTCCTCACCCCAACCACCCCACACCCTCTCCCTGGGCATCACCTCTGGGATGAGAGAATCCACATACATAATGGTCTCCCTTCCTTCCACCTCACCCTCATCACCTCATGTCCTCTCCCTTGACATCACCTCTAGGATGAGATTCTCAAAGTACTTAACGATCTCCCTTTCTCATGACCTCAGGGCCGTGCCCTCTCCGTGGACATCACCTCTGAGATGAGAAACTCCAAGTACATAATGGTCTCCCTTTCTCCCTCTTCAACCCCATTGCCACACACACTCTCTGTGGGCATCACCTCTGGGATGAGAGACTCAACCTTCTTAACCATCTCCCTTTCTCAAGACCTCAAGGCCACGTCTTATCCCTGGGCATCACCTCTGGGATAATGGACTCCAAATACCTAACGGTTTCCCTTCCTCCCTCCACAAAACCATACCCCCACACCCTCTCCCTAGGCATCACCTCTGGTTTGAGAGAATCCAAGTATGTAACAGTATCCTTTGTTCATGCTCTCAGGAAAGCACCATCTCCCTGGGCATCACCTCTGGGATGACTCTAATTATATAAAGGTCTCCTTTACTCCCTCCTCTCCTGGATATTCCCTGCTCCCTCTACTTGGGCCTGACCTCTGGAATGAGAGACTCCAAGTACATAAGGGTCTCTCTTCCTCACTCCTCATCCCAACCCCCCACTCCCTCTCCTTGGGCATCACCTATGTAATGAGAAAGTCCAAGTACATAATATTCTCCCTTCTTTCCTCCTCACCCCCATCCCCCTCACATCCTCTGCCTGGGCTTCACCTCTGCGATGAGAGTCTCCTAGTACATAAAGGTTTCACTTCCTTGCACCCTCAGGGCCGTGCACTCTTCCTGGACATCATCTCTGTTAAGAGAGATGCCAGGGTGGCTAGGTGGCATAGTGGATAAAGCACCAGCCTTGAAGTCAGGAGTACCTGGGTTCAAATCCAGTCTCAGACACTTAATAATTAACTAGGTGTGTGGCATTGGGCAAGCCACTTAACCCCATTTGCCTTGCAAAAACCTAAAAAAAAGAGAGACTCCAAGTACATAATGGTGTCACTTCCTCCATCCTCACCCCAACCCCCCCACATCCTCTCCATGGGCATCAACTCTGGAATAAGAGACTCCAAGTACATAATTGTCTCTCTTACATCCTCCTCACCCACATCGCCCTGCGCCCTCTCTCCAGGCATCACCAGTGGGATGAGAGACTACAAGTACATAATGGTTTCCCTTCCTCCCTCCTCATCCCCATCCGCCCACACCTTCTCCCTGGTCATCACCTCTTGGATGGGATACTCAAATTACTTATTGGGCTCCCTTTTTCCTGAACTCAGGCATGCGCCCTCTGCCTGGGTATCACCACTGGGATGAGAGAATCCAAGTACATAACAGTCTCCATTCTTCCCTCCTCACCCCATTCCCCCTACACACTCTCCCTGGGCATCAGCTCTGGGGTGAAATACTCCAAGTACAGGACGGCCTCCTTTCCTGAGACCTCAACCTCATCCCCTCACGCCCTCTGCCATGTCATCACCTATGGGATGAGAGACTCCAAGAACATAATGGGTCTCCCTTCCTCCCTCCTCACCCCAATTTCCCCCACACCCTCAACCCTGGGCTTCACTTATCACTGAGAGACTCGAAGTACATAACGGCCTTGCTTCATCATGCCCTCAGGGCTGTACCCTCTCCATGGGCATCACTCTGTTAAGAGAGACCCCAACTACATAACAATCTCACTTCCTCCATCCTCACCCCCATTCCCCCCCTCCCAGATCCTCTACTTGTGCATCACTTCTGGGATGAAAGACTCCAAGTACATAATGGTCTCCCTTCCTCCCTCCTCACTGCCATCCCCCTCACATCCTCTCCCTGGGCTTCACCTCTGGGATGAGAGTCTCCTAGTACATAATGGTCTCACTTCCTTGCACCATCAGGGTTGTACACTCTCCCTGGACATCACCTCTGGGATGAGAGAATCCAAGTACATAATGGTCTCCTTTCCTCCCACCTCACCCTCATCACCTCACCTCCTCTCCCTGGATATCACCTCTGAGACAAGATTCTCAAAGTACTTAACAATCTCCCTTTCTCGTGACCTCAGGGCCATGCCCTCCTCCTGGACATTACCTCTTGGATGAGAAACTCCAAGTACATAATGGTCTCCCTTTCTCCTTCTTCAACCTCATTGACGCACACACTCTCCATGGGCATCAGCTCTGGGATGAGAGACTCAACGTTCTTAACTATCTTCCTTCCTTGAGAACTCAAGGCCACGTCATCACCTCTGGGATGGGAGACTCCAAGTACATAACAGTCTCGTCTCCTCGTGCCCTGAGGGCTATGCCCTCTCCCTGAGCATCACCTCTGGGATGAGATTCTCAAAGTACTTAACAGTCTCCCTTTCTCGCGACCTCAGGGCTGTGCCCTCTCCCTGGACATAACCTCTAGGATGAGAAACTCCAAGTACATAATGGTCTTCCTTTCTCCCTCTTCAACCCCATTGCACCATACCCTCTTCCTGGGCATCACCTCTGGCTTGAGAGAATCCAAGTATGTAACAGTATCCCTTCCTCATGCCCTCAGGGCTGTACCCTCTCCCTGGTCATCACCTCTGTTAAGAGAGACTACATGTATATAATGGTCTCATTTCCTCCATCCTCACCCCTTCCCCCCATTTGATATGCTCTCCCTGGGCATCACTGCTGGTATGAAGACTCCAAGTACATAATGCTCTCTCTTCTTCCCTCCTCACCACCATCAACCAGAGCCCTGTCCCTGGACATCACCTCTGGGACAACAGCCTCCAAAGACATAATGATCTCCCTACCTCCTCAGTCCTATCCCCCCACAACCTTTCGGTGGGCATCAATTCTGCCATGAGGGACTAAAAGTTCTTAAGCGTCTCCCTTCCAAGCACTATCAGACCTGTGCCCTCTCCTTGGGCATCACCTCTGGGATGGGTGACTCCAAGTACAAAACGGTCTCACTTCCTCACACCCTCAGGGCTGTGCCCTCTTCCCGGGAATCACCTCTGGTATGTGAGACTTCAAGTACATAACGGTCTCCCTTCTTCCCTCCTCACCCCCATCCCACCCACATCCTCGCCCTGGGCATCACCACTGTGATGAATGACTACAAGTATATAACCGTCTCCCTTCCTCCCAACTCACCATCATCCCCTCACGCCCTCTCCTTGGACATCACCTCTGGGATGAGAGATTCGAAGTGCATAATGGTCTCCGTTCCTCCATCCTCACAACCAGCCCCCCCCCAACACTCACCCTGGGCATCACCTCTGGGATGACAGATTCTAAGTCCTTAACAGTCTCCCTTCTTTGTGAACTCAAGGCCACGCACTCTCCCTGGACATAACCTCTGGGATGAGAGACTCTGAGTAGACAACGGTCTCCCTTATTCCCTCCTCTCATGGACACTCCCTGCATACTCTCCCTGGGCAAGATCCCAGGAATGATAGACTCCCAAGTTCATGAGGGTCTCTCTTCATCCCACTTTAAACCATCCCACCTACACACACTCCCTGGGCATCACCTCTGGGATGAGAGATTCCAAGTACATAATGATATCCCTTCCTCCCTCCTCAACTGCATTCCCTCCACACCATCTTCCTGGGCATCACCTCTGGGTTGAGAGACTTCAAGTAAATAACAGTATACCTTCCTCGCGCCGTCAGGGCCACACCTTCTCCCTGGGCTTCACCTCTTGGAAGAGAGACCCCAAGTAAATAACGGTCTCCATTACTCCCTCCTCAACCAGAAACTCCCTGCATGCTCTCCCTGGGAATAACCTCTGGAATGAGAGACTCCAAGTACATAAGGGTCTCTCTTCCTGAATCCTTAGCCCAACACCCCACACCCTCTCCCTGGGCATCACTTGTGGGATGAGAGAATCCAAGTACATAACGGTCTCCCTTCTTTTTCCCTCACCCTCATCATCTCACACCGGCTCCCTGGACATCACCTCTGGGATGAGAAACTCCAAGTACATAATCGTCTCCCTTTCTCCCTCTTCAATCCCATTACCCCACACACTCTCCCTAGGCATCCCCTACGTGGTGAGAGACTCAATGTTCTTAACCATCTCCCTTCCTTGAGACCTCAAGGCCGCATCCTATCCCTGGGCATCACCTCTAGGATAATGGACTCCAAATACATAACGGTTTCCCTTCCTCCCTCCTCAAACCCATCCCCCCCACACCCTCTCCCTGGGCATCACCTCTGGTTTAAGAGAATCCATGTATATAACAGTATCCCTTCCTTGCACTCTCAGGGCCGCATCCTCTCACTGGGCATCACCTCTATGATGAGAGACTCTAATTACATAAAGGTCTCCTTTACTCCCTCCTCACCCCCATCCTCCTCACATCCTCCCTGGGCTTCATCTCTGTTAAGAAAGAATCCAGGTACATAATGGTCTCACTTCCTCCCTCCTCACCCCAACCCACCTACATCCTCTCCCTGGGCATCACCTCTGGGATGAGAGACTCTAATTACATAACAGTCTCACTTCGTTGCACACTCTGGACTGTGCACTCTCCTTGGGCATTACCTCTAGGATGAGTGTGTCAGAGTATATAACCATCTCCCTTCTTCCATCCTCACCCCCATTCTCCCCACACCCTCTTCATGAGCATGACCTCTGGAATGATAGGCTCCAAGTACATAAGGGTTTCTCTTCCTCACTCCTCATTCCATCCCCCCACCGCACCCTTTCTGTGGGCATCACCTCTGGGATGGGAGACGCAAAGTCCATAATGGTCTCCGTTTCTAACTCTCTCAGGCCCACACCTTCTCCCTGGGCACCAGTTCTGCAATGAGAGACTCCAAGTACATAATTGTCTCCCTTCCTCCCTCCTCACCCTCATCTCCCCACACCCTGTCCCTGGACATCACCTTTGGGACGACAGACTCCAAGGACATAATTATCTCCCTTCCTCCATCCTCACCCCCATCCCGCCACAACCTCTCCATTGGCATCATCTCTGCGATGAGGGATTCAAAGTACTTAAGGGGTCTCCCTCCCAAGCACCGTCAGAGCTGAGCCCTCACCCTGGGTATCACGTCTAGAATGGGAGATTCCAAGTAAATACCAATCTCGTTTCCTCGTGCCCTCAGGGCTGTTCCCTTTCCTTGGGCATCGTCTCTGTGATGAGAGACTCCAAGTTCATAATGGTCTCCCTTCTTCCCTTCTCAACTCTATCCCCCCCCCACATCCAATCTCTGGGCATCACCTCTGGGATGAAAGACTCCAAGAACATAACCTTTTCCATTCCAACCTCCTCATCCCCATTCCTCCAACGCCATCTCAATGTGAATCACCTCTGGCCTGAGAGACTGTAAGTACATAGCAGTACCCCTTATTCACACCTTCAGGGCTGGACCCTCTTCCTGGGAAAAAGCTCTGGGTTCAGAGACTCCAAGTAGACAATGGTCTCCCTTACTCCCTCTTCAATTGGATGCTCCATGCACACCCTCCCTGGGTATGACCTCTGGAATGAGAGACTCCAAGTTCATAAAGGTCTCCCTTCTTCCATTCTCACCCCTGCCCCCCCCCCACATCCAATCTCTGGGCATCACCTCTGGGATGAGACACTCAAAGTACTTCTTCCTTACCACCATCGCCCCCGAGCCCCTCCCTGTGCATCACCTCTGGGATTAGAGTCTGAAAGTACTTAACAGTCTCCATTTCTCACAACCTCAGGGCTGCACCCTCTCCCTGGACATCACATCTGGGATGAGAGACTCCAAGTACATAATGTTCTCCCTTCCTCTCTCCACAACCCCATTCCCCCCACACCCTCTCCCTGGGCATCACTTATCAGTGAGAGACTCCAAGTACATAATGGTCTCCCTTCCTCCCACCTCACCCCATTCCTCCCACACCTTCTACTTGGGCATCACTTCAGGGATAAGAGACTCCCAGTTCATAAGGGTCTCCTTTTCTCCTTCCTTACCACCATCACCCCTGAGCCACTCGCTGGGCATCACCTCTGTGATGAAAGACTCTAAGTGCATAACGGTTTCCCTTCCTCCCTCCTCAACCCATTCCTCCCGGACCCTCTCCTTGGGCATCACCTCAGGGATAAGAGACTCCAAGTTCATAAGAGTCTCCCTTCCCCCTCCTTACCACCATTGACCACGATCCTCTCCCTGGGCATCACCTCTGGGATGAAATACTCCAACTACATAATGGCCCCCCTTCCTCATGCCTTCATAGCTGCGCCTGCTCCCTGGGCATCACCTCTGGGATGGGAGACACTAACTATATAACGGTCTCACTTCCTCGGGCCCTCAGGGCTGTGCCCTCTCCCTGGGCATCACTTCTGGGATGAAAGACTCCAAGTACAAAATGGTTTCCCTTCCTCCCTCCTCATGCCATCCCCCCATACCCTCTCCCTGTGCATCACCTGTGGGATGAGAGACTCCAAGTACATAACAATCTCCCCTCCTCCCTCCTCACCCCTATTCCCCCCACAGCCTCTCCCTAGTCATTGATTCTGGATAGAGATACTCCAAGTACATAACAGTCTCCCTTCTTCACACCCTCAGGGCCACACACCCTCCCTGGGCATCACCTTTGAGATGAGAGACTCCAAGTACATAAAGTTCTTCCTTCCTCGCACCCTTAGGCCCACCTCCACTCCTGAGTATCACCTCTGGGATAGGAGACTCCAAGTACATAATATTCTCCCTTCTGCCCTCCTCACCCCCATCCACCCTACATACTTTCCCTGAGGATCACCTCTGGGATACGACAATCCAAGTACATAACAGCCTCTCCTAATCCCTCCTCACACCCATCCACCCCACACCCTCTCCCTGGGCATCACCTCTGGGAAGAGAGACTCCAAGTACATAATGGACTCCTTTTTTCATTCAATCAGGGTTGCACCCTCTCCCTGGGCATCACATCTGGGATGAAAGACTCCATGTACATAAAGGTCTTCTTTCCTCATCCCCTCACATATGAACCCACTCCCTGGGTATCACTTATGCTATTAGACACTCCAAGTAAATAAAGGTCTCCTTTCCTCGCTCCTCACCCCATCTCTCCTGCACCCTCTCCCAGAGCATCACCTCTGGGATGAGAGACTCCAAGTACTTAAAGGTCTTGCTTCCTCGCACCCTCTAGGCCATACCCTCTCCCTGAGCATCACGTCTGTTAAGAGAGACTCCAAATACATTACGGTCTCCCTTCTTCCCTCCTCACCCCATTCTTCCCGTACCCTCTCCTTGGGCATCACCTCTGGGTTGAGAGAATCCAAGTACGTAAAATTATCCCTTTCTCCTGTCCTCAGTGCCACACCCACTCCCTAGGCATCACCTCTGGAATGAGATACTCCAAGTACATAAGGGTTTCGTTACCTCACTCATCACCCCATCCCCCCCGGCACCCTCTCCCTGGGTATCACCTCTGTGATAAGAGACTCCAAGTACATAACGGTCTCCCTTCCTCCCTCCTCACCCCCATCCTCCCACACCCTCTCCCTGGGTATCACCTCTGGGATAAAAGTTTCAAAGTACTTAACGGTCTCCATTTCTCATGACCTCAGAGTCATGCCCTCTCCCTGGACATCACATCTGGGATGAGAGACTCCAGGTACATAATGGTTTCCTTTCCTCTCTCCTCATAGCCATTCCCCCCACACCCTCTCCCTGGGTATCACTTATCAGTGAGAGACTCCAAGTACATAACTATCTCACTTCTCACGTTCTCTGGGCCATACCCTGTCTGTGGGTATCACCCCTGTTAAGAAAGACTCCAAGTACATAACAGTCTCCTTTCCTCCATACTCACCCCATTCCTCCTGCACCCTCTCCCTAGGCATCACCTCAGGGATAAAAGACTCCAAGTTCATAAGGGTCGCCCTTCCCCCCTCCTTACCACCATCGTTCCTGGGCATCAACTCTGGAATGGGAGAGTCCAAGTACATAAAGGTCCCCCTTCCTCATACCTAAAGAGCTGCACCTTGTCCCTGGGAATCATCTCTGGGATGGGAGACCCCAAGTTCATGATGATCTTGCTTCCTTGCACCTTCAAGGCTTTGCCCTCTCACTGGGTTTAAACTCTTTTATGAGAGACTCCAAGTACATAACAGTCTCTATTCCTCCATCCTCACCCCATTGCTCCTGCAACCTCTCCCTGGGCATCACCTCAGGGATAATAAATTCCAAGTTCATAAGGGTTTCCGGTTCCCCCCTCCTTACCACCATTGCCCCCAAGGCTCTCCCTGGGCATCACTTCTGGCACGAGAGACTCCAAGTACATAAAGGTCCCCCTTCCTCATGCCTATAGAGCTATGCCTTCTCCCTGGGAATCACCTCTGGGATCAGAGACTCTAAGTAAATAATGGTCTCGCATATTCACCCCTTCAGGGCAGTGCCCTCTCCCTGGGCATTACCAATGGGAAGACAGATTCCAAGTATTTAATGGTGTCCCTTCCTCCCTCCTCAACCCCATTCACCCCACACCCTCTCCCTGGGCATCACCTCTGGGATAGGAGACCTCAAGTTCAAAACTGTCTTGCTTCCTCGTGCCCTCAAGGTTTTGCCCTCTCACTGGGCTTAACCTCTGGTATGAGAGACACCAAGTACATAACAATATCCCTTCCTCCATCCTCACCCCTATCCCAGTCACATCCAATCTCCGGGCATCACTTTTAGGATGAAAGACTCCAAGTACATAATGGTCTCCCTTCCTCCCTCCTCACCCCCATTCATGCCACTCCATCTCATTGGGCATCACCTCTGGGTTGAGAGACTCCAAGTAAATAACAGTGTCTCTTTCTCCCTCTTCACCCCCAATCCCCCCCACATTCTATACCTGGGCATCACCTCTGCGATGAGAGACTACAAGTACATAAAGCTCTTGCTTCCTCACACCCTCTAGGCCATACCCTCTCCTTGGAAATCACCTCTGTTAATAGCGACTCCAAATACATTATAGTCTCCCTTCCTCCCTCCTCACACCATTCTTCCTGAACCCTCTCTTTGGGCATCACCTCTGGGTTGAGAGACTCCAAGTACATAACAGTCACACTTCCTCCCTCCTCACCCCCATTCCCCCCACACCCTCTCCCTGGGCATCACTTCTGAGATAAGAGTCTCAAAGTACTTAACAGTCCCATTCCTCGTGATGCCACGCACTCTCCCTGGACATCACATCTGGGATGACAGACTCCAAGTTCATAATGGTCTACCTTCCTCTCTCCTCACCTCCATTCCCCCAACACCCTCTCCTGGGGCATCACTTATTGGTGAGAGAATCCAAGTAAATAACTGTCTTGCTTCCTCGCCGGATCTGGGCTGTACCCTCCCCCTGTGAATCACCCTTTTTATGAGAGACTCCAGGTACGTAACGGTCTCCCTTCCTCACTCCTCATCCCATTCCTCCAGGACCCTCTCCCTGGGCATCACCTCTGGCATGAGAGACTCCAAGTACATAACAGTCCCCCTTCCTCATGCCTTCAGAGCTGCGGCTTCTCCCTGGGATTAGAGACTCCATGTGAAATCCGGTCTCGCTTATTCACCCCCTCAGGGAAGCGCCCACTCCCTGGGCATCACCAATGGGAAGACAGACTCCAAGTACTTAACAGTCTCCCTTCCTGGCAAACTCAAGGCTGCACCCTCTTGCTGGGTATCACCTCTGGGATGGGAGACACCAAGTTCATAATGGTCTTGCTTCCTTGAGCACTCAAGGCTTTGCCCTCTCACTGGGCTTAACCTCTGGAAAGAGAGACTCTAAGTACATAACGGTATCCCTTCCTCATTCCTCACCCCTATCCCCCCCCATCCAATCTCTGAGCATCACTTCTGGGATGAAAAACTCCAAATATATTATGGTCTCCCTTCCTCCCTCCTCACCCCATTCCTCCTGCACCCTCTCCTTGGGCATCACCTCTGGGATGAGAGACTCCAAGCAAATAACATTCTCCATTCCTCCATCTTCAACCCCACCCCCACCCTCTCTCTGGGCATCATCTCATGGTTGAGAGATGCCAAGTACATAACAGTGACTCTTTCTCCCTTCTCACCCCCAGCCCCACCACATCCTCTCCCTAGGCATCACCTCTGCGATGAGAGACTCCTAGTACCTAAAGGTCTTGCTTCCTCATGCCCTCTAGGCCATACCCTCTCCCTGGGCATCACATCTGTTAAAAGAGACTCCAAATACATTACGGTCTCCCTTCCTCCCTCCTCAACACCATCACCATGCACTCTCTCCCTAGGCATCACCTCTGGGATGAGAGTCTCCAAATACATAATGGTCTTGCTTCCTCCTTCCTCACACACATTCCGTACACACCCTCTCACTGGGCATCACTTGTGGTATGAGAGACTCCAAGTACAAAATGGTCTCCATTCTTCGTGCCTTCAGAGCTGCACCTGGTTCCTCAGTATCACCTCTAGAATGAGAGACTCCAAGTAAATAACCGTCTTGCTTACTCACCCTCTCAGGACCATGCCCTCTCCCTGGGCATCATCTCTGGGATGAGAGACTCCAAGTACATATTGGTCTCCCTTCCTCCCTCCTCACCCCCATCCCCCCCACTTCTACTCACTGGGCATCACCTCTCTGATGAATGACTCCAAGTACATAACAGTCTCGCTTCCTTGTGCCCACAGGGCTGTGCCCTCTCCCTGGGCATCACCTCTGGAATGTGAGACTTCAAGTACATAACAGTGTCTGTTCCTCCCTTCTCATCCCCATCCCCCAGAACCTCTCCCTGGGCATCACCTTTGGGATAAGAGACTCAAAGTACTTAAAGTTCTCCCTTTCTTGCAGCCTCAGGGCTATGCACTCTCCCTGGACATCACGCCTGGGATTAGAGACTCCAAGTACATAATGGTCTCCCTTCCTCCCTCTTCACCCCCATTCCCCCACACCCTCTCCCTGGGCTTCAGTTATTGGTGAGAGATTCCAAGTACAGAACAGTCTCGCTTCCTGTTTCTCCTTGTTTTAAATGGACTTTCTGTGAGTCTCTGGTTCTCCATCATTTAAATGGACTTTCTCTGAGCATCAGTTTTTCTAAATTTAAATGGGATTTTTCTGAGGCTCAATTGCTCCATATTTAAAATAGACTTTCTCAGCTTGAGTTTTCCTTCCCTAAAAATGATTTTTTTTACTGACCTCATTTTCACCTTTTTTTAAATGGACTTTCTCTGAATCTCAGTTTTCCTTCCTTCCTAATGGATCTTTTCTGATTCTCGGTTTCTTCATCATAAAAAAGGATTTTTTCTGAACCTCAGTTTATTCATATTTAAAAAGGATATTCTTCTGAGCCTTGGATTCTCAATCTGTAAAGTAGCCTTTCTTTGAGCCTCAGCTCCTTGATCTTTTAAAAAGACTTTCTGTGAGGCTCAGTTTCTTCATCTTTAAAATGGATTTTCTGCAAGTATCATTTTCTCCTTGTTTTAAATGGACTTTCTGTGAGCCTCGGGTTCTTTATCCTATAAATGGACTATTTCTGAGACTCAGTTTCTCCATCTTTATTTTTTTAGGTTTATGCAAGACAATGGGCTTAAGTGGCTTGCCCAAGTCCACACAGCTAGGTAAGTATTAAGTGTCTGAGACCATATTTGAACTCAGGTACTCCTGACTCCAGGGCCAGTGCTCTATCCACTGCTCTAGCTAGTGGTCCCCAGTTTCTCCATCTTAAAGATGGATTTTTTCTGAGCCTCAGTTTTTCCATCTTAAAAATGGACTTTTTCTGAGTTTTGGTTTTCCGTCCCTCAAAACAGATTTTATCTGGCCTCAGTTTTTCTGTCTGTGAAATGGAATTTTTAAGAGTGTCAGTTTCTTCATCTTTAAAATGAATTTTCTCTGAGTATCAGTTTACCATCGTTCAAAATGGATTTTTTTCTAGCCTCAATTTCTAAATCTTTTAAATGAATTTTCACTGAGCTTCAGTTTCTCTATCTTTAAAATGGACTTTTCTTGAACCTCACTTTTCTTTCCCTCAAAATGGATTTTCTCTGACCTCAATTTTTCCAACTCTAAAATCAAATACCTCAGAGCCTTTCTCTGAGTCTCACTTTTACTTCCTTCAAAATGGATTTTTACTGGCCTCAATTTTCCATCTCTAAAATAGATGTTTCTAATCCTCAGTTGCTCCCACTGTCAAAATGGATTTTTACCAAGCCTCAGTTTCTCCATCATAACATCGACTTTCTCATAGCCTCGCCTCAGTCTCTTTTGGTCTTTAAAATGGATTGTTTCTGAGCCTTAATTACTTTATCTTAAAAATGGACTTTACATTTTTTTCCGGCCAAGATGGCAGAGAGAAGACAGGCACAGTTCTAAAGTCTCCTGATCTCTTCCCCATCTACCACATGAAACAAACCTCTTAAAAGAAATCCAATTCAAAAAACCCAGAAAGAAAAGCCAGAAGAAAGAACATCTACCTCGGGATTTGTCTCCAGCAGGAGCTGTGGCTGAATTTGAGCGGGTGAGTCTGGGCCCAGAGGGAAGATCAGCCCCGATCAACCAGACTAGCAGCTGAATTGGAACTGGGAGTCTGAAGGCCTGAGAGCCAAACCTGTTGGATCAGAGGTGGGGCTGGACCACGGGGGCATGAGTCTGCAGGGGAGCAGAGGGGCTGGTGTTGGACCTGACCCCCTGGAGATCCCAGACAGGGCGGGGGGAGAATTCTGGAGCAGGGGAGCAGCAGACACCATCCCTGGGCTCCGCTGGTCTGAGTCCCATTACAACTCAGACTTCTCCCCTAACAAACAAATGCAAACTACTTCTGCCTCAGGCCCAGGTGTGTGAGCAGAAGAACCAGCCCAGCTGAGGAATGACCTCAGACCAGAGTAAAGCCCACCATTGATTGAAGGCAAAAGAATTCAATACCTCCAACTCCTCCCTTCAAGGAAAAGGGGAAGGCCTCAATCAAGGTAACAGACAATCCAGAGAAAGCAACCAACACCTCCTACTGGCCAGCCAGAGAAACCGCACTCAGTGAGTAAAACCTTTAGCAATCCCAAGCCCCTGTGAACCAGCCCCGCCAAAACTCAGGTCTCAGCA
Organism: Macrotis lagotis; assembly: GCF_037893015.1. Classification (NCBI taxonomy): domain Eukaryota; kingdom Metazoa; phylum Chordata; class Mammalia; order Peramelemorphia; family Peramelidae; genus Macrotis; species Macrotis lagotis. The sequence continues at coordinate 90,199,116 of NC_133666.1, forward strand.
AAATGAAGAAAGGTCAACGGAAAGGTGGATCCAAAGAAAAATACTTGGAAGGGAAAGACACTAACTCAGAGAGACCTGGAACCTCTGAGGAGAATACAATCTGGTTTTCAGCACAGAAAGACTTCCTTGAAAAAATAAAGGAGTTTAAAAATCAACTAAAAAATTTGGGGGAGACAATTAATACCTTGCAACAAGAAAACAAATCTCTCAGATCTTCAAATGGGAAAATGCAAAAAGAAATTAATTCTCTCAAAACCTCAATTGGCCAAATGCAAAGCTCTTTCAAAAGTAGAATTGACCAATTAGAAAAGGAGTTGCGAAAGCTTAATGAAGAAAACTCCTCCCCCCAAAAAAGAATGGAGTCTACAGAAACTAATGACTCCATGAGACAGCAAGAGTCAGTTAAATAAAATAAAAAAATAGAAAAAATAGAAGCAAACGTAAAGTACCTCATCAACAAAACCACTGACCTCTAGAATAGATCAAAGAGGGGCAACCTGAAAATTATAGGACTTCCTGAAAACATTGAAGAGAAAAAAAACCTTAATATTACAGGATCTAGTGATGGAAAACTGACCTGATATCATGGAATCAGAGGGCAAAGTAGTTATTGAAAGAGTACAATGATCCCCACCAGAAAAAGATCTTAAAATGAAAACACCAAGGAATGTTGTGGCCAAACTGTAGAACTATAACATAGAAGAGAAAATCCCGCAAGCAGCCAGAAAGAAACAATTTAAATATCAAGGAGCCACAGTAAGGATCACGCAGGACCTGGCTGCACCAACTTTAAGGGATCGAAGGGCCTGGAACGAGATATTTCAAAGAGCATGGGAGCTGGGAATGCAGCCAAGAATCTACTTTCCTGCAAAGCTGAGCCTTCTCTTCCAGGGAAAAAGATGGACATTTAACGAAATGGAAGAATTCCAAAAATTTCTGATGAAAAGACCATAGCTAAACAGAAAATTTGGGCATCAAACGGGAGGTTCGATAGACACATGAAAAGGTAAAAAATGGGGGGGGGGCAGTAAAAGAAAAAAAATGGCAATCCAGCTAGTTAAAACAGGCTATAACCCAGCATGGGGGTTAAAAAAAAAGATTCTCATAAATCTTGAGAAATGTAACTCTAACAGAGAGAATACACCTAGCCAGAAATGATGGACATTCATGACCTATCCATGAGATTACCATCTAATGGGAGGTAACTGGCTTTAACCCCACTTGGGAGAAAGATTCTAATAACTCTCAGGAATTTTGACTCTATTCGATAGAATATACAGAACTAAAAGGGACAGACACTTAGAATTTTCTATGTCTTAGATAGAATGATCTAAAAAATACACTACTGCCCTAAAAAGGGGGACAGGAAAAGAGATGGGAGGAGGGAGGGAATTGAATGGGGTAAATCTCATTACACTAAGAGGTACAAAAAACCTATGGTAATAGTTGGGAAGAAGGAAGCAGAGGAGAAACACCTGAATCTTCTTCTCATCAGACTTGGCTTAAAGTCAACATACATACATTCAGTTAACTTATAAAACATCTAAACTTTCAAGTATTAAAAGGGGAAAGGGGGAGAGGGGACAGAGAAAGGGAAGGGGAGTGGGGGAAATAAGGGGAAATAACAAAAGGAAGGAAAGGAAAAAGGGAAAAAGAGAAAGGGGAAAGGAAGGGGAGGGCATGATATAGGAGGGCAAACACACTGAAGGGGGTGGTTTTCAGAAAAAAAAGAATGTGGAATATGTATAATAGGGGGGAAAGGGGGAAAAATACAAACAGATGGAAGATAGCATGGAGGGCAATAAAGAAGTAGTAATCATAACCTTGAATGTGAATGGGATGAACTCTCCCTTAAAACGTAAGCAAATAGGAGAGTGGATTAAAAACCAGAATCCTACAATATGCTGCTTACAAGAAACTCATTTGAAGGAGAGAGATACATAGAGAGTAAAGGCAAAAGGTTGGAGCAAAATATATTTTGCTTCAGCTGAAGTAAAAAAAAAAGTTAGGGTAGCAATCCTTATCTCTGACAAAGCAGTAGCAAAAATAGATAGCGTTACAAGAGATAAGGAATCCCAAGAAATTATCTAAAAAACTACTAGAAACAATTAGCAATTTTAGCAAAGTTGCAGGTAAGAAAATAAAGCCTCATAAATCCTCAAATTTCTATATATGTCTACCGAGAAACAGCAGGAAGAGCTAGAGAGAGAAATCCCATTTAAAGTAACCTCAGACAGTGTAAAATATTTGTAAGTCTATTTGCCAAGACAGACTCAGAATCTTTTTGAAAACAATTATAAAACACTTCTCTCACAAATTAAATCAGATTTAAATAACTGGGCAAATAACAACTGCTCATGGATAGGTAGAACTAATATAAGAAAAATGACAATTCTACCAAACCTAAACTATCTGTTTAGTGCCCTACCGATCAAAATTCCAAAAAATTACTTTAATGAGTTAGAAAAAAATTGTAAGTAAATTCATATGGAGAAATAAAAAGTCAAAAATTGCCAGGAGCTTAATGAAAAAAGTGCAAAGGAACGTGGCTTAGCACTACCCGATCTAAAATTATATTGTAAAGCATCAGTCATCAAAACTGTTTGGTATTGGCTAAGAAATAGAGTGGTGGACCAGTGGAATAGACTAGGTGTAAAAGCAGGAGAGGATTATACTAATCTGCTGTTTGATAAACCCAAAGAGTCTGGCCATTGGGATAAAAACTCCCTCTTTGATAAAAACTGCTGGAATAACTGGAAGTTAGTATGGAAGAAACTTAGATTAGACCAACACCTCACACCCTTTACCAAGATAAGATCCAAATGGTTACAGGACATAGACATAAAAAACAATAATATAAGCAAATTAGAAGATCAAGGACTACTCTATCTGTCAGATCTATGGAAAGGGAAACACTTTATGACTAAGGAAGAGTTGGAGAACATCACTAAAAACCAATTAGATTATTTCGATTACATCAAATTAATAAGCTTTTGCACATATAAAACCAATGTAATCAAGATCAAAAGAAAAGTAGTAAATTGGGAAACAATCTTTGCAACTGGGGATTCTGACAAGGGACTCATTTCTGGAATATACAGAGAACTGAGTCATATTTTTAAAACAAAAAGCCATTCCCCAATTGACAAATGGTCATAGGATATGCAAAGGCAATTTATGGATGAGGAGATCAAAGCAATCCATAGCCATATGAAAAAATGCTCTAAATCATTAATTATTAGAGAAATGCAGATTGAAGCTTCTCTGAGGTACCACCTCACATCTCTCAGATTGGCCAGTATGACTAGGAAGTTTGGTGATCATTGTTGGAAGGAATGTGGGAAATCTGGCACACTGTTGCACTGTTGGTGGAGCTGTGAACCCATCCAACCCTTCTGGAGGGCTATTTGGAACTATGCCCAGAGGGCAACAGGAATGTGCATGACCTTTGACCCTGCAATGCCACTTCTGGGTCTATACCCTGAAGAGATGAGGAAGGGGGGTAGGAACATCACTTGTATGAAAGTGTTTATGGCGGCCCTGTTTGTGTTGGCAAAGAATTGGAAATCCAGTGAATGTCCTTCAACTGGGGAATGTCTTGGCAAACTGTGGTATATGTATGTCATGGAACACTGTTGTTCTATTAGAAACCAGGAGGGACGGGATTTCAGGGAAACCTGGAGGGATTTGCATGAACTGATGCTGAGTGAGATGAGCAGAAGCAGAAAAACACTGTACACCCTAACAGCAACATGGGAGTGATGTTCAACCTTGAAGTACTTGCTCATTCCATCAGCGCAACAATTGGGAACAATTTTGGGCTGTCTGCAAAGGAGAGTACCATCTGTATCCAGATAAGGAGCTGTATAGATTGAACAAAGTACAAGGACTATTCCCTTTAATTTAGAAAAAAAACAGACATCTTATTGTCTGATCTTGTTACCTCTGAGAATTCTGTTCTCTTTAAGGATATGATTTCTCTCTCATCACATTCAGTTTGGATCAAGGTACAACATGGAAACAAAGTAAAGACTGACAGAGTGCTATCTGTGGGGTGGGGTGGGGGGAGGGAAGCAAGATTGGGGGAAAATTGTAAAACTCAATTAATATCTTTAATAAAAATAAATTTAAAAAAGAAAACAAAGAAAAAAAAAAGAAAAAACCCAACCAAGAGAACTAGCTCACATCAATCCAGACTTGATGGATGTTGACTTAATCAGAGACACAACACTTGCCGAATCCAAACCTGGAATTCCTTGTACATCACTAATTTGGAAGGGAATTTTTCCAGTCATTTGTTTTCCATTATTCAGCAAATGGTAGATTCAGGTAACCTCTTTACGAATTGTTATTTGGCTGCTACTGCTTTACCTCATACATGTTATAGCAGTTGCCTTGTATTTCATAATGCCTGTTGTGAATTTAAGTAAAGTTATTGGTCCAGTGTGTCTTGTGGTACTGATGGGAACTGTTCACTGTCACATAGTCTCCTCTCAAATTGATAAATCTTCAGGAATCAATAGAAATTGGAAAAAAGAGAAAATTATGACAAACTATAAATGATGATGGAAGTAGAAAGAGAGAAACAGAATCTTCCTATTCTGCATTCCCAAATGATAGCTCTTCGGAGACTCTTTTGTAACAGTCCAAAAAAGGGAGAAAAATCTTTAACTGATAAAGGGATTAAAACTGAAAACAACCCAAGTTGTTTGAATCTCAGCACAAAGAAAAAATATTCCCAATCAGAAATGAGTATCTGTCAACCAAGTGAGAAAATAAAATTTTCAGATGGGAAAATATGGGAAGGTCAAAGATGCTTAGGAAATGAAGTTTTAGATGAACTGTCACGGGAAAATGACTGTGAAGAACAGGAATGGAGAATCCTGTTAGAGCTGTTTATTTCTTCAATACATGCAAGCACTCCACTCAAGAAAATTCCCACTTCAAGGAAGTGTGGAATGGATAGAGATTCAGATCATCTGGCACAATTGTAGCTTGAGTCAGTTGCCTTTGGTCGGGAGTCTCCATCCATTGTCTTTGGTGATTCTAGAAACTGTAGTCCAAAGGCTTCCGAAAGCTCCTACCATGACTCAGTGACAGAGGACATATTGTGGGATGACCTTTTGCAAGAAATTGAACACCACTCATCAGCTACAGGTGACACCAATAAGGGAACTGTAAAGACCCTGCCCCCAGCTGCCAAGCAAGATCTGAAAAAAGATATTTTCCAACCGAACTATTAGTTCAGACATCACAACATGAGCGCTGCCTCTGAACGAGTGAGCACAATAATCTGGGAAGGTAACAAATGCAAAAAAAATGAAAATGTCTGTTTTGGAAATCAGTGGCATCATCATGGGTAGGGTTAATGTGTATCAACAGGATATAGGTCACCACATGCTGGGAAAAATTCTAACTGTTGGGTTAGCATTTTTTTCATTCCTATACCAAATCTTCCATGAAAAGAGCCTAGCCCAAATACCATTCATCTCAGCTGTGGAGCTTCTGACTTTGTTATGTGGATCACCACCATTGATCTCAATCATCAGTTTGACAATGATCAATTTTCTTGAACACTTGGGTCTGACCTGGATATTATTTTTTATGATGCATGTAGCCAAGAGAATATACAAGCAGCAGTTTATAATTGCAACACTTTTTAGTTATATTACTTCTGCCAAGAAAGCTAGAAAACATGAAATCCTCCATTTCAGACTCACAAAGGTGGCAAATGTCAAGATATGGCTATCACTGCACTCTTATTTAAAGAAACAATGTCCTCAGCACTCAGTTGATGTGGTTCTGTTTTCAGTATTCTTACTGACACTTGTAATTGGTTTTATTTGCTGTGCCCAACTCCAAAACTCTGAAACTTTTCTGAATAATGTATATAATTGTGAGTTTCTAATTTGGGAAACAATCCTACTGCTCTTTTTATTTCATCTTGCTTAGCTAGGGTCTGAAATCAATAAGAAATACTATGACATTTCAGCACTGCTTACAGAGCAAATTAATTTACATCTCAAAATATAAAAGAATCCACAGAAAAGTGAATAGCTCACACTGGTGGACAACGTGCTAAAGCTATCAGCTAAGTTACTCAAAGAGTTGAACACACCATGTAAACCCTGCAGTCTAAGCATGAATCCATTAATTTACAGCATAACTCTAGTGATTAGAATTCCATCTTTCTCAAGGTTTATATGTGATCTACTAGGATTTAATATAAGATTGTGGAAAATTAAGGCTTGAATTGAGTGGTATATTTGGACCATAAGGACTTGTCGGTAATCCTTCTTAATCATTTGATGAACAACTGTAGGAACAAGTGACACAGCCTTCCATTCTCTTGCATGCTAAATGGCATGCAACCGACCAATGTTATGTACCTAAATAGGAATTTGGTAAATTGAAATAAATATTCTTAGTTATATTGCTGATTGTTTTTTTTCTGTTTATGAAGTTGCCATTCTCTTTCAATTAACAGGAAATGAATGTTGATTTCTACTATAAAAAAGTTCATAAAATAGGGTAAAACTCTTTTCTCCAAATAAAAACTGTTACAAATGAATGAAAGAAAACCTGTGAGAGAGAAAAGTGTACATTGTATTCACGAATCTTGCAGGATATGGGTACCTCACCTAGCATGAGGCACGAGGTGGGGTTATTACAGCAGGTATTATATAGTCTTCGTAAACTGTTTACCCTCCCTCTTGGATTTTCATAGGCTCTGAGTCTGAGTTACAATCCAAGATGTCCACCCATCCCATGACATGCCCCTAATATGATCCTCCCCCCATCATACAACTCATGATATGCTAATGAACCCAATCGTCACAAGGGGTGTGTGGGATTAATATTCAATTATCTAATTGCTCAAACTCAGTTGCATTAGGTCAAGATCTCTAGATCATTCTTGACTGATTGAGAACCTGTTTGGGGTTTGCTGTCCCTAGAATGGGATTAGGAAAACTCTTCCAGTCTTGTGATTGGCTGGGCCATTCCACCTTTGTAATGGATTCCCTAAGGACTCCCCTCCACACCTTGTGAAGACCAACACCCTACATTCCTCACAACTCCCCCCTTTTCTTCTTAATAACAACTTGGTCTTCACACTTCACCAGCAGTGTCTTCCTCAAATTAATTCATAATCCTCATTCTTGATAGGACTACTGACTTTCCCTATCAATATCTTTACCTCTTCCTTATTAGAGCCATACGAGGCCTAATCTGCTGATAGAATTTCCTATTATTGGAGTTATTAACTGGATCATACATGGGAGACACACACAGCTAATAGGATTGTCCCACTTAGGGCCAATAGAAAAATACCCAGTAACTGTTTCCACCATGAAACAGTAAACCAATTCATCCAAGAGGTACTAAATGGGCTTGGCCAGGTTTGAATTGGAACATGTGCCAACTTTGTAATATCCCTGGTTATCACCTTTACCACCTGCCCATTGTCATCTATTTTTAGGCAGCAGCTTGACAAGTTCAGTTTACCACAGCCTCCTCCTTCCTCAGACAACAGGTAATCTACTACCAGTCTATGTTGAATACTCACCTCTCTTGTTTGGTCAGCCAGCAAGTCCAAGGTCCTAACTGTATGATTGGTAATTTTTCCACTACAGTTTAGACTCTTATTAGTCTATTCAGGATATAAACTGGGGTTCCATAGCCCCAACTCCCATCCTGTGCCCAGGTAGTAGAACCTTAAGTCTAGATACTCCCTGACCAACTCTTTGGACAACTGGGTCTAGGCAGTAGTCCTACAAATCCAGTAATGTACCTCTAGCGCCAGTTGGTCTTCCAGGAATAGTTTCCAACAAATGGATAATACTGTTCCTCCTCTTTACTTCCAAGGGGCCCTCTTAAAATAGGCCATATAATCATCATGATAATAGGTACATTTCCAAAGTTGCTGTACCTCCTTCCACTGCAAGTTTTTATACCAATGTCTTTAGAAAGGTCTTCCTGGCTCCAAAATTCAAACTAAATTCCTGACTTTGTGCCATTGGATCAACCCCAAGAATAACTAATATACCTAGTGATGTTCCTTAACTTATCTTTCTTGCAAATGGCCATTTCAGCACTTTTGTTGCAAGTCCATACTAACTTATAATCAGTTTCACTTAACAAATGCCCCAGTTTGTACCATCATTCATATCACATGAGTCTGAGGCCACCTATCTCTTAAGTTGTACAGTCCTGAATATATGTGTCCTGCTTCTGGGCATGTCCAGACATTTGCTGCTCCTCAGGCAAATATCCTGGCCAGTTATAAACAATAGTCACACTGAGCTGACTCAGTCACATACCACTGGTGTCTCTCTCCTCTGGATCAGAATCCTGTGCCACAGTGTATCTCTGACCAGGGACTGAGAATCTAGGCCAGACCCAGGGGTACCCAAGACCAATTTTCAAAGTGCTGTGAACTATGGCAAGTCCAATAGCCACACCAAAAGACTGGGCATTGACTTCTACCAGCTAGACTCTCCTCCCACCTTTACTAACACCCTGTTGTCTAAGTCAGAAATAAGACTCACTCCCTAGAAAGGATATACAGACTCATGTAGATATAATAATGCCACACGGTAATCTCCCTCTTTCCTTCTCAATGGAGAACATTTTCACCCTGCCTCCCCTCCTCCTTTACAGAGGAGAAGGGAATAAGTAGGGGTGTCACACTTACAGAGTCAAGTGAAAGTTACAGATAAAGAAGGTACACATAGGTGAGAGATGGTGTAGATGAACTGGTCCAGTGTCTCTCCTCTCTTCTACTTCTCCTCTTCCTTGGAGGCATCCAATATCTTTCAACATCTTTTGAATCTGTTCCAAAAAGTCCTCTCCAGCTCTGGTGACTAGTTGAGACCTTGTCTTCTGGTAGAGAAACTGCTTAACATCTTATTCAGATCAAAACACATGCTTCCATCACTAAACAATGAGATTTTAGAGCTTATTTACAATTTACATTTTGCCTTATTGCCATATTGACAGACATAGTCCACTTTTAACACAAACTTCTATTAGTATTTTACTATATGAGCAAACTACCAATGAGAATGATCACATTGACTCAAGCTTGTAACACAGACATTAAACAGTCCTCTTTTTTCTAAGAGTACCCAGCATCTAGTTTAAAATAAAACAATTTTAACCTTTGCCCTCATTACAACGACTCAAACCATCCTTAACCAAAATGAATTTTTTTCCAAATATTCCCATATTTTCCTTTTCCTGGTATACTTATCTAACTCACACTCCTTTCCTTAAACTAGAACTTGAAACAGTAATTATCCTAAAAATTTCCCATTCTTCTTACCTAAATATCCCCTCTAACACAAAAACTAAGGAAACTTAATATCAATGTCCAGGCAGGTCATGTGGGTAAGTGAAATGTCTTAGGCCAGATTTATTTGTCTAGGTGAGACATTATTCAAATGTCATTTTGGGGAAATCAACTCAAAGAGCCCAATCTCTGCCATACTGAGAAGCCACCCCTTTGGCTGCCCATCCCTGTCACCTGACATACTTGGCCCATTGACTTCTTTCGCTCCAAGAACATAGCATTTCTTTTTGTTGACCATCCTGGTATCTGACATAAGAGAAAATCAATTAAAGGCCCCATTATCTTAAATGGTTGTTTTACTTAACTAGAACTTCCAGTGAATACAATTCACTAATTTCCAAATATAATCTTAAAGGATTAATGAAACCCCTACCTAAAAGCTCAGATTATCCTTCCTGGGTCTTTGCCTAAAACCTGGTATTCTAACTATGACTGGCCCTACAGACCTGTCTCCTACTTCTTACTAGAGACATCCCTTTGTCTGAAATAATATCTGCTCTCTATGTGTATATAAAGATGATATATCAGATTCCCCTTGGCTAAAGAAACCTCCTTCTAGCCTGTTTTATCTTACAACAAATAAATGCCTCCCTTGTCCAAGAGCTTGTACAGAGAAATATCAAATTATCTTATGTTTAGCTTTCCTGTATTACATAGTGCTTTTACTTCAAAGGAAACAACCACTGCTTTGGAATATGCATATATAGATCCAAAATATTCCTAATTCACATACATAGCTAGAAATTTCTATACATAAAACATGTTTATCTACTAGCCATCTTCAACATAAAAATGGATATTTTTCACAAGGCAATTGGGTTAAGTGACTTGTCCAATGTCACACAGCTAAGCAATCACTTAAGTATCTGAGGGCTGATGCAAACTCAGGCCTCCTGACTCCCAGCCGGTGTACCACCTAGCTGCCCCCTAACATACAAATTACTTTCCAGAATTCATTAAAACAATTAAAACATCTTGGTAGCTTTAAAGTTCCAGCATGCATTATTAATTTAATTATAAAAGAACAGCAAAAAGAGTAACACAGTAACACACAAATTACTAGATCGTAGAAAGCAATCCTTCCAATATTACAATATTCATGAACCCACAGATCTATCCCAGGAAGGGTCATCATTTTTCATATTTCCTTATTGCCTTTCAAGGAAATAACATTAATCCCAGGCTTTATCAATACAGTATTTAAATAACATATTCACAAGAGATAACTAAATATTGCAAATATAATCTCTTTGCAATTACAAAATATCACATAACTGATAAAAACATCTTATTCATCAAATTACCTTACAATGGGGCCCACAATTGCCATTTGTTCAGAGCCCATCCATCAGATGTATGCATTTACAGAGAGAGAAGTCCATATTCTGCAATTCTTTAAAATTAAGTATACATTGTTTTTTTTAATATTAGTCATACTGTGAAGAAAATGTAAAACAAGTTTTTTTTCTTTTGTTCACTTTTTGTTATATCTTTTTTAATATTTAATATTTATTTATTGTCATTTTGTACAAATAATGTTTTTTACATTAATAAAATATTCTTGTTTAAGAGTACAAACAAAATATCCCCTTCCCCCCAAAAATATAGACTCACTTGAGCGATAAAGGGGTGGGAAAAAATAAAATTTAAAAAAAGTAAATGTAATAATTGTAGGTATGGCCAGGTGGCACAATGGACAGAGCACCAGCCCTGGGGCCAGGAGCACCCGAGCCCATATCCAACCCTGTACACCCAACAATCACTCAGCCATGTTACATGCAAGCCACCCCAACCCCACTGCCCTGCAAAAACCAAAAAAAAGAAAAAAGGAAAAAACCCAAAATAAAATAATAATAATAATAATAATAATAATAATAATAATAATAATAATAGTAGTAGTAGTAGTAGTAGTAGTAGTAGTAGTAGTAGTAGGGGTGGCTGGGTGGAGGACAGAGCATTGGCCCTTGAGCCAGGAGCAGCCGGGTCCAAATCCGGCCCAAGACAGGCCACCCAGCCCCCTTTGCCTGCAACCCTCCAAATAATAATAATAATAAATGTTCTTCAGTCTTTGTTCCAACACCAACAACTCTGTTGCAGGTGGATCACATTCTTTATGATAAGTCCATCATAAAAGTTACTTCCATATTTTTCCATCGTTGCCATTGCTGATTGCAACTCCCTCCTTTCTTATTTCTCCACTACCATGTACTATATTTTCTCTCACCTTTCACTCTGACTCTGCCGTAGGGTAGCTGAGTGGCACAGCAGACAGATACCTGGTCCTGGGGCCAAGAGGGCCCAAGCCCCCCTACCACCCCTTAGGCCCAGCATCCACCTGGCCCTATGGTCCCGGACAGGCCATCCAATCTTAGCCACTTGCAAGAAGTAAAAAAGAAAATGTGTTATATCTGACCACTCTCCCCCCTCTCCATGGTCCATCCTTTCCTCCATCATTCACATCCCCCCCCGTCCCCCCCACTCTCCTTCTTACTCCAGATGCCTATACCACATTGAGTATATATGTTATTTATTCTCCTAGCCACCTCTGATGAGAGGAAGGATTCCCTCATTCCCCCTTGTCTTCCCCCCCCTTCCATATCATTGCAATAGCTCATTGTAATAAAGAAAAATCTTATTATATGAAATATCTTGGCCTATTCCCCCTCTCCTTTATCTTTCTCCCATTACATTTCCCTTTTTTCTATTGACTCCATTTTTACACCATATTTTATCTTCAAATTTAGCTTTCTCCTGTGCTTCAACTATAAAAGCTCCTTCTACCTGCTCTATTAACTGAGAAGGTTCATATGAGTATTATCAGTGTCATTTTTCTATGCAGGCATGCATGCAGTTCATCATCATTAAGTCCCTCATATTTTCCCCTTCTCCAATCTCTATGCTTCACCTGAGTCCAGTATTTGAAGATCAAACCTTCTGTTCAGCTCTAGCTATTCGAACAGGAACATTTGAAATTCCCCTGGTTCATTGAAAGTCCATCTTTTTCCCTGGAAGAGGACATTCAGCCTTGCTGGGTAGCTGATTCTTGGTTGCATTCCAAGATCTTTTACCTTCTGGTTTATTATATTCCAAGCCCTATGAGCTTTTAATGTAGTTGCTGCTAAGTCCAGTGTGATCCTGACTGCAGCTCCACGATATTTGAATTGTGTCCTTCTGGCTGCTTGTAATATTTTCTCTTTGACTTGGGAGTTCTGGAACTTGGCTATAATATTCCTAGGGTTTGCTTTTTTGAGATCTCTTTCTCAGGGGGATTGGTGGATTCTCTCCATTTCTATTTTGCCCTCTGCTTCTAGGATATCAGGACAATTTTCCTGTAGTAATTCTTTGAAAATGATGTCAAGGCTCTTTTCCTGATCATGACTTTCAGCTATTCCAATAATTTTTAAATTATCTTTCCTAAATCTGTTTTCCATATCAGTTGTTTTTTTAATGAGATGTTTCAGATTTTCTTCTAATTTTTCATTTTTTTTGGTTTTGAAGTAATGATTTCTTGTAAATTCATCTATCTCCCTGAGTTCTATTCTTTGTCTGAAGGATTTTTCTCAGAGTTTTCTTATCTCTTTTCCCATCTGTCCAATTTTGCTTTTAAAAGCCTTCTTCTCCTCAATAACTTTTTCAACTGTTTAATCCATTTGACCTAAGCTGGTTTTTAGCATGCTATTTTCTTCAGCAAATTTTCAGATTTCCTTGACTGGGCTGCTGACTTCATTTTCATGTTTTTCCTGCATCTCTCTCCTTTCTTTTCCCAGTTTTTCTTCTAACTCCCTCATTTGATTTTCAAAGTCATTTTTGAGCTCTGTCATAGCCTGATCCCAATTTCTGTTTTTCTTGGAGTCCTTAAGATGCAGGAGCTTTTGTTTCCTCATCTTCAGTCTGAATATATTGATCATTCTTGGGATCATAGATAATGTATTTCTCAATGGTATTCCTCTTTTTTCTCTGCTTGCTCATTTTCCCAGCCTGAGCCTGTTTTAGGGGTACTTCCTGAGCTTTTGGGACATTCCCAGAAGGGTCTCAGTGTGTGAGGCTCTGTCCTCCCTCCTGGTCTGTGAATGACCATTTGCGCCCCCCTCTGCTACACGGCTGAGGTGGAGGGGGCCCCTGCTGTTCTATGTGGGGGCCTAGACTGGGATCAGGATCTGAATGTGTTCAGAACCCCAGAGTCCTGTTCCAGGGGCAGAGGACACAGCTCCACAGTCTCTCTTCACTCCCCTCCCTCAGCTCAATGGACTCATGCCCTGGGGGCTCCTGCTTATGTGCTCCAGCTGCTTATGTTTCCTGGATCTGGCATGCAGTGGCCATGCTGCTCGCTCTGTGCCCTGAGGGCTGGACTTCACATGCTCCCTCTGGCAGAGGTCCCTCCACTGTTCCCCCAATTTGTGCCCGGTGCTCCCCGGGGTCGTAGCTCAGGAAACTCCCCCGCTACTGTGGCTCCCAACACCTTGGGGCTGCCTCCGGAAGGCTTAAATTCTTTCACTCTGACAGGCCACCCCTCTTGTGGGCCGCCCCTCCAACCCCAGGGAGCAGAGCCTTTCTGCTCTTTTCCAGGTTACCTTGAGTAGCAGAACTGCCTCACTGGGTCCCTCTGTGGATTCTGTCTCTCAAAAATTTAGTTAAAATCCTTAGTTTCGAAAATTTATGAGAGAGCACCTAAGACAAGATCCGCTCTTGTTGCCAACTTGTCTCCACCCACTCAGCATACATTCTTAATATACATTAATCATAAGATTCTGATTTAAACATCCCACTTCCCTTAGAACAAGAGCAAAATGAATACCCCATGTTCTTCAGGTTTTTTTAGGGTTTTTGCAAGGCAAATGGGGTTAAGTGGCTTACCCAAGTCCATACAGCTAGGTAATTATTAAGTGGCTGAGGCCAGGTTTGAACTCAGGTACTCCTGACTCCAGGGCAGGTGCTCTATCCACTGCACCACCTAGCCACCCCTTCTTTACACTTTTGTCTCTTTACCCAAATTCTCAGAATCTAATCTCATACATATGACACATTTAAAACCCCAATGTAATTACAACACAACAAACTTCCCAACAGATTAGTTTGATAAAAACTTTAGAGTACCTTTTAAAGAGAGTCCAGCACTCATATTACAAAAGCTCTATTCAAAATAAAAATACAATTGTTAGCATGATTAGGCTTAACATTAAATCCAATTAGAGCTTTATCCCCAAAGAAATCAGTAAACATCCCTGATAACAATAGAGTTTAAGATCCCAAACCACATAACTCCTCAGAAAAAGTTACAATAGTGTTAAAATAGTTTAATCCCAAACTAATTTAACAATCTTGGTTTTAATTCCTCCCATTTTGTACAAGTTTTGTCACAATGTTACCACACTAGTATCCCTCTTTTAAAACACTCCAAAACTAGTTCAGAAACTTTAAAAAGAGTAAGAGTCATTACTCTGTTCGCATGGCCGGCAGATATTCATTAAACGTGATTTCCTTTCAATAAAGGAGTCTCTTAATGACCGGATCTTAGATATATTTTTCCCCAATTACATATCCCACCTGTGGAGGGTTCTCTTTTGCTTTAAGTCTTAAGCACTTGAGCTCTCCTGTCTATCCCTCCCACCCCCTTTCATGGGTGGGTGGGGCACTTAGGTAGACTCAGTCTAGGATTCAAGTCTTAACAAGATGGTGGATGAGATCAAAACCACCAAGTGTCAACCCACCACCTCTTCCGCCAACCTAAGGAGAAAACATGGGATCTTTCCCAGACACTTGAAAGGATAAAAAAAATCTTCCCTCCTAGAACTTCTCAGTCTTTCCTTTAAAGCTTCTTTCTTCTCTTAAACTCTTCTAAACTCTCCCCAAACCACAGTTATTTCCTCTTTAAGAATCCCCCTCCCTTCCCTTAGCTCTACATACTTTGCACAGCTATCACTGGCTCAGTGAGGGAAGGACTTATTTCCATGTGAGGGCCACTTTGAGCTACTTCCTTCTCCCCCACCTTCTGAAACTCCTGGGCCCAGCTCCCAGTTTTCCCTCTTTTAAAACTTGACCTGGGTCCTCAGACCCAGAAATACCTAAAACAGACACTTACACAAAACAGGACAGAACAAATACACACACTCCCTCGGGAACATTCAAACTCACTCACACAGCACTGGAACCAATTGCCTTCCTTAATTTAGAAAACATTTCTTTTTCTCCTCTCACCATACTTTCCCTTTCCTCTTGGGTCCTGCCATTAGCCTCCTCCTCTCTAGAAGCAGCCAGAGGGTATGTTTTGTTTCTAACTTACTTAGAAATAATTTAGCATCCCCAATTATCCAATATGCTGCATATTCCACCTGTTCTTTATTTGAAGGTACCTTATTGTTCACTGTTCATCAGACCCAAACCTTGGCACCAGACAGACTGTCCTGGGATGGGGATTTGTGGCCATTCAGAATAGGAGTATCTAATTAACTTACTCTTCTCTTGACCCTGGACAGCATTCTTGCTGTCCCAGCTAGCTCATTTCCTACCCAAAGACCTCTCCTTGGCTATTGGATGGGGGGAGGGGTCTCTTCCTCCCCTCCCTGAGGGGCCTTTTTCAACCCCTGGCCTCTGATCTAGGATTTCCTTCCCTGGAATTGTCTAGAATCTGCCTCAAAAGATAAAAACCAAAGTTTCCCTACCTTTCTGGATCATTTCCACAATTTTCCATCACTCTCCTTGTCAATGCCAGGGTTTCAGGCCCATTCAGAGATCCACCCCAGGGAACACCAGAAAAGAAATGAGGATCTGGCTTGAAATCAAGCTATGAAAACTCCTTTCTCCGCTTTCTTCTGTGGTTTCTTCAAGTGGTGCTCCAGATCCCGAAAATGAGCCCCCAAATGGTTCTAAATGAATGAAACGAAAAAGCTGCAAGAGTGAGAGAAAATTGTACATTTTATTCAGGAACCTTGCAAGATATGGGTAGCTCACCTGAGGCATGAATTGGTCTTGGAGCATCAGGTAATTTATAGTCTTCAGAAACTCTTTTCTCCTCCCTCTTGAATGTTCATAGGCTCTCCGAGTTTGAGTTACAATCTAAGAGGTCTACCCATTCCATGACATACCCCTAATATGATCCCCCCCAATCATAGGAGGCATGATATACTAATAAACTCCAATCATCACATGGGGTGCTTGGGTTAATATTCAATTACCTAATTGCATAAACTCAGTTGCATTAGGTCAAGATCTCTAGGTCACTCTTGACCTGCTGAGAACTGGTTTGGGGTTTGCTATCCCTGGAATTGGATTAGGAAAACTGTTCCAGTCTTGTGTTTGGCTGGGCCATTCCCCCTTTGTAATGGATTCACTAAGGGCTCTCCTCCACACCCTGTAAAGACCATTCCTCACAGAAAGTAAATACAATATTTTTATAATTTAAAAACAATCTAAGTCTCTCTGGTTTTATCTCCATATCTATCTCTATCTCTCACTTTCTCAATCACTGATTATCCCTTCCCTTCTTCTTCCTTCTCTCTCTCTCTCTCTCTCTCTCTCTCTCTCTCTCTCTCTCTCTCTCTCTCTCTCTCTCTCTCTCCTCCTAAGAAGATTTTTGTCCTTACTCTGTTTTCCATTCAATAATAACTGGGTTTTGAGCAGCTAGGTGGCATAGTGGATGGAGCACCAACGCTGGAGTCAGGAGAAACTGAGTTCAAATCTGGCCTTAGACACTTAGTGATTACCTAACTATGTGACCTTCGGCAAGGCACTTAACCCCATTGCCTTGAAATAAAAACAAAAAAAAAAATAATAAATGAGTTTTCCCCTATTCATGACTATGACCATAAGTGGAAGCAATTGGAGGTGACACTGAGTACAACTCCATTGTGGTCAAAGTGCTGAAACAGGCTGCTCCATACAAACTGGATTGCCCACAGTCAAACATTTTCACAGACTGTGAAGGAGGATTTGAACTCAGGTCATTCTGACTTCCAAGAAGGGTCCACTAGGACACCTGGCTGTTTTCCTCTACATGTTCTATTCACCTCACTCCACCCCACCCCCCAAAGAACTCAGTTCTAGGGGGTGTCCCAAGTATTCATTTGCACCCAATAATAAATATTCTTTTATTTTTCTCTCTCTTTCTTTGCCTAGTCTAGCCCTCTTCTTTTTTTTTACTCTCTCTTTACCAAATCCATTATCATAAAATAATGGATATAGGCTTAGACACTCTGAGTGAATTCATTCTGACTTCAAAGAACAGTCCACTAGGAGACCTGGAGGTTTAGTTCTCATATGACCCTACTGCAAAAATACCTATTTCCTGTTGATCCTTCCTTCTGTCTCCCCATGATCAATGGTTGATTCTATTTAACTCTACCTCTGTTTAATAGAAGCTTAATCCCAAATGGAAATCCTACTCTCTCTCTGCTATTTAGAAGGTCATGGAGCTGGATGGCCATGAGACACCATCAAAACCAGAAAACTAAATTTAATAGGAAGAAAACTGAGGCTGACATCCATTAAGTTACCTCTCCAGAGAACTATAGTTTTTCAGTAGCTCTATTCGTATATAAATTCAATGCCTGAATTCTAAGGAGAATTTCTATTCCCTATGGTACCTACACACACATTAATCAATACTAGGCAGGTGTCTCTTCCCAACCTCCCCTGAGAACTCTCCTGTGATTCTGTGTATTTGCTTCTCTCTCTCTCTCTCTCTCTCTCTCTCTCTCTCTCTCTCTCTCTCTCTCTCTCTCTCTTGTTTATCACACTGCCACTATCCATGTCCACATATGGACCTTTCCCTCTGTCTCATTTTATTTCCTTCTTCCCCTGTCACTGTTTGTCCCTCTCTCTGACCTTCCTTTTCCCTCTCCTCTCTATCAGTCAAAAGTTTTTTTCTCATTCTACTAATTCCCATTCAATGATAAGTTTTTTTCCTCTGTTCTTTGTCATCACCATAATGACAGATTCATATGAGAAAGGAACCATAAGGAATACCGAATTCAATTTCATTGCCTCATTTTCCTTAACTCTAACTCTATTTGAGCTTAATAACAAGTAGACATGATTTTCCCTCTCTGACAAGGAGAGGTTCATGGAGGTGGAGGGTCTTTAAGACACCATTAAGCCCAGTTTCATAAAATGACTAAGATGAAAGTGGAGGGTGACAATGGGATTTTTCCAGAGTAAGAGATCTTGTCATCCACTGATGTAGAGTTGAAAGTCTTTCAATGCTAAGAACACTGCCCTATGGCCTAGGACACTTGACAGGTTTGTCACACACTTGCCATGTTTCCTAACCTTTTATGCCTTTGGGTCTCATAGATAAATTGGTCACTGTCCCCAAAAGGATCTCTTTCCTCATTCCTTGACTTTTAAGGAGTTCTCTTTCTCTTTTCTTCAGTTTTGTGCCATCTCTTATTCTCATCTCTTTAACTGATGCTATTGACCTGTCTCTTGCCCTCTTAGGTTTAATCTGTTTATCTTCCTCTCCTTTTATGCTTCCTTTTTCATTCCTTCCCTCACTTCCCAATCTCTCTCTCTTTCCTCCTCACTCCCCACCCACAATCTCTCATTTCCTCTCTTACCCTTTCATTCTCCCCTCTTCAATCCATCTGCAGATGGGTTTCTTCCCCTTGCTCTAATTCTTACCCAATTACATCTTTTTTTTAATTTTCTCTATCTCACTAATAAGATCATCTATTTAGACCTAGAAGGAATCTAACTGACCATAGAGTCCAACTCATCAAATCCCTATCTCAAAAGAAGAAGAGGTAAAAATAGCTTACATGATTTGTCCAGGGTCAAACATTTAGGTAGAAGGTGAATTAGCATTCCTACTGGACCCACCCTGATTCCATGACCAGTCTCCTGAGATACATTACTGTCCACAGAAACCTTTCTCCTTCTTGCTCTGTTCTGCTCAGCATCTTTTTGATTCATTGTCCCTTTGACCTTAACATAATTATTTCTTCATTTACTCTCTCTGTCACTGTTATTATAAGATATTATGAATTAGAATGAACCATAAAGCCCACTGACTCCAATTTCATCATTTTGAAACTGAAGAAAGTGATTTAGAAAATTTCAGTGACTTAACCAGAATCAAACAGCTAGTAATCATGTTTTGAAGCAGAATTTGAAATCAGGGCTAATGTCTTGTTAGTGTGTGCATCAGATTGAGAACTCAAATAGTCTGGACTATAAGGATGTGACCTATGCCCTATGAAGCCTCAGGAGGTCAAAGAGTAAAGAGGTGGGGAAAAGCCAGGGAAAAGGCATATACCATACGTTCCCATGTATAAAATAGACCTTAATTTGGGGGCCAGAAATTTGAAAGGGAGGGTAAGGACCACTGAGTTCAATTACGTTCATTGATAACAAATAGAAGTGTTCCCACTCTTAGTAAATTGTCCAGTTTGAAATTATTACTAACAATGTAAAATAGGATTTGAACTCAGGTCCCCAAGATTTCAAAGATCATTCCACTTTCTGATACACACATAGTACCCACCCCCTTCCCAACTGTCTTTTCTCTGTTCTATACACTTTGATGCCCTATTCCCTACATTAGAAACCAGCACTTCCAGTTCCATGATTTTACTATAGACAATATGAGGCTGACACAGTCTAAATGACTTTTGTAATCTAAAAAAGGGCAAAGCTGTAGTTGCAATATAAAATCTAAGAGTCAGTATGCTTTTACCATTAGGACAAGCTGGCTTACCTTACTATTATGTGATGTCCCTTCTTCTTAACATCTATTCATCCTCTATGGTCTCAAACCCAATGCCACAATATTTTAGATTAGTAATCTCTTCCCTCAATTTATTTCTCATTGCCACATAATTTTCTCTGTGTATTTTTCACTCTCAATATCTCATTTACTATCTGTCACTCACTGGGCTCTCTTAACTATATTCCTCAGCTTCCTCCATAATGGGCTATTCTTCTCTATTGCCCTTGCTCACTATCTTGTGGTTCTGTGACAGTGAGTGCCTGTCTCTATTGGTGTATCAGTTTGTGGCTTTCTCTATTATCTCACTGCCACTTTTTTGTTGATCTCTATGTATCCATCTGTATCTATCTCTCTTATTCTGGTTTTTCCCTTGACCCTCTTTTTCCCTGTCTTTCAATCTTTACTTTTCTACCTCATTCTTTATTTCCTTCCTTTAATTACCAGTTACTGGTACCTGATCTTTCTTTTGATCTCTATCACAAATAGGATCATAAATTAGAACAGGAAGTTTCTCTATGGCCCAGTGAGCCATTTCAGAGCTTAGAGATTGACATTCTACCTGATTTGCCCAGGAACAAGCACTCATTAAGAATGTTAATGAGAATTTGAACTCAGACCATTTAAATTTCCAAGGCAGATCCATAGGGATGTCTAGGTGCTTGGTTCTACAAATTCCACCAATCCACACACATCCATTTGTTGTGGACACTTGTCTCTGTCTCCTCATCCTCAATGATTCATATCCCAGTTCTTTCTCTCCTCTCTCTCTCTCTCTCTCTCTCTCTCTCTCTCTCTCTCTCTCTCTGTTAATTCTAAGTGGACATTCTTTTGGATTTCTAGAAACCAGAGACTCATAGAGCTGGAGAGTCATTGAATACCAATCAACTCAGCAGAATAAATGGACTAAGATAAAAATGGAGGCTACAGCGGACAAAAGTATTCTACAGATTTAGAAAGTTTGTCTCCACTTGATGGGGAATTGAAACTCAGCCAACTTCAAGTATAATGATCTAATCATTATAGGTTAGTATAATGGTCTAACAAGCTAGGATACCTAGCTGGATACCTAGCTGGTCTGCCCTACATTCTCAGGGGTTCTCTCTGTTTAGAACTTTTCATCTCCCTTTGCATTTGAACACCCCAACATGGGTCTCTTCCAACATTCCTTTGCTCTTTATCAAGGGGTTTCCTTTCTTTTTGTTCTGCTTTGCTCTGTCTTGCATAATTTTTTTTTATTTTTCAAATTTTATTTAAGGCAATTTGTTTAAATGACATGTCTAAGGTCACACAGCTAGGCAATCATCAAGTGTCTGAGGACAGATTTGAACTCAGGTCCTCTTGACTTCAGGGTAGATGCTCAATCCACAGTGTCATCTGGTTCCCTTCTGGCTCTCATCTTTGTATCTGATTCTCTCTCTCTCTCTCTCTCTCTCTCTCTCTCTCTCTCTCTCTCTCTCTCTCTCTGAAACTCTCTGATATTATCCCTCCCTCACCTGAAGTCACTTATTTCTTTCTCATTTTCCTTCATAATGGGCTCTTTCATCACTCTCTTGATCATTATCATGTGGTTTTTCTCTTTTACATTTTATCTCTCTTCTATTTTTTATTGTATAGTTCAGAGTTTCTCTTCTTATCTCATTGCCACTATCTGTTGTTATTGCTATATGTCTCTCTCTCTTGATCTTTTCTCTAACTCTCTCTCCTTCACCTCTCTATCACCCCCTCAAAAGTCTTTTCTCTTTTTTTATAATTACCAGTCATAAATAAGAGTCCTTTCTTTTATTCCCTTTGATGACTATATATTTAGCGATGGAATTAACCCTAGAAGCCATTACATCCAATTCAACAATATTAAGAGAAAAGCTTAGATGCTCTAACAGAATTACTCAGTGTAAAATGTTAAGAATATTAACTAGGATTTGAACTTAAGTGGTTCTGACATTCCAGAAGTGTACATTAGGAGACTAGCTGTTTTCCTCCGCATGTTCCTCTCACTGTACACACTTCTATTTCCTTTGGATGTATCCTTCTTTCGCCTACTCTCTTGCTCAATGCCTGATTGTTTCCAATTCTCTCTGTATAAATCCATTAGAATCCAATCTTAGGAAATGTGTTTTGAACATAATTCAATTAGATTAGGCAGTTAGTCCATCTGGTTTCCTTCTCCCAGGCTTTCTCAATCCAAAGTCATACTGTGGTCAACATTGAGCTGTCAAAAGTAGATTACTCCAGAAGGTCTTGCCCCAAAGCTGGAAGCATTTTGTAACCAGATATCTTTCTTACATGGGACCTGTGGTTACTAGACAAACTTGTGCTTTCAGTTGCCAGAAAAAGAAATGCAACCACTGAAGATTATACTACTCAGTTTATACTTAACCTCTAGCTAAGGGAGCTTATTCAAGAGGTCAAAATAATTTAGCTTTCGTCAATA
This sequence comes from Macrotis lagotis, assembly GCF_037893015.1. Classification (NCBI taxonomy): domain Eukaryota; kingdom Metazoa; phylum Chordata; class Mammalia; order Peramelemorphia; family Peramelidae; genus Macrotis; species Macrotis lagotis. The sequence continues at coordinate 90,221,601 of NC_133666.1, forward strand.
TCCTTCTTTCTCCAGATGTCAGAAAGGGCAACTTAGTCTTCTTTATATCTTATGATCATTTTGTTCCAACATTGATATATATGTGGTACTAAATTATTTTCTACTAATTGATAAAGTCTTAATTATCCATTCATTTACAAAATCTATAATTAACCTGAAGTTAAGACAATAGATTTGTTATTTTGCTTTACCTGTTAGTGTTAGCTTTTCCTAAATTGGGGAGCTTAATCCTACAGTCACACCAAAAAAACAAAAACGAAACAAAACAAAGAAAAAAAAAGAGCAAAGTCAGTTTATTCATGTTGCATTATTTTATAAACCAACCAAAGTTGTCAATGATAAAGTTAATGCTAATGTCAAAGTTGCTAAAGTGGTTAATGATTTCAACTAGGTTTTTAGTTGATTCTTTAGAATCTTCTTTATTCCCTGTATAATCTCTGATGTTGCTACTAGGAATGTATGCTATATTTTGTGAAATGTTGCTGCATCTCTTAAGATAATAGTCATTTGATTCTGTTAGTTTCATTATTGTTATGATCACTTATGCATCTGATAGTTTTCCTAATATTGAACTAGATCTCAATACCTTCATTCATTTTTGTTTAGTTGTACATTGCTTAAGTTTAAGTTTTCCAGTAGGATACATCAATCTTCTCTATTTACATAAAAGTTAATGTACATTCTCTGTGGGATTATAGGTTCTGCTGCCACATGCTTGCACTGAACATCCATGAAGATATTTGAAGAGATTTTAATTCTGGTAGGACAACTAGAGTTTTTCCTTGGAGTGGGTGGTGAATTTATAAGGGACTAAGTGATTAGAAAACTTACATGCACTGAGAATGAGCTCTTTTCCTACTTTTGCCTCTCCCTAAGGCATCCTCTTGAAAAGTGGCTTATCCTCAATCTTCTGGGAACTGGCAATTTGTCCATCTAGGTGGTTCAGTGGTTAGAGCACAAGGGCCTGCAGGTAGGAAGATCTGAGTTCAAATCTAGCCTCATACACTTACTACCTATGAGACCCTGGGCCAGGGTAAATCAGAGTATTTCTAGTCAAGCACCTAATCATGTCTGGAGGGAAGAACATAGCTAGTAATCATAACTGTGTCAATAATAAGAGTTCCCTGATAAAAATGGAAATGGGTAGCAAAATAGATTAGAAACCAGATTCCTACAATATGTTTTATTTTGTTCTTACAGGAAATATATTTAAGACAAAGAGATAAACACAGTTAAAATAAAGTTAACAGAGGAGAAATTGTTAAAACTCATCTGAAGTAAAAATACAGGGGTAGCAATGATGATCTCAGACAAAACAAAAGTTCAAAGAGCGCTGATTAAAAGGGGCAAGAAGGGAAATCACAACTTGTTCAAAGAAGTCATAGTAATACCAATAGTAAATATCAAAAATAATATCAATATTAAACATATATGTAGGAAATGGCCTACCATTCAGATTACTAAAGAGATATTAAATGAATTACAGGGAAAAATAGAGAGTAGAACAATAGTAGTGGAAGACCTCAACTTTTCCTTCTCAGAGCTAGTTAAATCTAACCATAAATAAGAAAGAATTCAGTAAGATAGGTAGAATCTTAGAATCTTAGATATGAGAGGTCCCTGAAGAAAACTGAAATGGAATATAAAGGAATACAGACAGATCTTGCTTTCTGTAAAGTTACATCATGCAAATTGGACTTTATGTAAGGAATTCTGAAAGAAATCTGCATTCCAAAAAGGCCCCTCTGGAATATTGGCCATAGAGTATTGGGATCTCTTTCCACTCCTGCCCTTTGATAGGGACTCTGTGGCCTCCTACCCCTGGTACCCCACAATATCCCTACAAAAATCTTTTTAAAAATCCTACAAATGAAAGCAGAAAAGCAGACCTACAGAAAGATGACCAACCCCACTGATGGATCTCAGCTTCACTTGAGACATCCATGCTGAGAGAGGAAACCTTATTTCAGGCCGCCCACTGGCTGGAAAGTTTGGTGCTTACATTCTGGTCTTGTATCAGTTCTCTTTGGCTCCAATGTTTCTGTCCAGGTTCTCCTCCCTGTCACTTGTCCTCTCCTGAATATTTCCTTGTCTGGTCTCCAGCTGTGTACCTGCTGGAATGTTCTTCCTTTCAGCTCCAGACAGGGCCTCAGGAGAGTAGCCCCAACAAGCATCTCTTCCTCCTCATGTTCCTGATTCTCTCTGTCCACCCCATATGTGCCCTTCAATCATGTCCTGGCCTCTCCTCCTTGGGGTCACCTATCCCTTCCTCCTCCTTCCTGCTCTTTCCCCCATCCATGAGTAAATTCACATTACTTTCAAATTGCTCTATAGAAGGGTCCCCCTATGTAAAGTGAGAACTACCTGGATATCTTTTCTCAGCTGTATTTTTCTGCAGGTTCACAATCATGGACCTAGAAGTCTCTGCATCCCATAAATACTTTTACCAAGTCTGAATCCCAGAGATCAAAGAAAAGATACTATTTGTACCAAAATATGCATGGAAGTTCTACTTGTAGTGACACAGGCTTGGAAATTTATGGATGCCCATCAATTGGAGGATAACAGAACAAGTTGACATGCATGGTTGAACTGAAATATAATTGTGCTACAATGAAGGACAAACAGGATTATTTCCAAAAACCTGAAAAGACTTATTTGAACTTATGCAAACTCAAATGAGGAGAAACAGAAGAACATTATACACCGAGGAGCAATGCTGCAAGATCATTAAGGGTAAAAGACAGTTATTCTGATGAAGACGGTGATCCAAGACAATTCCAAAGGGCCCATAATGAAAAGTGTTCCTCATATCCCAAGAGACAACTGCTGAAATCTGCATACAGATTAAAAAGATCAAAGTAAGAATAAGATCAAATTAAACTGTTATAAATTCTGGCTCAAATTGCAAAACTTCATTAATCACATATTAGGGCAGTATATAATCCTTTTGGTTGCCTGTAACAATTTTGGTTCACATTCAGTTAGAAAAAACATTTCTTATATTCAATAGCATTACTCGAGGTATATTTCACCACATGTACATAATGTGATAAGAATATCTAAACAAAAATGTGATAGTTTTAAAACTCCTCCCTTCATCTGCTCTGTAGATAGGAAAACGGAAGGGGAAGTCCACTTGGCCCTTTTTGGAGGACTGTAGAATACATCCTGCCAATAGGAGTCTTAAAGACTAGAAAAGGGAGCAATTACCACTGGAAATGATAAGCTAGTTGAATATTAGAGAAGTAAGATAAGCAGCACAAATGCTACATTCTGGAGCTTCATATGTATACCATAAAATTTGTTTTTCACATAGGGAATAGCAGGTTCTTAAATAAAACTTCTCTACCTACAAATTCATTTTTATTTTGTATTTTTTAGAGTTTTGCTTATTTTTACAAGGCAGTGGTGTTAAGTTAGTTGCCCAAGGTCACACTCTTAGGTAATTATTATGTGTCTGAGTCGCAAACTGAATTCAGGTCCTCCTAAATTCAGGGCCAGTGCTCTCTCCACTGAGCCACCTGGCGGCTCCTACCTACTAGTTCTTAGCAAATATTATTATGTGATTAGCCAAGGGATATCAGATGAAACTTCATAAATTTCTTACTTTGGCTGGGAGAGGTTCTATTTTCTTTAATTGAACATTTCAGAGTTTGACGACATGTTGTCAGTAGGACTGACTTTTTGTGTTCTGATATGACTTTGCTTCTGATTACTTCTAGCTCTACACAATAATAATGGTAGTTTTGCATACTACTGAATTTAGGTTATATTGTCCTTTATATGGTTTTTAGTTCAACCTAATCATGAGCAATTGATATTTTCCCAATTATTTAGATCTGACATAATTTGTGTGAAGTGTATCAGGTAATTGTATTCATATAGTTTCCTGATATTGCCTTGGAAGGTACAATCCCAAGTTACAGTTGTTTTATTTTATTTTTTTTCCCAAGTATACAAAAAGTGCTTTACTGTTCTTTCATCAGTCTGTTACAGGTTTAATATTTTGAGATATCCTATATATCTCTAATTGTATACTTTTTTGATTTTTTAAATATCTTCTTATTTCTTGAAGTCATTATTTTTTGGGGTACATTCTAATATTGAAGGAGTTTTCCACACTGAATAAAGTTTTGTACTTCTTGTTCTAAATGGGGCATTATCTTGCAAATTTTCTTCCCTTGGGTCAGTTAACCCCACCATCACTCTCATTCAGTATTTGATATAATTTTCACTTCTTTAATTTCATTTTCCTTTTTCTCTAAGAAATTGTGGTTGAATTCTGGTCTAGCTTTATTTTTCTTCAATGTCTCTTTGAATATATGCTTTAATTACTCAGTTTCTGAGATTTCGTCCTCAATATCCTTTCCACAAAAATTGCTCTTGCTTTCATTTTTCATCATGATAGTAGTTTATTACATATAAAAGGTTTTTAGCATTCATTTATTATTTTTTATTTTTCTGATTACATGCAAATATAGTTTTCAAGATTCATTTTTGACAGATTTTGAGTTCCACATTTTTCTGCCTTCCTGCCCTCCTACCTCCCCATGTCAATAAGTGCTCAGATATAGGTTAGACATGTCCAATCATGTTAAACATATTTCCTTGTTATTCATAGCAAACATTTTTACAATATCTTGAGTTCCAAATTTTCCCCTTTCCTGCCTGTCTTTCCCTCTTCTGACAATGATAGGCAAATTGATATAGTTTATATGTGTTTTATCATTTAAATATATTTCCAGATTTGTCATGGTTGTGGAAGAAGACAGATCAAAGCAAAAAAAAAAAAAAACACAACCATGAACAAAGTGGGAAAAATATGCTTCGATAAGTAGAATCTATCACGTTTTCATCTGGATACAGATATCATATTCCTCCATTAAACAGTCCTAGGTAAATTTCTTGGATCATTGTGTTTCTGAGAAGATCTGAATAATTCATAGGTAATCATCAGTTTCCACTATTTTGCTACCACAAAAAGGTCAGCCATAAATATTTTTGCCCTTGGATGTTCTTCCTCCTTTTTTTCATTATCTCTTAGGAATACAGACCAAGAAGTGATATTATTGGATCACAGGGTATGAACAGTTTGGTTGCCCTTTGGGCAGAGTTCCAAAGAACTCAACAGATTGGTTGAATCAATTCACATCCCTACCATTAGTGTATCATCATGGTCCCATTTTTTCCCACATTCTCTCAAACATGTATTATTTTTGCCTTCTGTCATATTAAACAATATAAAAGGTATGAGATGGTTCATTAGAGTTATTTAATTTACCTTTCTCCATTAAAAGTTACTGAGTGGGGCATTTAGGTGGTGCAATGGATAGGGCACCAGCCCTAGAGTCAAGAGGATTTGAGTTCAAATCTGTAGTCAGACATATAATAATTATGTGACCTTGGGCAAGTCACTTAACCCCACTGCCTTGCAATAAAAGCTAAAATAATTATTGAGAGCACTTTTTCGTATGCTTGTAGATAGCTTAGATTTCTTCATCTAAAAACTTCCTGTTCATATCATTTGACCATTCATCAATTCTGAAATGACTTCTATTCATATAAAGATGACTCAGCTTTCTACATCTGAGAAATGACTCCTTTATCAGAAACACAGTATTGATATTGTTTAATTGTCTATCATATATTTTAGCAAGATGTAGTTTACTTCCTTAACTGTTTTAATTAGTTCTATTTTTTATAATTAGGGTTTTTCTTACAATTACTTGTAAAGATAGTTTTTAACATTGTTCTTTTTTTGTAAGATTTTGAGTTCTACATTTTTCTGCCTCCCTCCCTTTCCTCACCTTTCATGAGAGTAAGTAATCTAATACAGGTCATATGTGAACAACCATATCTGACAAATTTTCATATTAATCATGTTGTGAAAGAAGAGTCACAACAAAAGGGAATATCATAAAAAAGTAAAAAAGAAAAACAAAGCAAATTTTAAAAAGTGAAAATCATATGCTCAGATCTTCATTGAGACTCCTTAGTTTTAACTCTGGATGTGGCTGGCATTTTCCATCACAAATCTTTTAGAATTGTCTTTGCTAATTGAATTCCTGAGAATAACTAGGTCAATCATAGTTGATCATCCCTGTTACTGTGTACAATGCTCTCCTGATTCTGCTCACTTCACTCAACATTAATTCATTTAAGTCTTTCCAGGTTTTTTCTGAAATGTACCTCCTCACCACTACTTATAGAATAGTAGCTTACCTTCACAATCATGTACCAATATTTCTTCAGTTATTCCCCAGTTGATGGGCATCCTCTCAACTTCAAATTCTTTGCCATTACAAAAAAAAGCTGCTATAAATATTTCTCTGCGTGTGAGCCTTGCCCCTTTGTTATGATTTTTGTAGGATACAGACCTAGTAGTGGTGATGCTGGATCAAAGCCAGTTTGATTCTCTTTAACTAGAATTCCAAAATCCTCTCCAGAATGGTTGCATCAGTTCACAACTCCCCTGACAGAAGTTTAGTTGTTTCCATTTCCCCATGTTCTCTCCAACATTAATCATTCTCCATTTTTGTCATATGAGTCAATCTAATAGGTGTGATATGTTATCTGTGAGTAGTTTTAATTTGAATTTATCTGATCATTAGTGATTTAAAGCACTTTTTATCTGATTTATTATTTGGGGAATGATGGATATTCTGAATTGGACTCAGTTCTTTCTTTCCTTTTTTTAATGAGACATTTATTAGAGATACTGGTTGTAAAAATTGTTTCCCAGGGTTTTTGCTTTACTTCTATCCTTGGTTGATTTGTTTTTTTTTTATTTGCACAAAATTTTTTAAATTTTGTGCTATCAGAATTATCTATTTTGCATTTTATAATGTTTTCTATTTCTTGTTTGGTCGTAAACTCCTTCCTTCTTCATAGATATAACAGATAAGCTATTCTTTTTTCTCCTGACTGGATTATGATATCACCCTTTATATTGAAATCATGTAGATGTTTAGACATTGTCTTAGTATGGGGAGTAAGATATTGGGTTATACCTATTTTCTGCCATGCTATTTTCCAGTTTTTTCAATATTTTTTGGTTAATGAGTGAATTCTTATTCCAGAAGCTAGAGTCTTTGGGTTTACCAAAGAATAGATTCCTATAGTCATTTACTACTGTTTCTTTAGTACCTACTCTCTTCCATTGATACACCACTCTGTTTCTTAGCCAGTGTCAAACAGTTTTTGATAACTGCCGCTTTTTACTCTTCATTTCTGCATGTGTAGACTACCTTCCGTTGCATTTTAAAAATTAATTCTCTTCATATTTTTTTATCTTTTGCACCTCCCAATGAATTTGTTACTATTTATTTTTACTCTATAAAATAATATTTTGGCAGACTGATTTGGTAGTAAACAAGAAGATCAAGCTAGGTAAAATTGCCATTTTTATTTTAGCTTGCCCTGCCCTTGAGTAACAGACATTTTTCCAATTGTTTAGATATGACTCTATTTGTATGAAGAGTTTTTTTAACTGTGTTTATATAGTTTCTGAGTTTCGTTTGGCAGGTAGAATCCCCCATGTTTTATACTGTCTACATGAAATTTTAAATGGAATTGCTCTTTCTAACCTAGTTACTGGTCTTTGTTGGAAGTATATAATCCTGTGAATGATTTATATGGGTCTATTTTATATCGTGCAAATTTGCTAAAATTGTTAATTGTTTCAAGTAGTATTTTGGTAGATTTTCTGGGGTTCTCAGAATATATCAAGACGTCATGTACAAAGAGTATTTTGTTTCTTCACAGGGCCAGCTGGTTTTGAGACCATAAATGTGGTTTTCCCTTGAAATGTACTATATAGAGAATAAGAGCAATACTGCTGGATGATCAACTCTGGATGATCATCTACCTGGAGGGCCATGAAACACCATCTAAACCAGCAAACTAAATTTAATGTGAAGAAAACTGAGGCTGAGATTCATTAAGTTACTTCTCCAGAGGAATAGAGCTGGTCAGCAGCTGTATTCATATATATTCTCAATGATTGAATTATTTTTTTTCTTTTTTAAGGCAATGGGGTTAATGCCCTGCCCAAGGTCACACAGCTAGGCAATTATTAAGTGTATAAGGATGGATTTGAACTCATATCCTCTTGACTTCAGGGCCAATGCTCTATCCTCTGTGCCAATGTAGTTATTCTCTCAGTGACTGAATTCTAAGGAGAATTTTCTATCCACTATGATACTTCTACAGACTTTGATCAACACTAGGGAGGTGTCTGTTCCAACCTCCCCTGAGAATTCTCCTGTGATTCTGTGTCCATGCCTCTCTTTCTCTCTCTCTGTCTCTGTCTCTCTGTATCTCTATGGTTTTCTCTATCTATTTCACTGTCACTTTCCTTCTCCATATATGGATCTGTCTCTCTGTCTCATTTTATTTCTTTCTTTCCCTGTCAGTGGTTGCCCCTCTCTATGTTCTTCACTTTCCCTCTCCTCTCCATCACTTAGTCAAAAGTTTTTTTTTTCTTTCTACTAATTCCCATTCAATGATAACCGCTATTTTCTTTGTTCTTTGTCATCAGCATAACCACAGATCCACATGAGAAAGGAACCATAAGGACCACTGAACCTAATTCTATTGTCACATTTTCCCCTAACTGTAACTCTATTCAAGCTTACTAACAATTGGACATAATTTTCCCTCTCTGACAAGCAGAGGATCATAGAGGTGGAGGGTCTTTTAGATACCATCAAGCCCAGTTTCATGAAAGGACTAAGATGAAAACTGAGGGTGTCAATGGGACTTCTGCAGAGTAAGAGATCTTGTCATCCACCAATATAGAATTGAAAGTCAGTTAATCCTAAGGACACTTGACAGGTTTGTCTCACATTTTCCATGTTTCCTAACCTTTCCTAACTTTTGGTATCATAGATCAATTGCTCACTGTCCTCAAACTGATCTCTTTCTTCATTCCTTGACTTTTATAGAGTTCACTTTCTCTTTTCTTTAGTTTTGTAACATCTCTGATTCTCATCTCTATAACTGATTCTATCTAGCTCTCTCTTGTCCTCTCTTAGGTTCAATTGGACATTTCTATCTGTCTTACTCTCCCTTTTTCCTTCCTTTTTTGCTTCCCTCTCTCACTTCCCAATCTCTCTCTTGCCACCCTGCTCCCCAGCACTCTCTGCTTCCCTCTCTTACACTTTCATTCTCCCCTCTTCTCTCCCTCTTCAAAAGATTTTTCTTCCCCTGCTCTAATTCTTACCCAATTACATCTTTTTATTTATTTTCCCTATTTCACTAATAAGGTTATAGATCTAGAGCTAGGAGGAATCTAACTGGCCATTGAGTCCAACTCATCAAATCCCTATCTCAAAAGAAGCAGAGGTAAAAATACTCTGCACAATTTGCCCAGGGTCAAACATTTATGGAAAATGTGAATTAGCATTCAAGCTGAACCCACCCTGACTTTCATGACCAGTCCCCTCAGATACCTTACTGTCCACAGAAACCTTTCTCCTTCTCTCTCTGTTCTACTCAGAATCTATTCCATTGTCCCTCTGATTTTAAAAAGATTAGTTTCTTCATTTTCTCTCTGTCACTGATATTGTAAGAAATTAAGAAATGGAATGAACCATAAAGCCCACTGACTCCAGTTTCATCATTTTGAAATAGAAGAAAGCAATTTAGACAATTCCAGTGACTTATCCAGAATCACACTAGTAAGCATGTTTTGAAGCAGAATTTGAAATTAGGATTCATGTCTGTCCAGGACAGGATTCTGTCCTCTAACTGCCATTTCACACATTTATCCTGACTCTCATTACTAGGGGCCCCTTCTCTCTCTCTCTCTTTCTTCTTCACTGCTAACTTCCCTCCAACTCTGTCTCTCACACAAATTTCCAAGGGGCTTCCATTTTTCTCATTCTCTCATCCACTCATCTTAATAACATGACTTGTCAGGCCTATGCTTTATGAAGCTTCAGTAAGTAGAACAGTACAGTGGTGGGGAAAAGCCAGTGAAAATGCATATACCCTATGTCCCCATGTATAAGAGAAATCTTTATTTTGAGGCCAGAATTTTGAAAAAAAAAGAAAGGTATCAGATAAAGATATTGAACTCAAGTTCTATTCATCACAAAATTCAAGGATCTTCTGCTCATAGCTTTCAGGCATCTTTTGGGAAAATGTGGTGTATGGACACATGCGTAGTCCATTCCATTTCATGAACCAGAAGAACCAATTTGTCTTCCTATGAAATAAGCAGTTTTTCTTGCCTCCTGCTGAATCATCTTTGTGGACACAGGAATTTCAATAGCCCTTTGTTCTTCAATCCATTGCTCCAATTGCCTCTCTAACTCAGGCTGTCTTGCCTCTCAGGCCTTCTTCTACTCTGGTGTCTTCAGTAGGATTTCTTCTTCCATTTGCAAGTATCAGATTGTTCTTTCAGTTGGAGAAACCTCAAACTGATGGTCCACAGCATGATTTCTATTCACTTTTGCAAAGTGAATCACATTAAATTTTAATTCAGTACCAGACGAAAATCTTTTCTGAGCCATTTCTGGATAGAATGTGGCAAAATGGAACCTTAATACACTGGTAACAAAGGGGAAACAATGAGCACAAAAACAAGGGTGAAAAAGTGGAAAATGCAAGAAAAAAAATCAACAGCAAGTAGATAAGTCACTCCCAGTTTTTAGAGGTCAAATTTTATGAAAAAGGGTGAGTCTTAAACTTGGGGAAATACAGTAGTTGGAAGATAGCATCATATTCAAGGATCAGCAGGGAAGATAATATCACTTCAACCCAGAGTTAGTGGGGGAATTGTTGCAGTAGTGTAAGAAATAAAAAGACTGGATATGGAGAAAGGACAAGGTGTGAAGGGATTTGCCCTCCAAAGAGAATATTTTACATTTGATACTTAAGGAAATAAAGAGTCACTGAAATTTAATGAGAGTGGGGATGTCATGATAAGATCTGCCCTTTATGAAAAGCAATCTATTGACCAATGGAGGGTGTATTGGAGTGGGGAGATTTGAGACAGGTGGAGCCATTATTGCCATAACCCACGTGTGGTAATGAGGTTCTGCCCCAAAGTGGGGGCAGGATCAATTGTGTTCAAGAGATGTTAGGAAGGTCCAGTTCTCTCTTTTTTTGACTTGGATTAAACCAGAATGAATCCTGCAAACCATAGAAATGCCTCTGACCCCAGCCCTGATCCACTACTTCCCCTTCCTTTATTGCTACTTTCTCAATCTTCTCAATCTTATCTCAGTCTACTATCAGGACTAATTGCCTTTAAGCCACATGAACTCTCCTCTGAAAGTTAGCACATTTTTTTCTCATACATCTCAAATTCATGGCAAAACTTTATTCTTTCCTGATCAAAATGGAAACTTCAATGATTATAGTTTCTCTAATCACCAAGAAATGTTTCCAATGTGGTCTATTCAGCAATTAAATTCAGCTAAATCACAGCAGTCCAAGCTTACTTTGAGAAGTTTTTATTGAAACAATAGACAATACTTTTGCCTTGCATTTTAGTAAGAGCTCTGAGGTAGCTCTGCTTAGTCTACTAAAACATTTAGTAATCCCACAGGCAGGCCACAAAAAATCCCACTGCGGGTCTCATTTTGGACTGCCCTGAGCTAAATGATTCTCAGAAGGTCACAGGAGTCAGATAATTTACTTGCCTAAAATGAAATTGATTTTTCCCTTATTTCATGCTTTCTAACTAAATAAGTCTTTTTCTTTCCAATAGAAATTTATAAGGCTCATTTTAAACATCAGATAATGTTTCAAAGCACCTAATTCCAAAAGTGACTGCCACATGTTTTCACCATTTCAAAATCACTGAAGGCAGTACTTGCAAACCAACTCCATTTCCATTAAGGGCTGAAATGTTTTTACTCAGTGAAATCATTTTCCTTATATAAGAGCAATAAGTCCTTTAGAATCCAGGGAAGGAAGAGAATGCCACAGGGCTTAAAGTAAATTTTGTATGTTAATTTAAAGTTTCCATTTTGAGCACTTCTAAGGACCTTTACAATAAAGTCAATAAGATACTGCACATATATGAAAATATTCAAACTGCAGGCTCATCAGTATTTGGAAATACATATGAAATAGAAAAAATGTCACTATCAAATTTGTTCTCTAATTAATTTGCAATCCCATAAATTGTTACAAATGGAAAAAGAATCACTCCTTTTCTCCTCTTTCTGTTTCTGTGTCTTTCTGTGTCTCTCTGTCCCTCTGTCTCTCTCTGTCTCTCTGTTTGTCTCTCTCTGTCTCCGTCTCTCTCTGTCTCTGTCTCTCTCTGTCTCTGTCTCTCTCTCTCTCTCTCTCTCTCTCTCTCTCTCTCTCTCTCTCTCTCTGTCTGTCTCTGTCACTAACTCTCATTCCTCTCTGTCCTCTATTCCTAATTTAGGGGAAATTAGGAATACAGAGAAAATACTATGTCCTTTGAACTTTTGAAATCTTTTCCTCTTTTTCCTTTGACTGATCAGATCGATGACAGGAAAAAGATCAGTTGTAGTACAAGGACACAAAATACAGTCCATGTTGTCACTGTATATTTTGTATTACACAGAACAACTCAAAATAAACAAAACAGTGCTCCTCCTCTCCTAAAGTCATGGGACCCAAGATCTTCTACTATGACTCTAAGTTCCATTATCAAATGTTGTAAGAGGAACTGATAAAGTACAATCCTGAGGCAAGAGATAACCTAGGATCATGGTAGCTTTGTTGGTTCTTCATTTGGTCCAACCTCCCCACAGCCTGAACTAGTGCTTCATTCCACAGAGTCTGTGCTACTGAAGACTTTACAGACAGTAGGATTCTCTCTAAAATACAAAAGATATGTACTGGATCCTTGGGTTAGGTCAGGAAGCCATAAGTGCCTGGGACTCTCCCTGGGAGGAGATCCATTCAGGGTCCTCATTCAGGTCTTTACAGGCCTTTTGTCTCATGCGAGGTTTGTAGTTATACATTCACTCATACAATCACTGTCCAGTTCCCTTCAAAACTACTTGCAGCCTAACCAGATGCCTTGCTCTATTCATTTAATGGTGCAATGAAGGATTTTCTTTGAGGTCATGGAGCTCCTGGTTCTGTCTTCGATCTTGGACCCAGATCTTTTGCTGACCTGGCAAATGAATTGTCCATCCCATTGAGGATTGAGCACCCACATTCAGATCTTGCTTTCAACCTTTCCTAAGAGAAATCTTGGAAAGTATGTGTGGCTACCAAGATGGATAGTACTAGCCTTGGTTATTGATTATAAATAAGACAAGACCCTGCACAGAGCTGTTCTTTCTACAAAGATAAAACAAAGAAAAATTGTGAAGCTTGTGTTTCACTCTGGTCTCCTTTGCACCAAAGAAACTGAAATAAAATGACTTATCACCCAATGTGGTGGAGATGCTACAGCACTATGGGAGGCTGGAAACATAGGGGCAAAAAATTACCATATGTGTGCTCCAAGAGTCCCAAGTGTCCTGTCTCTTCACCAACTGAGCATGAATCACACTAATACTCCTTCTAACTTCAAATTATTGAATCATTCTCTCAACTTCTTGATAGAAGGACAATAGATAACCAGAAGCCAGTTGCTCTAGATAAACAATAGTATGCTAAACTTAAAGCAATGTTAGTTGTTTTTGTTGTTCATCCTTTGTTTTTAGAGTACCCATGACAATATGATGATGGGGTAAAATACTGCATGGTGGGCAAATAAACTGTATCCAAATGTGACTGAGTTCAAAAATTTGTTATCTTCACTATCTCTTGCTTAATTTTTAAAGTCCAATAGTAAAAGAAAAGTCAAGACAATTATGTCATGGGTGGCAGGGGATGATCTTGGCAACTTTGATATCGAACCAAGCTCTAAGAACTCCAACACCACTTGCTCCAGCTCCCTTCATTGTCACTGGAGCAAATCACCTTATCTGCCAACTTTGACATGCTAAGTCTTAAAATGTTTTGGTGTAGCATCCCCCAACTCACTCATAGGGTTAAGGCCTACCTTAAAAATTTCCACCTGAGGGGTGGCTAGGTGGCGCAGTGGATAAAGCACCGGCCTGGAGTCAGGAGTACCTGGGTTTAAATCCGGTCTCAGACACTTAATAATTACCTAGCTGTGTGGCCTTGGGCAAACCACTTAACCCCGTTTGCCTGATTTAAATTCCACCTGATTTAGCCTACTACTAGGTTACTAAAGAAGATTTCTCTTCATGAATAGCAATGACAGCTTTCTAAGGAACAAATTTATGTTTTACAGCCTTTCAGGCACTGAGGATACAAAGACAATAAGCAACATTATGCATGAATTTCACCAGAGAGGGACAGGGAGAGAGAGAGGTCAAAGGAATTCAGCCAGTGGAGAAAGGGGAGGGGGATTTGAAAGGAAAAGCAAAGGATTTATTATCTATTAGCAAGACTTGTACATTTTACTATCTTCACATTTCTTACATATGACACCTCTGTCCTCTGTCCTCTGACACTGCTAACACATTTTATGGTAATTCCTCATCATCTCATACCAGGACTATTGAAAGAGCCTTTTTCTTGCCCTTCCTGCCTCCATTCTCACTCTACTCCACTCCATCTTCCATTCAGTTGTCCAAATGATTAAATCCAACCATGGAACTATAGCATTTAATGACTTCTAGAGTTTACAGGATGAAATTACAAAAAAACACCCTCTGGTAGGGACAGCTAGGTGGGAAAAATGGATAGAATACTGGTACTGGAGTCAGAAGGACCTGAATTCAAATTGAACATCAGACACATTATAATTCCTGAATATATTTATTGAAGAGGAAACTAAGGCTGACAATAGTTAAGAAACTTTTCCAGAGGAACAAAGCAAGTCAATGACAGTGGTAGATTTAAAGACAAAAAATCATGTCCAAGTAGAGGCTTTTCTTTCTCTGTTTATCTTGGTCTTTCTTACTGACTCTCTTATTGTCTCTCTTTCTCTACTTATCTCTTTTTCTCTGTCTCTCTCTGATTTTACTTCTCTATTTCTCTCTTTTTCTGTATCTCTCTCTCTCTCTCTCTCTCTCTCTCTCTCTCTCTCTCTCTCTCAACCAGTACCTGCTTGTTTCCCCTCTCCCTTTTTATATATTTGGCTGAAATACTGTATTCCTTCCTCTCTTTCCCCTTCTATAAATAAGTAGCCTTTTTTTATATGGTCATAGATCATATAAGAAAGATCATATCAGGAACAAGACTTAACAATAGGATGTATTTTGTACACTTCAGTTTAATCATGACAGAAGAGACAGAGGGGCTTAAAAACTAAGTGAATTGCATAGTTTCAATCATAATGGACAATGCTATCTCCATCCAGAGGAAGCAAAACAAAACAAACCAAAAATACAGCCTTTCAGATTCTGATGAACACTTTATAAAAATCATCTCTTATGTATCTCTTTACCTTAATTTTAATTCCTCATACCTAAAATGACTAATCTATAAACATGTTTATCGAAAATATTTTTGTGCCATGTTAACCTGACTATTTGCCATAAAGAGGAGGGGGTGGGAAGGGAGAGTGGAAGAAAGTTTTGCAACATAAAAATATAAATATACATATGGATGAATGTTAAAAAAAACCTCTCACTCTTTGCAGATGACATGATGGTATACCTAGAGAATCCCAAGAAATCATTCAAAAATCTACTGGAAACAATTAGCTACTTTAGCAAAGAAGAGATGGAGAATATCACTAACAACAAACTAGATGCTTTTGATTACATTAAATTAAAAAGCTTTTGCACAGACAAAACCACTGTAACCAAGACCAAAAGAATGTAGCAAACTGGGAAACTGTTTCTGACAAAGGACTCATTTCTAAAATATACAAATAAATGAGTCAAATTTTGAAAAAAATCCATTCCCCAATTGACAAATGGTCAAAGGATATGCAAAGGCAATTTCCAGTTGAGGAGATCAAAGCAATCCATAGTCATATGAAAAATTGCTCCCAATCATTACTTATTAGAGAAATGCAAATTAAAGCTTCTCTGAGGTGCCACCTCACACCTCTCAGATGGGCCAATATGACTAGAAAGGATAATAATCATTGTTGGAAGGGTTATGAGAAATCTGAGACGCTAATACATTGTTGGTGGAGTTGTGAACTGATCCAACCTTTCTGGAGAGAAATTTGGAACTACGCCCAAAGGGCAACAAAAATGTGCATACCCTTTGATCCAGCAATACCACTACTGGGTCTTTACCCTGAAGAGATGATGAAAAAAGGGTAAAAACATCACTTGTACAGAAATATTCATAGCAGCCCTGTTTGTGATGACAGAATTGGAAATCAAGTAAATGTCCTTCAATTGGGGAATGGCTTAAGAAACTGTGGTATATGCATGTCATGAAATACTATTGTTCTATTGGAAACCAGGAGGGATGGGAATTCAATGAAGCCTGGAGGGATTTGCATGAACTGATGCTGAGTAAGATGAGCAGAAACAGAAAAAAACTGTACACCCTAACAGCAACTTGGGGGTGATGATCAACCTTGATGAACTTGCTCATTTCATCAGTGCAACAATCAGGGACAATTTGGGGCTGTCTGCAATGCAGAATATCATCTGTATCCAGAGAAAGAACTGTGGAGTTTGAACAAAGACCAAGAACTATTATCTTTAATTTAGAAAAAAACCTGATATCTTATTGTCTGATCTTGCTGTCTCTTATATTTTATGTTTCTTCCTTAAGGATCTGATCTTGGGCCCACAGAGGCCCGGGCGATGCAGCAGCAGGCAGTGCAGGAGCAGGCAGTGCGGAGCGGAGGGCACAATGAAACTCATCATTCTAGAAGATTACCTTCAGGCTAGTGAATGGGCTGCCAAATATATTAGAAATCGAATTATTCAGTTTGGTCCGGGACCCAACAAGTATTTCATTTTGGGACTTCCTACAGGGAGTACTCCTCTTGAGTGCTACACGAAGCTGATCCAGTATTATAAGAATGGGGACTTCTCCTTGAAGTACGTGAAGACATTTAACATGGATGAGTATGTGGGCCTCCCACGTGATCATCCTGAGAGCTACCATTCTTTCATGTGAAACAATTTCTTCAAGCACATTGACATTTGCCCTACAAACACCTATATCCTTGATGGAAATGCAGCTGATCTGCAGGCAGAATGTGATGCTTTTGAAAAGAAGATCAAGGAAGCTGTAGGGATTGAGCTTTTTCTTGGAAGTTTTGGTCCTGATGGGCACATCACATTCAACGAACCTGGCTCGAGTCTGGTGTCTAGAACTCGAGTGAAGACTCTGGCCATGGATACCATCCTAGCCAATTACCGGTTCTTCAGTGGAGATCTCTCAAAAGTCCCTACAATGGCTCTGACTTTGGGTGTGGGTACAGTCATGGATGCCAGAGAGGTTGTAGTCCTAATTACAGGAGCCCACAAGGCATTTGCACTGCACAAGGCTATTGAGGAGGGGATTAGTCATATGTGGACTGTATCTGCCTTCCAGCAGCAACCCCGTGCAGTATTTGTGTGTAATGAAGATGCTACACTGGAGCTTAAAGTGAAAACTGTTAAGTATTTCAAAGGGTTGATGCTTGTTCATAACAAACTAGTGTAACCACTGTACAGTATAAAAGAAACTGAGAAAAGTCAATCCTCAAAGAAACCATATAGTGACTAACTTGCCCTTGGAACCAGATGTCTAATCCCCCAAAGACATATAGACTTTGAGGGAACAGGTCTTTAGGGAAAAATTTTATTTCATTGATCAGTCCACTCCAATGTTTTATCTGCCTTTGATGAAAATGAGTGTACATGAATATTCTGTATTCAGTTGTAAGGGCTGAAGCTTACAGAAATGGATGTTTTTATACTGTAATTTGATTTTCTCTGAAGTATGTTTTCCTTATTTTCTACCTAAATAAGAGAAAATCACTAATACAGGTACCCTCAAGGCACAGGGAGAGAGAAAAAGAATGGTAGCATGAAAAAGTAGACCTGGAGAGAGTGGGCAGTTTGGAACTCAAGAGGATTACAAGTATAGGTAGGATGGGTAGTCTTGCTTCTCTCTCTTTCCCAGCATACCCTTCACTTCTTAGAGTTGGGTTTAGTAGAACAAAAAGAATGTTTCACTCTTAAGATTTGTGACTACAAGGCTAAACCTTTCACTTTGTGGTCATGTAATATTCAATCACTATAGACAATGTATAGGGCACTGTGGTAGATATGACAATAGATCAGGTAGAATGTCCTCTGCTCCCTAGAATCTCCATCAGGTGTGACTAGTCATACCCAGTGTTATTTCTCTCTTCACTGTTGCTCATTCCACTCACTCTTATGTGCCTATGACAAGTTACTACTGGCTCCCTTACTGGGGAAAAAAAATTTTGTGAGTGATTCAGATGCCTCTGACAGAACTTTTTGAATACTATATTTTCTACTTGTATTTCAATTTTAGCTAATGTGAGATTGGAAAAATTATGTTTTAA
Source organism: Macrotis lagotis (assembly GCF_037893015.1). Lineage (NCBI taxonomy): Eukaryota > Metazoa > Chordata > Mammalia > Peramelemorphia > Peramelidae > Macrotis > Macrotis lagotis. The sequence goes on from NC_133666.1 coordinate 90,240,055, forward strand.
GCTGATGGATAAATGGATTTGTTTATAATGTTATATTTTCTATTAAATTCAATATTTTCAAATGAAAAAAAAGGATCTGATCTCTCATCACATTCAATTTGGATCAATGTATACCATGGAAACAATGTAAAGACTGGCAAATTGCCTTCTGTGGGGGATGGGGGCAGGGAAGATTAGGGGAAAAATTATAAAACTCAAAATAAATGAAACAAAGCAAAACTAAGTGAATTGCCTAGTTTCAATCATAAAAATGTGTACTAGGATATTAATTCAGGTCCCCAAGAACAGACTACTAAGTGACATAGCTGAGTGATATTCAGATCCTTCACAGACCCCTTCCTATTCTCTTTTATGCTCTGTTCCCTCTGTCTCATGTTTTCTTCTCCCACCCCAAATCCACCAGAGCTTTCTATGCTCTCTCTAGTACCCATAGGATCATGGAGTTTTAGTATCATTAATCACCTTCAAATCTAGGGCCTACATAGAAAACTGAGGCTGTCAGTGGTTAAGTGCCTTCTCCAGAGTCACTATCTCATCAGCAGTTGATGTGCAATTTAAACTCTGTCAAGTACAATCTGCTGCAGCATCCATTATGACTGCTAGCTGACCGGCACTGCCACTGAGAAGTGCCCCTTCCTGACCTCTGGTCTCTTTCCTCAGTCACTCACTGTCCTCCCCACCAGATTCTGTCATCCTTTGCCCATTATCAAGTGGGTCTCTTTCTCTCTGTCTCTATTGATGTCTCTCTTGCTGTCTCTCTGTTTCTCTGGGACAGCTAGCTCCCTCTCCCCAAACCAAGGTCCCATCCTAATTATCTTTACTTTTTATGTCTCTCCTCTACTCAGGGCATATTCATTCTAAGTCTTTCCCTCTTCAGAATAAAAGGCAGTTATTTTCTCTTTGTCATTCACAGGCATGTTGAACTGGAAGAAAATGACAGGCCCTCCAATTGGAGGGCATGATTCTTCTGAGAAGGAAATCATGTTTAGAAGAGATTAAAGACCTTACCTAGTCAGACTTCTGGGGCAGAGCCAAGATGGTGGCTTGAAGCTAACCTGCTAGAAAAGATAAATGAAGCCTCTACTCTGACATTTACACTACAGATCTCATCAAGGATAAGAGAAGATTCAAAGAAGTTTTCAAATGTAGACATCGTGGAGGTTCTTCAATGAAGTTCTCTCTCTTTGGGGGAAAAGGAGAAGTAAGTCCAGGAGGCAGGAGAGATGGGGAAAACAAGCAGGAGGCTTTTAGCCACAGTACAATCCAGGTTCCAAAAGCTTAATAAATAATAGAGGTCCTGGCAGCTAGATAGCAAGCAGCAGGGAGGATCACAACTGTAAACAAAGTCTGATGCCTCAAAACACCTAGATAAAAGACAGGCCTGGGTTCAGAACAAATCAATGTTAAGTTATAACCTGTAAATAAAGGAGGGGGAAAGAAAACCTCTGCAAAGGCAAGGCCTGGACTGCATAGGCAACATCTTGGTCAATGACAAGTCATGGATCAGAACCCAGCCCCAGCAAATAAAAAAAAATAAAGAAAGCTTGAATCTATAATCCCTACACCCAAGGAGCAGAGCTAAAAGAACAAAGAGGAGCAAAAAAGCTAAAAGAGGACTTACTATTGAAAACAACTTTAGAGACAAAGATGAGAGCAATGCCATGTCTGAAGAAGAAAGCAGTGAAAACTCACTCACAGGGGAAATATCTAGTCTATAAATTGGACTCAAATACAAAAGCTCACAGAAGAACTCAAAAAAGAATTTAAAAACCAAAGAAAGGAGGAAGAAGAAAAATGGAAAAAAGAAATGAAAGTCATGCAGGAAAATTGTGGTTGACCAAAGAAGCCAACTCTGTTAAAAGTAAAAATAACTGGGATGGCTAGGTGACACAGTGGTTAGAGCACTAGCCCTGGAGTCAGGAATACCTGAGTTCAAATCCAGGATCAGACACTTAATAATTGCTTAGCTGTGTGGCCTTGGGCAAGCCACTTAACCCCATTTGCCTTGCAAAAACCTAAAAAAGGGAAAAATAACCAACTGGAAAAGGAAACACAGAGGCTAATTGAAGAAAATAAAATCCTAAAAATTAGAATTGAACAATTAGAAACCAGTGAATCTACAGGAACTCAATATTCCATCAAAAAAATTAAAAGACTAGGTGGTGGCTAGGTGGCGGCTAGGTGGCGGCTAGGTGGCGGCTAGGTGGCGGCTAGGTGGCGGCTAGGTGGCGGCTAGGTGGCGTAGTGGATAAAGCACCAGCCTTGGAGTCAGGAGTACCTGGGTTCAAATCCGGTCTCAGACAATTAATAATTACCTAGCTGTGTGGCCTTGGGCAAGCCACTTAACCCCATTTGCCTTGCTTGCCCAAGGCCACACAGCTAGGTAATTATTAATTGTCTGAGACCGGATTTGAACCCAGGTACTCCAGACTCCAAGGCTGGTGCTTTATCCACTACGCCACCTAGCCACCCCTAGGCTGAAAAACTTTAAGAAAATGTAAAGTACCTTCTAGGGAAAATGAATGACCTGGAAGATAGATCCAGAAATGACAATGTCCAAATCACTGGACTACTAGAAAGCCTGGACCAACAAAAGAACCTGGAAAACATCATGCAGGAAATTATAAGGGAAAACTGCCCAAATCCACTAGAACAAAATAACAATATAACCATTGAAAGAATCCATAGAACTCCTCCCGAAAGAGACCCCAGGATAAAAACTCCAAGGGCTATAATAGCCAAATTACAAAACCCTCAAATAAAGGAAAGAATATTGCATGCAGCAAAAAGAAAACAATTAAAATACAGAGGGAACACAATCAGACTTACACAGGACCTATCAGCCTCAATATTGAAGGATGGCAAGAATTGGAATAACAGTTTCAGAGAGCTAAGGACCTGAGATTACAACCCAGAATGCACTACTTCCAGAATTTCCTGATATAAAGACCAGAACCAAACAGAGAATTCAATCACCAAATACATGGCTGAAGAGTTGCATAAAAAAGGTAAATGAAAAGGGGACAGAAAAAATGTCTTTTAAACAAATGTTGGTTGACTATCAAATAATATATAACCCTAAAAGGGAAGAAATAAGACTTTTTTTTTAATTTCTTTTTTTATTCTCATTTTGTACAAATTTTTTTACATTAATAAAATATACTTGTTTACAAGTAAACAAAATACCCCTGCCCCCCATGAATATAGATAGACTTGCTTGGGCGAAAAAGTAAAGGGGAGAGAAAAAAAATTAAAATTAAAAAATAATAGTAATAATTGTAGGTATGGCCAGGTGGCGCAATGGAGGAAGCACCAGCCCTGGAGCCATGAGCACCCTAGTCCATATCCAGCTTCGTAAACCCAATAATCACCCAGCCATGTGACATGCAAGCCACCCGATCCCCACTGCCCTGCAAAAACCAAAAAGAAGGGAAAAAAAGGCCCAAAATAAAATAAAATAGTAATAATAGTAGGGGTGGCTGGGTGGCAGACAGAGCATTGGCCCTTGAGCCAGGAGCACCTGGGTCCGAATCCGGCCCCAGACACCCAAAGATCACCCTGCTATGTGGCCCCAGGCAGGCCACCCAGCCCCACTTTCCCTGCACCCTCCCCCAAATAATAATAACAAAAAATGTGCTTCAGTCTTTGTTCCAACACCATCAACTCTGTTGTGGGTGGATCACATTCTTTATGATAAGTCCATCACACAAGTTACTTCCATATTTTTCCACCGTTGCCATTGCTGATCCCAACTCCTTCCTTTCTTATTTCTCCACTACCATGTACTATATTTTCTCTCTCCTTTCACTCTGACTCTGCTGTAGGGTCGCAGAGTGGCGCAGCAAACAGATCCCTGGTCTTGGGGCCAAGAGGCCCTGAGCCCCCCCTAGCACCCCTTAGGCCCAGCATCCATCTGGCCCTATGGTCCTGGACAGGCCATCCAATCCCAGCCCCTTGCAAGAAGTAAAAAAGAAAATGTGTTATATGTGACCACTGTCCCCCCCATGGTCCATCCTCTCCTCTTTTATTCACATCCCCACCCCTTCCCCCTGCTCCCCCCTCCTTCTTACTCCAGATGCCTATACCCCATTGAGTATATTTGCTGTTTCCTCTCCTAGCCATCTCTGATGAGAGCAAAGGTTCCCTTATTCCCCCTTGCCTCCCCCCTTCCATATCATTGCAATAGCTCATTGGAATAAAAAAAAATCTTATTATGTGAAATATCTTGGACTATGCCCCCTCTCCTTTTTCTTTCTCCCATTCAATTTCCCTTTTTTTCCTATTGACTCCATTTTTGCACCATATTTTATCTTTGAATTCAGGTTTCTCCTGTGCTTCTACTATAAAAGTTCCCTCTACCTGCTCTATTAACTGAGATGGTTCATATGAATATTATCAGTATCATTTTTCTATACATGCAGTTCATCCTCATTAAGTCCCTCATATTTCCCCCCTCTCCTCCAATCTCCATGCTTCACCTGAGTCCTGTATCTGAAGATCAAACCTTCTGTTCAGCTCTGGCCATTCCAAAAGGAACATTTGAAATTCCCCTGGTTCACTGAAAGTCCATCTTTTTCCCTGGAAGAGGACATTCAGCCTTGCTGGGTAGTTCATTCTTGGCTGCATTGTAACCTCTTTTGCCTTCCAGTATAATGTAGTCCAAGCCCTACGAGCTTCCAATGTAGTTGCTGCTAAGTCCTGTGTGATCCTGACTGCAGCTCCACGATATTTGAACTGTGTCCTTCTGGCTGCTTGTAATATTTTCTCTTTGACTTGGGAGTTCTGGAACTTGGCTATAATACTCCTGGGGGTTGGTTTTTTGGGATCTCTTTCTCGGGGGGGATCTGTGGATTCTCTCCATTTCTATTTTGCCCTCTGCTTCTAGAATATCAGGGCAATTTTGCTGTAGTAATTCTTTGAAAATGATGTCAAGGCTCTTGTCCTGATCATGACATTCAGGTATTCCAATAATTTTCAAATTATCCTTCCTAAGTCTGTTTTCCATATCAGTTGTTTTTTCAATGAGATATTTCACATTTTCTTCTAATTTTTCATTTTTTTTTTGGTTTTGAAGTATTGATTCCTGATTTCTGGTAAATTCATGAATCTCCCTGAATTCTATTCTTTGTCTGAAGGATTTGTTCTCCTCAGAGAGTTTTCTTATCTCTTTTTCCATCTGGCCAATTTTGCTTTTTAAAGCGTTCTTCTCCTCAATAACTTTTTGAACTGTTTTATCCATTGGACCTAAGCTGGTTTTTAGCATGCTATTTTCTTCAGCATTTTTTTGGATTTCCTTGACTAAGCTGCTGACTTCATTTTCATGTTTTTCCTGCATCTCTCTCCTTTCTTTTCCCAGTTTTTCTTCCAACTCCCTCATTTGATTTTCAAAGTCTTTTCTGAGCTCTATCATAGCCTGAGCCCAATTTCTGTTTTTCTTGGAGTCTTTAGATGCAGGAGCTTGTGCTTCCTCATCTTCATACTGAGTATTTTGATCCTTCTTGGGCTCATTTGCAAAATATTTCTCAATGGTCTTCCTCTTGTTTCTTTGCTTGTTCATTTTCCCAGCCTAAGCCTGTTTTTTGGGGTGCTTCCTGAGCTTTTGGGACACTCCCACAAGGGTCTCAGTGTGTGAGGTTCTGTCCTCCCTCCCTCCTGGTCTGTGAATGACCATAAGCACCCCCTCTGCCACGGGCCGAGGTGGCCCTGTTGCTCTATGGGGGGGCCTAGACTGGGATCAGGATATGAATGTGGTCAGAGCCCCAGAGTCCTGTTCCAGGGGCAGAGGACAGAGCTCTGCAGTCTCTCTCTCCTCACTCCCCTCCCTCAGCTCAATGGGCTCATGCCCTGGAGGCTCCTGCTTACCAGCTCCACCTGCTTCTGTTTCCGGGTCTAGGCTTTGGAAAGACCAAGCTGCTCCCTGTGTGCTCGGGGGGCTGGGCTCCACGTGCTTGCTCTGGCAGAGGTCCCCAGCTGTTTGCCCACTTTGTGTCCAGTGCTCCCCGAGGTGCAGCTCAGGAGACTCCCCTGCTGCTGTGAGCAGAATCTCCCAGCACCCTGGGGCTGCCTCTGGGAGGCTGAAGTTCTTTGGCTCTGGTGGGCCACCCCTCTGGTTGGCCACCCCTCCGACCCGGGGGAGCAGAGCCTTTCTGCTCTTTTCCAGGTTACCTTGAGTAGGAGAACTGCCTCGCTGGGTCCCTTTGTGGGTTCTGTCTCTCAAAAGTTTAGTTAGAGTCCTTAGTTTATGAGTTTTTATCAGAGAGCTCCTAAGCCTTGATCCCTTCATGTCCCCATCTTGGCTCTGCAGTGGAAAAAAGACTTTTAAATCTTTAGATCTTTACTTCTCTAAGGATAATTAGGGGGTAGAATATAATTGAAGTGAATGAAATTAAGGGTTGCAATTGGGTCTTTTCTCAATTGAACAAGTCCAAGATGGTATCATTATCTTTGAGACAAAAAGTCCTGAAGAAAAGAAGTACTGTTACCAGTAAACTTAAGTGTCTCATTATATTGTGACTCACTTTAATCACAAGGTGCTAAGCTCCTTGTCTAATGAGGGCATCATGAACTGTGAGGACCTGAGTCAGCTTCTCTGTTACCTACAATCATTTGTAAATTTCTCAGCTGTGATCTCCAGAGCCTCCTAGTACTTAGAAGCCTTCAAGATTCTTTCAGTTAATTAGATTAATCTTTGAATTAACTGGAACTTCACTTCACAAGGTGATAAGTACCCTGGGTGGGGATGGGGAAGGCAAAGTGTGAAAGAAAATAGGGCTGGGGGGAGGGGCACAAAGAGTTCAAGAAATGTTATGGCTTTCTATGATACTTTAGCTCCTGAGGATTGTGCATACTTGAAAGATACTTGAAAAGGGGGTAAGGTAAAAAATGATTATAATTAAAATTTGAAATCAATTGAATTGATATATAAATTGAATTAATCAATTGAATAAATCAAAGCAATATGAATCAATATTGCTAATCAAGCAATCAAGGAAACAATCTGTGATGATAGTTTGATAACAATAGGTGCTTATTAAGCAATCAAATAATGAGACTGTGAAAGATGATACCTGATTAATAATATTAGAGTGATAAATAACACCAAGGGAAGGGGCACATAGATTTATAATTTTAGAGGGAAAGAAGCAAGAATGTGAATGCTGAGTAAATTCTATTCAAAAGATTTATCCCAATGAGGGAATAAGATACATTCCCACTTGGGTTTAAAAAATCTAACTTAATCTAGCAGAAAGGAGGGAACTAGGAAAGGGAAAGATAAGGGAAGAAGGGACTAATAAAAGGGAATGAAAGTTATAAGTGAAAATAAATTGAAAATTAAATTTAAAAAAAAGGCAAAGGGTAAAGTAGGAAAGTTTTGCTGAAGAGAAATAGGAGAAAAGGAAAGAGATAAATGGAGAAATATAGTATGGAAGGAAATACAGAATTAGTCAACTTGACTATATAAATGTGAATGGGATGAACTGTCTCATTAAATGGAAGTGGATAGCAGAATGGATTAAAAACCAGAATCCTACAATATGTTGTTTTCAAGAAACACATTTCAAGCAGAGAGATACACACAGGGTAAAGGTGAAAGGTTGGAGCAAAACATATTATGCCTCAGCTAAAGTAAAAGAAAATCTGGGGTAGCAATCCTAATCTCAGACAAAGTAAAAGAAAAATCAATCTCATTAAAAGGGACAAGGAATGAAACTACATCTTCTTGAAAGGCACCATTGGTAATGAATCTATATCATTACTAAACATGTATGTACCTAGAGGGTATAGAATTCAGATTCCTAGAGGAAAAGCTTAGTGAATTACAAGGAGACCTAGACAGCAAAACTTTAATAATGGGAGACCTCAATCTTCCTCTCTCGGAACTAGTTAAATCTAAAAATAAAATAAACAAGAAAGAAGTTAAGAAGGTAAATGAAATCTTAGGAAACTTAGACATGATAGACCTCTGGAGAAAACTTAATGCGGATAGAAAAGAATACATCTTTTTCTAAGCATTACATGGCACATTCACCGAAAGTGATCAAGTATTAGGGCACAAAAACCTTAAAATCAAATGCAGAAAAGCAGAAATAATAAGCACACACTTCTCAGATCATGATGCAATGAAATTTACATATAATAAATGGTCAGGGATAAACCAAGAAATAATTGGAAATTACATAATTTTATCTTAAATAATGGGTTTGTGAAACATCAAATAATAGAAGTAATCAAGAATTATATCCAAGAAAATGATAATAATAAGACATCAAACCTAAATTTATGAGATGCATCCAAGACAGTTTTGAGGGGAAACTTTATATCTCTCTCTATATGAATAAAATTGAGAAAGAGGAGATCAGTGAATTGGGTATGCAACTAAAATAGCTAGAAAAAGAACAAATTAAACATCCCCATATTCAATAGCAAATTAGAAATTTTGAAAATTAAGGGAGAGTTCAATAAAATGGAAAGCAAGAACACCATTGGTCTTATAAATAAAACTAAGAGTTGTTTTTATGAAAAAGTCAATAAAATATATAAATCTCTTGTTAATCTGATTGAAAAGAGAAAGAAAATAACCAAATTACCAGTATCAAAAATGAAAAGGCTAAACTAATGAAATTAAAGAGAAAATTTGGAGCTACTTTGCCGAACTGTATGCCAGTAAATTGAGTGAAATGGATGAATATTTACATAAATACCAACTTCCCAGATTAACAGAAGAGGAAATAAATTACATAAATAACCCAATTTCAAAAAAAGAAATTGAAGAAACCATCAATAAACTCCCTAAGAAAAAGTCTCCAGGTCCAGATGGATTTACAAATGAATTCTACCAAACATTTAAGGAATAATTGATTCCATTCTACATAAACTATTTTTAAAAATAGGAGAGGAAAGAATTCTGCCAACCTCCTTTTATGATAACAACATGGTGCTGAAACCTAAACCAGAAAGAATGAAAACTGACAGAGAAAATTATAGACCAATCTCCCTAATGAATATTGATGGAAAAATCTTAAATAGAATTTTAGCAATGAGACTATAGCAAGTTTTTGCCAGGATAATACACCATGACAAGGCTGGATTTATATCAGGCAAGCAGGGATGTTTCAACATTAAGAAAACACTCAACATAATTAAACACATCAGTAGCAAAACCAACAGAAATCATATGATTATCTCAATAGATGCCAAAAAAGCCTTTGATAAAATACAACTTCCATCCCTATTAAAGTACTAGAAAGTTTAGCAATAAATGGAGTTTTTCTTAAAATAATAAACAGTATCTATTAAAAACCATCAACAAATATTATAATAAATGGGAATAAACTCACAGCATTTCCAATAAATTCAGGGGTAAAACAAGGATGCCTATTATCACCATTACTATTCAGTATAGTATTAGAAATACTAGCAGTAGCAATAAGAAAAGAAAAAGTAATTGAAGAAATCAGAATTGGTAATGGGGGCAAAAACTGTCACTCTTTGGAGATGATATGATGGTATATCTAGAGAACCCAAGAAAATCATCTAAAAAAAAACTCCTTGAAACAATTAACAAATTCAGCAAAGTAGCAGGATATAAAATAAACCGAAATAAGTCATCACCATTTCTATATATGAATAACAAAGCCCAAGAGCAAGAGATAGAAAGAGAAATTCCACTTAAAATAATTGTAGACAACATTAAATATTTGGGAATCCCCCTCCCATGACAAACCCAGAAACTGTATGAATACAATTATAAAGCACACCTCAGCCCCAAAAGATCATATCTAAATAATTGGAAAAATATCAAATGATCATGGTTAAGTCAAACTAATATAATTAAAAATGACAATTGTACCCAAATTAAATTACTTATTCAGTGCCATACCAATCAAACTACCAAATAACTAATATACCAAGTTAGATGAAATAGTATCAAAACTCATCTGGAGCAACAAAAGGGCAAGAGTAGCAAGGGAACCAATGGAAAAAAAATGTAAAGGAAGGTGGCCCACCTCTACCAAATATAAAATCATACTATAAAGCAGAAGTCTTTTAATCTTCCTGGTACTGGTTAAGAAATAGAGTAATGAATGAGTGGATTGGGATAGGTTCGAAAGAAACTGCAGTAAAGGACTACAGCAATTTACTATTTAACAAACCCAAAGACATCAGCCTTTAGAATAAGAAATCTCTATTTGACAAAAATTGTTGGGACAACTGGAAAATAGTATGGCAAAAACTAGGCACATCTCACACCCTATAACCAAAATAAAGTCAAAATGGATGCAGGATTTAGACATAAAGAGAGATAGCATAGATAAATTAATAGAGCAAAAAATTATAAATTTGATCTATGGAAAAGGGATAAATTTATGGCCAAACAATAATTAGAGTACATTATAAAATGCAAAATGAATTATTATGACTATATTAAATTAAAAAGGTTTTGCACAAATAAAACCAACGCTGCCAAAATTAGAAGAAATCAGAAAGGTGGGAAACAATATTCACAGCCAGGAGTTCTGACAAAGTTCTCATTTCTAAAATATATAGAGAATTGCATCAATTTTATAAGATTACAAATCATTCCCCATTTGATAGTCAAAAGATATAACAGACAGTTTTCAAATGAAGAAATTAAAACTACATATAATCATATGAAAAAATGCTCAAAATCTTTATTAGAGAAATGAAAACTAAAACAACAATGAGGTTTTATCTAACACCCATTAAATTAGGAAAGGTGAATAAAAGGGAGAGGTTGTGGGAGGATTGGGACATTGATGTATTACTGGTGGTGTTGTAAACAGATCCAAACTTTCTGGAGAGCAATATGGAACTATGCCCAAAGAGTAATAAAACTGTTCATACCTTTTGACCAAGAGATTCCAATTCTAGGTCTACATCCAGAAGAAACTGTGAAAATTGGAAAAGTCCTACATGTTCCAAAATATTCATAGCAGAGCCCGTCTTTTAGTGGTAAAGAACTGGAAATTGAAGGGATGCCCATCAATTGGAAAATGGCTTAAGTTATTGTATGTGAATACTATGGAATATTATTGCTCTTTCAGAATCCATAAATGGTTGGACTCTAGAGAAGCATGGAATGACTTATGGGATCTGATGCTGAGGGAAGGGTATAGAACCAAGAGAACGATGTACACATCAACAACATTATGACATGAAAAACCTTGATGGAAGCAACCCCTCTCAACAGTCCAGAGACTGAGGACAACTGTATTTGATTATGCACTATATTATCCCCAAATAGAGGAAGAAAAAGAAAACACTTAGAAAAAAACAATACTTCTGAATCTGATGAACACTTTCTTTTTTCTAATTTTAAATTAAAGTTTTTATTTATTTTGAGTTTTACAGTTTTCTCCCAATTTCACTTCCCTCTCCTCATCCCCCCCACAGAAAGCAATTTGTCAGTCTTTGCATTGTTTTCATGTTTTACATTGATCCAAACTGAGAGTGATGAGAGAGAAATCATATCCTTAAAGAACAAACAAAAAGTATAAGAGATAACAAGATCAGACAATAAGATAGCAGGTTTTTTCCCCTAAATTACAGGGAATAGTCCTTGAACTTTGTTCAAACTCCACGGTTCTTTATCTGGATACAGATGGTATTCTCCATTGCAGACAGCCCCAAATTGTCCTTGATTATTGCACTGATGAAATAAGCATGTCCATCAAGGTTGATCATCACCCCCATGTTGCTGTTAGGGTGTATAGTGTTATTCTAGTTGTACTCATCTCACTCAACATCAGTTCATGCAAGTCCCTCCAGGCTTCCCTGAATTCCTGTCCCTCCTAGTTTCTAAGAGACCAATAGTGTTCTATGACATACATATACCACAATTTGCTAAGCCATTACCCAATTGAAGGACAATTACTTGATTTCCAATTCTTTGCCACCACAAAAAGGGATGCTATGAATATTTTGGTACAAGTGATGTTTATACCCTTTTTCATCATCTCTTCAGGTTATAGAAACAATAGTGGTATTGCTGGATCAAAGGGTATGCACATTTTCATTGCCCTTTGAGCGCAGTTCCAAATGGCTCTCCAGAAAGGTTGATTGAGTTCACAGCTCCACCAACAGTGTAATAGTGTCCCAGATGTCCCACAACACTTCCAACAATGATCATTATCCTTTCTGGTCATATTGGCCAGTCTGAGAGGTGTGAGGTGGTAGCTCAGAGAAGCTTTAATTTGCATTTCTCTAATAATTAGTGATTTAGAGTAATTTTTTATATGACTATGGATTGCTTTGATCTCCTCATCTGTAAATTGCCTTTTCATATCCTTTGACCATTTGTCTACTGGGTAATACCTTTTTTAAAAAAAATATGATTCATTTCTCTGTATATTTTAGAAATGAATTCTTTGTCAGAAACATTAGTTGTGACGATTGTTTCCCAGTTTGCTACATTTCTTTTGATCTTGATTGCAGGGGTTTTATCTGTGCAAAACCTTTTTAATTTAATGTAATCTAAATCATCTAGTTTGTTTTAGTGATGTTCTCCATCTCTTCCTTAGTCGTAAACTGCTCTCCTTTCCATAGATAGGACAGGTAAACTAGTCCTTGATATTCTAATTTGCTTATAGTATTGTTTTCTATGTCCAAATCCTGTATCCATTTGGATCTTATATTGGTAAAGGGTGTGAGGTGTTGGTCTTATCTAAGTTTCTTCAATACTAACTTCCAATTTTCCCAGAAGTTTTTATCAAAGAGAAAGTTTTTATCCCAATAACTGGACTCTTTGGGTTTATCAAACAGCAGATTACTATAATTGTTTCCTGCTATTGTACCTAGTCTATTCCACTGGTCCACCACGCTATTTCTTAGGCAATATCAGACAGTTTTAATGACTAAGGTTTTACAATATAATTTTAGATTGGGTAGGGCTAAGTCCCCTTCTTTTGCACTTTTTCATTAAATTCCTGGAAATTCTGGACTTTTTATTTCTCCATATGAATTTACTTACAACTTTTTTCTAACTCATTAAAGTAATTTTTTGGAATTTTGATTAGTTTGGCACTAAATGTGTGGTGGAGTTTTGGTAGAATTGTCATTTTTATTACATTAGCTCTACCTATCCATGAGCAGTTGATGTTTGCCCTGTTATTTACATCTGATTTAATTTATGTGAATAGTATTTCCTATATATAAGTTTCTCAGTCTGCCTTGGCAAATAGACCCCCAAGTATTTTATATTTTCTGAGGCTACTTTGAATGGGATTTCTCTTTCTAGCTCTTCCTGATGTTTCTTGCTAATCATATATAGAAAAGTTGAGGATTTATGAGGGTTTATTTTATATCCTGTAACTGTGCCAAAATTGCTAATTGTTTCCAGTAGTTTTCTGAATGATTTCTTGAGATTTTCTAGGTATACCAACATGTCATTTGCAAAGAGTGAGAGTTTTGTCTCTTCCTTCCCATTTCTAATTCCTTCCATTTCTTTTTCTTCTCAAACTGCTGAAGCTAACATATCTTATATGATATTGAATAGTGTTGGTGATAATGGGCATCTTTGTTTCACCCCTGTTCTTGTTGGGAATGCCTCTAGCCTCTCCCCATTGATTATAATGCTTGTTGATGGTTTCAGACAGATAACTGCTAATTATTCTAAGGAACAGTCCATTTATTCCTACACTCTCTGGTATTTTTAGTAGGAAGGGGTGCTATATTTTGTCAAAAACTTTTCTAGCATCTATTGATATGATCATATAATTTCTGATAGGTTTGTTGCTTATATAATTGATTATACTAACGGTTTTCCTAATATTGAACCAACCCTGCAGTCCTGGGATAATTCCCACTGGATCATAATGTATTATCTCAGTGGTAATTTGTTGTAATCGTTTTGCTAAGATTTTATTTAAGATTTTTGCATCTATATTCATCAGGGATATAGGTCTATAATTTTCTTTCTCTGTTTTAACTCTTGCTGGTTTAGGTATCAGCACCATATTGGTTTCATAGAAAGAGTTAGGCAGAGCTCCATCTTCCCCTATTTTTCCAAAGAGTGTATATTGAATTGGAACCAATTGTTCCTCAAATGTTTGGTAGAATTCACTTGTGAATTCATCAGGCCCTGGAAATTTTTTTCTTAGGGAGTTCAATGATGGCTTATTGAATTTCTTTTTCTGAGATAGGGTAGTTTAGGTATTTAATCTCTTTATTTAACCGGGGAAACTTATATTTTTGGAAATATTCATCCATTTCACTTAGATTGTCAAATTTATTGGCATAGACTTGGGCAAAATAATTTAGAATTATTTCTTTAATTTCCTCCTCATTGGTGGTGAATTCACATTTTACATTTATGATACTAGCAATTTGATTTTCTTGTTTATTTCTTAAATCAAATTAACCAGAGGTTTATCAATTTTATTGGTTTATTCTTAAAAGCATGTTTTGGTTTTATTTATTAATTCAATACTTTTTTGCTTTTGATTTGATTAATTTCTCCTTTAATTTTTAGAATGTCTAATTTGGTATTTAATTGGGGATTATTAATTTGTTCTTTCTCTAATTTTTTTAGTTGCACATTTAGTTCATTGATTTCCTATTTCTCTAATTTATTCATGTAAACATTTAAAGATATAACATATCCCCTGACAGCTGCTTTGAATGAATCGCATAGGCTTTGGTATGTTCTTTCATTATTGTCATTATCTAGGAGAAAATGATTAATTTTTATATAATTTGTTTTTTGATCCATTCATTCTTTAAAATGAGGTTATTCGATTTTCAATTGCTTCTGGTTCTATATCTCCCTGGCCCACTATTGCTTATTACTTTTATTGCATTGTGATCTGAGAAAGGTGTATTCACTATTTCTGCCTTTCTGCAGTTGATCATTAGGTTTTTATGTTGTAGTACATGGTCAATTTTTGTATAAGTGTCATGTACTGCAGAGAAATAGATATATTCCTTTCTATCCCCATTCAATTTCCTCCATAAGTCTACCATATCTAGTTTTCTAACAATCTATTTACCTCCTTAACTTCTTTTTTGTTTATTTTATGATTCAATTTATCTAGATTTGAGAGCAGGAGGCTGAGGTCTCCCATTAGTAGAGTTTTTCTGTCTATGTCTTCCTGTAGTTCTTTCAGCTTCCCCTCTAAGAATTTGCATGTTATCCCATTGGGTTCATAAATATTCAGTATTGAAATCAATTTATTGTCTATGGTACCTTTTAGGAGAATATAATTTCCTTCCTTATCTCTTTTAATGATATCTATTTTGCAGCTGCTTTGTCTGAGATAAGGATTGCTACCCCTGCTTTTTTCACTTCAGCTGAAGCAAAATATATTTTGCTCCAACTTTTTACCTTTACTCTAAATGTATCTCTGCTTCAAATGAGTTTATTGTAAGCAGCATATTGTAGGATTCTGGTTTTAAATGTATTCTGCTATTTGCTTGTGTTTTAAGGGAGAGTTCATCCCATTCATATTCAAAGTTATAGTTACTGATTATTTATTGCCCTCCATGATATCTTCTGTTTGTATTTTCCCCTTCCCCCTTTAACCATATTCCCCAGTATTTTCTTTCTGAATACCACCCCCTTCAGTGTGTTTGCCCTCCTATATCCACCCCTCCCCTTTCTTTACCATTTCCCTTTTTTCCCTTTTTCCTTCCCTTGCTTTTGTAAGTTCCTCCCTTTTCCCCCCTCCCCATCCCTTTTTCCATTTCCCCCCTCCCCTTTTGCCCTTTTAATACTTGAAAGGTTAGATGTATTTTAAGTTAACTGAGTATGTGTGTAAGTTGACTTTAAGCCAAGTCTGATGAGAAGAAGATTCAGGTGAACACTTTCTATTTTTTTAAATTCATTTAAGGGGCAAGGGATTAAGTGACTTGCCTAAGGTCACATAGCTCAACAATTATTAAGTGTCTGAGGCCATATTTTAACTCAGGTCCTCCTGACTCCAAGGCCCGTGCTCTATCCACTGTGCCACCTAGCTGCCCCATCTGATTAACACTTTATAAAAATTGTCTTTTATGTATTCCTTTCCCTCAATCTTAATTCATCATCCTGAAAATAACTATTTTGTAACTGTGTTTAACAAAATATTTATGTAAAATGTTAGCCTGAATGTTCCCTGTTGAAGGGCGGGTGTGGGAAGAGAGTGTGGGGGGAAACTTTGAAACTTTGAAATATACATTTATAAAATAAATGGGAAATTCATATAAATAAGTAAATTTTAAAAGTAAAAAGCAAAGACTGTACTAGGTGAGTCAGACTTTGAACTCAGGTACTTATGACTACAAACTCCAGTGCTCTTCATTTATCATCCCAAATATCACTCATTTCTTCTGGACTTCTCCATCAGGCTCAGGAGCCCCTTCTTCCAAGAACATCTCTGCAGACCTAGAATTTACTTCTCAGGAGAACCATCAGACTCTGGGGCATCTCTCTCTAAATGTATGACTCCAGAACCTCACTTTATAGAGGGTACCCATGGCACCCCGCTACATTCATGCTTGGTTTCATCCTAGGGACCCTTCTCCCCAGAGCCACACTCACTATAGAGCTTCCTTTACTATTCTGGCTTCCATTTCTGGGATGTACATCCCTGAGGGCAGGGATTCTATTTTTATTTTAATTCTATTTGTCTATTTTATTTAATTCTATTTGTCTTCCCAGAGTATATCATGCTGCCTGGTATGAAAACCTCAATAAATCCTTGGTGAATAACGGGCTAACTCTATGTACTATGTCCTTGAGCTGTCTCTGTCTATCCCCCAAATCCCCACTATTGAAGTTGCCCCTCCCTCAATGCTGCCAAAATCAGAAGAAAAGCAGAAAGCTGGGAAACCATCTTCACTAGGAGTTCTGATAAAGGTCTCATTTCTAAAATATATAGAGAATCGCATCAAATTTATAAGGTTACAAGTCATTCCCCAATTGATAAATGGTCAAAGGATATGAATGAACAGTTTTCTAATAAGAAATTAAAGCTATATATAATTATATGAAAAATGCTGCAAATCATCATTGATTATAGAAATGCAAATTAAAAACCTATGAGGTATCACCTCACACCTACCAGACTGGCTAAGATGAGAAAAAGGAAAATGATCAGCACTGGAGAGGTTATGGGAAGATTGGGGCATTGATGCATTGCTGGTGAAATTGTAAAGGGATCCAACCATTCTGTAGAACAATATGGAACTATATCCAAAGAGCAATAAGAATGTTCTTTGCCTTTGACCCAGCAATTCCAGTTCTAGGTCTATATGCAGAAGACATTATAAAAAATGAGAAAAATCCTACATGTTCCAAAATATTCATAGCAGTCCTTTTTTTAGTGGCAAAGAATTGGAAATTGAGGAGATGCCCACCAATTGGGAAATAAGTAAACAAGATATGGTACATGAATACTATGGAATATTATTGTTCCATAAGAAACCATAAATGGTTGGACTCTAGAATAGCATGGAATGAGTTAACAAGATCTGGTGAAGAGTGATGGGAGCAGAACCAAGAGAACAACGTACACATTAATAAGCACATTGTGAGATGATCTATCTTGACATTCAGAAAGCTAGGACAACCGTTTTAGATTGGCTATGGACAATGTTATCCCCATCCAGAAGAACAAAAGAAAACAAAAGAAAAAACAAAAAATGCAACCTTTCAGAATCTGATGAACACTTTATAAAAATTGTCTCTTATGTATCTCTTTCCCTTAATCCTAACTCCTCATACCAAAAATGACTAATCTGTAAACATGCATATCAAACATATTTATGTACAATATTAACCTGTTTGCATCTAAGGGGAGGGGGTGGGAAGGGGGGTTGGAAGAAAATTTTGTAATTTATGAATTACATAGGGATGAATGTTAAATATTACATAAAATCTATGTAGATTAAGTGAATTCCTGGAACCCAGCTTTGTCTTTTGATGAAATGAATGACTTGAAAAACATTTCATAAACCTGAAGCATATCAATGCTTCTAAAAATTACCAGATCAATCATAAAGATCATTGAAAAATGTCTGCAGGTATCCTATGATGGAAACAACTCACATCCTGTAATACCCATACATGCATCAGAAGTACCCTAGTGTGTCATGGTATTGTCACTGCCCTGCTATTGTCAGAAGAATTTTTGTCAGCCAGTGTCTGTCAAAAACTTTTAATGTTCCTGTCCTAGCTCAATGCACTTGACTACAGGCATATCTAGCAATGTTTTAAGCACCACAATAAAAGAGTAAAAGTTCAGATTGTCTATAAACATGAGTTCAAGGTATATGTACTTCCTATTAAAATGCATTCATATAATCCATGGGTGATCTGATCAGAATAACTAAAAGTATGCCCCAAGATACCATTTAATCAAAGCCTCCAAATCCAGCTAATCTGATATACTTAGAAAAAAAAGATGATTTGATTTAAAAATAGTATAATTTTCTAAAGTTCATTCTGTGCTAAGAGTCATCTTGATAGAGAGACATTGTCAGAGAAAAACTCATTCTGGCTGTTGGGACTGATGGTCAAACTTTTTACTATATGTGAAAGTCAGAGAGGAAAAAAATAATAAAGACTAATTCCTTATGACTTCCAGAGAGAAGTCTCACTAAACATCAAAAATACAAATACCTGAGGTCAAATCCTGCCTCCAACACTATTCTTGGCTTCAATATTTTCCTCCTTATATTTAGAACTTTGGACTTGGTGGCCTGAAATGATTTTTCTACATATAAGTTCTTAAATATATAATTGGGCAAATTATTCTCTTTCTTTTGGTGTGTTTCCCCTTCTGAATAATGGGGGTAAGAAGATTGGCTGGGGAAAAAAGGCCTCTGATTTCTTTTCCAAGACTCTGACTTGTATCATGGACTGAAAGTTACCACGGGGTGAAGAGGGAATTGGGAAAGAGGTTGGCAGTGAAAAACAGAAAGGGATAGCTTTGTTCAGAATAGAGTGGCATGGGATGGGGGATAGCTGGCAGAGGCTGAGAACATGGTTCGGTGTCTAGAATACTGGAATAAATGTCTTTGTTTCCCCAGAAATCCTTGGAAAAAAACCTTCATTTGGTTCAGCAACCTTAACCCTCCATCTTCCCATTTCTCTCCTGGTTTTGGTGGCTAAACTCCTCAAGATGTTTATTTAAAATAAATGTCCTCACTTCATTTCCTTTTAATCTCATCCTAAATCGTTAAAGTCTTGTTTTGACCATAGCTTTCAATGGAAAACTTCTCAGCATCAGATACTTTCACCTAAGGCACTGTACTGGGATGATAAACCTGAATAGGAGCACATTGAAGGGCATTCCACCATACAAAGTCTCAGGATATGGAGGAAAAGAAATTAACATAGGGTTAGTGATGTGGTAGCAGAAAGACAGGGACCCTGCCATTGTGGGCACTTGCAAGAGATCAGAATCCCTGGTTTCAGTTCCAAAGTAGAGAGTGCATTTGTAGTTTACAGGCACCAAAAGGACCGTAGGGAGTAACATTTCATGTGGGGCATTATAGCTATGGGCCACACCACTGCTGAGACATGGAGGAGATTATTCCAAGATGGAGGTCAGATAAAAATAGAAAATTGACCTGAGCCTTGGAAGATTATTCCTTACAACTTAGGGTAAGAACTGGATTATTTTAATATGCTAATAAACTAAAATAAATAAAAATAAAAATGAGTATGAAAAGGAAAAATAACCCAATCATTTCTATGGGGATAGTGAAGATTTAGGTTCATATTCAAAAGACAGTGAAACTTCCACCCCCCCTAAAAAAATCACTCCTTTTTCAATGAGAAGTGTCAAATGGTAATGAAACCCAACAAGAGTCTTTGGAAGAATTTAAAAAGAACTTTGAAAATTAAATGAGAAAGATCAAGAAAAAAGTAAGAAAAATTAAGGCCAATCCCTTCACAAAATCAAGAAAATTATGAAAAGAAAGTCAACCAATTGGAAATAGAGAATAAAAAGGGGAAAATAATAATTCCTTGAAAATGAGAATTGGGTAAGAGAAAGCAAATGAAGTTATAAAATACAAAGAAATAACTAAAAATAAAGAATGAAAAGAATAGTAGAGAATGTTAAACATCTCATCAGAAACAGAAAAAAGCAGATCTGGAGAGGAAATTGAGGAGAGACAATGTGAGAACTTTAGAACTCCCTGAATGTGATGATCAAAAGAAGAATCTGATACAATATGACAAGAAATCTTTTAGGAAAATTGTCCTGAAGTTCTCTCTAGGAAAAGATGGTAAAGAAGAAATAGAAAACATGCACCAATCACTATCTGAAAGAGATTCCAAGTGGAAACTTACAGGAATATCATAGTCAAATTTGAAAAACACCTAGCCTAGGGAGAAAATATTGTGAAACACAGGGGAGGCGGAAGCTATTTATATATTACTACAATAAAGATTTCACAAGATTTAGCAATTTCTACATTAAAGAACAATAGGTCTTGAAGCACTATATTTTCTAAGGAAAAGAACTGGGGTTACAACTCAGGTTACAACTTACCCAGAAAAATTAAGTATAATCTTGATCGAAAATGAGGGCATTTAATAATTTGAAAGAGTCTCAGGTCTTTTTGAAAAAAGAGCATAATTTAATAGAAAATTCAAAATATAAGATGCAGGAGATAAACAAAGTAAATATTAAAAACAAATCAATAAGGCTCACTAAGTTAAAACTTATTTCTTATGACCATTATCATTATTTAAGTTGTTTTAAAGTTTTGAACTGAGCTTTCTAGAGTGAAGTCATTCTAAAAATAAAGCTGTATAGGGAGAGATAAAAAAAAGAGTAATTATCTCTTACAAATGAAGCATGAAAGGAAGAATTGATGCAGAAGAAGGAATGGGAGAGAAAGGGTAGAACAACATACAGATCTAGAAGAATATAAAAGTCTTTTACATATACAAAGAAGTAAGAGAGGGACTTTTAAAAGACAGTAAAGATTTAGAATTAGGAGTAGGAGAGCACAAGTGTGAAATTCTTAGAAATGTAGGTAGTTTAAAGTGTAAAGGGCAAGTGGATAAGTTAGGGCTCTGGGGTGAGTAAATTAAGGGATAGGAGGGCAAGTTAGAGGGTAGAAGAAAATTAGAGTGAGGAGGAATAGAGTAAATAGAACTAGAAGGATAATGAGGGAAAATAAGATGAAAGGAAATACACAATAAATAATTATGACTTACAATGTGAATGGGATGTAGTTACCCATAATATAGAAACAGATAGCAGAACTTCCTGGTACTAGTTAAAAATGGAGAGGTGGATTAGTGCAAAAGAGGAGATATACAATATACAAAAGCAAAGGACATTTAAAACTTTGTGTTTGATTAATGTAAATATTTAGGTTTTGAGTATAAGGATTCATCATTTGGTAAAAAAATTGATAATAAAAAGCATAACAAAGAAAAACATTTTATAAAATGATGGTGAGTAGATACCTAGAACAGTGTGAATATTTCTATTTACTATGCTTCAATAGACTATGAAAGCAACTGAGAAACTGATAGATCTGAGATCTAGGCAAGGCAGAGTTTGGATCCTATGCTTTCAGATATTTTTATGCATCATTTAAACAGCAATGTTTCCCTTAACTAGAGTTTAATAAGTAATGGATGACAAAGGAAATTTTGAAGAAAATATGTAGTATGTGAACATGATGGAAGGTAAACTAGAGTTACAAAGAAAAAAAAGTATTTTAAGGAAACAAGGAGAAAGCTGGGATGCAATCTGGAAGGTCATAGACAACTGTAATAAACCATGATGGGGTTAAAATGGTTATATGACATGGATATAAAGGGAGATATCACAGGAAAATTAAAAGAATATGGAACATATTTGTCAGATTAATGGTTACGAAAAGAAAGATGAAATAGATAGCATTGTAGAGGCCTAACTCTCTCCTCCTGAGTCTTTTATTCTAGTAGCTAGATATGGATCTGACTGAAGATGATCCTGGATACAGTGGGAAACCTTAACCTTTTTAAGCTAAGGTCTTTAATGGGTCTTGAATGAGGCAAAGCCCATTTTGTGATTAATATAGGTAAGAGGAAAGAAATTATACTTAGAATGACCTCTTTTGCATTGTCAAAAAAAATCAATCTGGAAGTAGATTCTCAGTGTTTCTGACCAAAACATAGCCAGTCTGAACCAGTCAGGGACCAAACAATGACCAAGTTGGATTGACCTGGGCCCTTTTGTTTATCACTATATGGATTATAGGTATGTATGCATATGTGTGTATATACATATAAATACATTTAATTATAGACTTCTCTAGTGCGGGATACTGAAAAGGAAATGAACTAGAATTAAAAGTGCCATGCAAAGGAAACTTAGAAGAAAACACAGTGCATGTCTTATTTCAAAGATTTTTTGAAATCCGAATTTATATTTTTGTTATGGTTAATTTATTTTTATATTTTTACAATAATATTTTTTAAAATTTATTTTTGAATTTTATAATTTTTCCCCTAATCTCACTTCCCTCCGCCCACTCCCCACAGAAGGCAGTCTGATAGTTTTTACATTGTTTCCATGCTATACATTGATCAAAATATTGAGAGAAAAATCATATCTTTAGGGGAAAAAATACATAATAAGATAATTTTTTAAAAATTAAAGGTAATAATCTTTGATCTTTGTCCAAACTCCACAATGCTTTCTCTGGATACAGATGGTATTCTCCATCACAAATACCCCACAATTGTCCCTGATTGTACAATAATCTTTTTTGTGAAAGTAAACACCCTCCCTCCCAAAAAAGATACAGAAAACTCAAGAGAAATGAAGGGAGAGAAAAAAAGAGTACTTCAGTCTGTGTTCAGATTCCATCAGCTCTGTCTCTGGGATGAGTTGCCTTCTTTATCATGTCTATCAGAGAATTTGCTTCAATATATTTTCCCACAGTCACTATTACTAACTGTATTTCCCTCCATTTTATTCCTCCCCACTCTCATTTATTCTATTCTCTCTCTCCTTTCACCCTGACCCTGTTCAGGAGTATGTTGTACCTGACTCCCCCTCCCACAAGCTTTCCTATCTTCCATCATCTACACCCCATTCCTCTCCCCCATCCCCCTTATCCCATCCCTTTCCTCTCATTTTCCTTCAAGATAAGATAGATTTCTATACCCAATTGAATGTGTATGTCATTTCTTCACTGAGCCATTTCTCATGAGAATGAAGACTCACCCATCCCCCCTTGCCTTCCCACCCTACCACTCCATTGCAGAAGCTTTTCTTGACTCTTTTGTGTGAAATATCATAGCCCATTCTACCTCTCTTTTCCCTTTCTCCCAGTACTTTCACTTATCATCCATTGACTCCATCTTTATACTATAATATACCATTATATTCAACTCCCTCCTGTGCCTTGTCTTTATATGCTCCTTCTAATTGTTCTTATAAATGAGAAAGTTTATATGATTTATCAGGATCCTCTTCCCATGCAGGAATATATGCAGTTCAACAAAATTAAATTCTTCATATTTAGTCCTTCCCATCCATCCTCTCTATGCTTCAGTTGAGTCCTCTAATTGAAGATCAAACTTTCTGTCTAGCTCAGGTTGTTTCAACAAGAAATTTTGAAAGTTCCCTGTTTCATTGAAAGTCCATTTTTCCCATGAAAAAGGATGTTCAGTTTTGCTGGGGAACTGATTTGTAGTTTCAATCCAAGCTCTTTTTCCTTCCAGAATATCATGTTCCAAGTCTTTAATGAAGACACTGTCAGGTCCTGTGTAATCCTGACTGTAGTGTCACAGTAGACAAGTTGTTTCTTTCTGTAAGCTTTTAGTATTTTCTCTTTGACTTGGGAGTTTTGGAATTTTGTTATAATATTCCTGGGAGTTGGGGGGATTTATTTCAAGAGGTGATCAGTGAATTCCATCAATTTCTATTTTACCTTCTGCTTCTAGGTTCTCAGGGCAATTTTACTGGATTATTTCTTGTAAAATGAAGTTTAGGCTCTTCTCCTGGTCATGACTTTAAGGTAGCCCAATAATTTTTAAATGATCTCTTCTGCATCTGTTTTCCAGGTCAGTTGCTTTTCAAATGAGATATTTCATATTTTTTCTAGTTTTTCATTCTTTTGGTGTTGTTTTATTGCTTCTTGACATATCACCAAATTATCATGTTATTTTAGTTCCATTCTATATTTGCAGGTGTTAATTTCTGCAGAGAGCCTTTTTATCTCCTTTTCCATCTGGTCATTTCTGTTTTTAAGGCATTCTTCTCCTCATTTGCCTTTTGGGTTGATTTTTCCAATTGGCCTAAACTAGTTTTTAACATGTTATTTTTTCAGTACCTTTTGTATTTGTTTCACTAAGCTGCTGACTTGATTTTCATGATTTTCCTATGTTGCTCTCATTTCTCTTTCCAATTT
Source organism: Macrotis lagotis (assembly GCF_037893015.1). Lineage (NCBI taxonomy): Eukaryota > Metazoa > Chordata > Mammalia > Peramelemorphia > Peramelidae > Macrotis > Macrotis lagotis. The sequence goes on from NC_133666.1 coordinate 90,264,427, forward strand.
TTCTTCTACCTCCAAGTGATTTTCAAAGTCTTTTCTGAGCTCATCCATAGCCTGAGTCCATTTCCTATTTTTCTTGGAGGCTTTGGATACAGAAGCTTTGACTTTGTCATCTTCTAAGTGTGTATTTTGAACCTCCATGGAACCAAAGTAATTTTCTGTGGTCAGATTCTTCTTTTTCTGTTGGTTGTTCATTTCTTTAGCCTATGATTGATTTACTGCACTTCCTAGGCTTTGGGGGATTTTGGGGACAACCTATAGGGACCTTAATTCCTCCAAGGTCTTTTGAGAGGCTCTGATTGCTTTCTTGCCTGTACTCTGGGTGAGCTGTGAGGGGGGTCCCTGCTTAGCTATGGTAGTATTGGGGGCCAGACTGTGACCTGGATCTGAATGTGGGCAAACAGCAGAGTCCTGTCCCTGGGAGAGGAGAGAGCCCTCTGTAGTCTCTCCTATCCCCTTATTGTCTGTGGACAAGAGTTCTCTCACAGTTCCTTCAAGTCCCTGGCAATCCCTGGTCCAAGAGGTCTGGAAACCACCCCTTTACCAAGGATCTAGCAGCCCCCAGGGAGCCATGTATGGTGTGAGCTTTTCCTGAAAGGCTGGAATTGGTTTGCCCCAGCCCAACTTTGCTGTGGTCTTGCTGCACTGCAGCTCTTTCCAACACTGGGTCCTGGTGAAACAGACCTTTCCCACAGATCTTCTAAGTTGTCATGAACTGATTAATTGTATCACTCAGTCTTTCTGTGGCTTCTGCCCCTCTAAATTTTTGCTAGATTCATAATTTGATGAATTTTGGAGGTTGGTTTCTGAGGATGAGTTTCTAGGAATTCCTGCCCTTACACTGCAATCTTGGTCCCTCAAATTAATGGTTTTAGATTGAATACTTTCTTATTCTTTGAACATAGAAATATTATTTTTTCCTTCTTCACTTTTTTGTTTAAATCAAAATATAAATAAATATTAAAGTTAAAGACATTAAAAATATTCAAAAGGTCTTTATATAGTACGATGCATTCTCCACTCAGCTCACAATGTTATTTTCATTATGTGCAGGACTGATCAGGTCACTTCTTTTCATTTACTCTCATCATACACATTCTCCATAAAGTCAATAAGCTCCAGTGTTCAAAGATCTCAGAAATCTATCTCCTCTTCCCAGTTTTTGTAAACCTTAAATACCATGTCCTCTTCCCCAACGTCCAACACTATTTGATTCAGTGACATTGGACTCCTTGTTATTTCACAAATAAGAAAATTTCTCACCTCTGTCCATTTTCTCTGGTTGTCCTTTTTGCCTTGGATTCTCTGACCTCTTCATCTCTTTCTCCAAGCTTCCCTGGATTCCATCAAAAAAGCATCTAAAATATCACATTATATAGGAAACATTTCCCATTCCTCCTTAATTCTAGTGTCTTGCACTGATGATTATATTCATTCTTTATGCATTTTGTGGTACAAAGGGGTTTTTGTGTGTGTGTGTGTGTGTGTGTGTGTGTTTTAAGCATAACCTCCCCCATTAGACTTTGAACTTTATAAAGGCAGGGATTTTCTTTTGCCTAACCTTTTATCTGCAGAGATTGGTTTAGAGTTTGACACATAGTAGGTAGATAATAAATGATAATGTATGTCCTTTTTTTTCAATAAAGGCAATGATATCAGGGAGGTGATGCCATGCCATGATATGCATGTGAATTGGATTTGTGTCACCAGTCTCACTTTCTCCTCTGAAGGGATCTGAGTCCAGTGGCCATAAATGAATCAAGACACCTGAAGATAGCTCTGGGTAGAAGGGTGAAGTGACTTGCTCAGGATCACATAGTTAGTAATGCCTGAGTCCATATTTGAGCTCATATTTGAACTCTGACTTTAGGGACAGAGATCTATATGCTGTGCCACCAAACTGCCCCACATTAATAAATATATACTGATCAACTAGAGGTGGAGGTCTATTTGAATCCCAGTTGCAATATTCAATAAAATGATTTCAGCATTAATTTCAATTCCATTTCGGATTTGTGTACTACGATATTATGTTTTTTAATAGCCTTTAGCTATGAAAGTTATTCAACAGCAGTCTTTCTTTTTATAAATAATACACACACACACACACACACACACACACACACATACATATATATATATATATATACAAATATAAAACTTTATTAAGCATTTTATTAAGATAAAAGATTCTAGGGGAAGCTAGGTGGTACAGAATATAGATCACCGGCCCTGGAGTCAAGAGGACCTGAGTTCAAATTTGGCCTCAGAAACTTAATAATCATGTAGCTGTGTGATTTTGCCTGCCCCCCCCCATTGCCTTATAAAAAACAAACAAAAAAAAAGGATTCTAGTCCACAATCTGAAAATAATAATAATAATAATAATAATGACATTATAGCTTATTATGAATTCCATACAATCAATTGATTATCACAGAATGATGATTTTAAAAAGTTTTTCCTTAATAGACCCTTTCACCTTCTGAGGGGCAGGTGCTGGTCAAATATTTGAACTAAATTGGGAGGGGAGAGTTGGCAGCCCAGCACCTGGCAAGGCCTTCAGGTTGGGACTTCCTTGGATGAGGAAACCTCTTGCCTGATGCTCAGAAGGTGGAGGGTTAGGCAACCCTGTGTAGCCCATACAACCCCAGACTCAGCTGCTGCCCGAGGATGCATAGTTGCTATGACCAGCAATTGCCTTACTTGGTCAGCAATGGTCACTGTGGGAGAAAATATAATGAGAAACCAGAAAATGTCAAGAAAAGTAAATTCAATAACTGGTTCATGACTCAGAAGAACTCTTTCAATATCTGAGGAAACTTCCAGAAACATGAATTACAGAATTTCAGGTACCTGATGATGAGCAGTTTGTACCAGACTATCAATCTGAATGTCTGACTTTTCATGGCCTCCCCATAAAAATCAAGAAAGAACCCCATAGCCTATGCTCAGACCTGGATTCAATCAGCAATCAAAGAGTAGCCCTTTAAATTCAGCTATGCAGAAAATAGCCTATATGTTAGAAAAACCAAGTCTTTTTATTCCCTGTTCCCTGCTAGTGCCTATGATCAGAAGTCACAAGTGGAAATGGGGCCCTCCAAACTACCAATACTATCTTGTATTCCTCTGTCTCCTCTACATCATACTTCCCTGCATTATCACACCCCAAAGATCAATCTCTTATTTCCTGCTCATCGCCCATCATCCAAAACCATACAGGACAGCAACTATTCAATGGAAACAGATTTTGATACCAGCCTTCTGAGTCTTGTAATTCCTTTTTAACTTTGTGTAAGATACCATGGGAAGGATTTCTAACATACAACAGTTGTCTGAGCTAAACATGTTCCTGACCCAAACATTTTAAGCAGAAGTACCATTACCCAGTTGATGAACACATCACCCTTGAAGTAATCCAGTGAACACTCCCAGAAAGAGATTCCAAAAAAAAACTCCAAAGAATATCTCAGTCAAGTTTCAAAATTCTCAACTATGGAGAAAACAGTGTAAGAGCCAAAAAGAAGCAGAGCAAATACCATGAAGCCACAGTCAGGCTTACATACAATTTATCAGCTTCAACACTAAAGGATTAGAAGGCCTGAAATATAATATTCTGGAGGGTAAAAGAACTTGGATTGCAACCAAGAATCAACTACCCTGCAAAAATTCAGCATATACTTTCAGGGAAATGGTGAATTTTCAATGAAATAGATAAGTCTCAAACTTATCTGATGAAAAGATAGAAACTAAACAGAATATTTGTTCTTCTAATACGAGACACAAGAGATGCATAAAAAGGCAAATGGAAAGGTGAATAATATTAGTATTATTAAACTGTGTACATCCATACATGGGAAGATAATACTTGTAACTTTTGAGAATTTTATTTTTCTTAGGACAGTCAAAAGAAGCTTACTGAGGTGGATAGTATAGTATAGATTGAATTATGATGTTATACAACTCATGAGGAATGTATTTCTATTGAGAAAGTTGAATGGCATGTACTTAAAAAGACACTGGGGGCATGAAGTAATAAGATAGTGATGTTTATAAATCAATCAATCAATAAATCAATCCACCCTTGAGAATTTTATTTTTCTCAGGTACTTTAAAAGGAATATACCTTGAAAGAGCTTGTGGGTACAATACAGGTATAAAGCAATTAAGACATGAAAAGAAGGATCACACTGGGAGAAAGAGAGGCTTTTGAGGATAAAGAGCACCACCTGAAGAGGCACAAAGCATCTATTATAGAAGAAAAGAAGGGATGGTGTGAGCACTAACCAAATCTTAATAAACTTGATAGATTTAGTTCACAGAAGGAGTAACACACATTACCAACTTTGTTTAGAAAGTTAATCTACCCTGTTGGGAAGCAGTGGGGGAAAGAAAGGAAGAGGGGATAAAAAAAAGATGAGTGCTAAAACAAAGCTAAAGTTAAAATAACTTTTTTTAAAAAAGTAGAAGGGAAAATGAAAAAGGGAAAGGAAGAAGATGAATATAAGGGAGGGATTATTGAAAGGCAGTAGTCAGAAGCAAAATGTTGATGAAGAGGGATAAGGGGAAAGGAATGAGAAAATATCAAACAAAGAATGAAATAAAGCATCATTAATCATAACTATAATTATGAATCAGGTGAATGATCCAATTAAATGGAAGCAGATAGTAGAGTAGATTAAAAAAAGCAAAATGCTCCAATATGTTGCTTGCAAGAAACACATTTGAAGCAGAGAGACACACACAAAGGGTAAAGGCAAAAGGCTAGAAGGAGAATATATTATGCTTCAGCTGAAGTATAAAAAAGCGGGTGTACCAATTCTGACTTCAGACAAAGAAAAGGCAAAAATACATCTCCTAAAAGGAATGATAGGCAATAAAGTAAAGTCATTATTAAAAATATATGCAGGGGCGGCTAGGTGGCATAGTGGATAAAGCACTGGCCTTGGAGTCAGGAGTACCTGGGTTCAAATCCGGTCTCAGACACTTAATAATTACCTAGCTGTGTGGCGTTGGGCAAGCCACTTAACCCTGTTTGCCTTTCAAAAATCTAAATATATATATATGCAGTGTGGGATAGCATTCAAATTTTTAGAGGCAAAGCAAAATGAGTGCAGGAAGACAGATATAAAACTATAATAATGGTTTGCCTCAACCTCCTTCTCAGAATAAGATAAATATAACTACCAAATAAACAGAAATATAATATGAATAGAATTTTATGAAACTTAGATATGACAGACCTCTGTAGAAAACTGGATGGAGATAGAAAGGGATATACCTTCTACTCTGTGGTACATAGCACCTACCGAAAAAGTGACCATGTTTTAAGGCACAAAAACCTCACTATCAAATTAGTAAGGCAGAAAATGCATCCTTTTCAGAGCATGATACAATAAAGTATACAGGTAATAGAGGATCATTGAAAGATAAACTAAAAATTAATTGTAAACAACTTAATTTTAAGGAATGAGTAGATGAAACAACAAATCACAGGAATAATCAACAGTTTCATCCAAGCAAATGGCATTGATGAAATAGCATTTCACAACTCATGGAATGCAGTCAGAGAAGTTATTAGGGAAAATTTCATATCTCTAAATGCTTACATGAAAACAAAATGTTACAGATAGAGGAGATCAATGAATTGGGCATGCAACTAAAAAAAGATGGAGGAAGAACAAACTAAAAATACACAATAAATATCAAATTAGGAATTCTGAAAATCAAAGGAGAAGATAATAAAATTGAAAGTAAGAAAACTCTTCCAGTCAAGGTGGTGGAGAGAAGCCCCTGTGCTAAGGTATCCTGATATTGCCTTATATATAATATGAAACAAACCTCTTAATGGAAATCTGATCAACAAAACCCAGGAAGAGAAACTAGGAGAACAGCAACTACTTCAAGGTCTGTCTTCAGAGGTCATGGGTATGCCACGGTCAGAGAGCAAAGCACCAGTGGGGGTGGGGTGAGAGCCGGATTAATCTAAGATCAGCCCCCGAGGCTTTTGGTCCAAGAAACTACCAGAGAATGAAGGCGTGGTGGTGGGACTGGCTGTCTGAGACTTACCAGAATGGCTGGAAGGTAATTTCCAGCCTCTGGCACTCCCCTACTGTCCAGTAGGAGATATTACACTCAGTGAGCAAGTCCACTAGCACCTCCTACTGGCCAGCCCACGAGGAGATACTAAACACAGTGATTAAAGCCTCTAGGGATCCCAACACCAAACCTCTGTAAACCAGCCCCATTCCCAACACAAGATCTTAGGAAAATGAAGAAAAGCCAGAAGAATGGGGGTTCATAGAAAAATTCCTAGAAGGAAAAGACCTTAACTCAGAGAGACATAGAACCTCTGAGGAGAATATGATTTCTTCTCAAGCACAGAAAGTCTTCCTTGAAGAAATCAAGAAGGAGTTTAAAAATCAATTGGAAGATCTGGGAAATTTGGGAAAAGAAACCCAAGAGAAGATTACCACCTTTCAACAAAGAAAACAAATCCCTGGAAAAATATAATTGGACAAATGAAAAAAGAAAATTATTCTTTCAAAACCTCAGTTGGTCAAATGGAAAAACTCTTAAAAAATAGAAATGACCAATTGGAAAAGTCATTGCAAAAGGTAAACGAAGTAAATACTTCCAAAAAATAAGAATGGATCTGTGGAAAACAATGACTTCATGAAACAACAAGAATCTGTTAAACAAAAATCAAAAAACTGAAAAAATAGAAGAAAATATAAAATACCTTAACAACAAAACCACTGATCTTGAGAATATATCGAGGAGAGATAACCTAAAAATTATTGGTCTTCCTGAAAACATTGAAGATAAAAAAAGCCTGGACTCAATATAACAGTATTTCTGTAGGAAAACTGCCTTGATGTCATGGAACCAGAGTGCAAAATAGTTATTGGAAGAATACATTGATCCCCTCTGGAAAGAGATCCCAAAATGAAAATGTCAAGGAATATTGTAGCTGAATTCCAGAACTATCAGATAAAAGAGAAAGTCCTTCAAGGAACCAAAACAAAACAATTTAAATACCAAGGAGCCCCAGTAAGGATTACACAGGACCTGACTGAATCAACATTAAGGGATTGAAGGGCCTGGAAAGTGCGCTTGGAATGCAGTCAAGAATCCATTATCCAGCAAAACTGAGCCTTCCCTTCCAGGAGAAAAGATGGACATTTAATGAAACAGGAGATTTCCAGCATTTCCTGATGAAAAACCCAGAGCTTAATAGAAAATTTGGACTTCAAACAGGAGACTCAAGTGACACATGAAAGGTTAAAATAAAAAAAGGGGGAGGAGAAACAAGTCTGTTTTCAAATAAGATGAAACTGGCTATATCCCTACCTGGAAGAGAGACTTTAATAACTCTGGAGAATTGTAACTTTATTAGAGAGAATTTAATAAGCCAGAAGAGATGGATACTAATGACTTATTCGAGAACCTGCTATCCAATAAGATGAAACTGGCTATACCTGGGAGAAAGACTTTAATAACTCTTGAGAACTGTAACTTTATTAGAAACAATATATTTAGCCAGAAGTGATGGAAATTCAAGACTTATTTGAGAAACTACTATCCAGTAAGATGAAACTGGCTATATCTCTACCTGAGAGAAAGACTCTAATAACTCTCAATAACTATAATTCTAGTAGAGAGAATATGCTTCTCCAGAAGTAATGGATACTCATGACCTTTCTGTGTTTCAGATAGAATAATTTTAATAATACCTCCTTAAAAAGAAGAGTAAAGAGTTGGGTGGATGCAGCAGATTGAAAGGAGTAAATATCATTGCATTAAGATGTACAAAGGACTTATTGCAATAAAAGGGAAGAAGGTTGGAGTTGAGAGCCACCTGAATTTTACTCTCATCAGATTGGCTTAAAAGTAACATACATACACTCAGTTAAGTTAAGGAACTTATCTTACCATTAAAGTGTTAAAGAGGGAAAGGGGGATGGGGGAGGAAAGTCGGAACCAACCAACAGAAGGAAGGGAAAGAAGAAGGGGCAAAGGGGAAAGAGAAAAAAAGGGAGGGTGGATATAGGAGGGCAAACACACTGAATTTGGTGGTTTTAAGAAACAACATATGAGGGAATATGGATAAAGGGAAAAAAGGGAAAAATACAAACAGAGGGAAGATAGCATGGAGGGCAATAAAGAGTAAGTAATTAAAACTTTGAATATGAATAGGATGAACTCTCCCTTAAAATGTAAACAAATAGCAGAGTAGATTTAAAACCTGAATCCTACAATATGCTGCTTACAAGAAACTCATAGGAAGCAGAGAGATAAATTTAGAGTAAAAGTGAAAGACTGGAGCAAAATATATTTTGCTTCAGCTGAAGTGAAAAAAGCACGGGTAGCAAGCCTTATCTCAGACAAAGAAACTGCAAAAATAGATATCATTAAAAGAGATAAGGACAGAAACTATATCCTCCTAAATGGTATCATAGACAAAAAACTAATTTCAATACTGAATATGTATGCATCCAATGGTATAGCATCAAAATTCTTAGAGGAGAAGTTGAAGGGGTTACAGGAAGACATAGATAGCAAAACTCTAACTAGTGGGAGAACTCAACCTCCCACTTTCAGATTTAGATGAATCTAAACATAAAATAAACAAGAAGGAGGTTAAGGGAGTAAATAAATTTTTAGAAAACTTAGTCATGATACACTTATGGAGGAAATTGAATAGGGATAGAGAGGAATGTACTTTCTTTTCTGCAGTACATGGCACTTACACAGAAATTGGCCATGTATTAGGACATAAAAACCTAATAATCAATTGCAGAAAAGCAGAAATAGTGAATTCATGTTTCTCAGGTCATAATACAAAAAAAAAATTCACATGCAATATTGGTCCAGGAAGATATAGACTCAAAATTAATTGGAAACTAAATAACCTCATTTTAAAGAATAAGTGGATCAAACAACAAATCATAAAGAAGTAATTATTTTATCCTAGATAATGACAATAATGAAAAAACATACCAAAACTTCTGGAATACACTCAAGGTGGCTATCAGGGGAAATAGATCTTTCAATACTTGTATGAATAAACTAGAGAAAGAGAAAATCAGTGAACTAAATATGCAACTAAAAAATTAGAGAAAGAACAAATTAAACCTCCCCATTTAAATACCAAATTAGAAATTCTAAAAATTAAAGGAGAAATTAATAAAAATGGAAAGCAAGAAAACTATTAAACTATGGGAAAAAAACAATAATATTGTTAAAACTCTGGTTAATTTAATTTAAAAAAGAAAGAAGAAAACCAAATTTCTAGTATCAAAAAAGAAAAAAGGTGAACTCACCACCAATGAGGAGGAAATTAAGGTGATAATTCAGAATTATTTTGCCTAACTCTATGCCATTAGATTAGAAAATATAAATGAAATAGACACATATTTACAAAACTATAAGTTGCCCATGTTAAATGAAGAGATAATTACATACCTAAATAACCTATCTAAGAAAAACAAATTCAACAAGCCATTATTCAAGTCCCTAAGAAAATATCTACAGGGCCAGACAGAAACAAAAGTAAATTATATCAAGCATTTAAGGAACAATTGATTCCAATTCTATATAAACTCTAAAAAATAGGTACAGAAAGAACTCTGCTTAACTCTTTTCTATGACACAAATATGATGCTGATACCTAAACCAAGAAGAATTAAAACAGAAAAATAAAATTATAGACCTATTTCCCTGATGAATATAAATACAAAAATCTTAAATAAAATCTTAGCAAAAAGACTACAACAAGTTACCATTAGGATAATACATTATGACCAAGTAGGATTTATCCCAGAAATGCAGAGTTGACTCAATATTAGGAAAACTGTCAGTATAATTAATTATATCAATAACAAACCTATCAGAAATCATATGGTTATATCAATAGATGCTGAAAAAGCTTTTTACAAAATAAAGCACCCATTCCTACTAAAAACATTAGAGAGCATAGGAATAAATGATTGTTCCTTAGAATAATAAGCAGTATCTATCTGAAACCATCAACAAGCATTATATGCAATGGGGATAGGCTAGAGGCATTCCAAATAAGATCAGGGTGAAACAAGTATGCCCATTATCAACACTACCATTCATTATCATATTAGAAATGTTAGCTTCAGAAATAAGAGAAAAAAGAAATCAAAGGAATTAGAACAGGGAAGGAGGAGATAAAACTCTCACTCTTTGCAGATGACATGATGGTATGCTGAGAGAATCCCAAGAAATGATCTAAAAAATACTATATATAATCAGCAATTTTAGCAAGGTTGCAGGATATAAAATAAACTCTCATAAATCCTCAACATTTCTATATATGGCTAGCAAGATGCAGCAGAAGGAGCCAGAAAGAGAATCCCATTCAAAGTAATTTCAGAAAATATAAAATACCTAGGAGTCAACTTGTCAAGGCAGACACATGAAGTTTTCAAAACAATTAGAAAACACTTCTCACACAAATAAAATCAGATTTAAATAACTGGGCAATATCAATTGCTCATGGATAGGCAGAGCAAATATAATAAAAATGACAATTCTACCAAAACTAAATTACTTGTTTAGTGCCCTACCAATCAAAATTCCTAAAAATTACTTTAATAATTTAGAAAAAAATTGTAAATAAATACATATTGAAAAATAAAAAGTCAAGAATCTCCAAGAATTTAATGGAAAAAAGTGCAAAAGATGGTGGTTTAGCCCTACCTGATATAAAATTATGTTATAAAGCATCAGTCATCAAAACTGTCTGGTATTGGCAAAGAAACAGAGTGGTGGATCAGTGGAATAGACTAGGTGCAATAGCAGGAATTGATTATAGTAATCTGCTCTTTGATAAACTCAAAGAGTCCATCTATTGGGATAAAAACCCTCTCTTCAATAAAATCTTTTGGTAAAATTGGAAATTAATATGATAGAAACTTGGATTAGACCAACACATTGCACCCTATACCAAGAAAAGATTAAAAAGCATACAGGATATAAAAATAAAAACAATATTATAAGCAAGCTAGGAGATCAGAAAATAGTTTACCTGTCAGATCTCTTGAAAGGAAAGCAGTTTATGACCAAGGAAGAGATAGAGCACACCATTAAACAGAAACTAGACAAAATAAGGTCAGGTGGCTAGGTGGTGCAATGGATAAAGCACCAGACCTGGAGTCAGGAGTGCCTGAGTTCAAATCTAACCTCAGACACTTAATAATTACCTACCTGTGTGTCCTTGGGCAAATCACTTAACCCCATTGCCTTGCAAAAACATCTAAAAATAACAAATAAATAAACTAGACAATTTTGATTACATTAAATTAAACAACTTTCGCACAGACAAAACCACTGTAACCAAGATAAAAAAAAATGTAATAAATTGGGAAATAATTTTTACAACTAGTATTTCTGACAAAGGACTCATTTCAAAATATACAGAGAACTGAATCAATTTAAAAAAAAGATAAGCCATTCCCTAATTGACAAATGGTCAAAGGATATGCAAAGGCAATTTACAGATGAGCAAATCAAAGAGATTCATAGTCATATGAAAAATTGATCTAAATCACTAATTTTTAGAGAAATGCAAATTAAAGCATCAATGAAGTACCACCTCACACTTCTCAGACTGGCCAATATGACCAGAAAGGACAATGGTCAATGTTGGAAGGGATGTGGGAAATCTGGGACACTAAGACATTGTTGGTAGAGCTGTTAACTCATCCAACCTTTCTGGAGAGCAGGAATTATATCCAAAGGGCAATAAATATGTGATCCATCAATAACACCACTGGGTTCTATACCCTGAAGAGATCATGAAAAAGGGTAAAAACATCACTTGTACAAAAGTCTTCATAGCAGCTCTATTTATGGTGGCAAAGAATTCAAAATTGAGTAAATGTCCATCGTTTTGGGAATGGCTGAATAAATTGTGGTATATGTTTGTTATGAAACATTATTGTTCTATTAGAAATCAGGAGTGATGGGAATTCAGAGAATCCTAGGAGGATAAGCATGAACTGATGCTGACTGAGATGAGCAGAACCAGAAGAACATTGTACATCATAACAGCAACGTGGGGTCGATGATCAATCTTAATGGACTTGCTCATTCCATCAGTGCAGCAATCAGGGACAATTTTGAGGTATCTATGATGGAGAATTCCATCTGTATCCAGAGAAAGAATTGTGGAGTTTGAACATAGACCAAAGACTATTATCTTTAATTTAAAAAAGTTATCTTTTTATGTAATTTTACTATCCCTTATATTTTATTTTTTTCTTTAAAGATATGATTTCTCTCTCAACACATTCAACTTAGACAAATGTATGTCATGGAAACTATGTAAAGACTTACAGTCTACCTTTTGTGGAGGGGAAATGAGATTAGGGGAAAATTGTAAAATTCAAAAATTAAATTTAAATATTAAAAAAGAATCCTGCTTTACAGGATCAAGTCTCAAAAGTGTGTATGATGAACTGATTAACTTTGACTCTGTCTGAATGTTGGTTGATCATGACTACAATTTAATTGAATCTAATCAAAGTTCCTCAAGAATGACAGCTAATAAAGTAAAACCTTTCAAGAAATTAGTTCCAGTTAATTTCATGTCTGGAGTCAGGAAGTTCTGAATCAAAATTTGGTCTCAGGTATTTACAAATTTGTGACCCTGAGTAAGTCAATTAACCCTGTTTCATTTTCCTCATCTGTAAAATGAGTTAGAGAAGAAAATGTCAAACCACTGCAGCATCTTTGACAAGAAAACCCCAAAGGGAGTCATGAATAATAATAAAAACTAATTAAAATGAATGAATTTTATTTAGAATAGTCAAATGTGCAAAGGTCCCATAAAATAGTGCTTTGAAAGGATCAAAATATATACTAAATTTAATATATGTAGCATTCACAAAAAGATGAGTGTTTGACTATGTTCTCAGTGAACTGGAAGATCCAGGTTGGACACACAAATGTAAACATAAACAGGCCTATATACCAACATGATCCTTATTTGTTTTTTAAAGAATTATTAAGCCACTACTAAATTCTCACTATTACTCCAGGTATTACAGATGCAAAAATAAAAATAATTCAACCCTTGTCTTGGAGGAATCTTGATCCTCTTGGCAGACTCCAATTCTTTTTAAGTAACAAATAACATTACCTGTTCCGGAGCTGAAACTATACTTCAACTTTTTATCAACCACCTCAAAAAAACTCTTGGCAATTTAAAAATCAGTTGTTGGAAAAATTTAGTAACTGATTTCATGGGGTACAACTTTCTCAAACACATATTGATGTTTATTTCATAAATTATCTTTAATATTCAGATCCACTGTATTCTTGTTTTTCCCTAGTTTTGTTCATATGAATCAGGAATTAATGTTACCCAGGACCAGGAACTGTAGAGAGATGTTTGTTCGATTTTCCCTGCATTGCTATTATATCTTAAAATTTATCATATATCATCTTACAAAATTAAGAGTGTAAAGGATAATTAGAATGAGAAAAATTTAGCATGAATTTCTCTTTCAGCAGAAAGATTTATTATGGAATTCAGTTTGTCTCCATTCTAATTTTCTAACAGTAAATGATTTCTCTCAAATACAAAAATCCATTAAAAACAGAATTTAAAATGGGCATAGATGTATCCTTCAGGCTTCATCATCTTCTTCTAAGTGTGTGTTGTAGAAGAAGCTACATGATGGCAGACTAAAATAGTAATAATGGAATTGACCACAAGAGGGCAGGCGTACCTCTAAAAACACATTAAATGAACTGCAACATTCTTATTGTACACTAGATGTAAATGAAAGATCTTGTTATAAATCTCAAAGGCAAATAATTATTCGAAAACTCCTTTCTTAAGCACATATTATTTTTCAAGGGATTGTTCTAGGTACCTAGGATACAAAGACAAAAATGAAGCACTCTGCAGTATGAAAAAAGATGTACATCCAGTTGCATTCAGTATAAATAAGAATTAATTTAGAGAAGGAGGGTGCTCCAAATGAGAGGAGTTTGGATAGGCTTCAAGTCAAAAAATGAAATGTTAACTGCAACTTTAAAAAAAAACATGGAATCCAGAAGTGAGAAGCAAGGAGGAAATGCATTCCAGAATGTTGGACAACAGAGAAAATGACTGGTGTCAGGAAAGGGAGCAACTTGGTCATGAAACAGCAAGGTGGCCATTATCTCAAGATTAAAGAATAAGTGAAAGGGAGTAAGGTGTAAGAATATAGAAAAATAGCAGACTGCTTGCTTATAGAGGGTATTGAATGCCAAAAACAAAGGATTTTATATTTGATCCTTGAAGTGGTATGTAGACACTGGAGTTTATGGAGGAGGTGGATGACATGGTCAGATATGTGTTTTAGGATCATCAGCTTGCTGACTGAATGAAAAATGGATTGGAATGAGGAGCGACTTGGGGAATGGTAGACACAAGGACAAAATCTCACAGTGCAAGAGCAGTGTATTTAAGAAGTGATGAAAGTTTGTAGGAGTATGGTGGCACTGTGGTATGTTGGAGAGATTTAGCAAAATCAGGAGTAAAAGTCTTTAGACACAGGTTTGACTTGTGGAGTGAAAGATTTTAAGCAGTTAAACACCTAGGTCATTAGCCTGAGAGACAGAGAGGCTGATAGTAGAAATAGTATAAAGTGAGAAGGGAAGAGAGCCAAAGATGAAACTGTGTGTGGCACCTAGAGGTTGAGGACATTATCTGTATGAAGATCTAGTAAAGGAGAATAAAGAAAAGTTAGGTTTATAGGAAGAGAACCAGAAGAGAGAGGGAGAGAAAAACTTGGAAGCAGAAGAATATAAAAGAAGAAAGCATGATTAGCAGTGTCAAAGGAATTCAGACAGTTTGGAGACATTAGGTGCTGAGAAAAGAATATTGCTCCTGCAAGTAAGAGTTCCCTGCTCATTTTGAAGACAGCAATGTACGTCAAAGGAAGATACAGAAAGAAATAGGATTGCAAGAACAGGTAAAGCAAGAGGCCTAGTTAACATGTAATAACAAATTATCAAGTGATATACTGGTGAAAGAGAAGACATTGGATGAAAGCATAGATTTGTTTCAAGATGATAGATGGGAAAAAAGAGGTCAGGGTGAATAACCTTTATTTTTTTCTGTAAAAGATGAAGCAAGTTCTTCAACTGAGAGTTTTGAGAAGAGATGAAAAAGTTTGAAAGATCTGTTATGGAAAGTGGCACTATTGAATTGGTAAAAGAGATATAGTAGATTTTGCAAGCAGCAATGTGGGTGCAGTTGAAGCTGTGTAGCCTAATTTTGTAGTGGATTCAGCAGCAATGGTTTTATGAATTTGTCTATTTTCATTCAACAGCACAAATGGATGATAGAAAGTGGCAAATGGAATGAATGCTCCCAGTCTGAGGTGTGGTGAAACATAATTAGTGAAATGATGATTACCCTAAGAATTGAAGAGAGGAGAAAAGAATTGAAATGGTTCACCAAGGGAGTAAGATGGGGATAAAGTAACTAAAACAGGAGTGATGATCTAGGAGAGAAATGAGAAATAGAGGATTGGAGATCACATTAGGTGTGAAGAATAAAGTTTAGTAAAGGAAGTCATACAGGTAGAAACACAATAGATTAATAGGATTTAAGAATTTCTAAACATAGAAATGACATATTTGTGGAAGATGGAAAAATCAAAGATATGGTCATTGATGGGTTTGGCTAATGTCAGCTGGAAATGGAAAAGGGCAAGAGAAATGAATAGATTGAGGATTTGTGTGGTTAATTATGAGAGAGAATCAAAATTTATGTCATAGTTCACTTCTATGAGGCCAAGAGTTGGAGAGGGGAAAAAAATGAAACATGTGCCATTTATATAAACAACTGTGAAAATAAGGGGGGGGGGTGATTAAGATCTGTGGGCAGCAGTTACAAAAATTCTGATTTGGTAATAGTTATGAAAAACAAGTATCTCAAAGGAAGAGACATTAATAAGGGAGAAAACTGAGGGGGATGTATGAAGGGATAACCAAGACTAGTAAATGTGCCCAGGGAGGCTACATTTTTAAGGAAGAAATCAGGTTTTAACTATAGCTAGTAAATTGAATGACTGGGAGAGGAAAAAACTGAGAATGAAGAAAAATTTGTTGTCCAAGGAAAGCACGTTTCAAAAGTACAGTGGGAGGGATAGTGGGTATTTAATTAAAACTTTGGGTTTGGAAGTTTGAGGAGGATAGGCACAATGAATTAAGTGATGAAGATCAGAATTCGGACAATCACCTAAAGGTATTCAGAATCAATGGGATATGGACAATATGACACTGTATGATGTGAACCCCCAACCTCTAAACCTTAAAAAAAATATAAGGCAAAAAATAAAAAGACAGAAAATAGAGGTTAGACATGAAATTTTATTCTGAGATTTACCATTAACTTAGAGGTGAAGGTCATTTGTCTAAGGTGACTACCCCAAACAGAGAGGGAAATTTTATCTAAGAGCACAGGATAGGGGAAATAATTAACCTCCTTGGTGGCTTGACAATGTCTAATTGCTCCCCAGAGACCATCATACTTATCTGATGAATTGTTGTCTCTTCCTAGACTTTGAAGCTTCATGTGGGCATCCTGATCATTGTCTTCATTAGCTTGTAATTAACAGGGAAAAATACTCAAGGTTGACTTCATCTAGTGGCATAGGTGACTGAGATGTAAAGACTGAGTACTGTTTAAAGAAATCAGAGATTTTTTAGGTTTTTGCAAGGCAATGGGGTTAGGTAACTTTCCCAAGGCCACACAGCTAGATAATTATTAGGTGTTTGAGCCTGGATTTGAACTCAGGTACTCCTGATTCCAGGGCCAGTGTTCTATCCACTGCACCATCTAGCCACCCCATTTTTTTAAACCAGGAATATAGTTGTGAAAAACTTCTATTTATGATGATGATGATGATGATGATGATGATGATGCTTTGACATTTACCCCATTTTGAGCACAGATGACATCATTATGTCATCTATAGATCAACTGGAGAGATGTAGAAGAAAAAAATTATGAGTGGTATAATGGAGGGAGAAATAGCATCTCATGGAAAGCTAGGATTGCTAGAAGACCAAGAAGGCAACTTAAGGGCTAATGAGGGTTACATGACTGAACAATGGATTTAGAGATTCATAGGGAAAATGTATATAAATAAAAAGGGGACAACCCCCTTTGATTAAACAACTCTTAAAAATAAGAAACACAACAAGGAGAAACAATAAAATTCTTGTCCACTTCTTTCTTCTGGAGACACCTGATGGCTTTCTGTATCTCCATGAGTCTGTTAATGACAAGCTTTTCCCCGTAATTCAGGTCACTGGTAGAAATCTTTCTTTCTAGTAAAGAAATAATCAAGAAAAATGTTAAGTCAAAACACGATTTTGGAACCTCTTTGATTTGCCAGTTATCACATAGAGACCTTAATTATGGATAGAAAATTTGAGAACCAAACCAGTTTTCTAGAATCCAGTTTGATAAGATTCAGTTTAATAGTTGACAATGTTATTTTATTTTCCCCATTTGTAAGATGCTGTTCTACTAACAAAAAATAACTTTTGTAATGATAAAATATCATTTTTTGAATCAGTGAGCATCTACTAGGTGATTTTTAAAAGAACAGTTTTAATGTTTTGCCCATGTTTAAAAAGAATCAGAAACAAATATTTTAGTTGGAAATGGATTGCTCTATAAAAAAGCAACAAAAATGAAAACATAAAGCACAAGTCATCCCTCTTTGGACAGTTGATTAATATTTCCTTTAAATAGATATTGAAATAGTTATGATAGATAATCATATGCTGATGACACAAACACTTTATCATACTTGCTTAAATATCTCCTTAGCATTATAAAATAGAGAGAGTGATTGAGGGAAGAGATCATTAATCTAGTAAAATGTGGATTAGGGTAAGAGATCATAGGTGATGGATAGATGTAAGAAAAATTGCACCACATAATTGTAAGGTAAACCAGCTTGGTGTCCTAGTGCTTAGAGTACACTGATTCTTAGATGTTATGTTCCATCATACCTCTAACTTTGATACTTTGGAAAAGTCACTAAACTTGGGTCAGCCTCTGGTTTGTTTGTTTAGTTAAAAATGAGCGCAATTTGTTTAATAAAGCTTGGTATACCAAATCCCAGTGCGAACATCAAGTCATATGCCCCTATAATAGTATTCCATTTATAGAAATTTGCTCTCGAATCCTCTATATGGTACATGTCTATCACAAAACCAAACCAAACACCATGATAACAGTGTCAAGTAAAAACGTCAAGAAATTAGAAGCAGAGAAGGTGGGGAAGGAATGGAGAGAGGTGAAGAATAAAAACTAGTCTATTTAAAATCTCTAAAACAGTCAGTTAATAATATCACAATGATAAAAATACAACATTAAATTTAAAAGTACTGATAAAGCAAGGAATTCTGCCAAGAGCAAAGATGGTTGCCCTTCAGGCATCCAAGATGCCTTGGTAATGCCATCTCTCTTTCAATTCTCTCTCAATATCCCTCTGTCTCTCTCAAATCTCTCTCTCTCTCTCTCTCTCTCTCTCTCTCTCTCTCTCTCTCTCTCTCTCTCTTTCTCTCTCTCTCTCTCTCCCTCTTGCTATTCTTCCTTTATCTTTCTCTTCTTTATTTTTCTATAAAACATGGAAGGTATTTTGTGTTTTTATCTAGCTGCCTTGATCAAATAAATCCTCAGAAGAGTCATTGAAGAGAGATCTAGCCTCGACTTCTCAGAATAGTAAGCCAAATGATTGCTTTCTGCCTGTGGTCTGCTTTGCTTTGAGAACTCTGGTGGTAGACATACCCTTCTTGGGTGGTTTGAGACCTCCACCACTTGTTCTTTTTTGGTCACTAAGGTGTACGAACTGGAAGGTCTCTTCTTGGAGCTGGATGGACATTCATCCTTCAGGCTTCATCATCTTCTTCTAAGTGTGTGTTGTAGAAGAAGCTATTCATTTCTAATATCACAGGTGAGTGGGAAACTTTCAGTTGACCTTTGATCTTTGATCCTACCTTCAACTTCATTTTGGCCATGAATTTATTTTTACCTTCTTTAAAGGGTTTTATTAACAGGTTCAGATCATTGGTCAGGGATTTTTTCCCATTCTTCTTCAGCAGAATGTCATGCAAAGATAAGTACCTGATGCTAACCCCATTTCTTTTCTGCTTCCCTCCTAGAACTGTTTGAAATCTTGTAGGATGCCTTCAACTTGTCTTGCCTGGTGAGAGACAGGATCTTCTACAACAGGGTCAGCTGTTCCTGGTCATTGACCACCTTCTTTTTGTTGATCTTTAGCTCACAGAATAGCTCAATGTGGCCTCTTGCTCACATTGAAATTCTGGCATCTCCTTTTTGCTTTCTCAGTTCCACTATCTATATCCTCATTGTCCTCAGAGATTGATTCTTTGTGTCTCTTGCACATTCCTTCTCAGAGTCTTCTGACAGCAGCAAAGACTTGCTCACCTTTCCACTCTTGTCATTACTCTTTCCTTTTTCCAGAGGAGACAGGGCACTTGATCCATGCTTCCATTTCCATGGCCTTCCAGGGCCTCTTCACACCAAGCTTCTACTTTTCTCTTCACATTGTTCCTCAGAATTTCTGCATCTCTGTAGCTTCACCAGGTCCTGTTGCTTTTCTTTGAATCATCAGTGGAACCCAGTCAGTCTCATTCTATAGTCTATTTACATTATATCCATAATCTCAGTGGTAGACTTGAGCGCAACTCAACAACTCTTAAAAATAAGAAATACAAAATCTGTTCATACATTTTCTGTATCTAGATAAACTTCTTTTTAGGGTTCGGTTCCTAGGGCAGCTTGATGATCTTCACAGGGGCCATGAATGGACTAGAGTGCAGCTCCAATTGACATAAGGGTATTGGCAACTAGCAAGCTCTCAAAGGTTGGTCGTACAGGACAGTTCTACAGATTTTCAACTCCCTATGTCCTCTTCTCCAGTTCTAACTTGGCAACTTCATTCAGCAGAGTGATTTCTTCTAAGTAGCTCTGTTCCAAAGACAGGGTCTCAGCCACCTCAAGGCTTGGGTGATATCACTAATATTCAAAAGGTCTCAGGGAGTTTGTGGCAGCCACCAATAATTCATACTGGCCAATGGGACATGAGACTTGATATCCTGAGTGGGGAATTGGCAGGGCACTGCTTCTTCTGGGTACAGGGGGGTTGGCACTGACCTTGCCCCCTACCCTGAATAACTCTTGTCCCCCAGGACCAGAATCCCTCTCATGTATTTTGACACTGCTTGGAGTCCTGCTGACCTGAGGCATGTTCTGATTTTCATTTGTCTCCTCATGTCCCATTGTGGAAGATCTTCCTCATCTTTAAATAGTGGGCCTTTGGAATTCCTGTGAAATAAATAAACCTCTGGATCAGTATTTGCCTTGGTCCTGAATCTCAGCTTCACCTTCAGATGGCCAAAGCCCAATTTGGTGCTCTGGTTGACCATCCTGAATCTCCTAGAGCTCTTGCTCCATTGGACCTAATGATTTACCTGGCTGTGACAGAGATCTATAGTTGCCCTGGATCTGGTCTGGCCTAGATAATGGGGACAGAGGACTGGGTGGTCCAAATTTGACTTAGGGAGCCCATCCTGGTCCTCTTCCATTTATTCTACCTCAGTCTTCACCTTCTCCAAGGGGTCAACTCCATGTATTCAGGTCCTTCAGCAGTTAAGGATACATCGAGGGCCAACCCATCTGCATCAGGAGCTGCTGTAGGCTGGAAACATTAAATTTCTCCCCAAGGAACTTGGAAAGAACTGGAATAAAATCTTTAAGGACTGTCTGGAAACAAATACTGAGAATACTGGAGGTTTCCTTCTCTAATTTCAAGTTTTCTTTTCTATGTGTTCTGGTGCTTCATCTTTGGGGGATAGCAGGGGTTGGAGGTGGGGAAGAAGAAGAAGGAGAGCTAGGAGGGTGAGATTTAGGGGTGGCACAGTCGGAGTAAGCTGGTGACTTGAGTGTCTCCTCCAGTTTCTGGATCACCTTATTTCTGAGCACTGTCACAGGTGAGTTACAAAGGGATAAGGACAGTGGGCTCACAGCCTGGCTTTAGGACCTGGAAAGTCTGGGTGAGAGAGAGGAGGCTTCTGGTGAATAAGTACTGAGCCAGAGCAGGGAAGACCCTGTTGACTACTTTCTGGACTGAAACTGGAGGCTTTCTCATTCATATCTGTTAGCTCTTCATTGCCCTCTAACATTTCCACAATTTTGGCTCTCCTCTGCAGCTCCAATATCTGCTGAAAGATGGATAACTCCTGTTGCTGTAGCAACTGCTAGTGAGAGAGCAGCTGAAGCTGATGGTGTGGGGAGCTTCAGATTGGTACCTGACATACCCCAGAGGGGGAGCTTGATGCATCAAATGGGACATGTGTTCACTAGGATCACTAACAGCTATGCTGAATGAGGTTCCCTGGCAAAATGATAAGCAGAGAAAGAATCAGTCTCCCTATAGTAGGGAAAAAGGAATAGAATGCCCCATGGAGAGGGGGAAGGTGGAGGGATGCCGTGGGGAAGGGAAGGAGGTCCTAAGTCATAGGGATGTCCTACTAATCACATGGAATGCTACCAGTTCAGGGTAGCAGGGATTGAAGCAAGGTAGACCACTGGGTCAACTAGTCAATGCCCCAAAACAGTCAGGACTGGCCTTATCACCATGAAGTCAGAATTAAGGTTATTTGTGGCACAATCAGCGGTATGGGTCAGAGTCAGTTCTTTGCTTTCTTTGAGCAGCTTCTCTTGGTCCACGTGCAAGTGTCCTTCACCCAGGAAGTGTTCTGCCCTTGGTGACCTCCATCATCTCTGCAGTCCTCATCTGAGCAACTGTGACCTTTGATGTTGCTCAGGGATAGAGAACATTTCTGGTAAGCCCTACTGGACCTAGCTTGTCACTACTGTCATCCTTCTGGTGGGCCACTGACCCTGTCATGCCCATAGGCAGCTGCCTTCCTTCCACCTCACCCTGAGACCCAGTACTCTCATGCTCCAAGGAGCTAGCACTTTCTGGCCTCTCAGGGTCCCACTCTTGCTCCTTGCCCTTTTGGTGGGAGAGCAGTTGCTGGTCTTTGGTGGTACATAGCTGTGAAGGGTCACTTTTCGTGAAGCCCAGCCCACCAAAAGGGCTCTTTTTGTCACTGTCAGATCAGTTAGAAGTCTCCTTGGCAGAGCTGCCTCTGTGTTTGATGAGACTCAGCCTGGCAGAATCTTCCCTGTGAGAAACTGAATGGATGTCCCCAACCA
The DNA here is from genome assembly GCF_037893015.1 of Macrotis lagotis. Classification (NCBI taxonomy): domain Eukaryota; kingdom Metazoa; phylum Chordata; class Mammalia; order Peramelemorphia; family Peramelidae; genus Macrotis; species Macrotis lagotis. The sequence continues at coordinate 90,286,720 of NC_133666.1, forward strand.
CCCTAGGGATCTCCCACCAGTGACATTCACTGCAGATCATTGGGGTCAAAATAGCCCTTCTTTGACACTTCCTCCTTCCCCTGACTCATGTGGTTGGACTGAGCAGTGAGCACTGCCATCTGAGTGATGGTGAAGTTGCCTAGGTCAGAGGGCTTCCATTTCTGCTCAGGGAGCAGCTGGAGTTGGCTGGTATATGGGTGCTGTCGGGAAAGGGCAGGGTGCCACAAATCTTGTCTGCCTCCTTGACACCAGCCCTGGAGAAGCATTCCCACTAACATACCTGGTGTTCCACCCTGGACTTCAGCAAGTCCTTGGGAGGCAGGCAGTCCTTCCTCTCCAGGGACTCCAATGAGGCCTACTCTAGAAAGGTTCAGATGTCATATGCCACTTCAACAACTAGAAGTTGGCGTGGATAATTGATTTCTTCTCCTTCATCACTTCTGCCCTCCTGGAATCAACTGATAAAGGAAATCCTTGGACAGGAAGACACACAAGACCTCAACCAGCCTTGAACGAAAGCTGTAGTATCTTCATTTTACTCACCTCTTTTTCCTTAACCTTGGCGTGCTGGGCCTCTGAAGCACCACATGGGGCCCATTCTTTCATCATAGGTCTCTACTAAAGGTCTGAAGGTGGGGGCTTTGACTTTGTGCCCCTAGCTCTTCTCTTTGACTAGGGAAAAGATAGTGTAATTGTTGGAATGAATGGACTGGGGAGAAAAGTTCATTTTCCCTGATGAGTCAGGGTGCAGAGAGGGGCAAGTACTTGAAATGGGCCATTACATGGCAGGAATGCCAGCCTCATTCCTTTTCATTCTATCCAACTGGGTCTGGACCACAGGCCTCTAGTTCAAATCATGCTGGGAAGAATCCTCTGTATCTAGAACCTTCATCAAAAGGTCTCTTCCACCACTCCACTTGCTCAAGGAGAATATCTATAGGGGCTTTGAATTTGGGCTCTCCACTTCCTAATCCCTGGGGGGGGGCACATGCTTAGTGAGGAAGGGGGATAAACAGTCACCCATCTTACCACTCCCTCCAGGTAACTGTCTCTGCTCCACTTGAGGCAAGGCATCCTCAATTAGGTCCACAATGTTTGACAATCTTGGCTCCCCTTCAATCTTGCTGTCTTTCTTGTTGAAGGGTCATGGCAGGTCCCCCCTACATGCCCATGTTTTGTTGCACTTCTTGACAGTGCTCTCCTAGGAGCTTTGGGGTTTTAAAGAGGAGAGAGAAGGAAGAGAGGGAGGAAGAGAGTTTAAAAGGAAAAAAGGGAGAAAGATAAAAAGGAAAAGAGAGAGAACCACATGATAAGGGCCATGGTAGTAAAGGAAGTGACCATTCTGCAGGAAAATGAGGGAGAGATGAAAGTACTACAAGGAGAAATGTGGAGGGAGAAGATACCTGCTGAATATTTAGAGTAACTTGAATTCACATTCCTGCTTCACATTTTTCATAAGTGTTTGACCTTGTGAAATTAAGATTGAGTGCTTAAATCTCTCTTAGGATTCATGGTCCCAAGTGTTTCTGCCACTCCTAAATATTTGATCCTATTGATAATAGGGTGCAAAAAATAGATCATGTATTACTGAAAGGTAATTATAAGAAGGGAAAAAAAACTTTTGAGGAGGATAGAGGAGAGAAAAGGGAGGTACTGAGATATTGACAGAGACAGAAACAGAGAGCAAATGGAAAGAGATAGTTCACAGAATCAGAACAATCTATAGAGATAAAAATGGAGTGGCAATTACATAGAAAAAGGAAACCAGACACAGATATAGAAAGATAGACAAAGACAAATATAACCATAGCTAGAAAACCACAAGGGTGTGAGCAAGGGAGTGAGGGAAGAGACCATTTTGGAGTAAATGAGGAATAAAGGTAAGAGAACCCAGCTGAGGGAGAATTGCAAAGGAAAGAGGCACCTGGCAAGCTTAGAATTAGTCAACATAATGTATAGAGTATTAAATAGGATTTTATTCATTGTAGTTAAATTCCACATCAGTTGCAGATGAGTTCTGTTACTTTGGAGAAGTCACTTATCACTCTCAGCTTCAGGTTTTTTCCTTAACTAACTTAGAAGGTTGGATTTGATGGTATCTAATGAAGCTCCAGGTCCATGATGCTATGGTTGCTAGAAAGAGAAGAGATTGTCCCTTTAGGATTGAGACCATAGAAGATTAAAAATAGGAAATTTAGCAGGAGAGTTATCCACAGCTGGAACCACCATGAAGGGAAGTAGGAGGAATATACATTTCACACAGCTAAGTTTCTTAGAAGACTGGTCTTGGAAGCCCTGAGTTCAAATCTTATTTTAGTTTTAATAAATCTTTGATCCTGGGCAATAGGATAAAGGAGTTGGACTCAGTGACACCTAAAATTCCTTCCAGCTCTAAAACTGTGATCATACAGATGATAAAGAGGAAAAGAAAAGATTAACAGAGGAATCAGAACAAAGAAAAAGAAAAACCTTTAAGGAGAAAAGAATGAAAGGCAGAGGTAGACTGAAAAAGAAAGGCAGATAGGTAAAGAAAAAATAACAAACAGAAACAAAAAAGAAAGAAAATATAGATAGAAAATTACTGACTGTAAATAGAAGCAAGGAAAGAAAAGCTTTTCAAAATGATGGAGAGAGAGAGAGAGAGAGAGAGAGAGAGAGAGAGAGAGAGAGAGAGAGAGATTTGTGAGACAACATAGAGAGAGACAGAGAGAAAAATATGGATAAAATGAGAGAGAAACAGAGACAGAAAAAGAAAACCAGAGGTAGAAATAGCAAGAGGTGGCAATGTATTACAGTGGATACTTTCCATTTATAGTTTGAAGTTAAATTCTGCCTTGCCTACTGACACCAAGATTCTAAAGTCATTTAACTAATGTAATCCTCAGTTTTATCCTCAGTAAAATCAGGGAACTGGATTTGATAGTATCTAATGAGTTCTATGATGTCCTAGATTCCAGAGAGAAAGGATGTCCACTTGGGATTATTCTATGAATAGAGTGATACAGAGTTAGCTTGAATCAGTCACTGAGGATGAAAAGTCAGATGCAATTATCCAAAGGAAGAGGACATGTGGGGATTGTGGGGAATATGTAGAGGAAAATAGCCAGGACTTCTCATGGATTCTGGTGGAACTCTGAATGGCCTGAGTTAAAATCTTAGTTCACATTCAGAATAAACATTTGAACCATGGTAATGAAGTTAGAGTTTTTAAACCTCATTCTGTTGTTTCAATAAAATAGATTTAGATCCAATGGTACCTAGGGTTCCTTCCAGTTCAACTTTGAAAAAAAAAGACTATTTGGAATTAGAGTAAAGAGAAAAAGAGTTTGAGGAGGTGATGAAAGAGAGGAGACAGACATAGAGAAATAGAACAAAAGATCCAGAGCCAAGATAAAGAGATATAGAAAGAGCAACATGAGTGAGAGCATGATAGATAAAAGGTCCCTGAGGAAATATAATGTGATGAAAAGAATTATGACTTTGGAGTCAAGATATTTGAGTTAGAATCTGATGCTCAATGACTATGGTATCCTGGAAAATTCATATAATCTTTTTCAATCTCCTCTATAAAATGATAACACTGACCTTGTTTGCCTCTAAGGTTTCACCAGCTCTATGACCTTTTGGATGAGATAGAGAGGAAGGAAAGTTAGGATTGGAGTAAGAAGAGAATGGTGGATTTAGAGTTAATTGTTCATGGAAGAGGAGAGAGAAATAGAGGGAATGGACCACTGGGAAGGACCTTTCAGCACCATTTTTGGGACTAATACAATGAAGTCTCCATATTTCTATTCTTGGGAGTAAATAATGCCTGAGATCAAATCTATTATCACACATTTTCTTTCTTTCCTTTTTTTTCTTTTTCCTTGTTTTTTTGCAAGACAATGATTTGCCCAAAATCATATAGCTATGTAATTATTAAGTGTCTGAGATCAAATTTGAACTCAGGTCCTCCTGACTCCAGGGTTGGTGCTCTATCCACTAATCCTCCTAGTTGACCCCCATGTTTCACATATTCTTAGTAGATGAGTGGCCCTTGGTAAATGACTTAAGGTTACTAAGTCTTTTTTGCTTTTGCGGTAAAATGATAGACTTGGACTCAGCAACCTGTGGAGTTCCTTCTAGTTACAAGTCTATGTCTGTACTAGGTGATTATAGAGTGTGGGGAGAGGTAGGGGTATATTCCCAAAGAGAAGAGCAAACTAGAAATGGACATTAGAACGTTAGACCTTGGAGGTATCTGTGAGGTAGCTCAGGGTCATTTGACAGAGTCCTCTGGTTGTAGTGAGAGAGTTTACATTTGAACTCAGCCAGTGCAGTTGTTTTATTCCAGGTAAGTCACTTCACTTTTCCCAGCCACAGTTTTCTCTTTGTTCAATTGCTGTGTCAGACTTGATAGTCTCCCATTTTCCTCTAGCTTTATAGTGCTGTGAGGGCCAGAGGGAAAAAAGCATTGGGCACCTGTTATTGTGTCTTACCTGGAACTGTAAGGAGAGTCACTGCTATGCAATGGCAGAAAAACTCCTTTTCTTGAGCTTGGGGCCCCAGACTGCAATCTGGGTATGAGTATGGGCAAAGCAACAGAGTCTTGCCTCAGGGATAGATAACAGAGACCACTGCACTCTCCCCTGACTCCCTTGCCATCCAAGGGTTGAGTTCTCTGGAGGCAGCTGCCAGGTGACTCCCTACAGGTGGTTCCCAGGACTGCTCCTGGTTCCCAGGACTGGGTCTGCACTTCAGTCTGTGCTGGACTGGACTCCATGCTCACTCTGGTGTGGCAAAGATTTCCTGTTGACCTTCCCAATTGTCTTTGGCAATCCCTTGCCTGAGAGGTCTGGAAACCACAGCACCACAGGCACCCCTGGGGACCCAAGCACCCCTCAGTCTGTTCCTGGATGACTGGAGTTGATAGGAACTAGCACTGCCTGGGTTGCAATTCAGGCCCTTTCTAGCCTTGGCTTCTATCCTGAAGACCTTCCAAGTTGTCTTGGCTGGAATATTGTTTTACTCAGTCTTTTTGTCACTTCAGCTACTCTAAAATTTGATTAGTCAGTAATTTATAGGAATAGTCTGGGGGAGAGCTTGTGGGAATTCCTGTCTTTCTTCTATCAACTTGGTCTTGTCCCAAGGGACTTGTTTATTTATAGCAAAATGGAATAAGAGAATAAGAAATTTCATTTTAGGTAATAAATTATCTGACCACTCTGTCCTTCTGAGAATCATTTAGTTGAGTAAAATTGTTGAAGGAACAAATTGGAAGCATTTTGTTTGGTAATTAGAGAAATTGTAAGTTTCAATTTTGATCAGGGAAGAATAGACTTCCACAATGAATTTGAGACGTAAAAAAAATTCTGTAAATTTGCAGACAGTGATCAAGTGGATTAAAGACAATTGGTCCTCTAGGTAGTCTGAGACATGATTTAGGAGGAAAAGATTGAGAAAATAGCAGTGAAGGAAGGAAGGGGAAGTAGTGGGGCAAGGGTAGAGAAAGAGGCATTTCTATGGTTTGCAGAAATCATTCTAGTTTAATTTGAGTCAAAAAAGGGAGAATTGGACCTTCCTATCATCTCCTGAATGCACCTGACCTTGCCCACCTCTGGCAAAGGGCCTCATTACTTCACACCCGGGCTATGGCAATAGTGGCTCTGTCTGCCTCAAGTGTCCCCACTATGATCTACCCTCCATTGGATCAATACATTGCTTTTCCTAAAGTGCAGGTCCTATCATGTCACCCCCACCCCCAGTCAACTTCAAAGACTCACTATTGCCTTCAGTATCAAATGTAAAATATTCTCTTTGGAGGGCAAATCCTTTTACAACTTGCCCTTCTTGAAATTTCAGCCTCATTATAACTTATCTTACTGCAGTTGCCCCACTTACTCTGGGATGCAGTGATATTGCTTTCTTTGCTGTACTTTGAATATGATGATATATCCCAAATAATGCATTTTCACTGGCTCCTTGTACTGTTCTACCACCTCTGGTTTCATAGGGCATAGGGCACTGACCTTAGAATTCAGCCTATTTGAATTCTAATTCTGATGCACACACTGCCAAGCCATGTTATTTGATGACCCAGCAGATGATTAAAAAAAGAAATCCCCCTGGAAATGTATGTGAGAGACAGAGAGTTGAAGAGAAGCTAGCATTGAGAAAGGGTCAGAGAGAAGGGGCCACTGACAATGTGGGTTGGGGAAAATGTGTGAAGTGACACAGACACAGTCAGGTCACTAGAGAACAGACCACTGTCCTGGACAGTCACAGTCCCTGATTTCAAATTCTGCTTCAAAACATACTTACTAGCTCTATGATACTGGGAAATATATGGAAATTATCTAAATCACTTTATTTTTTAAATGATGGAATTGGATACAGTACCCTTTATGGATCACTCCAGTTCTAAATGTCTGATAATATCAGCGACAGTGAGAAAATGAAGAGACTAGTTATTTTGGCAACATAGCGAAAAATGAGATAGAAACCTTAGAGCAAGAGAGATAAGGAGAAGATTTTTATGGACAGCCAAGTTTTCGAAGAGACTATTCTTGAAAATCAGTATGAGTTGAATTCAAATCCTAATTCATATTCTCAATAAATGTTTAACCCTGGGCAATTCACAGTGTCTAAACTTTTATTTCTTCTTATATAATATAATCATGTTGGTCTCAATGATCTCCAAGGTTTTTCCCAGCCCTAAATCTATGATTATATTAGTGATGGAAAGAAAAAGAAAAGACCACTTATTATTAGGTAGGAATGAGAGTAGGGGGAAAACCTTTTGACAAGGGAAGAAGCAAAGAAGTTCGTGTGTGTGTGTGTGTGTGTGTGTGAGAGAGAGAGAGAGAGAGAGAGAGAGAGAGAGAGAGAGAGAGACAGAGACAGAGACAGAGAAAGAGACAGAGGCAAAGACAGACAGACAAAACAGACAGAGACAGAGATAGAGATAGAGATAGAGATAGAGATAGAGATAGAGATAGAGATAGAGATAGAGATAGAGGTAGAGGTAGAGGTAGAGGCAGAGATACAAAGATATCAGCAGAGAAGATCAATGAGACATCATGAAAAATCTAATAATTGACACAGCAAAAGAGAGACAGATACAGAGAAAGAAGAGTCGCATGATAATGAGAATGTAAGTGGACCATTATAGAAGACAGTGAAAAATAGAATTAAGACACCACACGTGAGGGAGACATACAAAGCGAACAGCATAGTGGCAGCTGTAGAAGAGAACAACTTTGTGCCTTAGTATGTAGATAACTTTCCTTGGAAATGACTCATTGAAATGATGGAAACAGATAGGACCACTGAGAAATATAGGTCAGACCAGCAAGGTGTCCTAGTGGATTGAATACTATTCTTGGGATTGACCGAATTTCAATTCCACATCAGATGCCAACAAGCTACCTTACTCTGGAGAAGTCTTTTAACCACTGTCAGCCTCAATTTTCATCTCATTCAATTTATGGGGCTGGATGTGATGGTATCTAATGACCCTTCAGGTCTATTATCTTCTGGTTGCAAGAGAGAAAGAAATTTGTCCACTTGGGTTTAGTCTTGGAATAGAAAAAAAAGAGAGAGAATCAGGTATTGAGAATGAAGTGAGAGGGTTAAGTGCCCATGAAAGGTGTGGAAATTGAGAGGAATATGTTGAATAAAACATCTCTCTCTCTCTCTCTCTCTCTCTCTCTCTCTCTCTCTCTGTATGTATGTATGTATGTATATATATATATATATATATATATATATATATATATATATATATATATATATATATATATATATATCCTAGTGGAACCTTCTTATCCACCTCCCCAAGGCAGGCTGTATGTATAAGATCTCATTTAATATGTAAAATCTCTATTACTTAATTAATATATTACTCTATTAGTCAAGATGTGAAAGAAGTAGAACCAACAGGGAGTGAAAACATGAGAAAGTAATAAAAGATGTAAAAATAGTTTTTAAAAAGTAAATATAGTGTGTGTTTTGCCCTACATTTAAAATACATTTATTTCTCTGGATGTGGATGGTGTTTACCTTAAGAGGTCTCTTGGTTGTCCTTGATCACTGTATTGCTGAGAGAAAATGTGTCACTCATAGTTGATCATCTTACAATGTTGCTATTAATGTATAATGTTCTTCTGGTTCTGCTCACTTCATTCAGCATGAGTTCATGCCAGTCATGCAATGATTTGGATCATTTTCTTTCATGAGTATAGATTGTTTTAATATCTTAATCAGGATACTTCCTGTTCATATACTTTGACCATTTATCAATTAGAGAATGATTTGTATACTAATAAATTTGTCTAATTTCTCTATGTATTTGAAAAAATGTGCTTTATCAGAAACACTAACTATGAAAAATTGTTGCCCATCTTGTTACATTCCTTCTCACCTAGGTTGTATTTGTTTTACTTGTGCGAAAACTTCTTAATTTAGTGTTATTGAAGTTATCCATTTTGCAATTCATTATGTTCTCTATATCTTGTTTGGTCATAAATTTCCCCCATCCCAGAGATCTGACAGATAGACTATTCCTTATTCTAATTAACTTATGGTATCACTCTTTATTTCTAAAACGTGTACAATTTTTACCTTCTTTTAGTATAGCTGTGAGATGTTGGTCTCTGCTTAGCTTTGTCATACTATTTTCTAGTTCATTCAGCAGTATTTGTCAAATAATGAATTTTAATTCCAGAACTTAGTCTTTGGGTTTATCAAACAGTAAGTTTCCATAATCATTTACTACTGTTTCTTTTGTACTTAGTCTATTCCACGGATCCATTTCTCTATTTCTTAGTTGCTCTAGAAAATAATTTAAAATCTGATACAACTAGGTCACCTTCCTTTGCAATATTTTCATTAATTGCAGTCATATTCTTGAACTTTTGTTCTACCAGTTGGATTTTGTTACTATTTTTTCTAGCTTTTTAAAATAATTTTGGTAGTTTCACTGGTATGACCCTGAATAAGTAATTTACTTCAGGTAGGATTGTCATTTTATTATATTAGTTCTGGCAAACCATGAGCAATTGATATTTTTCCAATTATTTAGGTCTGATTTGTGTGAAAAGTTGTTTTATAACTGTCTTCATATAGCTTTTGGATGTGTCTTGGGAAGCTGATTCTAAAGTACTTTGTGTTTTCTACCTAATCAACATCCATAATAAGTTTTTGCTCTGGGTAATTTAATTAATGTGTGTTAGCCATTGCCTGCTGTTTTTCTACAAGGCAGTTGAATCCATAGTCCTAAGGGGAGCTTTCAGAACTTAATCCATGATTATAATTAAGATACGGTAAATAAAAAAGAACAGTATTCAGTGAGAATTGAAATAAAGAAAAAAGGGTCTTAAGAGGATTAAAAAGAGAAGTACATGATAAGGCCCATTGTGGAGGGAACTGAACACTATGGAGGAAAATGAGGAAGAGATGGGACAACAGGTGAGAGAGAAATGCAGAGGGAAGAGGCACCTGGCCAGCATAGAAGTCATCTAAGTGTCATAATGAGTATTATACTTGAATTTGAATTGTTGAGTTTAAATCCCACATCAGCTGCTGACAAGCTCCTTTCTTCTGGAAAAGTCTCTTAATCATGAGTGAGGAGATGCTGTGCTAAGTCAGAAATCTCATTTTCTCCTCCAGAGCCATCTGGGTCTAGTGGCCAGATATGAATCAGGATGACTGGAGACAGCCCTGGATGCGAGGCAATTAGGGATAAGTAACTTGCCCAAGGTCACACAGCTAGTAAGTGTCAGAAACTGCATTCAACCTCCTGCCCTCCTGATCCCAAGACCAGTGCTCTGTTCACTGCACCACCTAGCTGTCCTCACACAGCTTTCTTAGTGGACTATTCTTGGAAGTACTAAGTTCAAATCTTATTTCATAGTTTCAATAAAGGTTTGACCCTAGGCAATTCAGTTAGAAGGTCTAAGGTTGTCTGTTTTTAAAGAATAATGGAGTTGGACTCACTGACCCCTAGGGCTCCTTCCAGCTCTAAATCAGTGATCATATGGATGATAAAGAGAAAATGAAAAGACCAATGATTAATGAATAGGAATTAGAGCAAGGGAAAAAAAGTCTTTAAAAGGCAAGGAGAGAAAGGAAAAGGTAGATTGCAAAAGAAAAGGGACTTGGCAAATAAAAAAAAAGAAACTGACTGGGAATAGGAGCAAGGAAAGGAAAGCTTCTGAAAAGCATAGAAAGAGAGGAAGAGGGAGATAGAGAGGAAGAAGGAGATGGAAAGAGTGAGGGAAAAAGAGGAAGAGACAGAATGAAAGATAGAGAAAGAGAGACAGAGACAGAGAGAAATATAGAGATAAAACCAGAGAGAAAGAGAGATAGAAACAGAGACTGAGATAGAAAGATGTGGCAAAGTGTTGTATTGGATATAGTATTATATTTTGTGTTTAAAGTTTTAATTTAAATTCCACCTTACTGACTGACCCTTAGACTCTAAAGAAGTCACTTAACCACTGTCAGCATCAGTTTTCTCCTCAGAAAAATCACGTGGGTGGATTTAATGGTATTTAATGATTGTCCAATTGCATGATCATGTGGGTACCAGTGAAAGAAAAGATTTCAACTTGGGATTAAAATAGGCAGAGAGAGTTGGAAGAAACCATATATCAATGTGGGGAAAGACCTAAAAAGCTACTTCTGGAAAGGGTAATGAGTAGAAGGTGTGTTCCACAGAGCTATGTCTCTTAGTGAATCCTTGTTGGAAGATGGTATTACCTGAGGACAAATTTTGCCTTGCACATACCCTTGTTATCTCTTTGATGCCGACTACTGTTCAATAAGCTCAGTTGTGTCTGACTCTTTCTGACCCAATTTGGAGTTTTCTTGGCAAAAATACTGAAGTGCTTGAATGGTCACTTAAATTATCTAAGCCTCACTTTCCTCTGCTCTGCAATGGAATCCATAGCCCAAAAAGATTTCTTCTAGCTTCTAATCTCTGATAATAAGGAAAATAAAATCATAGAAAAGTTCGTATATTATTCATTAAAATTAATAGTAAGACAATAGGGTTTTAGGAGGACAGAGAGTGAGTAGGAAGGGATGTTTCTAAGGAGGAGAAAAGAAAAGGAGAGAAGAGAGAAAGGGGTTCATTATACATGACAGAAATATAGACTGTTAAGTCAGAAAGACAAAATAATAATAGTGACATAAAGAGAAATAAAGATACAGAATAAACAAGAAATAGTCTCTTGCTAATTGGCAAGGGAGTGTGGAAGAGGCCAGAGTATAGGGAGGTGAAAGAAAGATGCAAAGACCCAAAGGTGAGGGAGAGAAAGAGAGTGGGAGAGCTCCAATAGTGAGGTTTGGGAGAAAGAGAGACAGCTCAGGGACATAGTGTGTAGATTTAGCCAGCTATTCACTAAGCATTTATTGAGCTTGTCATTTGTATCAGGCAATATGCTAAGCCCTGAAAAGACAAATAGAAAGAAACAAAAATAGAATCACTGTTGTCAGGGAAGTCCATTCCAGCGGTGGGAGCCAAAATAGTAAAGGAAGGTGAAAAGAGGGTGTGGCTCTGAGAGGAGGGTACCCAGGATGGAGCCAAGATGAAGATGACCTTAGTGTATAATGCTAAGAAATGTAGAACAAGGTGGTATGGGTGCCCTCCACAAAAGGAGGTTCTGGGAGAAACCATTCATTCAATGAGAGATGTCCCAGGGTCTGATGATACTTCTGAGGAGTGGATTCCCGGTCAGAAAACATCTCCTAGGGGCAGCTAGGTGGCACAGTGGATAGAACTCAGACTCTGGAATCAGAAGAACCTAAGTCCAAATGTGACCTCAGACACTTAATAATTACCCAGCTCTTGTGACATTGGGCATGTCACTCAACCCCACTGCCTTGCGAGAGAGAGAGAGAGAGAGAGAGAGAGAGAGAGAGAGAGAGAGATCTCCTAGGAAGGAGAGGCTCCTGGGGACTGATTGAGAAGCCCAAAAGGAAACCTGATGATTAATGAAGAGAACTGGAGTTTGAAGTCCTTAGTACCCAAGTCCAAATCTGCTCAGGTTACCTAGGTAAAGTTATTTAATCTCTCCCTGAAAGGATTTCCTTCTCTGAAGAATCATGCCTTTCAATTAGATGGCCTACAGTTTTCTTCTAGCTCAATGTGCCTGTGAATGACAAAGAGAAAGAAGTTCCTTTTGATTCTGGAGAGAGAGAGAAAGACATCAATGGAATAGGCTTTTGATTAAAGGAGAAACAGAAAAGACAAGTGAGGATGGAATCTGATTTGGGTAGAGGGACCTATCTGAAATTGAGAGACAGAGAAACAGGGAAAGAAATAGAACCTCTTTAAAATGGGCATTGTGAAAAGAAAGTGAGCAAATTAGAAAAGAGATCATAGATAAAGACAGTACACCACTCAATTAGAAAGCAAGCCAATTAAAATTCAGTGGATAGAGCATTACAATTGCAGTTGACTGTGAGTTTAAACCCCACATGTCCTTCCTCAATCTGGAGAAGGCACTTAAACCCCTGTTATCCTCATTTGTCTATTTAGGGAAATAATGGGACTGGACTTGAAGATTTTTAATGATAGAAAAGTTCTATGATCCTATGGATGCCAGAGAAAGCTCAGAAAACCCTGTGGACTTGAAGAAGAAAATTTGAGATAGATGGGAAAAGGCATGAAAGAGAATAGAGATAGAGAGAAGGGACACCTAAGAAGGGGGCTGTGAAGGATCTGTACAACAAACAGCTGAGAAAAAACTGTTGAGTAGTAGACAGAGAGAAGGAGAAAGATAGAGAGTGAAAGAGACAAAGAAAGAGACAAGGAGATATAGAGATAAAGTTGCAATGAGACATTAAGAGAAACCTTATTATTAAGAGCTATTAAGACACTGATCCAATAAGAGGATCAGAGAAGAGAGATAGGAAAAAAAATAGAGAAACTACATGATAATGATTAAGGCAGTGCTGGAAGAATTCATTATGGAGGAAAATGAAGAAAAATTAGAGACTGCAAGTGAGGGAGAGGTGTAAAACAAAGTGAAACCTATCAGTAATGGGGTAGGAATCCTGGAAGGGGTCCTATCAAAAGAGCATTATACTTGAAATTAACTGAGTTTAAATACCATAACAGCTGCTGAGAAAGCTTTATAATTTTGGAGAAGTCACTAAACCATTTCTAGTCTCCTTTTTTGGTTAGTAAATGTAAACTATTGGAATTGAGTTGGACTAAACAACATATTAAAGATAACATGAATGATTTTCTAAGAAAAATAAGTTAAGATTTTATCCAATTTAATATATTAAATTTGGCCTGAGAACTTCAGAAATTTATGGCATTTTGTCCAAAAATATAGAAATAAGAAAACCTAATATTTAAGAATCCAATTTTTTTGATTTCTAGAATTTGGAAGAATATGAAACATTTAATTAGTAATATGAATTCTCTTTTATTTATGAACATAAGCTTTAGGTTCATTATTAGGAATACTATTAATATAATTAATTATATCAATAGCAAACCTATCAGAAATAATATGATTATATCAAAAGATGCTGAAAAAGTTTTTGACACAATACAGCATCCATTCCTACTAAAAAAATTGAAAGCATAGGAATAAATAGATTGTTCCTTAGAATAATAAGCAGTATCTATCTGAAACCAACAACAAGCACTATATGAAATGAGGATAGACTAAGAGACATTCCCAGTAAGATCAGGTGTGAAACAAAGATGCCCATTATCACCACTACTATTCAATATTGTATTAGAAATGTTAGCTTCAGCAATAGGAGAAGAAAATGAAATTGAAAGAATTAGAATTGGGAAGGAACAGACAAAACTCTCACTCTTTGCAGATGACATGATGGTATACCTAGAGAATCCCAAGAAATCATCTTAAAAATTACTAAAAATAATTAGCAAATTTAGCAAAGTTGCAGGATATAAAATAAACCTTCATAAATCCTTCACATTTCTATATATGACTAGCAAGATGCAGCAGAAAAAGTTAGAAAGAGAAATCCCATTCAAATTAACTTAAGACGATATAAAATACCTGGGAGTCTACTTGCCAAGGCAGACTCAGAAATTTTTTACAAACAATTACAAAACACTTTGCACACAAATAAAATCAGGTGTAAATAACTGGGAAAATATCAACTGCTCAAGGATATAATATGATATGATACAGTACGATGCGATGTGATGTGATGCAATGCAATGTGACACGATACAATATAATATAATTGATATGATATGATATGATATGATATAATGTAATGTAATATAATGTAACATAACATAACATTATATGATATTATATAACATGACATGATATGATATGATATAATTTGATATATGATATACTGTAACATAACATAGCATGACATGATATATGATGTAACATCACATAACATAACATAACATAATATAATAAAAATGACACTTCTACCAAAACTAAGCTACTTGTTTAGTGCTCTGCCAATCAAAATTCCAAAAAATTACTTTAATGAGTTACCAAAAATTCTAACTAATTTCATATGGAGAAATAAAAAGTTGAGAATTTCCAGGGATTTAATAAAAAAAAGAGTGCAAAAGAAGGTGGGTTAGCCCTACCAGATCTAAAATTATATTATAAAGTATCAATCATCAAAACTGACTGGTATTGGCTAAGATATAGTGATAGATAAGTGGAATAGACTAGGTATCATAGCAGGAAATGATTATAGTAATCTGCTGATTTATAATAAACCCAAAGAGTCCAGTTATTGGGATATAAACTCTCTCTTCAATAAAAAACTGTTGGGAAAATAGAAAGGTACTATGGCAGAAACGTGGATCAGACCAACACCTCACACCCTATACCAAGATATGAGAAAAATGGATATGGGGGCACAGTTAGGTGGCTCAGTGGATAGAGCACTGGCCCTGGAGTCAGGTGTACCTGAGTTCAAATCCAGCCTCAGACACTTAATAATTACTTAGCTGTGTGGTTTTGGTCAAGCCACTTAAACCCATTGCCTTGCAAAAACCTAAAAAAATGGATACAGGATTTAGCCATCAAAAACAATATTATAAGCCAACTAGAAGATCAAGCAGTAGTATACCTGTTTGATCTATGGAAAGGGAAGCAGCTTGTGATGAAGGAAGAGATGGAGAACATCATTAAAAATAAACAAGATAATTTCAGTTACATTAAATTAAAAAGCTTTTGCACAGACAAAATCACTGTAACCAAGATCAAAAGAAATGTAATCAATTTGGCAACAATTTTTATATCCAGTACTTCTGAGAAAGGAACCATTTCCAAAATATGCAGAGAACTGAGTCATTTAAAAAAAAAAGCCATTTCCCAATTGACAAATGGCCAAAGGATATGTGGAGGCAATTTACAGATGAGGACATCAAAGCAGTCCATAGTCATATGAAAAATTGCTCTAAATCACTACTTATTAGAAAAATGCAAATTAAAGTATCTCTGAAGTACCACCTCACACCTCTCAGACTGATCAACATGACCAGAAAGGACAATGGTCAATGTGGGAAGGGATGTGGGAAATTGGGTCTTTAATACACTGTTGGTGAAACTGTGAACTTATCCAACCTTTCTGGAGAGCAATTTGGAATTACACCCAAAGTGCAACAAAAATATGCCTACCCTTAGATCCAGCAATACAGCTACTGGGTCTATACCCTGAAGAGATGATGAAAAAGGGTAAAAACATCACTTGTACAAAAATATTCATAGAAGCCCTGCTTATGGTGGCAAAGAATTGGAAATTGAGTGAATGTCCATCAGTTGGGGAAATGGCTTAATAGACTGTGGTATATGTATGTTATGGAACACTATTGTTCTATTAGAAACCATGAGGGATGGGAATTCAGGGAAGCCTGGAAGGATTTGCATGAACTGATGCTGAGTGAGATGAGCAGAAACAGAAGTACATTGAATACCTTAACAGCAACATGGGGGTGATGAGCAACCTTAATGGAATTGCTCATTCCATCAGTGCAACAATCAGGCACAATTTTGGGTTATCTGCAATGGAGAATACCATCTATATCCAGAGAAAGAATTGTTGAGTTTGAAGAAAGACCAAAGACTATTAACTTTAATTAAAAACAATTACTATTACCTTTAATTTAAAACAAACACATGTATGTGTTTATTATGTAATTTTGCTATCTTTTATACTTTAATGTTTTCCTTAAGGATAAAGTTAGATCCTCTCGTCACATTCAACTTAGATCAATGTATAACATGGAAACAATGTAAAGACTAATGGACTGCCTTCTGTGGGGGGAGGGAAGCAAGATTAGGGGAAAAATTATAAAATTCAAAGTAAATAAATAAATTTAAAAGAAAAGAAAATATGCTTTCAAACATACTGTTAACATAAAAATTCTCTAAAATACTGTAAAATGCTTTTAGGCTAATTCTTTATTAAGGGATACAAATAATGTGATAAATGCTCTTGGGGAAAAATAGAAAAAAATCAATGTAATAATGAAATATATTTTACCTTCAATTTTTATGATTTAATAAGAGGTTTAAGGACTCCCCCTAAGCCAGAGTTGTGATCTAAATTTGTAGCCTTACTTGAGTAATGTTACTTTGAAATGGACTAAATTGATGTCATTTGGCTAAACCAAATATGCCTCAGAAAGCTCACATATAATAACGTAAAAAATTATTAAATATTCAATGAATTATATTTTCCTCTAAAGTAACCTTTTAAAGGAAAAGATTTAATTCTTATTATTTAGAAGTGTCTTATTACTGTAAATTAAAAACATTAAATGAGAAATCAAAAGTATCATTCTAAAATACTACCCAAAGCAGGCCTTTGAAATTCTTTAAAGCAATCTTTAAGAAGCAGAAAAGGGCTTATCTTGTGGTAGGCACCATATAATGAATTACTGTCACCTCTTTAAGCAACTATAGTTACTTCACAATGAACAGTTTTATTCTGGGTTTACTATAGCATTGAATGTTTTTAATAAGACACCAAATGAGATATGATACACAAATTTTCCCAGTACCATAGTTATACAATGTATCCCACTCAATTATTGTCATCTGACTAATAATGTTTCATGATATGAGAAATGCATTTTTCTTTTGAATTATAAAAACTGAAAAAATAAGACAACTTAATTTTCCTTTTATCTGAATACTTTTAGACCAAACATACCTTTTATAAAATACAACACATAAGTTTGAAAATTGTTTATATTTAAAGGGACATTTTTGTTTTTAAATTAATAAGATAATGACATTTTTGGGAGAAAAGCATAGCAAAATATTAAAGAGATCCTTGTCTGTGAGGATCTTCTGGACCTAGGACCTTACTAGCCTTGCTGAAAAAATATTGTGAAAGTACTGCAGTTAAAGTTAGATCCTCTCCCAGTCAGAGCAGGAAATTTTCATCTGAAATTCCATGGAAAATCATGAAATTATTGTCTGTTAGGAATTACTAAGGAGAGAAGCTATGTAACTACTATTTTGGGTTTTCATGCAAAATTCTAGAATGTAACATTTGTGCTGCTTGTACAACTTACTAACACTCAACCAGCTTGTGTCTCCATCATTCCTTGTGTTAGTTATTCCCTTTTACTGACTTGGTGGGTTAAAACTTTTTCTAGAAGTTAAAACTATGATTAGCAGAATGTATTGTGAAGCCCATGTAAAATGGCAAGTTGTATTTCCCCTACCTTTCTCCTATCTACAGAGCAGGTGAAAGAGAGGGGCCAATTTAAAAGTTATCACATACTTGTTTAACTATACTTTAGGACAAATATACATGTGGTGAATTGGCCTCTAAGAATTCTGCTGACTAGATGAAAACTTTATCCATTAATGAATGCTATATGAAATTGAATCAACATTGTTACAAACATAATAATTATATCCTGCCCTAATATATGAACAATAACGTTTTACTATTTGAGGTAGAATTTCTGGCATTTTAATTTGATCTGCTTCTTAGTTTTGATCCTTAAATCTGTATCAGAGTATCTCTCCTGATATGAAAAACATTTTTCATCATGGGCCTTTGGCACTCTGTTGGATCACTGTCTTCATCAGAACAACTAAGTTGTTCACAGTAGATCACTTTACAATATTGCTACTGCAGCACATAGTGTTCTTCTGGTTCTCTTCCTTGGATTTTGTATTAGTTTACATGTCTTTCCAGGTTTTTCAAAACTATCCTATTTGTAGTCTATTATAGTATAATCATATTACATCCCTGTCACACATGCCAAATTCTTCAGTCATTCTTCAATCAATGAACATCCCTCAATTTCCAAAACTTTGTCACCACGAAAAGAGCTTCCATTCATATTTATGAATATAAGTTCTGTTCTATTTTCTTTTATCCCTTTGGGACAAAGACTTCATAAAAAGTGTTTCTGGAAAGCAGACTTCAAGGTCAATTTTTATGAATCTGCTGAGAAACACAGCTGAAGAAAGGTATACAAGTAGTTCACACTTTACATAAGTGAAACATTTTGCAGACCCTTATATAAAGCAATTTTTCCATAATGTGATATTACCCAAGGAAGTGGTGCCCCTGTGGAGGAGTGCAAGGACACATGTTGCCTGGACACAAAGAAGCAAGAACATGAGGAGAAGCACTAGTCTACTGGGAGAAGACACATGAGGCTCTGGCTGGAGCTGAAAGGGAGAACATTCCAGCAGGTATAAAGCTGGGGGCTGGACATGGAAACATTCAGGAGAGGACAAGAGACAGGGAGGGGACCCAAAGAGGACTGACACAAGACCAGAATACAGGAACCAAACTTTGTGGCCATTGGGTGGACTGAAATCAATGTCTCCTCTCTTAGCAATGGAAGTCTCAAGCCAAGCCCTGACCTAGCAGTGGGGCTGGTTGTCTCTTTTCAGGTCTGTTTTTCTGTTTGACTTGGAGGATTTTTAAAAGGTTTTTGTGGGGGTATGATGGATGGGGAGTGGTAGCATGTCACAGAGCACCAGAGATGCAGGAACAGAAAGAGATCCCAGTACTGTAGGATCAAATTTGCTAAGTCATCTTTGGACTGCAGATTTCTTTCAGAATTCCTTGCAGAAAGAACAATTTGGATAATGCAACTTTACAGAAAGCAAGATATGTCTATACTCCTTTTTATTCCTGGTTTTCTTCTGAGTTCACTCATATCTAAGGTTTATAAGATTCTATTTAACTTCCTGAATCCTTTCTTATTTATTTTGATTACATTTATCTTTCAATGGGAAAAGTTGAGGACCTCCTGGAATTCATTTAACACTTCCACTAAGAATTCCAATACTATTCCGCAGCAAGGGAGGGATAACTGATTGTCTATGGATTCTTTGAAGAAGATAGTTTCCCTGCTTGCCCTTTTAAAACAAAACTATTTGAGTTTTTGTTTTATCTAAGATAATCTTTGCTAGGCCTGCATGTTTTAACTTCAGCTGAAGAATAATAGCTTCTTCTCTAGTCCCAGATTTTAACTGTTTCGATGCTTTAAATATACTTCTAACAAACACAAAACATATTGTTAGAGCTTGATTCCTAATCTATTTTGCTACCACTTTAACTTAGAGTTAGCTCATCCCATTCATAATGTTATGATTACTAATTATGCTTTTCCCTTCATCTTATTTTCCTCTATATCTTCTCTTTTTATGCAGTCCCTCTTCTAATACCTATTTTGCATAGGACCATTGCCTTCTTTTATTGACCTACCCTTTTATCACTACTTTTTCTTTCTTTTATCTTTTTCCTACTTACCTATGGGGTAAGTTTTATTTTTTTATGATCAAGTGAATAAATCTATATTTTCCCTTTTTGAACTAATTTAAATTCAAACATTGCCCTGACCCCATTTTCCTCTCCATTGTAGAAGTTCTTCCTTGCACATCTCTTTTATGTGAGATCATTTTCCCATCCTTTCTCTCCCTTCTTCCTTCTCCAAAGGAATTCATATTTCTATCTATCCATTAATTTTCTTCATCTTTATCTTGTTAGCTCATTCCCAAACCCTTTTCTATGTAAAATCCTTCTACCTGCTCTAATAATGATAAAATCTTTGGCAAATATGTGTGGCATTTTCTCTTATAGAAAAGTATACATTGTAACCTTATTGAGTTCCTTAGGATTTCTCTTTCATATTTACATTTTAATGCTTCTTTTGGATCTTGTATTTGATAGTCACATTTTCTACTCTTGTATTTTTATCAGGAATGCTTCAAACACCTGTATTTTTTCAAAAATCCATTTTTTCCCTTGATGCTTCTGGAGAGAGCAAGACTGTGGTCATTGCAATATTCTTAAAGCATGTGGTATGTGGTTCTAGCCACAAAAATCTTGTCTGTTGACTGTTGACTGTTGACAGTCATTGTGATTCTACAGGAAGCAAGCCTGTAGTAGGTGGTATAAGAAAGAAATTGTGAAGGCTTTCTAAGCAAAGAAATAAATCTTTATTAAAAGAAGCAAAGTTGTAGTCTCAGAATGCCCTGGGCAGACTGTAGGCCCCACCTTCGTATCTCTCAAAGCTTGGTTTCTTTTCCAGAAGGCTTCCCAGGTTCTTTCTCATACTGGAATGTTCTCAGAGCGTGTCTACTACTACTATATGTTTTGCTCTGAGTGTTCAGAGAGTGGATGTGCTTCCCTAGAAAGTAAGCCATAGTAACTGGAATGTTCTCAGTTAGAGTATCTGCACCCAGAAGTATCTTACCCACTGAATATTCTGAAATTAGATGTGCTTCCCCAAAGAGCAAGCCTGTAGTAACTGAGATGTTCCCAAAGAGAATGTCTCCCACCACTAATAACTTTTCCTCTGTGTACTATATAGTAGGGTTGACTTTTTCTGCTTCTTAAAACAAAAAATACCAATTGTCACAGGACACGGCTCTCAAGGAGGAAAAGAGGGAGATGGAGGGATAAATGGAATACCATAATGTTAGAAATAGAAAACATTCATGAAAATATTTTAAATATGATCAAGAATCTGAAGAGTATTAATGGAGAATGGGAAGGAAGAAAGAAAGTAGTTTTGGATGTGAAGACTGATTCCTTTCATTTCTGCAGTCTTAGGATCAGGGCTTAGCTTGAGACCTCTGCTGACAGAGGAGACTTTGGGCTATTCTGCTCATTTATCCACATCCAGCATCTGCATGTCTGTCTTCTGTCCATCCACAATAGGTTATCATGAATGACATTTCCTCTCTTCTCTGTGGCCATGTCCAGCCTATACAGTTCTGTCCCCCACATGTTCTTGGGTCTGTTCAGGCAATCATTTGGCTTGCCCTGATACCCACCTAATCTTCCTCCTGCTCTCCCTTGTCTGTCTCCAGCCCACATATGTCTTTGACCCATCCCTTGCCCCGCTCCCTTCACAGATGTGATCTGCTTCCTGCCTCTCTTCCTCCCTTAAAAGCAGGTCCATTGACAATTTCACAATATGGTCTTAATAACTCTACTTTTAGGTTTGTCCAATGGCATACTGTCAGAAAGCAAAAACTGTAGTTGATAAAAAAAAAGAACAGATGGCATTACTTGGAAAGCAGTTTGGCAGAAATACAATAGGACAACATTTCACACCTCATATCCCATTAAACTATAAATGGATTCATGAATTAGAAATAATAAAATAATTAAGTGATAACTGATGATAATGGTTAATGAGAGACAAATAAGAGAAAAAACTGTAATCATAAATAATCACTCTAGCATAGACCTAAAATTTGTTAATCTATTTATCATCAGTTATTGATTAGAACATTCGTAGGTGCAATGCACCTAGGACAGGTAGCTAAATGAAGCAATCAACAAGCATTTCCTAAATTACTTCATTTAAACAGTCACTGTGTTAGGTTCTGGAGATGAAAACACTATTAGGAAATTGTTTCTAACCACTAGAAGCTTTTGCTCTAAAGAGAGAGAAAACAAATGAAAGATTATAGAGAATAAATGCAAATAAAGGCGGACAAAATACCAAGGCAACCTGTTAGTGAGGCCACTAGCTGTGAGGATCAGTAAAAGTATAAGGAACAGGGGATGCCTGAACTGCATCTAGATGGAAAAGAGTGATTATCTTAGTCCTAGGGACATAGGAACAGCTTCAGAGAAAGGAAGGCTCAGAGTTCAGGTTCTGATTTGGACCACACTAGCAGCATACCCATAGTCAAGTCACCTAACCTCTTAGTGCCCCAAGACAGCTCTGGAAGGTCACAAAAACATTCACATAGGTTGTCAATCTTACTGAGGAGGCAGAAAGATAAAAGTGCTTGACTTGGAATACTCTCATTTGCCCTTGCTCAAGGCCACAGTGCCTGAAGCTGGATTTGAATTCAGATCTTCCTTAACTACAGGCCCAATACTCTAACCACTGTACAACCTAGATAGAACAATTCAGAGATCTCAGAAGACTGTGGTCAAGATACTATTCAAGAGAATGCCATGAAGATCGGGGAAAAGTAGAAAAAGAACTCATTCTCAGGGCAATGAATTTTCCAAGCACTGAGTCCCTTATAAATTCACCACCCTCCCTCTAGTTGTCCTTCCAGAGTTAAAGTCTGTTCAAATATCTTTATGTATGTTGGATATAAGGAATTGGGAACAGGACACAAAATCCAACAGAGAATGTAAATTAACTTGCAAGTGAAAAGAAAGAAAAGCTTTACATATTCCATTGAATAACTTACACTTGACTACTGGTCAATCCCTGGCTTTTGGCCTTCTTTATTCTTTCTATATAATATCTGACCTTGCCAGTGGGAGTACAAACATTCTTCACTCTGTCCTACTGCTACCACTGGAAGTATAAGAAGAGTAAATTCCTTCTACAACACGATTAGCCCCAGTAACTAATAAAGTAACATATGTACATATATATTTCAGTTAATAAATTACCATACACATATGCGTGTGTGTATGTACAGTCTGCTTATTACTTTGGAATTTGAAAGCCTTGGTATATCATAGTGAGTGACATCACTCAGATGGTCTGTGTACTTTCAAGCTTGTTCCCTCTGAAATGGAGACAGGAAAGCCTAAGGAAATTCTTCTCAGCATTGAACTTAATTCACCCAGCCTGGCACCAAAGGGTGGAGAGAGGATAAGGGACTTGCCCAGGGTCTTGAAAGTTACATCAAAGACAGGATCTTAACTCATTTCTTTCTGAATCTCTGCCCAGGAGACAGCACTACAATTCAACTTATAAGGCAGAAAGAACTCTTTATAGGGCCCTCATAAACTATGAGGCTTTAGCTTCTACCTTCCCTGACCCTAATGCATACACACACACACAACACAGATACACTCCTGGAATATCTGCAATGTTGACTTCAAGTAGTTGTTACTTCTATTCACATGTATAAAATTCATTCATCCAATAAACACTGAGCAAATGGGATGTGTTTCACTTTATATATCTTAAGTTTCTATGGAATGACCATAAGTTTGGAATGGTTTCATGAAATACCTCATGTTCCAAGTAGGGACTAATGAATCATCAAGCTAGTGATAAAAACCTGGGATGCCTGGAAGTTCAGGCATAGCAGGGAAGTGATTAACCCCATTGAGACCCTGAAGCAATAAACCTGGATGAGACATCTCACACTCTGTGCAAGAAAATTGATATAGTGCCCCTCTACTCCAAAACCATTCTCAACTTTTAAAGTCACAACAAAGGTTGGGAAATCATAAAAAAAAAACCACTGGCCTTGGAAAGCTTCTGTGGACACAAGAAACATGAAATCACAAATTCAGAAGAAGACAACAATGTCAGAATAGCTAGTTACATGCAAAAATTGAAAGAGAAATATGATTTGGTCTCAGGCCCAAAAATACTCCTGAAAGAGAAAGAAAGGATTTCAAAAATCATAAAAGAGATACCAAAGAAATGAGAGCCATAGAAGAGATTCATGAAAACAGAGCCACCTCCTTGTTAAAGAAGGAAAAAAAAGAGGAGAAAGAAGTATAAAAATCACCTGAAGAAAACAACTCCTTAAGAAGTAGAAATAGTTAAATAAAAAAATACAAAGCTAACTGAAGAAAATAATTCCTTAAAAATTAGAATGAATAAATACAAGCTAAATTAATGACTCTGAGACTGAAAGAATAAATTAAATAAAATCAAAAGAACTAAAAAAAGAATATTTATATGAAATACTTCACTGAAAAAATACAACTGACATACAAAATATGGAACCATGAGAGATAATTTCAGAATTGCGGGGACTACTTGAAAACCTGGACACTCTCTTTCAAGGAATTATCACAGAAAGCTGCCCTGATATCTTAGAACCAAAGAGTAAAAGAGACATTAAAAGAATCCACTGAACACTCTTGAAAGATACCAAAATGAAACTCCCAGCAATATTATAGTGAATTTCAGAATTTTCAAATCAAATAGAAAATACTGTAGGCAATCAAAAATAAAAAATACAGACATCAATAAGAGAAGGAAAAGAAATGAAAGGGATTAGAATAGGCAATAATGAAAAAAGCTAGGACTCTGTGATGATGTATGTAGGAAATACTAAAGAATCAATTGTAAAACTAGTGGAAATCATTGACAACTTTAACAACTTTGATATTAACATTAACTACTTTAGTTGGCTTATAAAATAAACCCTTATGAATCTACAGACTGATTTATTTAATTTGATGGTAGCATTAAGCTTCCTTCTTTAGGAAAAACTAGCCCTGATACCTAAGTCAAACTAACAAACCTATTCTCTTAAGACTAGATCACTTAGGGCAGCTAGGTGTTGTGGTGGATAGCACTCCAGCCTTGGAGTCGGGAATACCTGAGTTCAAATCCAGTCTCAGACACTCAATATTACCTAGCTGTGTGACCTTGGGCAAGTCACTTAAGCCCATTGCCTTAAATTAAAAAAAAATTAAAAAGACTAGAAAGATAAAGTAAATAGATAGATGAATAAGACTTTTGCAATTAGTTGATAATAATTTAGAGCACAGTGTATTTATAATTATAAAATAAAACAATTACAGTATTAAAAGGATATTTTAAAGGCTGAGTTGTCCTTTCTGGCAGCTAGAGAAAGAGGATTTGACAAAAAATAAAGTTATTTAGAATTAGTGAATAAGCTCCCTTAGAGGTTAAATATAAGCTGAGTATTATAATCTTCAATAGTTGGGTTTCCCTTTTTGCAACTGAAGGATGGGACATGAAAGGTGAATTACTACTATGAAACACAGTTGTATAGTATAACTGCAGACCCATTGAAAAGAGGCTTTCTGGTTACAAAATGCTTCAATAGTGGCACAAGAATTTTGGGGGTAATCTTATTTTGATAGCTAAATGGTACCTTCAGTATAAATTTGGGTTAAGAAAGCCTGGGAGAAGCAAATCAGTCAGGTGATCTGCCTTATCTAATTGAATTACATTCAAAACACGTTTCCTAAGATTGATGATATATTTTTATTTCTCTTTCCTCTTATAAAAATAAACTCTGTAAATTACTACCTTGTCACTAATTACTGAGTCATTAGTTGACCTGACTTAAGAGAAATCTGTCAATCATTCTCTTAAATCATTATTCATTTACTTGGACCCTCTACCTGAGAATTAATTCCTTATTCATATAATTACTTATAGTACACAGAAATAATTTCTACTTTGGGAGCTCTCAAGCAAGAAACATTAAGGAGTTTTACTAGCTAGTTAGAAAGAAATTAGGGGGACTCTTGTGCCAACACTACACAAAAGAATGGAAGGTTTTTGGATACTCCCTTATCTATACAGACTTCTGGGTCAAAGTTCAAGAGCAGAGAGGAGTGCTTTTTGGCAAAAGTAAGTAGGAACCCTGAAGAGCAGTATCATTTCTGGTCACAAGGGATCAAGCTTTCCAAGTAAGAGGATCATTTATGACCCCAATGGAGCAGGAATCCTGAGGAGCAGTATCATTTACAGTCCCAAGGAGCAGAATACAGACCAGGGATGCAATGATCAAAATTCTCTCCAAATCACATCAGTTGGGAACTACCAAAAACTTCCAAACTCCCAGAACTAGCTCTGAATACAATCGGTGTCGAAAAGCATGAAGTGTCAGACAGTTCCTTTTTTTCCCTCCCTGTCCCTCCCCTGACTTTTAGACTTTAAGTGAAGTAAAAAATACAAAAGTGGCAATCATTATCTCAAACAAAGAAAAAACTGAAACAAACCTAATGCAAAGAGATAAGAAGGCAAACTATATCATCGTAAAAGATAGATGATAATGTAATATGAATACTAAACAAATATGCATCAAATGATAAAGCATCTAATTTCTTTTTTTTTAATTTTTTTTGAATTTTTATTTATCTAAGGCAATGGGGTTAAGTGACTTGCCCAAGGTCACACAGCTACACAATTATTAAGTGTCTGAGGTTAGATTTTAACTCAGGTCCTTCTGATTCCAGGACCAGAGCTCTATCCACTGTGCAACCTAGTTTACCCCATCTAATTTCTTAAAGGAAAAGATAAATGAGTTACAAAATGTTATAGCCAACAGAAGTTAAAGTGAAGATATACTATTGGGTGACCCCCAGCTTTCTCAAAATTAGATAAATCTAAGAAGTTAAGTTAGAAATGGCAGACCACTGGAGAAAATTTAATGGAAATAGAAAGGAATATAATGTTTTTCTCAGCTGAACATGTCAAAATGAACCTCAATTAGGGTATAAAAACTTCATAACCAAATCGAGAAAAACAGAAATAGTAAATGCAGAATTTACAGATCTTTCACAAATCCCTCTGCAATATGAAGTACTGAGTTGTGGAAATATAGATTACTAAAATTTGTGGGATGAATCCAAAGTAATACTTAGGGAAATTTTCTATCTTTAAATGTTTACATCAATAAAACATAGAAAGAGCAGATCAAGGATTTGAGTATAAAATTTTTAAAAATAGACAAAGAACAAATAAAATATCTCCAAATAAACATCAAAATGGAAATCTGGAAATAAAGGACAAGATTAAGAAAAAAAATTAAAATCAAATTAACAAAAGTATGTGTTGCTTTTACAAAAATATTGACAAAATATGTAAAGAGTAGGCTAATTTGATTAACAAAAAAAGAAAACCAAATTACCAGTCTCAGAAATGAGAGAGAATAAATAACCCATGACAATAAAATCAAAGCAATGAATAAAAGTTCTTTTGCTCAGGCAAATGCCAGAAAAGATGGATAAAGTCATACTTACCAAAAATAAAAGTTCCCTTGTTAACAGAAGATGACATAGAGGACTTAAATAACTCTCTTTAAAAAAATAAAATTGAGTAAGGAACAAATGAGTTTCATGACAAAAAATCCCTAGGATATGATGGATTTGAATGTGAATTCTATCAAACATTTAAAAATATTTCATCCCAGAATATTTAAACTATTTGAAAAGAACAGGTTCAGAAAGAGCCATATCATACTACTTTTATGGCACAAATATGGTTTTGCTACATAAACAAGGTGTGGGAATAGACACAAACTAATGTGTTATCAATAGAAGTATGAAGTGACAAATCAATTTTGGGAAATAATTTGGAATTATGCAAAGAAAGTAACATAATTTCTAAATTATTAAAACAAAGACTCCATTACACCTCAAGGAAGCCATCAATAGAAAAAAGGCCCATATTCTCTAACATATTTGTTACAATACTTTTTGGGACAGCTATGAATTGGAAACAAAGTAGATGCTAATGTACTGTCCAATGGTTAAGGAAGGTGTGGAAAACGAATGTCATGGAGCACTACTACCATGGAGTAAGACATGATTTATATGGGCACTAATAATGTTTGTCCTTTATTTTCAAAGAAGACTATGAAGTCAGGGAGGTGATGCCATGACAAGAACATGATTTGGATTTGAGTGAGGGGGTGCTGCACTAAATCACCAGTCTCATTTTCTCCTGCAGAACCATCTGGGTTCAGAGACCAGCTATGAATCAGAATGCCTGCAGACAGCCCTGGATGTGAGGCAGTTAGAGTTAAGTGACTTGCCCAAGATCACATAGTTAGTAAATAGTAAGTGTCTGAAACTAGATTCAAGTCCAGTGCTCCATCCACTGTGCCACCTAGCTGTTGTAGCGTGGGCACTGCCCTATCTGGGACTGACTTATAGGGTATATTGTTGGTCTGAACTTGCCATCTTCTGTCATGAACTAGAAACTGGAGGTCTTTTATTGCACCCCCCACACCCTAGTACAGGAAACCCCATGATAGAGATGGTGGCACTGAAAAACTGGTAGCCCCTGGAACTAGAGGAGCAGGACACAGGAACTCCAGCCCAAACACAAATAATGTCAGCTTGCAGGGGCTTCTACTGACTGTGCTCCCTTCTGGTAGGATCTATGACAGAATGGTGTGTCAAAACCACTCTAGCAAAATTGGATGGGGAGAAAATATTATTATAGGCACATAGTCAACATTACACATATTTTTGTTTTCTACATTGTGTGCTATCTCCAGAAATAAAGGTTTTATTGGTATGTATGCAGGAAATGGAATAATGATGGTAACTATCCTTCCATATGGGGGAAGCTAGGTGGCACAGGAGGACCTGAGTTCAAATGTGGCCTCAGATACATATTACTAACTTAGCTGTGTGACCTTGGACAAGTCACTTAACCCCATTGCCTTGAAAAAAAAACAAACAAAAAAAGAATCTCTCCATATGGTGCTATTAGTTTATGTCCATTGATATTAGACAAATGAATTACCGCAAACTTTAAATTTCTGGATATTGATACCAGATAATGGCTGGTTCCATGGCAGATAGGACAGCACTCACCTATACTTACACACTTGTAATGGTTAGAGTTCACCTGGAAAGGAAGGGAGAACATATGTACACAGGAACTGTTCATGCATTCAAAACAAATGATTCAAAGGAAAGTTGTTTTGTGAATTTTACAGGACTGATGGCTACTGTTGTAGGAATGGTTCCCTATACAGGGGTTTCATTTTTTTACTTTTGATTATCTTAAAGAGTATTGGACTCTCTCGTGTTCCTACATTGTTTAGAAGGCCTTCATCAGACAATCTTAATCTCTTGTTTTTGAAAATGTTTATAATTTTGCTTTGTGGTGGTGCTGCTAGAGCAATAGAACAGCCAATATCTTATGTAAACATTTGCTTAATGTAAACCTTCATTGGATGCAATCAGGGACTGTTTTCTCAGATTTTTAAAACTGTCTAACAACATTGAAGACTGAGAATTATGAGTATAAATATCATGGGATTCACAGAGGGCTCTTATCAAGGCTTGTTTCTTAATTCCAGTCATTTGGGGGAGGGGAGTGTGTATGGATTTAATGAAGTTAATTATTTTTTTGTTGCAAGTCTGGCATGGGACTATTTGATTTCTTTTTTTAAAGTCAGAAAGCAGAAGTGCTTTCTGTCATTTTTTGATACCATAATTTGTGGTTTTCTGATATGAAACACATCCTTGGGCCAACTCTGGATGTTTTAAGTTAAACAGTTTCATTAAGATAATTAAATTATCTAAGAACCCGTTGGGATTCTTGGGTGCACATTACAAGTTTTCTGAAATTTATTCTTGGCTTTAGCATGTTCTTATGAGCATTTTTTTGATTTATGCAACTTTAATGAATTAAAATAAATCAATTACTAGCAGTTATTAGTTGATCACATCCATTGACAACTGACATCATGTTTTCAGTGCTATATTAAGCAGTATATTGGATGATAGATTAACTAATAGCTCCAAGCATCCTAACAAAATTTATATGAAAATTACAAAAAAGTTCAATACTCTATTTTGAAATACAAGGGGTGATTAAATTTCAATTTCCATTCCCTGTAGAACAAGAACAGGCCACTGCTTTAATTGACAAGAATAAAAAACATCATGTTCTCTGTTCTGCTGATGCTATCAATTCAGAACCTATTCTCCAACTTCATCAGTTATGAGCATAAAGTATATCATGAAACCTCAAGACTCTAGCAATGGATGCTGTGTCCTCCTTTGATATGAAAATTTTGCATCCATCTCCCTCCCCTTAGATGGTATCTTCAAGCATCTGTTAGAGCAGTGAGGAATGCTTTTAGTCTCATAACTGAGTTAGAGGGAAGACACAGGCCATATAACACACATGCTCCATTTTTTTTTAATTCATAATCTTGGAAAATTGTTCTCTTGTAACTAATTTACAGTTTCTAAAAGCAGTTATTGTCCAAAACTGGAAGAACTTAAGTCTTTTTAGATGAGCATGTGCATGAATGGAAGGAGGTAAATTAAAAAAAAAGCATTTAAAAAATATGAGGTTTAATAGGGGAGCAGCCGGATAAGAAAATCAAAAAAGGTGCAGTACTTTAAAGTTTATTCCAGCTACAATGCAGGTTATTCTGACTTTAAGTACCATCACATGGCATACTTTTGAGTCCACTCTCGACATATCCTGTTGTACTTGTCTCTGTCTGTTTTATAGATGCGTGCGATCTCTGGCACTAAGGGGTCATCTGGGTTTGGATCACATAGCAATGAACAGATGGATAAAAGAACTCTAGAAATAGTTAAAGCAGGAGACCACTCCGATCTGAGAATATCGAGGCAAATGCTGCCATTACTGTTAATGTTGGGATGGTAAATTCTTGTTGTAAATGCCACCTTGGGTGGTTTGAATGGGTAGTCTGTAGGGAAATGAATTGTCAAAAAGAATACCCCTCCTTGATATGGGCTGTCATTAGGTCCCATAATGGTGGCTTGCCAGTGAAACATGTCATCCCCAACTGGACCTGCAGAACACTGTGCTGGAGGGTCACGGGCCAACCCGCTAAGTTCCTTATTGATACGTTTCAGCGCCATGGTGCGTGCTTCTTTCCGCGCGACTCGGCACTCTCTCAGTGGGCAGAAGGGTCCGGCCAAACACTCGGATTATCCCAGGCAGTGGGGAGGGTTTGGGGGGCCGGGATCTCTCTTCTCACATCGGCTCCGATGGACACAGACCTTAACAGGACCCGAGGTTGGGTAGAAAAGGGCGGGGCCAGAGGCCAGTCAAGAGCTGAGGAGGGAAGAGAACAAGCTGAGAGAAACATCAAGAAAGAAGGAAAGACCATGGGGAGCGATGGGGGAGGGGAGGTAGTGAGGTAGTGAGGGCAGCAGTGGTGGGGTCTCCCAACCCCTTCTGGTTACTCGAGCATTTTTTAGTAATTATGGCAAGAAAAAAAAATCCAGCCTTAGATGGAACATAGTGAAAAAGTAGACTGGATTTTAAAATGAAATGGATTCATTTTGTTTTCTGATTCAGATTCAATAATTTGTGATTATTGTAGCAAGATAGCATTTTGAATGTTTTTTCTTGCTGAATGGGATAAACCTCCTGGCAAGTGTTATAATAAAATTCTCTTTAAAATATGGAATATTTTACATCAATTTTTATAAAATATAAACTATTCCTAAAACTATACCTAGAAGGTATATAAGAAAACCTATGGCTCTCACAAAAACACTGGATCTATAAGGCTATTATTTGTAGAAGCGGGTTGCTTGATGATTTCTGTTACACAAAATATCTACAGGAAGACTGTCAGCATCCTCATCATTGTCAATGTATGGATCGAAAGGTATTCACCATATTTACATAATGGTGGTACTGAATATAATAACCAAGCCAGTTAAAAATGCCAGGATTCATTCTTTGTAATCACTTATTTTAGTGGGAAACCTTGGTCATTATAGGCTAAAATCCATAAACAGTTTCAGTTTTCTTGAATCAATCCTCATTCAGAGATTAAATCTAAGAAAGAAAAAAAATCATCTTTTTTACCTAGCTAGTCAAAAAGTAATCAATATGGGAGGGGAAGACCCTCAGGGTTTCTAGCCAAAAGAGAAAAAGATGCTCTTTATTTTCTGTCTTAGCCAATTTAGATTTAAAGGGAGAATCAAGAGTAAACATAAGGGACAGGGAAGAAATTTCATCTATGGATAGTGGAAGAACAAATATATAAGTGAGATTTACAGAAAATAAATTGGATAGGGAAGAGGTTATGACAGAAAAAATATACATGAGAAACAAAAATAAAATAGATAATTCTAATTCTGTAAAGTTGAAATATTTTTTCATAAAGCAATCAAATGCAATTAAAATAAGAAAGGTAAAACAGTTAAGTGAGGGAAAACATCTCTGCACTAAATGTTTCTAAGGGCTATTGCATAAGGGAGATATAGAAGGAATTGCTTCCATTTTCCAAGATTGAGTCATTCTGCAATGGGTCAAAGGAACAGGAAGCTTTCAAAGGAAGAAATGCAAGCTATCAATAGCTCTATAACAAAATGATCCAAATCCCTCAAAATGAAAGAAGCTCCCATGAAATCGACACAGATCTTTCAGTTTGTAAATCAGAGTGATCCTCAGGTTATACCCACAATAAGGTCCATGGAAACGCCCCTTTAAACAAAAGAGATACTATGGAGAATGGGTGGGGAAAAGTTCCCAAGCTGTCTTCTCTTTCCCCAGCCCAAACACCAAGTCAAAGATGTGATGATGGAAATACATATTTGAGGAGAGAGGTAAGGAGTGTCCCCAAAAGGTGGTCCCTGCGCGTCTCTACACCCCACCCCACCCCAACTTCTCATACCCCAAGTCCCAGACCCCCAGACAACGACCTGGACAGGCAGGAAATCTCGGACATCAGCAACCCAGCAGGATCAGCCACACCCAGATTCACCCCAACACACACACACACAAACACACACACCACACACACACACACAGACACACGCACACACGGATGATCGGACCTATATTCACAACACATACACAAACAAAAAATATTAATACTTTCCACACACCCTTACACACATCCTCCTGTGCACAAAGAAAAAACAATTAGGGAGGCGGGGTCGTCTCCATGAAAAGCTTGGGGGTGGGGGAAGGGAAGAAAGGGAAGATAAGAAAGAGAGGGGCTAAGGCAGGACCAAAGAAGGGGATACTTACCTCTCTCACCGTCCCTTTGGCACTTGCAGGATCGTTCAGTCAGGAAAACGGGAGGGGAATGGGGGCAAAAAAGGGGAAGTGTGGAGGGGGAGGTCAAGGAAAGTGGAGAGGGCGCCCCAGACCTCCAGCTGCTCCCCACACCCGCACATCCTCTGGCAAGAGACAAAGAAGACTTACACTCAATAAAGGGTGGGAGGGGGCGGTTCTGTGACGTCACTACAGGGCGGGGCTTGTCTCCTTCCAGAGCAGAGTGGAGAGAAGAAAGAAGGGGGTTCTGTGACATCAGGCTGAGAACAACCAGGACCCCTCCACCAGTCATTTCTTTCAGCCCCATCACCAAACCTGGCGAAGGGAAGAGGCCCTTGTCTGCCCAGGGGCCCAGGGTCCTGAGGGCAGCCTGCTGCCGCTGGGGGTGGGGGGGCAGCATTTAAGCTCCATTTGGGGTGGTTGAGGGTGGACCTCTATGTGGAAACTGTGAGAGGGAGGCCCAGAGTGGGAAGGAGAAACTTTGAGAAAAGGTGTCTCGGGCTCCCCAAGAGGAAGAGCACAAAGCTCCAGCATCATCTGAGAACCATCAGCCTAAGGGCTTGGACAGGACTTGGACAGAGCACAGCCCCCAGAGCAGAGGAGAAAGGGGTTGATCGGGGAAGGGCGGCGACTCAGCCTCCTTTTTCTAGGAAAGAGACATAGATGGAGGAGGGTCAGGGAGAGGCAGAGGGGAATCCAGGAATTAAGCACCTGTTGTACCCCCCTTTGTTTATGCGTTCGACTCTGGACTAAATCCTATAGAATCTAAACCTTCCCGGTGACTGGACAGGAGAGAGTTACATCCTTCTTTCTGACTCAGTCTCTTGTATCAAATGACTTCATAGTTTTCATTCTAAAGCTATTTCAGATTTGGGGTTTTATTCTTTCCAAAATCAGCCACCCTGCCACCAGTGAACTGGCACTGTGGAAACACAACTGGAATTGCAGTCACAAGATTTAGATTGAAGTTCTGCTTTACTCATTGTGTGACCATGGGGGAACCACTTAAATTCTCTAAAACATAATTTTCATATCTTTAAATTAAGCGTGATAATAATAGCTATGCTAAGTAAATTATATAGTGGTTGTAAGGTTCAAATGAGTTGTTTGCAAAGTACTTTTCAAACCTCGACATACTACAGATATGTTTATTATCATTATCATTATTACTGATCATGCTCTTTGATACTTCCTTCTCACTAGGTTTGTAGGACACTTCTCTTCCCTGGTCTGTAGGTTGGCTAATCATGTTCAGTGATTCTTTGCTGGGTATTCGATCAAGTGACAGCCTGCTAACTGGCTGTATCCCCCAGGGCTCTGTCCTGGGTTCTTTTCTCTCCTCCCTTTATACCATTTCACCTGGTGATTTTATCAGCTCCCATGGTTTCAGTGATCATCATTATGCTCCTGATTTGTAGATGTACTTATCCTGCCCTAATTTCTCTGTTGAGCTGCAGTCTTGAAACTCCAAATCCTGATGGGTCATCTTGAAACAGATATCATATAGACATATTAAAATTAATATATCCCTAACTGAAATCATTGTCTTGCCACCTAAGTGCTTCCTTCTCCCCAACTTCCTTTTTTCTATTGAGGGTACCATAATTTTCCCAGTCACTCAGACTCACAACTTGGGTAACAGTTTTGATTTCTTACTCTCTCATTCTACCTTCCACCTCCCCCCAACTCAGTTACCAAGGTCTGTTGATTCTACCTTTGTAACATCTTTTGTATACACTCCCCTCTATCCCCTGACACAGCCATCACCCTTGTGTAGGCCCTTAAGGCCTCAAGCCTAGAGTATTGTAATATCCTACTTTAAATCTTTCCTGGCTCCAATCCATCCAAGTGAAGGTTTGACCCTTTCACTCTCCTCTCATTCAATAAAATCTGCTACCTCCCTATGATCTCTAGGGTAAAATAGAAAAATCTTTCATTGACCATTAAAACCTTTCAGAATGTGCTTCTCTCCCACCTTTCTCATATTTTTATACTATGTGCACTACAATTCGTTGACCCCTTTATTAAGTCACTCCATCTTTCCTCTCTGTTCCTTTTCCTGGACTGTCCCTCTCATTTTCACCTCCTGGCTTCCTTCCAGTATCAGCTAATAGTTCACTCTCTACACAGGAAGCCTTTCCTAATCTTCCCTCAATGCTTGTGCCTTCTCTCTGTGGATTATCTCCAATGTATTCTCTGTATATCTTGTTTATGTATGTAGTTGGTTACATGTTGTTTTTCCCATTAGAATGTGAGTTCCTTGAAAGCAAGGGCTATATTTTTCTTTCTTTTTATTCTTAGCACAGAGCTTGTCAGGTAGTAGGTGCTTGTTCACAAAATGATTATCCTCTCTCCTCCCCTCCCCTCTCCTCTCTTCTCCTCCCCTTTCCTCTCCTCTCCTCTCCTCTCTGTGTCTTTCTCTCCATCTCTCTCCCAAATCCCTACCTCTCTCAAACTCTTCCTCATACTCTCTGTTTCTGTCTCTCTCTCTGCTTATGCCTCTGTCTCTCTCTGTCTTTCTGTATCTCTGTCATTGTCTCTCTCTCTCCCTCTTCCTTTCTCTTTCTTTCTCCCTCTCTTATTATCTCTTTCCTCATTTTTCTGTCTTTTTCTCTTTTTCACTGTATCTCTCTCTTTCTCCATTTCTTTGTTTCTGTCTCCCTTTTCTCCTCTCCTCTCCTCTCTCTCTCTCTCTCTCTCTCTCTCTCTCTCTCTCTCTCTCTCTCTCTGTCTCTCTCCCTCCTCTGTTTCTCTTTCTTTTTGTGTCTCTTTCTCTTTTCTGTCTCTCTCTCTCCCCTCTACACCCCTCTGTGTTTGTCTCTCTATCTGTCTCTTCTGTTCATCTGTCTTTTTGTCTTTCAGAGCTAGGTAAAAGTGGAATTTTTATGCTACAAGACCCTTTTCAGTGATTTCAGATGAATAAATGGAGGTTAGCAACCAGTGAGATGCTTTGACATCTGCCTTTGTCCGTCCAAGGACTGTACTTGTTTCAATCCTATATTGAATATCCAACAGTGACCCTGACAGTTAAAATTTCAGAGGGAAGACAATGATGCTTTTATGACTAAGAATTTGAAAGGAATAAGCAACCTTTGAAGTGTCAGTTGTCAATGGAACCAGGCTACCATCACTGCCATCTTCAATTTGCTTTCAAAATGGATCTAATTATAATAGGAAGTGAAAGCTGAGGACAGAACTTTTAACATTTTCCCAGACCCATAGACTTTCTAGTGAATGAAAAGTTTTTACAGGTGGGAAGATGATTCCATCTCTAGGCCCATGAAAAGGTGCATTTAGCTTTCTTTTGCTGAAGGATTGTTGTAGAGGACCTGAAGATTGTGGAATTGGGGAGAGAATGGAACCAGATACTTTGCTAGGGGAGCAAGCATGATCCTCAAGAAGTGGTCTGGAAATCCCCCTTAGGGCATAAGACTGACTCTCTCATGTAAGCTTGATTACCATTTTATTACTGTTTATCTTTTTTAGGTAGAGTGCCAGGCTTGGAGTTGTAATGATCTGGGTTTAGAGTCTTCTTCAGACAGTGACCATGGGAGAGTTACTTAGACTTCAATTTCCTCCTATATATATTAAAAAAACTAATAATAAAAGTCTCAACCTCACAAGGTTGTAACAAAAATCAAATGATATATTATTTTATTTAAAACACTTTGCAAATCTTATAACACTAAATATCTATACACAATTGTTATTGGCACCTAAAAGATTTAACTGTACCTATTGTTTTCAGATAATATTCTATTCATATTAGATCTCTTTGAAGTAAAAATATATAGATATGCAAGGGAAAACATTTACACAAAATTATCAGATCAAAAGAATTACTCAAGAAGAGTTTTTAAAAAAATTCTTTTCAATTCAAATGAAGGTATTTTATGATGACTGCTCTCTGTGTTTTTTTATCACTTCTACTTTTTATTAATGTTCAATATGATAACCATTTATTAAGCCCTTTCTATATCCTGAAACCATGCCCAAGGTCTGGGAATACAAAAAAAAATCCCCTCAAATAGTCCTTGCTTATAAATTTAGATAAGATGTTGATAGCACCTTGAGGTGGGGGGTGGAGTTGGAAATGCCTCTTGGATGTGGTGGGGACAGAAAAGGCCTTCTGGGCTCCCTTCCATCTCTACCGTTGCCTACGCCGATGCAGGATCATACATCTTCTGACAGTTGCCTTCTATCAGTGAGTAGGAAAATAGTAGCAATTGAATAGAAAAGAATCTATGGCCTTGAAACAAATTTCAAGCAACAAGTGCTTTGAGGGATTTCAGAAAGTATATGAGCATGACAGCATGGAACTAAAATGCAAAATGAGATTTGGAATCTACTTACCACCAAATGCAGAAACTGAAAAATGTCCAGTACTTTACTGGCTATCTGGCTTAACTTGCACAGAACAAAATTTTATCCCCAAAGCTGGTTATCATCAAGCTGCAGCAGAATATGGCTTAATTGTCATTGTACCAGATACAAGTCCACGTGGCTGCAATATTAAAGGAGAAGATGACAGCTGGGACTTTGGTACTGGAGCTGCGTTTTATGTGAATGCCACTGAAGAACCTTGGAAAATCAACTATGGAATGTATTCTTATATAATAGATGAGCTGCCCAAGCTGATAAATGCCAATTTTCCTGCTGATTAAAGAAGATATCAATTTTTGGCCATTCTATGGGAAGCCATGGAGCTCTCATTTGTGCTTTGAAAAATCCAGGAAAATACAAATCTGTGTCAGCATTCTCTTCAATCTGCAATCCAATGCTCTATCCTTGAGGGAAAAAAGCCTTCAGTGGATATTTAGGATCAGATCAAAGTTAGTGGGAGGCATATGATGCCACTCATTTTGTGAAGTCTTATCCAGCTTCTCAGTTGAACATATTAATTGATCAAGGCAAAGATGATGAGTTTCTTAAAGATAGGCAATTACTTATTGACAACTTTATAGCTACCTCTGCAGAAAGGAAAATTCCAGTTGTTTTTAGATTGCAAGAGGGTTATGATCATAACTACTACTTCACTGCAACTTTTATTAATGATCACATCAGACATCATGCAAAATACTTGAATGCCTATAGCTTCTTATATAATCTCATAATTATAAAAGTCACCATTAACCAGAAATTTGTAAAGATAGAATTATACAAGAAAAATTATTGCCTGTGAACATGCACTTCTAATTTTTATCAAAGGTTAACCCCAACTTGAATAACCTGAATGAATTTCTGTGTGTGTGTGTGTGTGTGTGTATGTATATATATATATATATATATATATATATATGTTTGTAAAATCAAGCAATCTTATTCTTTTTTGTTCCCCATAAATATCCTGGTAGAAGATTCATCATAACCTAGATACAGTTTGAAATCTCTGTAAAATTAAGTGTAAAGGATCACAGAATATGTAAATGATCTCAGGTAACTGTAAAGAATTCAGCAATTCAGATGTACTTGATGACTTAATAAATAGTTGATCAATAGGGGCTGCTAGGTGGCGCAGTGGATAGAGCACCAGCCCTGAAGTCAGGAGTACTTGGGTTCAAATCTGGTCTCAGACACTTAATAATTACCTAGCTGTGTGGCCTTGGGCAAGCCACTTAACCCCATTCGCCTTGCAAAAACCTAAAAAAAATTGTTGATCATTGAGTGTATCAGTTCTTAGAGAACTAAATTATGGAATTGTATTCCAGTATTGAATAAAGAAACTTACTTCTTGCAAAAAGAAAAAAAAAAGAAAAGGCCTTCTGGAGTGGGGGGGGGGGAGCTTGAACTAAAAAAACCAGGAATTCCAGGACTCAGAGGTTGGAAGAGAGAACATTCTAAGCATAAGGAAGTGCCTGTGCAAAGGAATAGAGTTGGGATATTGAATGTTTGTTGAAGGAACAGAATATTTGCTGGATAAATGATAGGATGGAGGAGGAGAATGAAAATAAGAATCCTGGAATGGCCGAAAGGTGCCAGATTGTGAAGAACTTTAAATATGAAAGGACTTTATATTTGACTCTGCAATAGGTAGCCCCTGGAGTTTATTAAGTAGTTTATTAGGACATGGTCAGCCCTTTGCTGTAGGAAAATCAATTGACAGCTAAATGCAGTATAAATATATTGGAGTGGTAACCACATTGAGTTAGAGAGATTAATGAGAAGATTATTGCAATAAGCCATGGTGGTTTTGTGTGAGTGGAGAGAAGGGAAAGAGGTTGGGGAGAGAAAAATTAACAAAGCTTGTTATATGATTGACAAATCATCCAGGTCTTCATCACATTTTGTAAATGATATGAGGATGATGCTGAGTTTGCAAATCTGACTGACCTGAAAGATGGTGATATTTTCTTTTCTGTCTTTTTGAAGTAATACTTTTTAAATTACATGTAAATATAGTTTGCAACATACTTTTTATGAGATTTTGAATTCCAAGTTATTTTCCCTCCTTCCTTCCTTCCACTCTCCTCAAGACAGCAAACAATTGGATACAGGAAACATTTCCATATTATTCTAGTGAAAGAAGAATCAGAACAAAAGAGAAATAACATGAGAAAGAAACAACATAAGACAAAAAAAGTGAGAATATAGTGCTGTTATCTTCATTCAGTCGCCATAGTTTATTTTCTGGATATGAGTGGCATTTTCTATCACAAGTCTTTTAGGATTATCTTTGATCATTTTATTGCTGAGAAGACCTAAGTCTAACACAGTTGATCATCACACAATGGTTCTGTTATGGTATACAAGGCTCTGGGGCTGCTAGGTGGCATAGTGGTTAGAGCACTGGCCCTGGAGTCAGGAAGGCCTGAGTTCAAATCTGACCTCAGACACTAAATAATTGCCTAGCTGTGTGACCTTGGGCAAGTCACTTAACCCCATTGCCTTAAATAAATAAATAAGGTATACAAGGTTCTGGTTCTGTTCACTTCACTCAGCATCAGTTCATGTAAGTGGTTCTGTTTTTCTGAAATGTATCATTTCATCATTTCTTATAAATAAGAATATTCCATTACATTCATATACCAAAACTTGTTTAACCATTCCCCAATTGATGGGCAGCCTGTCAGTGTCCAATCCTTTGCCACCACAGAAAGAGATGTTATATTTATTTTTGTACATGTAGGTCTTTTTTTCCTTTGTATAATATCTTTGGGACATAGGCCTAGTAGTGGTATTTCTGGATGAAAGGATATGCATAGTTTTATAAACCTTTAGGCATGGTTCCAAATTGCTCTCCATAACGGTTGGATCACTTCACAATTTCATCAACAATGCATTGTTGTCCCAGTTCTTTCACATCCACTCCAACATCGATCATTTTCCTTTTCTTTCATATTGACCAATCTGAGAGTTGTGATGTGGTATCTCACAGTGGTTTTAATTTGCATTTCTCAGAACAATGGAGATTTAGAACACTTTTTTCCATAACATTATAGATAGCTTTGATTTCTTCATCTGAAAACTGCTTTTACCATTTATCAATTGGGGAATCACATGTTATAAATTTGACTCAAATCTCTCTATATTTTAAAAATGAGGCCTTTGTCAGATGTACTTGCTACAAAAATTGTTCCCCAGATTGTTGCTTTCCTTCTAATCTTGGTTGCATTGGTTTTGTTTGTGGAAAACCTTACTAATTTAATAATAAAAGTATCCATTTTGCATTTCATAATGGTCTGTCTCTCGTTTGATGATCAATTTTCTCTTCTCCATAGATCTGACAATTCTTCATAGAAAGCCTATTCCTTGCTTTCCTAACATGGTTATGATATCAGATGATGATATTTTTTTCAGTAGTAATGGGGAGCTCAGAAGAGGGGAGGGATTACTTGGGAAAATAATGTCTTATTTTGGACCTTTTGAGTCTTAAATGGCAATGGGATATATAGTTTGAAATGGAATTCACTTTCTTCAACTGTAAAATGAGGCGGTGGGCTATGTGATATAATGAGTTCTTTGCTTTACATCTAAGATACTATGCATAATCATGATCAGATAGGCTTCCCTGTGCCTTACTTTCCTTTTTGGTAAAATGCAAGAGACTTGAACTCAATGACTTCTGAGATCCCTTCTAGCTCTAGATCTAGAATTTTATGTGTAACTTTACCTCCCTGGGCCTCATTTTTTTCCTTTGTAAAAGGAGGGGCTTAGATTAGATGGCCTCTTCTAAGCCATAGCTCTAGGATTGCATAATTTAAAATGCAAGGGGAACAGAGAAGGCTGTCAGAGGGAAGATTTAGGATTCAGAGAGGGGGAGGGGTTTAGTTGGGCTTGGAAGGAGAGAAAGCCATTTCTGGAGGAAAAGATGAAGCAGGAAGGAATTCAAGGGATGGAACATCAGCTCTGCCCAGGAAGGGAGGCTTGGCCTTCACCCTCTGGCAGCTGTGCCCAACTCCTAGACAATGCTTCACCTGGGAAGAGAACTGAGGAATATCTGTGGTTCAGTGAGGTCTACAAATGAAAGTTTCCCCTTCTGTTGTTTGTCAGCAGCCTGGATACCAAGGCCCTGGCAATAGTTCCAAGAGCAAGCTGTTTCCTAGGGCTGACTCAGACTCAGCCCCCCTCTCCCCCACTCCCTGACTCCTCCTCCTCTTGAAAAGGTGTTATCTTTGCAGGAACCTCTAGATGGCAGTATTGACCCAACCCAATGCTTTTGCCCAGGGAGATTGCTCCACTCTTCCCGCACCTTTTTTTGTTTAATTATTATGGCAGAGGAAGTACAGTCTAAGCAATGGAATCCAAGGTTTGTCATTTTCATCCCCAACCTGGTCGTGTAGAAATGGTTCATGGACTTCAATGACATTGTCCAACTCCTGAAGATACTCCGGTTGCTGGTAGTGTACTCCCTGAAGGTCTTTCAAAGGTAAGGCTCAATATTAGCATGATCCTCCTAAAGTCACATATTATCCTCATTTTTCAGAGTTATCAAAATGATGATTTTCTTTAAAATAAGACACCTCCCCTATGTTATTTTATCCCAGTACATGGATGGTCTAGTGATTTAATTCGTTGCAGAAATAGTTGGATGGTAACAGAGGAGACACTGAACAACTCCCTGAATGTATTCTGAGGTCACTTCGAGTTTTAGATTTGTAATTTTAGTATTCTAAGTTACTTTGATTCCCTGGTTTCTCATTTTCCTCATCTGTGATGCAAGAATATTACATAACTTCAGCTCTAAATCTAGGCTCCTATTATCTTAAGGAATTTCCACACCAGAGATTTCAGTTTCCACATATGCAAAATAAAATCTTTGGATTTTCTAACTCTAAAATTTGAACTCTTTAAGCATGTAACTTCCCTGGCTCTCAGTTTTCTTATCTGGAAAATAAATAGGTTGATTTAGATTATGGCAAGCCATTTCCCTTCTTTAGGGCTCAGATTCACCATCTGTGAAAGAAAGGATGTAGACTAGATGACCTCTAAAAACCTTATTTTGCTGTAGATGTAGGCTCCTGTTATTATAAGTCATTTTACTTCCCTGGGCTTTAATTTCCTTATTTGGAAAATAAGGAAATTGAAATAGATGATATATCTGGTCCCTTCTAGCTCTAATAAGGTTTTTATTATCTTCAATTACTTCCTCACCCTTGCTCTCAGTTTCCTTATCTGAAAAATGATAGTGATGCTCAAAAAGACTCTAAGATTCCTTCTAGTTATAGATCAAGGCTACAGAGATGCTTAGCCTCTCAGTATCTCACTTTGCTCCCCTGAAAAGTGACAGGTTTGGAAAAGACAGCATCTGAGATCACTCTCTAACTAGAGATCTAGAATCTGATCATACTTAATCATTTTACTCTCCTTTGTGAGAAATTCCTCCTTTGTAAAAGGGGATGAACTAGATATGTGTTATAAGGGTCCCTTTTAGCTCAGAATCTAGGATGCTGTTGTTCAAGGTCACTTCCATTCCTGGGGTTTGTCTTTGCCTATTGGAAAAATGAAGGGCTTAAACAAAATGGCCTCCAGGGACCTTCCAGCTTTTGATCTAGTTTTCCAGATTAGTTATATTCATTACTCCTCCCGTGTTGTCACTTTCATCAGCTTGTAAAATGAAAAACTTGAAGAAAATGGCCTCTAGAGTCCCTTCCAGTTCAAAATCCAGGTGCCTGGAGTTGGCAAATTCATCATCTCTCTGTGGATTGTAAAAGGAAGAAGAAGCTGAATAAATGGCCTCCCAGTCCAGCTCCAGATCTGGGTGCTTTGTTTAGGTGTATTCATTGCCCTTTCCTGGACTTCAATTTACTTCACTGTAAATGAAAGCATAAAATAAATTCCAGGATGTCCTCTAGATTTTTATCTAGGTTCCTGGAATAGGTATATTCATTGCCCCTACCCAGGACTCAGTTTCTTCCTCTAGAAAATGAAGGGATTGACTAGATGGTCTCTGAGGTTCTTCCCAGCTCTAGATCAGGGATGCTATTATGCTCAGGCTTTTCCTCTCCCTGAATTTTATTTTGTTCACTTCTAACATAAGGTAGTTAGAACATGTGATGCTAGGTCTTTTATTTCTCAAAAAAGATTTATTATTTCTTTTTTCCCTCTAAGGAGGAATTTGTCCTGGACCTGGAATTTTAACCCAGTTCTTGATGAGGTTCTCTAACACACTCAGCAGTTTCAAAATTTTGGGGAAGATTTCATTCTTTACTTCTGACACTTGCTACAATTTCTATTTTAGTAACCAAATTCCAACAATAGTTATTACCTAACATATCATTGTTTGAAATTTAAATTGTAGTCAGTCACATTTGAGCTAGATATGAAAAGATTCTTTCAGTCTCTCTTTTTTAATGGGACAATTTTGAAGAGAAGTGA
This sequence comes from Macrotis lagotis, assembly GCF_037893015.1. NCBI lineage: Eukaryota > Metazoa > Chordata > Mammalia > Peramelemorphia > Peramelidae > Macrotis > Macrotis lagotis. The sequence goes on from NC_133666.1 coordinate 90,330,485, forward strand.
TTATCAGAATGCAGTTTTCTCGTTGTTCAATTTCAAAATCTCTTATCAGTCAGAGTGGAGCCTGCTGAGGATTGAGACCCTGAGGGGAAAAAAAAAGCAACATCCATACTGAGAGCGGTCCAGCATGCTGAGAGCTGTCACTCAAAGTACTCCTCAGAGGAAAGCTCCTGAGTAGTCCAGGCCATTCATTTTTCTACTGTTTCTAATCTAAAACTATGCCTGACTTTCAGATTGTACACTCCCTCCCCCAGAGTTGACCTGCAGGTAAAAACCTTCAGTGGATTGGAACTAAGGAAAGTGTCAGTTAATCATTCAATCAACACAAATTTATTATATACTAATTAGGGTTCAGGCAGCCTGGGACAGTGGATGGAAAACCAAACTCAGAGTCAGTTATCCATGTGTTCTAATTCCTTCTCTGACCTATACTGAGTATGTGATCCTGGGAAAACCAACTAAATTCTTTGTACCCTAGATAATCCTCTGATATTTGAAAGCATATCCTACTGACCTGCATTGTAAAAGGGAGTCTCCTTCTCTATAACTTCCCTATGCTAATGAAATCCTAGGTCTATTCTATTCTTTGGTGCTGGGGGGCATGTTGGGGATGAGAATCAAAAGTTTGGGGGCTCCTACATCCTAAGAGGGGACATAACAAGTCCAGAAGGTACCCTTGGTGGAGAGTGTACTGGGAAGTGAGGGAATCAGAAGGGCTCCTGCCAAAAGTGATATATGGTATATGTGTGTCATGGAATACTGTTGTTCTATTAGAAACCAGGAGGGTCGGGATTTAAGGGAAGCCTGGAGGGATTTGCATGAACTGATGCTGAGTGAGATGAGCAGAACCAAAAAAACACTGTACACCCTAACATAGGGGTGTTGTTCAACCTTGATGGATTTGCTCGTTCCACCAGTGCAACAACCAGGTACAATTTGGGGCTGTCTACAATGGAGAATACATCTGTATCCAGATAAAGAGCCATGGAGTCTGAACTAAGTTCAAGGACTATTCCCTTTAATTTGGGAGAAAAGCAGATATATTGTCTGATCTTGTTTTTGTATCTTCCTTAAGGATGTTATTTCTCTCTCATCACACTCAATTTGGATCAATGTATACCATGGAAACAAAATAAAGACTGACAGATTGCTTTCTGGGGGTGGAGTAAGATTGGGAGAAAAATTGTAAAACTCAAATAAAATCTTTAATAATTATCTCTCCCTTGATTTCCCTCAGCCTTAGTTTCCTCATCTATAAAATGGGAATAAGTACACCTAAGAAGCAGTTGTTAGGGATATCAAATCAAATGATACAACTGAAATGCTTTGCAAACTTTTAATCACCACATAAATGCTAACATTGGGTCTTGAGTGGGGCTGTACCCCATAACTAGAGTACATTCTGATTTCAATTTTGTCTGGACTTCCAGGCCCATGGAAAAACCTACCCTTCCCCTCAATCCTAACATAATCACCATAGCCTTTAAAGACCCCTTCCTATTCTGCTCTCCCATAGCAATGTTATTCTGCCCTTTAACTGGAAACAATGTGATTGTATATGGAACCCAAGGAATTGGGTTCAAATTCCAGCTCAGTCATATAGAAAGAGGCCCTTCACTTCCCTGGGATCTTCTATCTTTATCTGTAATATGAGATGGCTAGGCTAGGTGGTTTCTAATGTCTTCTCTAGCCTGAAGTGTTACTTTAGATATGCCACACATCCCACTCTGGGCTTCAGCTTCCTCCTCTCAAAAATGAGGAAAGTTGAACTACATGACTTCTGATGTCCCTGCCAGGTGTCAATATGACATTATGAGGCTTTGTTACCATCATTATTGCATAATTCTAGAGTTATTCTTGTAATCATAAGAGTTGAAATGAAAGGTTTATAAAATAATAGTTAACTTTTATGTAGTGATTTAAAGTTTGTAAAGCATTTAACATGTAGTATCTGATTTTATTTCCACAGTAGCTCTATTTCATAGGGGAGTTTTTAATTCCCATTTTATAAGAAATTGAAGCTGGGAGATTAAGGCAGAGATTAAATGAAAGTTGTGCAGAATAGTGGAAAGACAACTTGTTTTTAAATTTCATCTTTTATGGTTAATATCTGTATAATCTCCCACCAGTCCCATTGCCTCTCTGGGTCTCACTTTTCTTTTATTATTATTTTTTATATCTGTTTAAGGCAATGGAGTAAAGTGACTTGTCCAAGGTCACACAGCTAGGCAATTATTAATTGTCTGAGGCCAGATTTGTATTCAGGTCCTCCTGACTCCAAGGCCAGTGCTCTATCCACTGTGCCACCTACCTGCCCCCTCTCACTTTCCTTTTACTTAAAATGAGAAAACTTGACTAGATGACATACAGGGTCCCTTCAGCCATAGATGTTTATGACCCTGTGGCTTACCCTCAGATATCACTGAATCCTACCTTCTCATTTGACATAAAAATCTGCAAAAGATAATAATAAGACCTTACTTTATATTGTGAATTCAGATTCAAAATCTAGGGCTTAGTGGGACCACAGAGGTCTAGCACCATCCACATTTTACATGAACAAATTTAGGTCCAGAAAACTAAGTTGACTTTATCTTTTTGTAAAATTTCATTTTTATTTGAATTCTGCTTACTTAACTCTGTATCAGTGTATATAGATATTTCCATACTTCTTTGTTTTCATCACAAATATAATGTCTTACATATTATATGTTACATAGGGTGGAGTAATATTACATTAAATACATGTACCATAATTTGCTTATTCATTCCTCAGTAGCTGGGTATTTAGTTTGTTTCTATTTCTTCACTATTTCAAAAGTGCTATTATAAATATTTTGTAGTACATAAGGACTTTCTGCTTATTTATGACTCCCTTGTGTTATAATCCCAGGAAGGACATCTTGGGTTCAAAATCTACAAAAAGCTTCATCATTTTAGTGGTATTTATTTGAAATTGCTTTCTAAAATAGTTGTGCTCGCTCACAGTTTCACCAGCAATGTATTAGTGTGCCAATCATTCCACAATCCCTCCAACATAGATTATTACCATTTTTGTTCATTTTTCGCCAATTTTCAGGGTGGCAGATAAGACTCCAGGTTTGTTTTGATTTGCATGACTCTAATTATTTGGAATTTGGAGTATTTATTATATGTGATTCTGAATACTTTGTAATTCTTTTAAGAACTGTTATATAATTCTTCTTTCCCTGCTTTTTTCCTCTCTGTTGGCATCACCTTTAATGTACCATAATTCCTTCAACCATTTTCCAATTAACGAATACCCCTCAGTTTCTGATTCTTTGCCACCACAAAAAGGGAGTCTGTAAATAGTTTTTTCTCCTTATGAATTCCTTTTCTTCTTTATTTAGATTTCTTTGTGGTATAAAACTAGTAGCATAGTTTGATAACTTTGGGGGCATATTTTCAAAACGATTTTCAGAATAGTTGGGCCAGTTCACAGCTCTATCTGTGCTTGTTATCTTTGCCAATCTGATGGGTGAGGTAGGTTATTTCATAGTTGTTTTAATATGCATTTTGCTGTTTATTTTATTAGTACCTTGATTTTTTACTTTAAAAATTGCCTATCCAGGCAATCAGAAAACAAAACTTTCACTCTTTTGCAAATGATTATGGTGCTAAACTTAGAGAACCCTAAGGTATCAACTAAAAATTACTTGAAATAATTAACAACTTTAGCAAAATAGTAGAATATAAAATAATCCCAAACAAATTGTCAGTATTTCTATACATGACCAATAAATTTGAAGAAGTAAAAAGAGAAATTCCATTTGAAGTAACTCTACTCAACATAAAATACTCCCAAGACAGTTCCAGAAACCATATGAACACAATTACAAAATGCTTTTCATATAAATTATTAGACCTAAAATATTGGAAAAATGTAAATTCTCATAGTTAGGATGAGCTAACATTATGAAAATTTTAATTCTAAACAAGTTAATTTACTCATTCAATGCCATATCAATCAAATTGCCATAAAACCTATTTTACAGAGCTAGAAAAATTAGTAACAAAATTCATCTAGAATAACAAAATGACAAGAATATCAAGAGAGTTGGTAAAAAAAATGCAAAGGAAGGTGGCTAACATTACATTACAAAATGACAGTCATCAAAACTGTCTGGTATTGGCTAAGAAATAAGAGAAATGGATCAGTGGATTAGATTAGGTATAAACAAAACAGTAAATGACTACAGTAATGCATTGTGATAAACCCAAAGACAGCTTCTGGGATAAAAATTCATTATTCTACAAAAACTGCTGGGAAAAATGGAAAAGAGTATGGCAAAAAATAGGCATAGGCCCACATATCACACCCTATACCAAAATAAGATGGAAATGGGTACAAGATTTAGTCATTAAGGGTGATATGGTAGATGAGTTAAGAGAACAAGAAATATTCTTTCTGTTCGATTTAGGGAGAGGGGAGAAATTTATGACCAAGCAACAAAGAGAGAGCATTATAAATTGCAAAATGGAAGATATTGTCTATATTATATTTAACAGTTTTTGCATGAAGATAGTGTAGTGTATAGAGCACCTTCCCTGGATTCAGGAGGACTTGAGTTCCTATTGCCTAGCTGTGTGACCTTGGGCAAGTCACTTAACCCTAGTGCCTTAAATAAAATAAATAAAAACGTTTTGCATGAATCCAGCCAAGACTGGAAGGAATGCAGAAATCACAAAATACTATTCACAACTATTATTTCTGATATAGGACTCATTTCTAAAATATAAAGAGAATTGAAGCAAATTTATGAGATTACAAGTTATTCCCCAATTGATAAATGGTCAAAGGATATGAATAGGCAGTTTTCAGATGAAGAAAATAAAGCTATTTATAGTCACAGGAAAAAATGTTCCAAATCATTATTGATAAGCATAATGCAAATTAAAACAACTGTGAGGCATCACCTCACAGCTATCAGATTGGCTAAGATTATATCACTTAACCTCATTGCCTTGCAAAAATTTAAGCAAAAAGAAAAGGGAATGATCATTGTTGGAGAGAATATGGAAAATTGGCATGCTATTGCACTGTTAGGGAAGTTGTGAATTAATCCAGACATGCTGGAGAGCAATTTGGAACTATGCCCAAAGAACAATAAAACTGTGCATACTCTTTGATTCATCAATGCCAATACTAGGGTTATATCCCAAAGAGAGCATTAAAAATGGAAAAAGTCTCACATGTTCAAAAATATTTATAACAGTTCTTTTTGTAGAGGCAAAGAATTAGCATTTGAGGGAATGCCCATCAGTTGGGGAAATGGTTGAACAAATCATGGTATTTATGAATGTTTTGAAGTATTATTGTTCTCTAAGAAATCATGAATGGCCTAACTCTAGGGAAGCATGGAAAGCCTTGCATGAGCTGATGCTGACTGACATGAGCAGAACTTTGTAAACCTTAATTGAAAATTTTCATTTAAATTTAATTACAAAGCTTTTACACAAATAAAACCAATACAATTAAAATTAGAAAGGAAGTAGAAAATTTGAGTGAAATTTTATAGCAAGATTCTCTCATAAATTTCTCATTATTAAAAGAGAATATTGTACATCTTAACTACAACATTGTGAAATTATCAACTATAATGGATGCAGTTCCTCTTGGGGGTTTAGTGATCAAGGATTCTGAGAGAACTGTTAAAGGAAATGCTATCCACATCTAGAGAAGAAACTGTGGAATTTGAAGGCAGAGCAAAGCATACTATGTTTACTTTTCCTAAACATGTTCTTCCTCATTATCTTCCCCCTTAGTTCTAATTCCTTTTTTACAACATGACTAAAATGGAATTATGTTAAACATGATTTTGTATATAAAACTTTTACCGGGGCAGCTAGGTGGCACAGTGGATAGAGTACCTGCCCTGGAGTCAGGAGTACAGGAGTTCAAATCCAGGCTCAGACACTTAATAATTACCTAGCTGTGTGGCCTTGGGCAAGCCACTTAACCCCATTACCTTGCAAAAGCCTTAAAAAAAAGCAAAACACTTTTACCAAATTCTTTGTCACCATGGGGAGGGGGGAGGGAAAAGGGTGTGGTTGAAGAATGTGGAACTCATAACCTTGCAAATGGAAAAATGTTGAAAACTATCTTTGCAATGTAATTAGAAAAAATAAATTAAATTTCAATTAAAAATTGATTATTATATTTTTGACCATTTATCAACTGACAAGTGACTTTTATTTCATTAAATATGACCAAGTTCATTATATATTTTAAAAATGAGATCTTTATGAGAGAAACTTGCTATAAAATTTCCCCTAAATTTTCTACTTTTCTTCTAATTTTAGTTGCATTGGTTTTATCTGTGAAAAAGCTTCTTAATTGAATTTAAATGAAAATTTTCTATTTTGTCTCCCACAAATCTCTCTATCTCTTGTTTGGTCATAAACTTTTGCCTTATCAACAGAACTGACAGATAATTTCTTCATATTCCACTTATTTATGATGTTACCTTTTCTGTCTAAATCATATACCAATTTGTAATTTGACTTGTAGACTGTGTGAGATATTGGTCTGTAATTAGTTTATGCCAAACTTCTTTCCAATTTTAGTAGCTCTTTTTATTAATAATGGAAGAATTCTTGCTCCTGTTTCTGGGATCTTTGGGTTTATAAAACACTAAGTGACTAGGCTTATTTGTTTCTATGTATTGTGTACCTAATCTATTCACTGGTCAACCTCTTTCTTATTCGGGACCAAATTGCTTTGAAAATTATCCTTTGTACCATAGTTTAAGATTTGATACTAATCTGTCCCTCCTCCCCTTGTTATTCTTGATCTGAATGGTAATCCCTCTTCTGCTAGTATTTGTAACAGGATAGCTACTCCCCCATCTAGAAAATCTAAAGTCAAGTCATACCTGAATTCCAGGCGAATGCATTAAAGAAACTGTCCTGGTTTCAGAAGGACTGTATATTTAGTTTCCTTGACCGTCACACTCTAAAGAAATACAGAGTTGAGTTGTTCTTTCGATACATAAATAATAACTAGGAAATAGCTGACTGTGTGAGATCAATAAGGAACTCTCACCAGATTGAAGTTTCATCAGAAGGGTGTTTGATTTCAACCTAACAGCTGACATTGGTAACTCAAAGGAGAAGCCCTTCAACACTTCCGGCAAGGAATGGATCTCCTTTCCTTTTTTGGGGGGAGGGGACTAGGAGGTCACTCTTTTTCTGCCTCTTAGACAAACTTTAGTTGATGACTTTGTTTTCTACAGTCCTATAATATCTATGTATGAACCTTTTCTCATTTTGCCTTCATTGGATTTTGTCTTTCATTACTCCTAAGTGAGGTATGTCAATCTGCTCCCCTCTGGCCCCATTCACCATTCTAATAATGTTCAAATCAAAGTTCTCCCTGGTTATTACTACTCTATATGAGTAGTCTCCCTCCATAGAATATAAACACTTTGAGGGTGGGACTCTTTCTTTTTATATGTGTATCTCCAGGAGTAAGGATGGTGCACAACACATAATAAGTGCTTCATAAATGATTTTCATTAATTAGTCAATGAATCAGTTAATTCTAGACTTGGAATGTACTTAGGCCATGGTACAGTTGTTTCTCAAAGAGTCACTTGAAGTTTTCAGACCATACTCCCTGATGCCACCTGGCAACTTCACTTACCTATCTCCATGCTGTTTACCCAAAGATGGCTGAGCCATTCCCCCAGCAGAATCTAACAGGGTGATGGAGAAATTTGGCTTGAAACCAAAGTATCAGTCATTGCTGCTGCTTTCTGTTGACTTGTTGTCTGTGGCTTGCCTAGTTGATGCTCCCTACTTAACCTGTGTTCCTGTGCCTTATCTGTCCCTTTGCATCCTGTATGCTCCTGGTTTTCACCTACTTCCTCCAGCTTTTCACTATTCATTTTGGTCTCAATCAAAGGCAATTAAATTGCATTTATTGTATACCCAAACCAGATATTGTACTGGATCCTGAGGGCTCAAAGACAAAATTAAATCATTTTTCCTCTCAAGGCACTTGCATTCTCCTGGAAGTACAACAGGTCCATAGGTAGATAGATTTAAGGCAAGAGGACACAAGAACTGAAACGAACAGGGAAAGTTTTACATAGGAAGTGGCAGTTGACTTGAGTTGTGAAGGAAAGCTAGTGATTCTGTGAGGCTCAGGAGAGGAGGGTTAGCATTGCTAATTGGTCATCCATCAGTAATGTTCCTCATTAGTGGTTGAGATGAAGGGACAGAAATTTGTCATTGACTCTGATGACTTGGTTGAGTACTTTTTACTAGAGGCTTGGAGAAGCAGGCAGGTATATTTAACATTTTTGTCACTGAAAGGCATAAAGACATAAATGACAATACTCACCAAATATGAAGATCATGGAAACATAGCTTAAGATCTGGAAGACAGCCTAGAGGCCATCTAGTCCAATTCCTTTACTCTATAGATGAGGAAACTGAAGTCCAGCAAATGAAAACCAACTTCACAAGTACAAGCTGAGGGAAGAATGGTTACATAATATTTTGAAAAGACTTGGGATTTCTAGTGGACAACAAACTCAGCATATGAGAGCATTATGGTATGGCATCTGAAGGTGCATTGATTATATTGAGAGGCATAACTTCCAGATTTAAGTAGTCTTTGCCTTGGCTTCAACCCATTTGAAATACTTTACTTGATCTGCTGTGTCATTTTAGGGAAGACTGATCAGCTTTACAGCACATAGAGGAGGTCAGGATGGTGAAGGGTCTGGAATCCATGTCATATGAAAATCAGCAGAGTGAAGTGGGGATATTTAATAAGAAAACACTCAGGGAAGGAATAATTTCGATTTCAGTGTTTGAAGAACTGTCATGAGAAAGAGAGATTTCATTTGTTCCTTAGCCCCTGACCACAGAATCAGAAGCAGAGGAGAGAAGTTCCAAAGAGACCAATTCAGGTATGATGTTGGGAAGAATTTGAGAACTAGAAGAACTGCCCCAAATGGAAAGAGCCCCATCAAGCCACTGAGGTCTTTCCTCAGTGGTTTCTTAAGCAGGGACTGTTATCCTGGAGGTATTAGGACTTTAAGAATAATAACTAGCATTAATCTAGCCCCTAAGACATGCTGAGTGAATTATGTATGTTACCTCTTTTGGTTCTCACAAACCCTATGAGGTAACTGTTGTTATTATCCCTTTTTTTTTTTACAGAAGAAGAAGCTCAGATTAGGAGAGGTCAAGTGACTTGCTTAGAGGTCAAACAGCTAGAATGTGCCTGCAGTCAACTTTGAACTCAGTTCTTCCTAATTCCAGATCCATCACTCTTACCCAATGTCACCACCTAAGTGCCTCTGGAGGTGAAGAAGGAGACAAGGGTGGCACTGTCTTCTGGGGTCTGTGTTTCCTCAGGAATGGAAAGTCAATTAAACCCACTGCACAGGCATGCCCTCTACCCTATAATAACACTTGAATGATGCTTGTGCCTCAGACTGTGGTTTTACCATAGATTATTTTTTCCATTCATAAATATTTATTTTCTTCTCCTCCCATCTACCCCTTTACTGTTGAAAAAAGAAAAACAAAACCCTTGTAATAAATATATATAGTCAAGCAAAACAAATGCCTGAATGAGCTCAGTATATTGATTTAATCTCTTCTCTACTAGGAACTGGGAAGCATGTATCTTCATAGTTCTTTACACATGACTGATTATTACATTGATCAGAGAACTTTAACAATATTTCAAATTTGATTATCTTTACAGTGTTGTTTTTATTGTATGAATTCTTTTCCTGGTTCTGTTCACTGCACTCTTCATCAGTTCAGACAGGTTTCCTAGGAGTTTCTAAAATGATCCCCTTCATCATTTCATATAGCAAATAGTAAACATTACATTTCTACACTACAATTTTCCCTTTATTCTGTTTATTTTTCTTTTTCAAGTAATGAGTTGTTGCTTGTCCTTCATTCTTGAAGAAGACCAGGGCATCATGGTCTTGATGTGACACTATACCATGACATGCACATGCATTGGATATGAGTAAGGTGGTACTGTGCAAAGTCACTAGCCTTACTTTCTCCTCCAGAGCCTTTTGGGTTCAATGGCCAGATATGGACTAGGAGGATGGGAGATGGCCCAGGATGTGAGGCAATCAGGGTGAAGTTACTTACCTAACATTACACAACTAGTGCCAAGTGTCTGAGATGGGATTTGAACTCAGGTCCTTCTGCCATAGAGGCCAGTGCTGTTTTCACTGAACCACCTAGATGGATTTAATTAACAAGTATTCTAAAGATTAACTTCCCCACCATTGAGCAAATTCTTTCCCCATTGAGCAAATTTTTAAAAAATCTATAAAAAAAGAAATCCCTCAAAACATATTCTCCCATTAGTTATATCCACCATGTATGTAATTTTATGCTTTCTGAGTTCACCCATTTATTTCTAGCACAGTGATGGGGAATCTTTTGTTCTTCCAAGGACCATTTAGATATCTATAAAATTATCAACTTAAAAATTATCCCTTCTCACTGCTCTGACCCTTCCCCTTCAAATGTATACAATACTGGCAACATTATAGATTTTTTTCCATTGAATTGAAATGATTGTCCTTAGTTTTGTGGTTGTTTAAAACTTGGAAAATACTTTAAAGAAGTTTTTGCTTCACTTTCTTAGCAAATAATTAACAGAAAGAGTACCAACTTTGTCCCCCCCCCCCCAGATATGTTTGGTTTCTTGTTACCTCAGTGACTAATTTATAATTTGAAAGAAGAAACTTTACAGGAAGCACCTACAACTCAAACAAGCCTCTACAACTTTTCCTCTTCAAATGGGGACTGGCCTTCAAAATTGGTCTTCAGAAGCTCATTGGAAATCAGTCCATTTTGTTCATGTGCATGTCTTCAGGATACAAGCCAATATTGAATCTCTCAGGCCATTTAAACAGTTCATTGAAGACAGAGCAAACAAGTTTCCTAAACTCAAAGGACTGACTGGTTGATTTCAAGTTCATCAAAGTGGTTCAATTAGTGGGTATGTATAAATCCAACTTTGAATTCCACTTCTAGTACTTTTCTTCATCTTTTACTTAGTTAATTGGGGTCAATATTCTTATGTACTGGCCAATTCAGATTAACCTATGTCTGATAATCAGGACAAACAAGAAAATGGAACTTAATTGAATTTAAAAACATTTATTTCACTTATTTCATAAAATTATTTTTTCATTTAGCAATTATTTTCTCTCTCAATTTATCTTTCCATTGCCCACCCTGACAAAACCCAAATCTTTATGACAAATATCCACAATCTATCAAAATAAATGCCTGTGTGAACCATGTTTAAAAATGTAAGTCTCCCTCTGCATCTTGAGCCCATCAACATTCTGGAATGAGGCAGGATGATATCACGCTTATCACACCCTAGAGAATAGTATTGCATGGATTGTTGTACCAATCAGAGTTCTGAAGTCTTTCAAAGTTGTTTTCAACAGGAATTTATGAATCTCCTTTTTCTTTGCTAAGTGTTGATGGAGGGCATCATATGGTCCCTGAATTCATGAAATCTCTAGTCTAGTAAGGAATATGAAGCTGTACATTATTACTCCTCTTGTTATCTCTGAAGACTATCTCTGATGGTTCTACCATTCTAATCCCTCTAATCCTGTTCTAATCCTGATCAAAACCATCCAAAATTAGCTCTTAAATCATGTAAAAAAAGGTGATACAAAATGTAAGGGGTTTTCCACAAAAAGTTTTTCCACACTATCCATTTCCCTCAGCCAAATATGAACCTTTTGTGAGTGTACCATTATCTAGGAAATTGACAATACAGATAAAATCAATAATAAAATATTCTTCCTCTTTAAACTATATGACATCAACTCATCTCAAGCACAACTAGTAAATGATAGTATTGCCTTGAATAAATTTATATGAATTTGCATACATCAGCACATAGTTTAATGAAAATGTGGTTCTTATTAAATTTGTCACTAGTCTAATCAAACTGCCTATATTTCTTTTTTCAGAATTCCTTTTAGCAAGACATAATTATCCCACTTTTTGATTATGTAACTTTAACATGTATAAATAGTAAACTGAAAAAATGATCTTGGATTGAAGAGTGTAATATGAAAGTATGCTGATGTGAATTTTCTAACCCTGTTTCTGGTGACATTAGCAATTCAATTAACCAGGGTTCTGTTTTAAATATTACATATTTGTTGTCAGTTCTTCCATTTGTTTGTTGGAACCAAAGGTCACCTGCCTTAATTTGAGTCATTAAAGTCAGCATTTAATCATAATATTTTGGAATCTTGGGCAATTAATGAAAACAATAATCTAAACACAATTCTGCCTTGAGAGCTAAGGGGTTCTCCCTCATTGGAAATATTCACTCAAAAGGTGACTGCGCACTTGCTGGTGACAGTATAGAGGACCTTCTCATTCAGATGTGGGATAGACTAAATAGTTGCCAAGGTCCTACTTGCTCTGAAAGTCTATGGTTAGTGTGAGAAGCATCTTACACAAGATGACATGAGAGCACAAAAGTCACTGGTGAGATGGACAAGCCTTGGTAGGATGCATTCTTGTAGCATGTTTTTCTGTTTGTATCCACTCTTCCCATATTCCCCCTCCATCTCCTCCATGCCCTAGATCTTCTGCTCCTCTTTGAAACTGGCTGTCTCCTATTTAGACTGTTGTTAGTCTCAGATATCTTCAAGGAGAGCTATTTCAAGTCTGGCTACAGCTGCCAGGCTATTCAAGCCTGCCTTCATGCTCATAGTTTGACAAAACTAGCACATGACCTTCTTTGTTTCATTTCTCCTATTTCACATTCTAGGAACTGTGCTCAAGAAGTATGCTGTATGAATAGAAGCCATTTCCTCTCTCTGAGGAAAGAGAATTTCTTGAAAAGACGACTTTCTCTTGCTGCCTAATCCCAATGGGTTTCTCCAGAAAGTCTCTGAATTCTGAGAAAGTGGGTTCCAGTTCTTCCTCTGATTCTTACTAACTGTGGGACCTGGGACAGGTCTCTTCACGTTCCCTGGGCCTCAGTTTCCTTCTCTATAAAATAGGCATAAAAAATGTCAACTTTTCAATTTCACACCTAGTACAGTAACTGTGGAATAAACTGGGAATAAACCCACCTTTTAATCTGGATTAATGATATTTAACTTTGTCTGAAAAAGAAGGGATTGGTAGCTTTATTCATTTATTCACCAAATATTTTGAAATGACTTATAATATGTGAGGTCCTTGGTTGGTGAGGAGTAAGGCACAAAGATGAGTAAGACATGGCTTCTCCCTTGAGGCACTTAAAGTCTAATTGGGGTAGAGTTCTTCAACTACAACAGATCTGGAATTTCAGGAATTGCTGAGATATCTCCAAGAATAATGACAGCCATCTATGATCTATGCCTTCCCAACATTTTTCCTGTAACCTTCCATAAATTGGTCACATGGAATTCCCCAGTGCAACATTAGAGATGTACACAGACAAATCAATGAACTGCAACTAAAGTTTTTGTTGTTTGTCCTTCATTCTTTTTTTCCTCTTTTTTTCTTTTTTAGTTTTTTCAAAGCAATGGAGTGGTTTTGACCAAGATCACACAGCTAGGTAATTATTAAGTGTATCAGGTCACATTTGAACTCAGGTCCTCCTGACTTCAGAGCCAATCCACTGCACCACCTAGCTGCCACTGTTTGTCCTTCATTCTACAAGAGGCCCATGATTTAAAGGACTTGATGCCATTACAAGCAAGTGAATTGGATTTAAGTGAGGGTGTGCTAGGCAGAGTCACCAGCCTCTCTTTCTCCTCCAAAGTCATCTGGGTTTCAGTGACCAGCTATGAATAAGAATCACTGGAAATAGCCCTGGATGCAGTGGGAGACCTTGACCTTTTAAAGTTAGGTCTTTCTCAGACTGCATTTTGATGGAGGCAATACCCATTCAGTCATTAATGTTATGAATGAGAGAGATAGTACAGAGAAACCAAGAATAACAACTTCCAAAAAAGAAAAAACAGTTTTTGAGAGAAGAAGATCCTCAATCTTTCTCATTTATTGAGACACATAAGAAAGAAAAGAAGCAAAGGCTTCTTTTACATAGTGCAAATATAAATAAATCTGGGAGGGTAAGACTTTCAGGGTTTCTAGACAAAATAGAAATAATTGCTTTTTTCATTCCACTCTGAACCAATTAGAACCCAAATAATGATTAAGTAGACCCAGCCTCAGACCCACTTTTGTTCAATCTAGGATAACCAGAGTGATTTGGGACCTGTAGACCCCAGGAAATCTTAGCAGGACTTTGGACAGACCTAAGAATAAACAAGTAAGACGATTGAAAAATGCTATGAGATCAAATGAGAAGGTTAGTCATAGGGTTTGTGTAATTATTTAAATTTTTACTATTTTGAGATTCTAAAGCTTACTAACACTAAATGAAAAAGTGCTTCCACATATACAGCAGAAGAGTAAAATAGGATTATAGGTAATACTGAGAATGTCTGTTCTTAATCATAGGATTTACAGTGGGAAAAGAATTTCCAGATCATCAAGTTTGACTCCTTCATTTAGCAGATGAAGAAACTGAGGTCCATAGAAGGTAAGTGACTTGGGTCACATGACTGAGAAATGTCAGAGCTAGAATTGTAATCCAGGTTGTCCAAGTCCTAATTGAGCTCTCCTCCCTGTTTCTAACTGCTTTGCTCCCATTCTAAAGAAAACTTTCTTTTTAGGGTTATGGGAGTAGATGAATTTTATTTTGGGATTCATAAACTGGTAATACCATAGACCATTAGCCTATCTGGTGAGACAGTAGTCCATTATCTTAGAGATATACCTATGCTTGGCACTAGCATGCCTTTTTCCCAGTCCTTGGCAGGCCAGTGATTCTTTCTGCTGGATTTGAAACCACTTGTCTAATCTCAGAGGAGCATGTTCTAATGAACATGATGGCTGAACAGGTTGGGACTGGTCCTTGCAGAACTCCTTAGTTAACTCTCCAAGATTGTTTTCTGTCCTTTGGATGCAAAATATTTCAATAAACACAATTATTTCCCATCTTTATGTATTCTGCAAAAATTTTGGATATCCTTTGAGAAGACACGAAGCTGTCTCAAACACCAAGACTATTCTCAATGAATCAATCATTGGTCATATTTCTTCCTATGTTTCCAAGTGTCTGAATTGGAGACTCCATTCTGACCTCCCTGTATACCTTCTAGTATGTGTGGCACAGTTAGCAAAAACAAAGAAAACCACAGTCCTTTTTCCAGAATGAATATGCATTTTTGTTAGATAAAATATTAGCAATGAGATTGCAGCAGTATGTCACCATCATATAGTATGACGGAATTGAATTCAAACCAAGAATGTAGGGCTGGTTCAGTATTAGGAAAACTATAAGCATTAATTACCACATCAATAATGAAAAGAACAAAAAAACAGAAGAAGAGACAGTCACTGTCTGAATGCACCTGCTTTGGTTTCTTCCCACTGTTCTGCACTGCCTTCCAACTCTGAAGGCTTGAAGAGTGGAAAGGGGGTAAAAAGTAGAATCAACAGACTTGCAGTAACTAGTATTGCAGTAGCTAGTGCTTCCTGTATCCTCCTTTCTTCATTTGTCAAATAGTGTTGCCAGTGATAAAGACCAACTGGGTTTCAGGATAACAGGGATTCAGGCAAATGTGAATGAATTCATGTAAAAGACTCAACACAGAGGTGTTTGGGACATAAAAGTTTATTCTCTTAAATTAACAAATTAAAGGGATTAAATATTAATATAGGTTAGATTTCTTAGGGAAATTTAGCAAAAGTAAGGAGAATTGCACATTTATTTCTATTAGGCTGATCCTTGGAGAAAAGCAGTCTGGCAGAGAGAAAGGTAAGAATTTTTTAAGTTAAGCATGGCATGGTGTCTTTTAAGGAAGGAATTAGAGGAAGAGTTAGGGTGGTACTAGGGAAGAACTAAGGAGTGGTTAACACATAGACCAAGACTATGTTTATTGCACATATCCTGAGGGGTCAACTTAATGATCTGGATCTAGTTGATGTTACCTATCTCAGTGAGTGCATGGGCAACTTTTGAAGTGCAAAAGATACAGGATGAGATCCCCCTACCCCAGCCTGGCTTTTTGATGAGATATCTTTGATAACCAGGTTCCAGGTAGCTTCAGTAACAATGAGAGTTATTTATTTACATAACAATGGAGTAGGAATCTGACATATAAGTAGCAAGGCCAATACAGGAACCAAAAAATAAAGTATTTAACTTTGTACTTTATTAGTTCAAGGTGAACACAGAAAGAAACAAACTTTACTATTAAACACTGAACTTTGTTAATACAAGGCTAGCATCTTCTAGTGCTAGGAAAAAGGTCCACCTTCCAGTAGATGTGGCACAGTTAGCAAAAACAAAGAAAACCATAGAATATTTTCCGGAATGAATATCTATGCAATTTTTTAGATAAAATATTAGCAAGGAAATTGCAGCAGTATGTTACCATCATGTGATATGAAGAAACTGAATGTATGACTTGTTCAGTATTAGGAAAACTGTAAGTTTTAATGACCATATAAATAATTAAAAAAGCAAAAAGCTCATAGAAAGTGTCAGAATCAATGTCTGAATGTACCTACTTTGATTTCTTCCCACTGTCTTGCAGTACCTTTCACCTCTGAAGTTGTGAAGAGTATAAAGGTGGTAAAAACTTGAAGCAGCAGACTTCTAGTAACTAGTGCTTCCTGTATTCTCCTTTCTTCATATGTAAAATAGAATTGCAAGACATAAAGACAACAGGATTTGAGGACAACAGAGGTTCAGGCAAACGTGAATGAATTCATTTAAAAGACTCACACAGAGTTGATCAGGACATAAAAGTTAATTCTGTAATGGTAACAAAGTAAAGGGGTTAAGCATCAATATAGGCTAGATTTCTTAGGGAAATTTAGCAAAGTAAAGAGAAAAAGTAAGGACAGTTGCACTATTGCAACTGGGCTGATCCTTAGGGATAAGAAGTCTGGCATAGAGAATGGTAAGAATTTTTAAAAATAAGCATGACATGGTGTCTGTTCAGGGAGGAGTTGGAGGAAGAGTTAGGGTGGTACTAGGGAAAGACTAAGGAGTGGTTAATACATAGGCCCAAACTATGTTTACTGCATATGTCCTGAGGAGTCAATTTAGTGTTCTGGGTCTTAGTTAGGTCACCTATCAGTAGATGCATGTGTAACTTTTGAGGTACAAGAAATACAGGGTGGGATCCCCTACCTCAATCTCCATTTTGGTAAGATATCTTTGATATCCAGGTTCCAGGTACCTTCAGTAACAATGGGAATTATTTATTTATGTAACAATGGGATGAGAGTTTCACACATGAGACTGTATTTTGCATTAACAAGGCCAGCACAGGAACCAAAAGATAAAGTATTTAACATAATACTTTGTTAGTACAAAGTCAGCACAGAAAGAAAAACATTTGCTATTAAACCCTGTACTTTGTAAATAACAGGCAAGCACAAGAAACAATAGTCTAATTATTTGATATGGTCAACACATAAAGAAACAGATTAACAATTCATTGGCATAACATTTTTTCTGCCTAATATTTCTTTTGCTACAATAACATAGTAATACCTGATTTAAACAGGTTTTTAACCTAGGCTTCTGGGGAAGGTGGTCAAGAAATGTAAATGTACTAGAGGACTATTATGATTATAACTATTATTAGCTATTTGGAATAATTTATTTTAAAATATTATTCTTTAAATACTGAATTTGTTGAACACCAAAAAAGAAAACATTTCCACAAAGTAAAATAAAAGAAGAAAATTTTGTGTGAAACCCTAAAGCTATATGAAATTAGCTTTTTTTCAGGGGGAAAAGAAACACTAGGACTCTATGTGGAAAGAGGACTTATTAAACTTGAAGTAACAATGACCTGATACACATCTTGATGCAAACCAACTGGCTGTGTTATCATGGGGCAAGTCACTGAAACTCTTTCTTCCTCAGTTACTTTCATTCTAAAATGATGAAAGTGGACTCCATGATCTTTAAGATCTCTTCAAGCTCCAAATCTCTGATTCTATGACAATGATGTGGATAAAAGGAATTGTTATTTGATTTGGTGTGGAGAGAATGTAATAAAGGAAAAAGTGTTTGAGGAAGACAGAGGGAAGATATTAGTGTGGGCAAAAGAAAGGGAAAAATCAGAGGAAAGGACACATGAGGATGAAGGAAGGATGAAAAAAAGGTTAGTTGGTGAGAGAAAACGAAAGAGATAGAGAGGGAGAGAAGGTCACACAAAGAGTGAACAAGAAATAGGGAAAGAGAGAGACAGAGAGAGGGGAAGAGAGAATTCAACCAAGAAAAGAATGTTTGCTTGAATTGATTTGCAGACCATTCTTTTTAATCAGGTAATTTAAAAATCTTATCCATTTTAATAGTATTTTCAAAGAAAGAACTTTTAATTTTATTTATGATTTATATGGTTTTTGCACTGTTCTGCTCTAATAATCTCCAATTTGGAGTTATTTATGATTCTTTATTTGTTAGTTTTTTAATTTTTAAAAGTAAATATTCATGTCGATTCATTCTTTTGTATTTTCTTAATGTATTTTTAGGAATATACTTTTTACCCTGAGGACTGCTTTTGCTGCTTCCCACAAATTTAGGTATGTTGTTTCGTCACTATCATTTTGTCACATAAATATAGTTTCTCTCTTTAATTGGCCCTTTGACCAAATTATAATTTAGAATTACATTTTCAGGCAGCTAGGTGGGCCAATAGATGGAACATTTGGCCTCGAGTCAGTGAGGAGGACATGTGTTCAAATCTTGTCCCATACACTTAATTTACTAACTGTATGACCTTGACAAGTCCCTTAACCCCATTGCCTTGCAAAAATTTAAAAAAAAAAAGCAAAACAAAAACAAAAACAAAAAAAGAGAGAGAGAGGATTTCATTTTCAAATTTCCACATGAGTTTGTTTAGAAAAGACTATTTGGTAAAGACAGTGTGGGAGAGAGGGAGTATAGTGGAGCAGGAGAAGATTGTGTGAAAGATATCTGAAAGAGTAGGAGAGTTACAAAAGAAATTGTAGACAAGATGGTAGGGAGACAATTGGGAGCAGTTCGATCATGCAGTGGATGGAGTGTAAGGTTTCAAGTCTGGAAAGGCCCTCTTCTTGATATCAGATTCAATCAAAGACATTTAACTAGCTCTGTGATTCTGGTCAAGTCAATTAACCCTGTTTCCCTCAGTTTTTTCAACTGTACAATTAACTGAAGAAGGAAATGGGGAACCACTCCAGTTCCTCTGTGAAAAAAACATCAAATGGGATCACAAACAGTCTGACTGCAAACAATAGGGAGGCAGGTAGGTGTCATGGTAGAAAGAGGAATTAGTAAGATCTGAATTGAATCCTGCTTCACAAATGTTCTGTTAAGGGACAGTGAGAGAGGCTCTTGGGACCCCAAAGATACTCTTGGGAACCTGGTCCAGAGGCATTGTGAGAAGAGAACTCACTCAAATGAGAATCATTTAACCAAAGCTTTTTATTGAGGGAAAAAAAAACTAAACAGATCTAGAAGCAGGACAAAGCTGATTGACTGACAGTGGGGATGGGGTAGGAATGATTCTTTTATGGGGAAATTTTGGACCTCATCAGATAGTCATATATTTAGGAAATTTTCCATTTGCAAATGCTTCAAGGAGCATCCACCAGGTGACTCTGTTTAAGATATCAGCCAAAGTTTTCCCATATCTGATATTCCAGATAAGGAGAAAGGACAGGTTGGGGAGACACTTGCCCATACTGAGGTCAGTTTGCAAATCATACTTATGTTAGTAATTTCTATTTGGGGCCTGTTTTCACACAAAGCCCAAGTTAAACCCTATAATTTCACGGTTAACCCTATAATTTCAAAGTCCAAAACAGATACTTATAATATTGCAGTTGATCCTATCACAGCCAAGTGGCCAAGTCACTTAAACTGTCCAAACCTCAGTTTCTTCTGTTCTAAAACTTTGGGACTGAACTACATAATCCTTAATGTGCCTTTTAATGAAATACTTGATAATACTGCTGACATAGAGAGAGAAGGAAAAGACCATTTCATATTTGGATGGAAGGAAAGAAGTTGAAAAATAAAACCTTTTAAGGAGGGAAAGAGGCAGGCAAAAAGGGAGAGAGGGAGAGAGAGAGAGATATAAGGGAGAAAGAGAAGAGGAAAAAAGAGACAGGGAGAAGGAAAGGGAGAGAGCACCACATGATAATAAGAATGTGAGGGAAGAGACCTTTATAAAGGAAAATGAGGAGTAGATCAGAGACCACAGGGGAGAAAGAGATTCAAAGGGAAGAAACATCTTGCAGGTGTAGAAGCCAGGTAAGTGCCATTGTGGTTAGAGTGCTCAAACCTATCTCAGTCACAGACACAATGTCTTCCTTTGGAGAAGTCACTTTACTGTCAGCCTCAGTTTTCTCTGCCCTAAATTTTTGGACTGGACTTGATGGTGTCTAAAATGCTCCAGCTCAGGGGCAGTTAGGTGGCACAGTGGATAGAACACCAGCTCTGGAGTCAGGAGAACCTGAGTTCACATCTGACCTCAGACAATTCAATTGCCTACCTGTATGACCTGGGGCAAATCACTTAATCCCATTGTCCCTTAAATTAAACCAAAGCCAAAAAATAAATGCTCCAGCTCTCTGATCTTCTTGAGGATGGGAAGACAAAAACAAATATTGACAAGAAATGTAAGTTTGTGGGTTGTGAGGTTCCATACCAAGAGCAAAAGAATGAGGTCCCCTAATGCACTCTTCTGAGTATTCTGAATGACTTGAGTCCATATCCTATTTCTTATTTTTTATAAATATTGAACCCTGGTCAATTCTGAGAGTGTTTAAACCTCTGCTCTCTATTATACTATATTGGAGTAGGAGTTAATGACCCTGAGAGTTCCTTCAAGTTCTATATTTTTAATTTTCTTGATGATATGCAACAAATGAATACACTATGTATCACAAAGGGAGAATTAGAAGATGGAAAAAAGAATCTTTTGGCGATGGAGATAGGGGAAGATTAAAAAGAAGGGGAAAGGGAGGGTTTGATAGGCATGCTGAGACAGAAATACAATGAGATAGACACAGTCAGATATATACATACATATATATATATATATATATATATATATATATATATATATATAGAGAGAGAGAGAGAGAGAGAGAGAGAGAGAGATTGTCAATGATAGAAAAAAGAATTTCTTTTGCAAGGTTAAGTGAATTGCCCAAGGTCAGACTAGGTAATTTATTAAGTGTCTGAGGCTGGATTTGAACTCAGTTCCTCCTGACTCCAGAATTCATGCTCTATCCACTGAGTCACCTAGCACTACCCAGAAAAAGAAATTTAGAGACAGACACAGCAAGGGAGACAAAGACAAACACAGAACCACAAGGTAATGAGTGAAAAGACTATTATTAATGAAAATGTGGAGTAGAGATAAGAAATGAAAAAGAGGGAGAGAGATGCAAAGGGAAGACACATCTGGCAGATGTAGAAGAAGCCAACTCAGGTCATATTGTTTAGAACAATCATTCTACTATAGCTTCTATAAACTATAGAGTTCTTCAGCTTGTTATCTCCTCAGTAAATGTATTGAGGGGGATTCAATTGTGTCTAATGACAAATCAGATCTATGATCCTCTAGAATCCAGAGACAGAAAACGATATATACTTTAGATTAAGCATCTAATAGAGAGAGAGTTAGTCAGAAGTAAATATTGAGGACTTCTGAGGCAGTCAATACTACAGCATGAAGCTAACATGCTCCTTGAGTTTTTCACTACTAAAACTAAATGAAGCCTCTAAACAGACATTAAAACTATAAATCTGACCAAAAAAGAGAAGATTCAAAGAAAGTTTTAATAGCAGACATCGTGGATGAATTTCAGTGAAGGTCTGTCTTGGGGAAAAGGGGAAATAAAACTCAGCTAGACAGAAGAGTGGAAAAGCCAGCAGAGGCTTTCAGCCACAGTACAATCCAAGTCCGAACACCTTGACAATAGCATAGGTCCCACCAGCTAGATAGCAAGTCAGTAGGGTGGATCCCAAAGCCCAAAAAAGTCTGAACAGTGGGAACACTGGGACACAGGACAAGACATGGTTGGGAGCAAAGCACTACATTGACAGAATCTGGACATAAAGGAGGAAATAAACCTCTGCAAAGGCAAAACCTTAACTACATAACCAACATCTTGGCCAACTAAAAGCCAGGAAACAGATCCCAGTCCCAGAATAAAAAGCTTGGGTCTATACTCCTATGCCTCAGGATTAGAGCTCAGACATTTCAAGATGAGCAAAAAAGCTAAAAGAGCACCCACCATAGAAAGGTTCTATGCAAACAAAGATGATAACAATGTCACTTCAGAAGACGAAAACAGTGAAAAATTACCCAAAGGGGTAGTCATAAAAGATTCTATGAATTGAACTCAAATCCAAAAGCTCATAGAATAGCTTAAAAAGAATTTAAAAACCAAAGGAAAAATGGAAAAAAGAAATGAGTCATGTAGGAAAATTGTGAAAAATTGACCAAAGAAATCAAATCTTCTAAAAGAAAAAATACCCAACTGGAAAAATAAAATCAACCAACTGAAAAAGGAAATATAAAAGTTAATTGAAGAAAATAAAGTTCAATATTAGGAAAGCACACAAAGTAATTGAACAGATCAGTAGCAAAACTAAATCAAATGATATTATTATCTCAATAGATTCTGAAGAAGTCTTTGATAAAATACAATATTCATTCCTATTAAAAACAGTAGAAAATATAGGAATAAAGGGAATTTTCCTTAAAATAATAAGCAGTATCAATCTAAAATCATCAAGCAATATTATATGCAGTGGAGATAAACTAGAATCATTTCCAATAAAAACAGGGATGAAACAAGGATGACCATTATCACAATTACTATTCAATACAGTATTATAAATGTTAGTCTTAGCAATAAGAGAAGAAAAAGAAATTGTAGGAATCAGAATTAACCATGAGGAAGCAAAACTTTCACTTTTTGCAGAGATCTGATGGTATAGTTAAAGAACCCAAGAAAATTCTCTAAAAACCTACTTAAAACAATTAACAAATTCAACAAAGTATCAGGATATAAAAGAAACCCACATAAATCATCAGCATTTCTATATATGAACAACAAAGCCCAAGAGCAAAAGATATAAAGGGAAATTCCATTTAAAGTAAAGTAAAATTAAATTCCATTTAATGTAGACAACATTAAAAACTTGGAAATCTACCTCCCAAGGCAAACCCAGAAACTGTATGAACACACTTGAAAACCACTTCTTACCCAAATAAAGTCAGATCTAAACAATTGGTTAGGTCAAGCTAATATAATAAAAATGGCAATTCTACCCAAATTAAATTACTTATTCAGTGCCATACCAATCAAACTACCAAATAATTATTTTATTGAGCTTGGAAAAAAGTTACAAAATTCATCTTGAGCAAAAAAAATAAAATGTCAAGAATATCAAGGGAGGGCCGCTAGTTGGCGCAGTGAATAGAGCACCAGCCTTGGAGTCAGGAGGATAGGTTTAAAAGAAAAAGTAGTAAATGACTACATTTAATTTACTGTTTGACAAACCCTTGGATAAGAACTCAGTATTTGACAAAAATTGTTGAGAAAACTGGAAAATAATATGGCAAAAACTAGATATAGACCCACATCTCACACCCTATACCAAAATAAGGTTAAAGTGGGCAAAGCTCTTAGACATAAAGTGCAACAACATAGATAAATTAATAGACCAAGAAATACTCTATCAGATCTATGGAAAGGGGAGAAATGTATGACCAAGCAAGAAATAGAGTTAATGGAAATTGTAAAATGAATGATTTTAACTATATTAAATTAAAAATAAAATTAAAATTAAAAACAAATTAAAATTGCACTAATAAAATCAATGCTGCCAAAATTAGAAGGAAAGCAGAAATCTGGGAAACAGTCTTCACATCTGATAAAGATCACATTTCTAAAGGTCTCATTTCTAATATATATAGAGAGAGATTTGAATCAAATTTATAAGATTACAAGTCATTAACTGTTTGATAAATGGTCAAAGGATATGAATGACAGTGTTCAAATAAAGAAATTAATTCTGTATATAATCATATGAAAAAATGATCCAAATCTTTAGTGATTAGAGAAATGAAAATTAAAACAACTATGAGGAATCACTTCAAACTTATCAGATTGGTAGAGATGACAAAAAGAGAAAGTGATCAATGTTGGGGAGGTTGTGCGAGTATTGGGACTTCAATGGCTTGCTGATGGAGTTGTGAACTAATGCAACCATTCTGGAGAGTAATATAAGAACCATTCCCAAAAAGCAATAAAGCTGATCACACCCTTTGACCCAACAATTCCAATACTAGGTCTATATCCAGAAGAAATCATATAAAATGGGAAATATCCAACATATTACAAAATATTTATAGCATCTCTTTTTTGTAGTGACAAAGAATCAGAAATTGGGACACCCATCAATTGGGGAAAGGTTGAACAAATTATGTTATATAAATATTATAGAATACTCTTGTTCTCTAAGAAACCATTAATGGTCAGACTCTAGAGAAGTGTGAAAAGAGTTACAGGATCTGATTCTGATTGAAGGGAGCAGAACCAAGAGAACATTATATACATTAGCCATAACATTTTGAGTTGATCCACCTTGATGGATGCAGCTCCTCTCAGCAGTTCAGAGAGCTAGGACAAGCCTATTAGATTGACTATGGACAATGCTGTCCCTAATTGAGAGGAAGAAAAACAAAACAAAAAAAAAGAAAGTAAAACCTTCAGAATCTGATGAACACTACATTCACTTAAAAAAAAATTCTCTTGAGTACTCCTTTACCTTAATCCTGATTCCTCAGAGCAAAAAATAACTAATCTGTAAACATATTTAACACAAATGTCTATGCACAATATTCACCTGACCCTTCATCACTGAGGAAAGTGGGATGGGAAGGAAGGCTGGAAGGAAATTATGTAACTTAAAAATATCCATATGCATATGGATAATGTTGGAAAACTTTCATAACATGTACTAGGGAAAATAATATATCAATTAAAAAAGAAAGAAATATTGAGGATGAGAAAGACAAAAAAGGATGCATTCATAGGAAATAGAAGTATGTGCAATGGGAAGCCTATGTTGATCAAAACAACCTGGTATTCCAGTCAACTCTTCCTGGAAGTCAGAATGACCTGAATTCAAATCCTAATTGGGACTCTGAATATTTGATATTGGATAATTCAGTTATAGTGTTTTAAGTTTCTCTCTTCTGTTATACTATAATAGGATTGGTCTCAGTGATCCCTACTATTAATTCTACCTATAAATTCATGATTATAGCCTTGAAGGGGGGAAAAGAAAAGAACACTTATTTATCGATGGAAATTAGTATAATAGTAAAAACATTTGAGGAAGTGATAGAAAGGAGGAGAAAAGGAAAGAGAGAGACAGAGATAGGCCCAGAAAGATAGAGAGATACAGACAAGATAAAGGGAGAAGGAGAACTGCATGATAATGAGCAGTAGAGGAAGGGAAGAGGCTATTATTGAGGACTATGAGGAATAAGGATAAGAGCACAAGGTGAGGGAGAGATGGAAAGGAAAAGACACCTAGCAAATGGAGTACAATGCAGGTAAATGTCCTAGTGGACAGAGCATCCTAATTGGAATTGGTCACTTGAGTTTAAATCCCTCATTGGCAGCTCATGAACTTTGCTACTTCAAAGAAGTTATTAAACTACTGTCAGCCTCGGTTTTCTGTTTAGTATAATTATGAAGCTTGACTTGATGTCTAATGAGCAGAAAGAAGGAAGCATCGACAAGAAATTGAAGTGTGTGCATTTTGGGGAAGGGGATGATGATGATGATCTTTGTCCTTCAATTCCTGAAGAAGACCATGACAGGAGGTAAAGCCAGGAAAAGTACATGAGTGGGATTTGAGTGAGGTGGTACTGCGCTAAGTCACCAGCCAAGCTGGAGGCATGCTTTGGAGAGGGAAGGCAGTCTAAACCATAGGGATGACTTGCGATCCACATGGAACGCTACCAATTTGGGGTAGCCAGGGATGTGCAGCAAAGTGAACCACTGGGTCAAGGTCCAGATATTTCATTCCACTTTAGCACCAAGGAGTTGGCCTGGATGACCTAGTTTGTCTCTCTCATCACCTCTGCCCTCTTCACATCAACTAGTCATGGAATGTCCTGGTGCAGGAGAACACAGGAAAGGTTGGCTAGACCCTCCTCCAGTGGAGACTGTAGCACTTTCACTGTGCTCACCTCTTTTTGCTTAGCCTTGGAAAGTATTCTGAATGGGACCCGTCCTCTCAGCATAGGCCTCAAGTGAAAGCATGAAGGTGGGTGACTTGATTTTGTGCTCCTGACCCTGATCTTTGACTGGGGGAAAGACAGTATACATGTTGGAATGGATTGACTGGGGAGGAATTGTCACTACAGAAGAAGTTGAAGAGGGGGTCATTTTCCATAGCTGGGTAGGGTGCATAAAGGGACAGGCACATGAAATAGGCAAAGTGATAATGGCAGGGATCCCTTTTCATTCTGTCCAGATGGCAGAGGACTACAGGTCTCCCATTCTTATCATGCTAGGCAGGATCCTCATTACAACCTTCCTGCTCTTCATTCAAAACCTCCAGTAGAAAGTCTCCCATCACTGCAACTGTTCAGGGAGAATGTCTTTAGGGGCTTTTGGATTTGAGCTCTCTACTTTCTAAACACTGGTGGCCCACAAGCTCAGACAGGAAGGGGGGAGATCCCCTTAGCCCCGTGCTCCTGCCAATTCCTTCTCACTTCCCTTCAGCCTTTGCATCCTCAGTCAGGTCTAGGACACTTTGAGGCCATGACTCCTTTTCAGCATTGCTGTCCCTTTTGCTAAAGAGTGGTGGTAGGTGTCCTTATGTGTCCATTCTTTGTTTCACTCCTTGGTAGTACCCTCATGGGAGGTTTTGAACCTCCTTATCCACCTGGATAAGTTCTTTGTCTCCAAGTAGGGAAAGTGATATTTGACTGACTGTTGTCCTGGACAGAAGGTTCTGGGGGTACAAGGCCACGTGGCCTGGTAGATAGAATCCATCTTTAGAAGAGTAAAAGAGGCCTGACCCCAGCTGTACCAGATGGGGATTGCTGCTGTTGAGAGACTCCAGCTGCCTCAGGGAAGCCCATTAGATAGATGGGAGGAACTTGGTCAGGTGAGTTTCTCAGCCACAGACACTTCCACTGTTTCCGTCTCCTCCTTCCTCCCAGCCTTCCAAAGGAAAATGTTTTACACATATATTAAGTACTACCAAAAAGCCACTATGCACAAAACTTTCCTCAGTTTTTTTTTTCTTTAGTAGAATCATGAGGCTAGATGTGATCACGTCTAAAGATATTTAAGCTCTTTGCTCTTTTGGCTGCCAGAAGAAAAAAAGAAATCCTTGTGGCCTTGGTTTGGGAGAAGAGAATTAAAATGAGAAGGAATGAGGCATCAAAGTATTCAGTGATACAGAGAAAGGTCAACTGAGATGGGGGGTGTGATATATGTCTATGTCAGAGAGATATGACACTGAGTGGACTGGGCTTCTAGCAAGAGAATTATTCAACAGTTTGAGGTTGCAAAGATGATTATTGTGACTCCCCCTGAGCTAGCAGAGTGATACTACACCTCCTACTTCTGGAGTGTGAATATAGAAACATTTTTTATCTATATTAGCAGCCTCCCATGATGCTGAGTCATCCTCCCAGTCTTCTGGTGGTGTTGAACTTTCTTTGTTCCAAAGGAAATCAAAGGGAAACAAATAGAAAGGATGATGCTTCAATTGTTTGTTGAATATGGCTTTACAGGAAGAATAGCTCTGCACTAGGGAATTGTCTTAGTTATAATCATTTCTCAAAGCTAGGACTATCCATCTTGGTAGCCACATCTGCTTCCCAAGATTTCTCTTAGGGAAGGTAGAAAGCAAGATCTGGATGTGGGAACCTCATACCTCTACAGTTGTCTGGTCAGCAGGAGAGCTGGGACCAAGACTTCAGATGGAACCTCCTGCTCCTTGACCTTTAGGAAAATTATTCATTCTCCTTGAAATAAAAAGAAGAAGAAGGAATTTTTTTGGATTGCAAGTGTGTGTGAAATAAGATGGCCGGTGACTGTGTGAGTGAATATATAAGTCCAAATGAAGGAGAAACACTGTGATTAGATCTCTTCCCAGGGAGAGTCCCTGATAATCTCTGCTCCCTGACCTAGCCCAAGGATCATGCCTTATCTGGAGAATTCTACTGTCTGTAAAGTCTCCAGTAGAACAACCCCGCTGGAGTGAAGTGCCTGTTCAACCTGTGCAGAGATTGGATCAAAAGAGGAACCATCAAAGTCTCCATGATCCTAGGTAATCTCCTGACTCAGAATTGTCCTTTCTACATTCCTCTTATGCCCTTGCAAAGAGAGCTTTAAACAATAGAAAAAGATCTAGTGTTCTGAGACTTCATGAGAGAATGAACAGTGTTTTATTTGTACTTGATTGTTCTGTGGAATATAGAGTATATGTTGATAATATGGTATGTGTTTTGAGTCCTTGTAAATCAAATTGACCTTTTTCCTGTGGACTGATCAGAAAAAGGAAAAGGGTAAAAAGAGAAAGAGCTTTCCACTGAAAATTTCTAAACTTTCAAAAATTATAATCTCTTCTGTATTCCTAATTCTGGCCAAGTTAGGAACACTAAAGTGAGAAAAGTTTAGTTTGTGTGTGTGTGTGTGTGTGTGTGTGTGTGTGTGTGTGTGTGTGAGAGAGAGAGAGAGAGAGAGAGAGACAGAGAGACAGAGAGACAGAGAGACAGAGACAGAGATAGAAACAGAGATAGTGAGCCAAAGAGAATTCTTTGTGTAAATTAGAGAACAAATTTGTGATTGAAGTGTATACTATTGAACTATTTAATGTGTATTTCCAAATTGCAAGGGGATTGTGGTTTGAATATTCTATATATGCTGTAAAATCTTATTGGCTTTTTGGGGTTATAGCTCTGTAGATATGCCAAATTTGAGACTTGATATAATTTGCAGAAAAATGTCACCCTAACCCCTATAGAATTCTCTTTCTACCCTGGAGACTGAAGGATTTATTGTTTTAATGTAGCAAAGGTGATTACACCAAGTACAAGATTTTTCAACTCTTGATAGAGTTGAAAGTAGTTTACAAGTTTTGTCTTCAATGATTCCAAAATTAGTGTAAAAATAAGGCAATCATTTGTGCAGTTTGAAGTTTTGAAGTATTATCTGGTGTTTAAGAAAATCCTAGAGTATTTTAGCTTGGATGGAGGTTTGTTTAATTAGAAAGAAAAATGGAATAAGGGAATAAGCAAATTTATTTTAGGAAAATAGTTTATCTGACCACTGTGGTCTTCTGTGAATCATTTAGCTGAATATAATTGAAGAGATAAATAAGAGGTAAAGTCAACATAGAGAAATATATCTTTGTAAACTCTTACTTAAGGAACCAAACTGGAAACTTTTTATTTGATGATTAGATAAACTGTCTGTAAACTTTGAAAGTTCAGTTCTGATCAGGGAAGAATAAAGTTTGGCAATGAATTTGAGGTATATGAGAAAAATGTTCTATATTTCCAGAGGAGAGACCCAGTGGATTTTATGCAATTAGTCTTGAAAGTAGTGTGAGACAAGACTTAGAAGGAAAAGATTGAGAAAATAGTAGTGAAGGGAGGAAGGGGAAGTAGTAGATCAAATGTGGAGAGATAGACATTTCTTTGCTGTGCAGGAATCAGTTTGGATCAAAAGAAGTTAGAAAAGAGAGGGAATTAGACCTTCCTTGCATCTCTTGGACCTTATTAAATGTTTTGTCCTTTGTTTTTAAAGAAGACCATAACATCAGGGAGGTGATGCCATGACAAGCACATGAATTGGATTTAAGTGAGGGGATACTGTGCTGAGTCACCAGACTCATTTTCACATCCAGAGTCATCTGAGTCCAGTGGGCAGATAGGGATCAGGACTATTGGAGATGTCCCTGGATAAGGGGCAATCAGAGTTAAGTGACTTGCCCAAAGTCACACAGCCAAGAAAGTGGCAAGTGTTTGAGGTCAGATTAGAACTCCTGTCCTCCTAAATCCAAGGTCATTGTTCTATCTACTGTGCCACTTCCTGCCCCAGGGTCTCATTAGTTCACATTTGGGCTATAGCAATTGTGACTCTGCCTGGCTCATCTTCCTACTCAAAACTACTCTCTATTAGCCCAACAGATTGCTTTTCTTAAAGCAAAAATTCAATAATGACACCCCCACATCTCCTCAATAAACTTCAGTGGTTCCTCATTGACTCTAGCATCAAATACAAAATATATATAAAAATATTTTCTTTTAATGTCAACTCTCTTAACAATTTGTTGTTCCTGCATTTCTAGGCTTATTATTCTTTATACTACACCAATTCCCTGGAATGCATAACATTGACCTCCTTGATGTACCTTGATTATGACTCTATCTCCCAATTATATGCATTTTAACTGATTTTTCACCAAGATTGTTCTGCTTCCTGGATTTCATAGGGGATAGGATCTTTGGCATCTAGACTATGAATTCTCATTCTGATGCACACACTGACAAACCTTGAGATGAACCAATGGATGAGAAAAAGAGGAAAAAGGACCCTGAGAATTTGTGTGAGAGATATAGAACTGGAAGGAAACTAGCAGTGAAAATGAAATAGGAGTCTCTAGCAAAGAGGGCTGTGAAAAATGTGTGAAGTGACACAGCCAGGTCACAGAGGTTGAAACACAGTTCTGGACAGTCAAGATATCCTGAGTTTATATTCTTCTTCAAAACCTGCTTAACTAGCTGTGTGAAGCTGTTCAGGTCCCTGAAAGTGTCTAAATCACTTTCTTCTGTATATAAAATGATGGAGTTCAACTCTGTAGCCCTTGATAGTTCATTCCAGCTCTAATTATCTGATAATATCAATGACAGATAAAATGAAAAAAATCTAGTTATTTTGGGCTCAGAAGAATAACAGAGCAAAACCAGTTCTGAGCAGCAGAGAGATAAGGGGAAAGGGTTCTGTGGATAATGAGGTTTCTGAGGAGACCTTTCTTGGAAATCAGGATGAGCTGACTTTGGCTCTTAATTCACATTCTCAATAAAACAATAAAACTCTGGGCAATTCATAAAGAATGTTTTCACCTCTGTTTCTTCAAAACACAAAAGAAAATGGAGGAACATTTTTAATTGGATGAGAAAGAGAGAATGAAATAAAACTTATGAGAAGGAGGGAGGATGATGGAAGAGAGAGAACACCTGCAAGAAAGTTAAGAAGAAGAATCTAGTACCCTTTTCTCTTTCAAAAGCAATCATGAGTTGTTTTTTTAGAGTTTTTGCAAGGCAATGGGGTTAAGAGTTTTGCCCAAGGCCACACAGCTAAGTAATTATTAAGTGTCTGAGGCTAGATTTGAACTCAAGTACTCCTGACTCCAGGGCTGGTGCTCTATCTACTGCACCACGTAGCCAACCCAAAATCCTGAGTTTTTGAAAATGGAAAAAAATTGTCTAATTTGCAAAGGAAGACTGGAAGGGAACACTGATCAATAAGATCCCAAAGATCAATCAGCAAATCCAGCCAGGCAGAGTTAGCTGAGAATTCCTTTCTGCCTGTAACGCAAAGAAAATAAAATTGAAAGCAGACACATATAAACATCTAAATTGAGTCAGATCAACTCAAACCATAGAGGCTCCTGAACTCCAGGGAAAACCTTCATTGCTCTCACACTAGAGAGTCTCCAAAACATAACATGACAAAGACAATGGAGCACCAGATAAATCCTTTAAATTTCATAAAAAAAAGCCTCAGAGATCTAACCTCCATGCCACTCTACCAAAAAAGTGCCACACTTAAATCTAAGAATGAGTCTTCAGTACCCACTCCAACCTGAAACAAACCAGGAAATTCTGATCAGCCTATGAGACCCTCCCCCGATCCCAAGTAAAATCCTAGAAAATATTTAATTTCCAAATTAAACAAATGAGTTAAAAAAGCAGTTGCCTCATGTTATTCCAAGGCCAGTTTTGACTAGGCCAGTTTTTTTTTTATGGATCCCATATCCAGCATTGTTAAAAGGTAGTCTACCCCATTTCCAAGTCAAAATTGTCTAACCCACATCTGTCAACTTAAAACACTGGTTGAGAATATAATTGGGATTTTAAAAGTTACAGACCTCTATTCTCCAAAAGAGCACATCTGACTACAGACTGAGAACCTGTTTTCCAAACCCTTATCTTTCCAAGGAGCACATTTGAGTCCAAAGGATCTGTTCCTCCTCAAATTCCCATCTACCTGAATCCATGGTATCATTACTATAATTTTCTTAGGCTAAAATGAAATAACAAAGTTATTTTTATAAATGAAGTTTTATTCTCTAGAATTTGACCAAAAAGCCATAGGTAGATGACATCCTCACAAATGCCAACCCCAATCCAAAATTTTGGTGTCATTGTATATAGAAAGGACAAAGAACCATAAAACTGAATCAAGTAACCAATGAGATTTCACCTAGATGACATTGGTTCCAATATGATACTCTCATATCTTATAATCTTTGCTTCAAATTCCTATTGATAAGGATTCCACTTAGGCTGGAGAGGAAATGGTTACAAATAAATATATGATTGCTTTCTATTCAACCAAGATTTTTCTTATCTTAAGGTTTGTTGATCTGGGTGACTATGGGGGCAGAACTAAGATGGCAGCATTAAGCTAACAAGCTCCTTGAGCTTTACCCTACCAAAGATAAATGAAGCCTCTACTCTGATATTCACACTATAGATCCAACCAAGAAAAGAGGAGTCAAAGACATCCTGACAAGATCTTCAGTGAAGGTCTATCTCTTTGAGGGGAAAAATGGAATAAAGTCCAGGAGGTGGGAGAGCAGGGAAAGCCAACTACACAGGAGTGCAATCCAGGTGCTAACTGATTAACAACAGCAGAGGTCCTGGAAACAAATTCAAGCCAGCAGGGAGGAACCCAAGCTAAACAAAGTCTGAACCCTGAAAACACTGGAGAAAAAGATGGGACTAGGATGGGAACAGACCACTTTTAAGTCAGAACCTGGACATGAAGGAGGGAAAAAACCTCTGAAAAGGCAAGGCCTGACCTGCATAGGCAAGATCTTGGCCAATGTCAAGCCAGGGATCACACCCCAGTCCCATCAAAATATAAATAAATAAATAAAAGCTTGAATATATACTCCCTATACCCCAGAAACAGGGCTAAAACAACAAAGATGGAAAAAATGGTAAAAGAGTGCTTACTATAGAAAATTACTTTACAGACAAAGATGATAACAATGCCATGTCTGAAGAAGGAAGTAGTGAAAAATTACTCACAGAAGTATCAGAACAGTCTATAAATTGGACTCAAATACAAAAGTCCATCAAAGAGTTTGAAAAAGAATTTAAAAACCAAAGAAAAGAAATTAAAGTCATGTAGGAAAATTATAAAGAGCTGAAAAAAGAAATAAACTCCATTAAAAGTAAAAATAACCAGCTGGAAAAAGAAATATAAAAGTAAATTAAAGAAAATAAAACCCTAAAAAATTAGTATTGAACAAATAGAAACCAATGAATCTGTAAGACCACAAGATTCCAACAAACAGGGGCAGCTAGGTGGCATAGTGGATAGAGCACCAGCCCTGGAATCAGGAGTACCTGAGTTCAAATCCAGCCTCAGATACTTAATAATTACCTGGCTATGTGGCCTTGGGCAAGCCACTTAACCCCATTGCCTTGCAAAAAAAGGATTCCATCAAACAAATAAAAAGCCTGAAAAAAATGAAGAAAATGTAAAGTACCTTTTAGGGAAAATGAATGACCTGGAAAATAGATCTAGAAGAGACAATCTACAAAATCATCAGACTACTAGAAAGCCTAGATCAAAAGAAGAACCTAGAAAACATCATGGAGAAAATTATAAGGGAAAACTCAAAATCTGTTAGAATAACATAACAATATAACCATTGAAACAATACACAGAGCCCCTCCAGAAAGAGACAGCAAAACAAAAACTCCAAGGGTTGTAATAGTCAAATTCCAGAACTCTCAAAGAAAGGACAGAGTATTGCAAGCAGCAAAAAGAAAACAAGTCAAATACAAAAGAAACACAACAAGACTCACACAGGACCTATCAACCTCAATATCAAAAGATCAGAAAAACTGGAATAACATATTACAGGGAGTATAGGACCTGGGATTACAACCCAGAATATACTATCTTGCGAAATTCAGTATATACTGTCAGGGGAAAAGATGGGTATTCAATGAAATAGAGAACTTCCAGAATTTCCTGACACAAAGACTATAACTGAACAGAGAATTCAATAGCCAAATACAAGACTCAAGAGTTGGATAAAAAGGTACATGAAAAGGGGAAGGAAAACAAAACAAAACAAATGTTGGTCAAGATCTTCAAATTGTATACAAACCTAAAAGGGAAGATATAAAACTTCTAATTCTTTAGAACTGTGCTTAGCACCTTGTCTAATGATGATTAGATAAACTGTCTGTAAACTTTGAAAGTTTAAACTGTGAGGTCCTGATACAGTGTCTCTGTAACTTACATCATTTGTAAAGGTCTCAGGTGAGACCTCCAGAGCCTCCCAGTACTTAGAGATATTTAAGATTCTTGCAGTTAATTAGGCCAGGGTTTGACTTAACCCATGCTTCACTTAACAAGATGTTAAGTACCCTGGGTGTGGAAGGGGAGAAAAAGTTTGAAAGAAAATAGGCCTTGCTTCACTTAAGAAGGGATTAAGTACCCTAAATTTGGTTTGGGGGGAGGGTAATGTGGGAGAGAAAATAGGCCTGAGGGAAGGGCACAAATAGTTGAAGAAATGATATGACTTTGGATTATAATTTGGCTCATGAGGAGGATTGTGTATATTTGAAATATACTTGAAAAAGGAGAAGGGTAAAATGATTAGAAATATAATTTAATGCAATTTGACACAAAGCTGCTCATCAAGGAATCAAGCAAACAATCTGTGATACCTTGATAACAATATGAACTTATCATACTATCAAATAATCATACTGTGATTGATGATACATGATTAATAGTATTAGAGCAATAAATAACATCAAGGTTAGAGGCACAGATACTTATAATTTTAGAGGGAAAGAAGGGAGAATGTGAATGCTGAGTGAATTCTATTCAACAGATTTAGCACAGAGAGGAAATAAGATACCTTCCCTCTTGGGTTTAAAAATCCAACAATCTACTGGGAAAGGGGAAAATAAAGGAAAAAGGGACTGATAAAAAGGGAAGGGAAGGTAAAAGTGAAAATAAACTGAAATTTAAATTTTTAAAAGATAAATCAAAGGGGAAGAAAGTAAAATTTTGGTAAGAGAAATAAGAGGAAAGGAAAGAGAAAAATCTAAATGGAGAAAGATAACATGGAGGGAAATACAGAATTAGTAATGTTAACTGTAAATGTGAATTGGATGAACTGTCCTTTAAAATGGAAAAGGATAGAAAAATGGATTAAAAACTGGAATCCTATAATATATGTTGTTTACAAGAAACACATCTGAATCAGAGAGAGACTTACAGGCAAAGGTAAAAGATTGGAACAAAATATATTATGCCTCAGCTGAAGTAAAAAATCTGGAGTAGTGCTCCTAATTTCAGATAAAGTAAAAGCAAAAATCAATCTCAATAAAAGGGATAAGGAAGGAAACTACATCTTCTTAAAAGGCACTAATGGTGATGAAGCTATATCATTACTAAATATTTATGCACCTAGTGGTATAGCATCCAAATTCCTAGAGGAAAAGCTGAGTGAATTACAAGGAGACATAGACAGCAAAACTTTCATAATGGTAGACCTAAATTTTCCACATATCAAATCTATTTATGTAATCCCCTGTTCAATCAATTCTGAAATATTCCAAATGCTATGCCATCACATATGAGAAAATGAGAAAATTATCAATGTTGGAGAGGTTGTGAGAGGATGGACATTGATGCATTACTGGTGGAGTTGTGAATGGATTCAACCTTTCTAGAGATCAATATGTAACTTTCCCCAAAGAGCAATAAAACTGTTCATGCCTTTTTTTTTGCAAAGCAAATGGGGTTAAGTGGCTTGCCCAAGGCCACACAGCTAGGTAATTATTAAGTGTCTGAGGCTGGATTTGAACTCAGGTACTCCTGACTTCAGGGCCAGTGCTCTATCCACTGCTCCACCTAGCTGCCCCTGTTCATACCTTTTGACCCAGCAATTCCAATTGTAGGTTTATATCCAGAAGAAATTATAAAAGAGGGTAAAGTCATACAAGTTCCAAAATATTCATAGCAACCCTTTTTGTAGTGACAAAGAATTGGAAATTGAGGGAATGTCC
This sequence comes from Macrotis lagotis, assembly GCF_037893015.1. NCBI lineage: Eukaryota > Metazoa > Chordata > Mammalia > Peramelemorphia > Peramelidae > Macrotis > Macrotis lagotis. The sequence continues at coordinate 90,366,943 of NC_133666.1, forward strand.
ATCAATTGGGGAATGTCTAAACAAGTTATGGTACATGATTACTATGGAATACTATAGTTCTTTAAGAAATCCTAAATGGTCAGACTCTAGAGAAGCATGGAATGAGTATCAGGATCCGATGCTGAGCAAAGGGAGTAGAACCAAAAAAGCATTTGTACACATCAACAACAACATTGTGACATGAGCAACCTTGATGGAAGCAGCTTCTCTCAGCAGTCCAGAAAATTAGGATAGCTGTATTTGATTGGTATGGACTATATTATCCCCATCCAAAGGAAGAAAAACAAAACAAAACAAAACACACATGCAAAAAAAACCTCTTCCCAATCTGATGAACACTTTATAAAAATTTTCTCTTATCTATATCTTTCCCTTAATCCTAATTCATCATACCAAAAATTACTAATCTGTAAACATGTGTATATATATATATATATATATATATATATATATATATATAATGCTAACCTGACTGCTTGCTGCTGAGGGGAGGGGGGGTTGGGAAGGGAGAGTGGAAGGAAATTTTATAACTTAAAAATATACATATACATATGGATGAAAATAAATAAATTCATTTAAAATTTTTAAAAAAGGTTTGTTTATCCAGGCAAAGGATTTTATTGATGCTATCACTGAGCTTTCAAGATAGCATTGACACAGAACAAGTCAATATTTTAGTTTTAAGAGACAGGCCTTACAAAGGAGACTGACTTTTTATACACTGAGACAACATTCAGATTTATAACTATTAGTTAGAGATCAAGAAACCAATTTTTCATCAGAAATATTGAGTTAAAGAGAATCAGATTTAGACACCTCTTTGGTGTCCTGACAATGAAGGTTAAACAATGTTAAATTGTTCATTTGCTCCTCTGAGGAATTACTATCTGATGAATCATTTTCTCTTTCTGGAATTTAAGCATGAGATCAGGACAAATCTTTCAGCATTCTGATCATTGTCTTCTTGAGTTTGTAATTGTTATAGGGGGAAATACGCACAGAGTTTGACTTTTCAACTAGTGACTAAGGTGACTAAGACATAAAAGCTGGGTACTCCTAAATGAAATCTACCTTTTTGACAGGAATATAGTTATGAAAAGCCTTATTAATATTTTATTATTTTTATTATTATTATTATTAGTAGTAGTAGTAGTAGTAGTAGTAGTAGTAGTAGTAGTAGTAGTAGTATATTTTAACATTGAGACTGTTCATCACTGTGTGGAATGTGTCAGGTTTTTTTGCCAAATAAGACTGAAGATCTGATTGAAAACAAGTGCAGTATGAAATAGGAAGTACATAGTCAACTTCCTCTTGGGATAGGAAGAGATGGCATGTTCTCTCATTTATGAATGAAATCAAGAATTTTTAAAGGGTAGAGGGGAGGAGAAAATTCTTTTTAGGCATGGATGACTCCTTTTGCTAAGTAATGTAGATGTGAAATAAATTGTCATATATGAAGAAAGAGAAGACAAATTTCTTTGACCATAAGGTAAGTGAAGAAGAATATTATGCCATCATGGAAAACCACATGGTTATAAATGTTATTCAGTCACAAAAAGGGTCCATATGTGATGGTACAGCAGTTGGAATATTTCAGAGTTGATTGAACAGGGGATTACATAAATAGATTTTATATGTGGAAAACTCTAAGGATCTGAGTTGAGTAGAGAGACATTATGCAGGTAGATCAGTCAGAAAGTCATTGCAATTGTTTAAGTGAGAAAAATGAGATTTCATGAGTCAGTGTAAGAGATAAGTGACTTAACCAAGAACTCAGGACAGTCACTAATGAAGTAAAGAGGATTCCTCCTTTTCTCTTGGGCATTAACAAAGTTAAAATGTATGAAGAAAATGCATCAAGTGGCATGAAATTGTTCTGGAAGCTGTTGAAGATCTATTCTTAGAACTCAAATTTCGACACTTTGGGTAGAACTGAGATTAGATTTTACTCATGAGGTTATCTACAGATATGCATCTGTCTACATTTTACAATTATTTTTTACCTTTTCTTTAGATAAAAATTACATTCTAAAGAACTACCACATTTTAGAATATAGCTATATTTATGTGAAGTTTTGAATAATTCTTGGGAAAATGTCTCCTTGCATTATGTTTTTCTATATTAGACACTCAGAATGTCTTCTGGTCTAGAACCTGAATTATTCTGATTTAGTTATTGAAAAGGAAGGAAGGAGAAAAGGAAAAAGTAATAATGATATAAAGAAAACAAGAAGTAAAGGAGAAAGAAGGACAGAAGGAAGAAATAAGGAAGGAGTATAGAAAGAAAACAGTAAGATGATCCAATCTGTACTCTGATTCTATTGTTAATTACCTGAAGTTAGGTAACATGATACATTATGATTTCTCTAGAATGATATTTGCTTATTGTTTTGAGGACAGGTTTGAAGTTTTGCAAAGTTGATTACTTTTAAAATACAGTATGGTTGTTATTGGATAAAGTGTATCTCTGATTCTTACCCCTTCGTATTTTAGTTCATGGATGTTTTTCCATGATGCTCTGAAACCATCCTCTTGGTCATTTCTAACTTCACAAAAGTAGCTCTTCATATTTGTATATCATAAATGTTTCAGATATTCCTCAATTGATGGACATCTCTTCAGTTTTTAATTTTTTCTCACTACAAAATAATCAGTATCTATCTATCCATCTATCTCCCTATCTCTCTATCTCTATCTCTACATCTCTATATCTAGATATCTATATCTGTCTATATCTAGATCAATAGATAGATAGAGAGAGAGATAGATAGATAGATAGATAGATAGATAGATAGATAGATAGATATTTAGATATATACAGGTCCTTTTCTCCCTTCCTTGAGTTATTTGGAAAATACAACTAGTAGTCATATGACTAGGTGAAAGAATATAGTTCCAAATCACTTTCCAGAATGCTTGGATCAACGATAGCCCTACCTTGCTCATTAGACTTTTTTAAATAAGAAATTATATGAATGTCCTATATATGCGTATATGTGAATATATATGTAGTCTTCTTGAGGAGGGAAGGAGACAAAAGTAAAAAGTATACAACTGAAAGAAGCAAAGAAAAGATGGAAAATTTTGATCATCCTGTAGTATTTATTACATGGACTCTCTTGAAATGGAAATTTATTGCATTATATTTAGACTCTTCTATGTTCTGCTGTACACATGGCAATGCTTTTCTTTTTTAAAGTTTAAAATAAAATTTAAAAAGGAACTTTTAAAATTAAAAAAAAGAATAAAACAAAAACAACAGGATTTGGAAACTTGCAAAAAACCTTTTCTGCAGTTATTTATTTGTTTGTTTGTTTGTTTATTTATTGCACGGCAATGGGGTTAAATGAGTTGCTCAAGGACACACAGCTAGGTAATTATTAAGTGTCTGAGACCAGATTTCAACTCAGGTCCTCCTGACTCCAGGGCCGGTGCTTTATCCACTGCATCACCTAGCTGCCCCCTTTTCTGAATTTATTGATAAAATGTACTGATTTTTTTTTATTCTTATTATGTATGTAGATACTTATTTTGCTGATTTTCCTAATATTTAACCATTAATGACCAATTTTGGAGGGGAGGCTGGAAAAGGTTAGACTAATGCCCTGCTGGTAGTGTTGTTAACTGATGTAACCATAATGGGGCAACTAGCGGAGCAGTGGAAGTCAGGGGGATGGGAGTTCTAATTCAGTCTGAGCTGCTTGACTCATACTAACTTGGTGACCTTGGACAAGTCACTTAATCTCCATTAACTAATATCTGGGTCCATCTCCAGTCTCCCTGATTCATTTCTGGCCAATCTGGAGGATAAAGTGAGATGGGTGTCTTAGCACAGCAACCCCTCATTCAAATTCAATGTGATTTTCAAGAATGAAGGACAAACATCCATATAACCATATTGAAGAACAGTTTGGAATTATATAGTAGAAAAGGCTACAAAACAAAATGTACCCTTTGACTCAATTATAATACCACCAGATCTCAAAGCCAAAAGAGATATTAGAAAAGGGGAAAGCATTAATATATTCAAAATTATGAGAGCAAATCTTTTCTTATTGCAATGAATTTGAGATTGAGGGGATACCCATCCACTGGGGAATGCCTGAACAAACAGGGGTATATTATTGTCATTTATAAATAAAAAAAGACAGAGGTAAATTAGGTGTAAAATAGATAATTTCAATTGCATTTCATTAGAAAAGCTTTGTGGGGAGGCTAGGTGGCGCAGTGGATAGAACACCTTCCCTGGAGTCAGGAGTATCTGAGTTCAAATCCAACCTCAGACATTTAATAATTCACTTAATAATTACCTAGCTGTGTGGCCTTGGGTAAGCTACTTAACCCCATTTGCCTTGCAAAAACTAAAAAAAAAAAACAAAAAAAAAACAAACAAAAAAAAAAAACTTTGTAAAAATAAAACAAATTTGACCAAGATCAGAAGGAAACCAGAAAATTGAGTAAGATTTTTTTATGGACAATCTATCAGATAAAGATCTCAAATCTAGTATATATCAAGAACTTTCTCAAATCTATGAGAGTATGAGTCATTCACCAACTGATAATGATCAAAGGATATGAACAGGCACTTTCCCAATGAAGAAATCAAATCAATTTGTAGATATATGAAAAAAAGTTCTAAATTATTATTGATTTGAAAAATGCAGGTAAGAAATGTTGATGTATTATTTTACAGATCTTTGAAAAGGTATAAAATCATATAAGAGGAATAGGACAAATGTAAGAAGGAATGTGGGAAAATTGTAACATTAATTCTGTGTTGGTGCAATTGTCAACAGATTGAACAATTGTGTAGAGTAATTTGAAATTTCTTTCAGAGTTCTTAGGCTACCCATACCCTTTGATTCAGCAATTTCACTATTTGACCTATTTCTGTAGACAGTCATGGAAAAGGAATAAGAACCTATGTGTTCCAAAATGTTTATAGCAGTTCTCTGTGGTGAGCAAAGCCCTGGGATATTGCAGGGATGTCTGTTAATTAGAAAATGGCTGGACAAGTTGTAGTATAAATAAAACATGGGAAGAGACACAAAATAATGAAGCATGAAATGAACAGAACCAAAAGAACATTGTAAACCATAAAAGAAATATATTGTAAGAATAATGCTTACTAAATATTATTTTGATTATTATGACTACCCAAAGAATGATGCACTTTGCATCCAGAGAAAGACCAGAGAAATAGAAACATGGATAGAATAATTTTGTGCATATATGTACATATATATGTGTATATGTGTATATATCAATATTTTTATATATACATATATATATCTGCATACAACTATTTGTGTATCCATCTCTAGGGCAAGGAGGGTAGGAAAAAATAAACAGAGTTTTATGTGAGAATTTTGTTGTATATTTAAAAAGGATATCAAATTGTGCATCGAAGAATTGCAGTTTAATAGGCAATCATTTGTTGCATTACATTATGGAAAAGCTTCTTTAAATAAATTAAAATTTTAATTTCATTTAATAAAAAAATAAAAATTTAATTTAATAATGAAAAATCGTTAAAAGATGATAGAGTTTTGTTGGGGGAAGTGATTATATGATCATCATCAGATATAACTATCATTAGAATGGAAAGAGTTCCTATTTAGATCCTTAATATTTCACATTCATGTTAACCTTTATATTTTTCTCTTTGTACAAGATTTTGTATTTCAAATTTTCTATATAGTTCTGATTTTTGTATAAGGAATTTTTGGAAGTCCTCTATTTCTTCCAATTCTCAAATCTCTTGTATATTTATAAAGAGTTTTGCTGGGCAAGTTTTTTTTAATTTAAAAATTCATTTATTCATTTTTTTACATTACTACAATACTCTTGTTGTAACAGTAAACATAATCTCCCCTCTCCCCAGAAAGTTAGAGAAATGTCAAGAAAAATAAATTGAGAGGAAAAAGAACAGTATGCTTCCCTCTGTACTCAGGTACCATCAGCTCTTTCTTTGGGATGGATTGCATTCTTTATTATAACTGCATCAGAGAAGTTGCTTCAATGCTATCCCCCCTCCACAGCTGGTATTGTTAGCTGCATTTACTTCCATCCTATTCTTCCCTACTCTTATTTAATCTATTTTCTCTCCTTTTACCCTGTCGTTCCTCAAAATTGTGTTCCTTCTGACTACCTTCTCTTATTATCTACGCCCTGTCTCCTTACTCCCATCCCTTTCCTCTCCTATTTTCCTCAAGGGTAAGATATATTTTTATACCTAATTGAATGTGTCTACTATTTCCTTTCTGAGCCACTTCTGATGAGAATGTAAGCTCACTCAGTTTCCCTCAGCTTTCCTCCTTCTATATGCAGAAGAGTTTTCTTGCCTCTTTTATATACAATATCTTAGCACATTCAACCTCTCCTTTCCCTTTCTCCCAGTACATGCCTTTCTCATCCATTAACTCTATCTTTAAAATATTTTATACCTTCATATTATGCTCCCTCATCTGCCTTGTCTTTATATGCTGCTTCTAACTGCCCTAATAAATTAAAAAGTTCATATGAGTTATCAGAATCATCTTCCCATTAAGTAGTTCAAATTCTTAAATCCCTCATAATTTGCCCTTCCTGTCCACATTCTCTGTATTTCACCTTAGTCCTCTACTTGAAGATCAAAATTTCTTTTCAGTTCTGGTCATTTCAATAGGAAAGTTTGAACTCCCCTATTTCATTGAATATCCATCTTTCCTCTTGAAAGAGGAGGATGTTCAGTTTTGATGGGTAATTGATTCTCAGTTGTAATCCAAGCTCTTTTGTCTTCCAGAATACACTATTCCAAGCCTTATTAGCCTAAATCCTGTCTAATCCTCACTGTAGTGAGGTTATTTGAATTGTTTCTCTTTCCACTGCTTGTAATCTTTCTCCTTGAATTAGGACTTCTGGAATTTGGCTATAATATTCCTTGAGTTTTTATTTTGGGATCTCTTTCAGGAGGTGATTGGTAGATTCCCTCAATTTCCACACTACCCAATTCTTCTAGGATATTAGGACAATTTTCCTGGAACATATCTTTAAAAATGAAATCTAGGCAATGACCAATGTTGGAAAGGATTTGGGAAATCTGGGACACTAATACATTTTTGGTGAGCAATTGGAGAGCAATTTGTAATTATGCCCAAAAGGCAATAAAACTGTGCATACCCTTTGATCCAGAAATAAAAGTTAGGTCTATACCCTGAAGAGATTATGGAAAAGGGTGAAAAAAATAACTTGTACCAAAAAAATCATAGCTGTTCTGTTTGTGGTGGCAAAGAATTTGAAATTGAATGAATGTCCATCAATTGGGGAATGACTGAACAAACTGTGGAATATGAACATTATGGAACACTATTGTTCTATTAGAAACCAGGAGAGATGGGAATTGAGAGAAGCCTGGAAGGATTTGCATGAACTGATGTGGAGTTAGATGAACAGTACAAGAAGAACATTGTACACCATAACAATAACATGGGATTGATAATCAATCTTAAAGGACTTGCATCATCAGTGCAACAATCAAGGACAATTTTGGGGTATCTGCAATGGATAATACCATCTATATCCAGAGAAGGAATTGTGGAGTTTGAACAAAGACTATTACATTTAATTAAAAAAAAACGTTTTTAATGTAACTTTGCTATCTCTTATATTTTTATATTTTCCTTAAGGATATGATTTTTCTCTCAACACATTCAATTTAGATCAATGTATACCATAAAAACAATATAAAGACTATCAGACTGCCTTCTTGGGGGGGGGGAGTGAGATTAGGGGGAAAATTGTAGAATTCAAAATTAAATAAATTTTTAAAAATGAAAAAAAAATGAAGTCTAGGCTTTTTTCCTGATCATGACTTTCAGGTAGCACAATAAAATTTTAAATGACCTCTCCTGGATCTCTTTACCAGAAAAGTTGTTTTTCCAATGAAATGTTTCACATTTTCTTCTAGTTTTTCATTCTTTTGTTTTTATTGTTTCTTGATTTTTCACAATGTCATCAGCTTCCATTAGCTCCATTCTATATTTAAAAGAATTGTTTTATTCAGAGAGTTTTTATACCTCTTTTTTCCATCTGGACAATACTGTTTTTTAAGGTATTCTTTTTTTCACTGACTGTTTGGACAGCTTTTCCATTTGACCTAAATTGGTTTTTAAGATGTTATTTTCTTCAGTATTTTTTTGTCTCCTTCAGAAAACTTGTGACTGTTTTCATGATTTTCCTTCATTATTCTCATTTCTTCTCCCAATTTTTCCTCTACTTTCCTTACTTGACTTTCAAAATCTTTTTTGAGCTTTTCCTTAATAGGATGAGATCATTTCCTGTTCATCTTGGAGGCTTTCAATAGAAACACTTTAACTTTGTCATCTTCTGAGTGTGTATGTTGATCCTCCCAAGGGACCAAAGTAATTGTCTACTGTCAGATTCTTTTCTTCTGTTGTTTGCTCATCTCCCCAGTTGATGACTTGAGTTTAACTCTTCAATAAGGTGGATCTCTGCTTTCAGGGTGATGGATGCACTTTCTCAAACTTTTGAGGGTTTTTGCAGACTGCTCTACTGGTCTATGCTCTGAGCTGTGGGTGGCCACAGGCACTCACTCCCCTCTGCCCTGGATATGTGAAGAGGATCTCTGCTCTGCTATGGGCATTATGGGGTTCCAATGGTGCAGAAATTCTATCATAAGAAACACACTGATGAATTTTGATAAGCATTTTGGAGAGAAATTTGGAGTAATGCAAATTAAGTAAATAAATTATCCATACAACTTGATGCAGAGACTCTATTATTTCAAAGGTTTCCCAAAATGACTTTGATCAAAAGAAATTCCAATATATACCAAAATCAGCACTATTTGTGATGACAAAGTATTGGAAACAAAGTTTCTATCCAGTGATTAGGAGAATTATTAAACAAACTGTACTAATAAGTGGAATAGAATATAACTTTTCTATAAGAAAATATGTATATGATGACTAGAAAGAAGCATGGAAAGGTCAATGTAAACTGATATAGAGTAAAGCAAGCAGAGCAATGAAAACAACATAAACAATAAAAACAGCAATGTAAATGAAAAGAACTGCACAAAAACATTAATGAATATTACAGAAGTGTATATATATATATAAACCACAAATGTAAGAGGATTCCCTTAGAATCCCAATTTATGATAGTATGAGATAAACAGTTGTTACATATTATACAAGAACTTAGAATTTTCAAATATGTCAATTTGTTGTGTTGATTCTTTGTGGTTTTAAAGAAATACAGTTTGATATGGGGGGATAAATATCTAGGTGAAGAATGGCATGGATACTGAGAATAAGTATGATAATATAAAGAACATATGATGCCAATAAACACTTATTTTAAAATTTGCAAAAATCAGTTCCAAACACTGAATTAATAGATTCCTGTATGTCCTCTTTACAGAATGTGATAAAAATAAAAAATGGCCTAGATATAAAGATTTTTTACAAGAAAATAATAAGACAGAATGTACTACTCATCAGACTCATGAATATGTGAGTAATTTATAAATAATGAAGAGACAGAGAAAAGTTAGGTGTAAAATGGATAATTTTTATTACATCACATTAAAAAGGGTTTGTATAAATAAAGAAAAAACTGTAATCGTGACCAGAAGGAAAGCAGAAAATTGAGATAAATTTTTCTAGACATTTTATCAGATTGAGGTATCATATCCAAACTATCTTAAGAACTTTGTCAAATCTGTAAGAGTACAAGTCATTAACCAATTAATAATTGGTGAAAGGATAAGAAAAAAACATTCTAAATCATTATTGATTAGAAAAATGTAAATTAAAAAATCCTTGAGATACAATTTTACAGATTTCCCAGATTGTTTAAAATGATAGAAGAGGAAAATGACAAATGTTAGAGGGGACTGGAAAAATTGGGACATTAATTTTTGGTTGGTAAAACTGTTAACTAATCCAAACCTTGTGGAGAGCAATTTGGAATTACATCCAAGGAGTTACTAAACCACCTATATCAGCAATACGACTACTTGATCTATTTCAGTAAATAATTAGGGAAAAAAGGAAAGAAACTAAATGTTCTTAAAAATTTATAGCCAACTTCTTTTTGGTGGCAAAGAACTGGAAATTGCATGGATTTCCATGAAATAGGGAATGACTGGGCATGTTGTGGTATAAATGGTGTTGGAATACCACTTTGCTATAAGAAATAATGAACTTCTTGTTTCAGTATTCCTTTTTTGTAAAATTTAAGGCAGTGGGGTTAAGTGACTTGCCCAAAGTCACACAGCTAGGTAATTATTAAGTAACTGAGTCTAGATTTGAACTCAGGTCCTCTGTTGGGTGCTCTATTTACTGTACCACCTAGCTGCCCCGAGCTTCATGATTTAAGAAAAAAAACACGAAAAGACTCCAACAAAATAACAAGGTGTAAAATGAACAGACCAAGACAGCATTGTATACAGTAGCAGCAATAGTGTTGTAAGAAGGAATTTCAACAAATAAATATTTTGATTATTATAAATGCCCAAAGTAACATATAAAAATTAGATGAAGAAAAATGCTTTCTGTAACTAAAGGAAGAACTGATGAATAGAAGTATTTATTGAATAATCACACATATATATATATATATATATATATATATATTTATAAAATGTAGATATATGTGTGTTCATTATGGGGTGGAGAGGGAAGAATAAAAAGAAATTTGAGTGATAATTTTGGTAAATATTTGAAAGGAATAGAAAGCTGCACATAGATGTGAAGTTTTATAGGCAATCATATTTTTATTGTATTATATTATGGAAATGCTTGTTTTATTCAATAAATTAAAAATAAAATTTAATAATGAAAACAAATGTTAAAAGAGCAAAGTGTTTTATACAAAGTAGTGATATGTAATCATCAAATATAGTAGAACAAAAATAGTTTTTGTTTAGATCCTTATAATTTCTCATTCATATATTCCTTCACATTTTTCTCTGATTTCAATAATTTGTATTTCAAAGTTTCTATATAATTCTGTACTTGACATCAATAATCTTTGGAAATTTTCTATTTCATTAATAGCCCATTCCTCACCTGCCACCTCAAAACCCATTGTGTATGAATTCCCAATTTTTCTTGGCAAGTTTCTTGGTTGTGTGTCTCTATTTTGTTTTCCTTCTCAGATGTGATAATCTACAATTTCCATTCTTTTATAATAGTGATGGTTTAATCTTGTGTAATGTTGATTGGCTCCTTGGCATGTTTTTTTTCTATTTTTCTGCCAGCTTACAATAGTTTTATTTGACTAAGAAGCTTTTGATTTATAAGATAATATTCCTGGGATTTTGATTTTTCAAGTTAATTCAAAAGAAGATTAATAGATTAGTTTTATTTTTATTTTGTATCCTGATTTTTAAAATATCTCACCACATGTAAGATTTCTGGAAATTCTTAGCTTGATTATTGGTCATGCTCTGTATATAGTTTTTTTTTAAATTCTTCTACTATTTCTCTTTGATTTGTTTTTCAGTTCAGGTAAGAAGTTTTTGCTGTGAGATACCATATATTTTCCTGCTTTTAAAAAATTGCTTTTGTTCTAATATTTCTTGTTGACTTGTATAGCTGTTATTTTCCTATTTAGACCATACTAATTTCTAGGGAAGGCAGGTAACTGACACAGTGTAAAGAGTGAGAGACTTTGAGTCAAGGTGACCTGAGTTCAAATGTGGCCTCAAACATTTACTAATTGTGTGACCCTAGACAAGTCAATTAAGTCTGTCTCAGATTCCTCATCTGTAAAATGAGCTGAAAAAGTAAATGGCAAACTAATACAGTATTTCTGCCAAGAAAACCCCATATGGGGTCATGAAGACACAGACATGACTGAAACAATAGAACAACCACATTTTGGGGGATTCTAGGGCTTGTCTAATATTTTGGATCTTTTTTTCTTTTTTTAGTATATTTTCCCAAATACATGTTAATATATTTAATAATCATTTTTCAAGTATTTCACTCCAAGATCTCTCCCTCTCTTTTCCCCAAATTAATGTGGCAAGCAATTTGGAATAGATTATATATGAGCTATCATGAAAAACATATTTCCACGTTATTCATGTTGTAAATGAATATAGAGAAACAAAAGAAAAACAAGTAAAATAAAGGGAAAAAAGTATGATTTGATCTTCATTCAGACTCCATCTCTTATTTCTTGAGACAAGAATAGCTTTTTATCATTAATCTCTTGGAATTGTTGTCAAATATTGTAATCTTGAGATTAGCTACGGCATTCACAGCTGATCATACTCTTTTTCTCTTACTGTGTATAGTGTTCTTGTTGAAGCTCTTTTCTAAAGCCATTGCTTTTCTTTCCTTGTCTTTCTTCCACAGTTCTTTTTCCTTTTCTGCTTATTTATTGACATTTTCAATTAATTTCCTCCATCTTTTTAATTGTGAACTCTTTTTTACTCTTTTTTATCTCTTTTTTAATTTACATCTTTATTTACACAATACTAAAATAGTCTTGTAAAAGTAAACACAATTCCCCCTCCCCCCACAAAAATAAAAAAAAAACAAGAAATAGTGAAAGAAAGAGAAAAAAGTGTGCTTCAGTCTGTTTTCCAATATCATCAGCTCTGTCTCTGGGGTGGATTGCATTATTTATCATAAGTCCATCACAGAAGTTACTTCCATATATTTCTGCAGTTGCTGCCACTGATTGTAATTCCCTCCATCCATTCCTCCCCAGTACCATTTATTTTATTTCCTCTTCCCTTTCACTCTGTCCCTATTGAAAAGTGTGCTGTGGCACAGCAGACAAGAGCACTGGCCCTGGGACCAGGAGGCCCTGCAACTGCTTCCCACGCCAAAGACCCAACACCACCCAGCCGTGTGGTCTCAAACAGGCCCCCAATCCCACCACCTTACAAAAAGTATAAAACATGTGTTATATCTGACTACCCTCTCCCATGATCTACCCTTTCCTCTATCACGTACAACCACCCCTCCCCTTCCCCATCCCCTTTCTCTCCTTTTCTTTATAAATTTCTATACTCTATTAAGTATGTTGTTTCCTCTCTGAGCCATTTCTGATGAGAATGAAGGCTCACTTATTTCCTCTCACCTTCTCACTTCAATTCTATTGCAAAAGCTTTTTCTTGAGCCTTATGAATGAAATATCTTAGCCTATTCTACCTCTCCTTTCCCTTTCTCCCAGTACATTCCTTTTTCACCCAGTGACTCCATTTTTACAATATATTACCCCTTCAAATTCAGTTCCTTCCTGTACCTTGTCTATATATGCTCCTTCTAACTGTTCTATTTAATGAGAAGGTTCATGGGAGTACTATCAGTATCAATTTGCCCTGCAGGAATACACACAGTTCATCATCATTAAATCCCTCATAATTTGACCTTCCCTTCCAACCTCTCTATGCTACACCTGAGTCCTGTACTTGAAGATCAAACTTTCTGTTCAGCTCTGGCTTTTTCAACAGGAATGTTTGAAAGTCCCCTGTTTTGTTGAAAGTCCATCTTTTCCCCTAGAAGAGGATGTTCAGTTTTTCTGGGTAGTTGATTCTCGGTTACATTCAAGCTCTTTTCCCTTCCAGAATGTTATATTCCAAGCCCTACAAATCCTTAGTGTGGATGCTGCTCAGTCCTGTGTAATCCTGATTGATATGATATTGATATATCCATGATATCTGAATTGTTTCCTTCTGGCTGCTTGTAATATTTTCTCTTTGTGACTTGGAAGTTCCGAAATTTGGCTTTAATATTCCTGGGAGGGAGTTATTTATTTATTTATTTGATTATTTATTTATTTATTTGAATCTCTTTCAGGGGAAGATTGGTGGATTCTCTCAATTTCTATTTTATCCCTTGCTTCTAGGATATCAGGGCAATTTTCCTGTAGAAATTCTGTAAAAATGAAGTCAAAGTTCTTTTCATGATCATAACTTTCTGGGAGCCCAAGTATTTTTAAATTGTCTCTCTTGGATCTGTTCTCCAGGTCAATTGTTTCACATTTACTTCTAGTTTTTTTTTCATTCTTTTAGTATTGTTTTATTGTTTCTTGATTCCTTGCAAATTCATCAGCTTCCTTTAGCTCCATTTTACATTTGATGGATTTGTTTTCCTCAGAGAACCTTCTTATGTCCTTTTCCATTTGGTCTGCTTTTTAAAGCATTCTTCTTCTCATTAACTTTTTATACTGGTTTTTTATCCATTTGAGCTAAACTGGTTTTTAACATATTGTTCTCTTCAGCATTTTTTGATCTCCTTAACTAAGCTGTTGACTTGGTTTTCATCTTTTTCCTGCATCTCTCTCATTTCTCTTCCCATTTTTTCCTCTACCTCTTTTTACTTGATTTTCAAAATCGTTTTTAAGCTCTGCCATAGCCTGACCCCAACTCCTATTTTTCTTGGAGGCTTTGGATACAGAAACTTGAACTTTGTCATCTTCTGAGTATGTGTTTTGATCCTCCATGGAACCAAAGTAATTGTCTATGTTCAGATAACTTTTTATTCTGTTTACTCCTTTCCCCAGCCTGTGCCCTGGTTTTGTGGTGCTTGCTGAGTTTTGGGGTATTATTGGGACAACCCCACAAGGACCTCAGTTGCTTAAAGATTTTATGGGAGGCTTTGACTGTGCTCTGGACTATGGATGACCACAAGCATGCCTCTCTGCCTTGGAGCTGTGTGGCAGGTCCCTGCACTATGGCAATAGTGGACCCCAGACTGTGACCGGGGTCTGAATATGGACAAAGCACCAGAGTCCTGTCTCAGGGAGAGAGGAGAGAGGAGAGAGCTCAACTGTCTCCCCCCACCCCTGTTCCTTACATGGACTGAGCACTCTGGAAGCATATGCTGGGTGGCTCCCTGCTAGGCGGCTCCACAGGGCTGCTTCTATTTCCTGGAATCTGGGCTGTGTTTATGTCCATGCTTGTGCTGAGAACTGGGACTGTGGTGAGGGCCAAGATGGTTCTCAGTCATTCTGGTAGAGGTTTCCCCACTGAACTTCCAAGTTGTTCTTGGTGTTCCCTGGGTTGTCAGGTCAAGAAACTGCTTCTACTGCCACTAGCCAGTGCTCCCAGGGACCCAGGCATCCCACAGGCTGGTCTTAGAGGGCTGGAGGACCTTTGCTCTGGTGTGGTGATCCTGGCTGTGCTGCATCTCCCCCCAACCCCATGGAACAGAGCCTTCCCACGATCTTCTAGGTTACCTTGGGCTGGAGAATTACCTCAGTAGACCTTTCTGTGGGTTTTGTCTCTTGAAAATTTAGTTAGAGTCATAATTTTAAGGCTCTTGAAATATTTTGTAAGAGAGCCCCTGGGTAAACCTGTTCTCATGCCACCATCTTGGCTCTGCTTGTTTTCATCTCTTAGGAAATTTATAGATAGTTATGTGATATAGTAGATAAGCTGTAGAGCTTGGAGTTCAAGTCTAGCTTCACATACTTAATAGCACTGTGACCCCATTTGCCTCAGTTTCCTCATATGTAAAATAACTTGGAGAAGAAAATATCAAACCATATTCATATCTTTGCCAAGTAAACCCTACAAGAGGGGTGGCTAGGTGGCGCAGTGAATAGAGCAACAATCTTGGAGTCGGGAGTACCTGGGTTCAAATCCGACCTCAGACATTTAATAATTACCTAGCTGTGTGGCCTTGGGCAAGCCACTTAACCCCAGTGCCTTGAAAAAAAATCTAAAAAAAAAGAAAACCTTACAAGGAATCATCAAGAGTCAAATACAACTGAAAACTGACTTAACCAAAAAAAAAAGGATGTCTAGTTGAATTTCCTAAAATCATTTTTTTTCTTTTTGAGGCTTCTTTAGAGGTGTTTTGAAGTCACTCACTTATTTTTTTTTAGATTTTTGCAAAGTAGTGGGATTAAATGACTTACCCAAGGTCACATCACTAAGCAAGTGTTAAGTGCCTGAGGTCAGATTTAAACTGAGTTCCTTCTGACTCCAGGAGTAGTGCTCTACCCACTGCATCACCTAGCTACCCTAAAGTCATTCACCTATTCTAAGTTTGTTTCTTGAGTATCCCAGTCATTCTAACAGTTTTTATTTTTCTGGTGGATTTCCTTTTTGTTGCCTCTTTCTTCAGGTCTTTCTTCAGGATTTTGAACTTGGGTCTCTGGACTTGTGGAGACATTATCTGGGGCGTGTGTGTGTCCTCTTTGTCCTGCTGTTGCTTTCTTGGGGTTTTGAGTTTGTGTATTATTCCAATATAACAGGGACAGCATCATCAAACTTTCCTCATTCTCAAATTTGTCTTATCTGAATAATTCTGATTAACAGTCTGTGAATCTGAGGTCCTAAATTTACTCCTCTGGGTTTTGGAGCTTTCAATCTAATTCAACTCCAAAAAACTTCACCCACTATCAGTGAGCTGGAAAGATTGATAGGTTCACTGTGACAGAATTTTGGGATCTTCTTAGGTCTGGCTTTCTTACTTTTGTTGTTCAGTGACAGCCTCTAGGAATGACTGGGCAATGGATCTCTCAACCAGATCTGCTGATGGGACAGGCCTCACAGATGTTGCTCAATTCTGTATATGTTCCTTGATGAGGCTCCATGTCTAGGCCCATGAGGACTCCTTGCCATAGACTGCCACTCCTAAACAAAGGTTCCTGTCTGACTTGCTGACATGGCCCTAAGGAACAAGCAGCAGAGCTCTCAGTGGGACCAAGACTCTTTCACCTAAACAAGGTCTACATAGGACTGAGGAATATCTCTTCTCAGGCCTGGAGCATAGCTGTGTACAGGGCCCTCCTGAACCTCCCTGATAGAAAGGTCCACATAGTTTGCTACTGACTAGAACCTTTCTCCATCACCTCCAGACCTCTCTGTCTGACCTGCCCTGTTCCCACCTGAAATAGAAAATGACTCACTGAGGAGTTGTTCTTGTATTTTCCATTGACTACTCAGTTTGATTCATGATCTATGTCTCTGTGGTGCAATTGTGGGACCAAGCTTGTCTGTACTTTGTCAAGCTATTTCACCATCTTAGCTGGTCTCTCCTCTTCATCTTTCTATAACTCCCTTCTACTCTACTCTAGCAGCAGTAAAGAACTGAGAATGTTAAACACTTGGGAGAAAACAAACAAACATATCCTCCAGTTTGGCTTTGAGAAATTAAAAGTCTACCAGGACTCAAGTGCTTTGTGTTCAAGTTCTGTTGATAAGTGCAGATGACTTTCAGAATTTTTTCCTGCTCATAATGGTTTGGTTCTTTCTAGTAGAATTACCCTCCAACTTGGCAGTAAATCAACATGACATTCTCCTAGATGTGCTTGATAGCTTCATGGTCCAGGGATTATACATAGACAAATCACTAACAAGAAAAAAGCAATACAGGAATCTTTAAGGAAGTAATAGCAAATGTCTGAATTTCTTCTGTACCAACACCAATTTCAGGTTGTGAACAATTTTGTAACTGAATCTATGAACTTAATCTCCACTTAGTTCAGAAAAAGAATGATGGCAGTGTACTTTATTCATATTTGTCTATTATACTCACTCCCCCTGATAACGCAAAATAGCAAATTCTTTTCTTCCCTCTTTTTCCCTAGGTTATTTCGGCCCCTTTCCTTAATTTTGTGTTTCTTAATGTAATATAAAAATAATAAAACTGACCTAAAATTTTTCTTATTATTTGTTACCTTTAATCCTTCAAAGTTGAAAGAGTTCTGAAGGGACACTGGTTTTTCTCCCTTTATCAAATAATCCTGTCCATATGCTAAAAACATATATTTCTTCATGTTTTTCTTGACTCCAATGTTTAAAATCCTAAGCATCAGCTCATTGTGAATAACTGGCAGTCGTCTATTTTCTTCTGTAGTAGCACCTATTTCACAGAGTTGTTGGGAGGACTAAATGAGATATTTGAAATGTGCTAGCACAATACCCAACACAGAGCAGGCAGTTAAGAAAAACTTAACTTCATTTCATTCATTAATGTTACACTTTCCCTGGGAAGACTATATTTTGTTATGCTATGATAATGTGTTGTTTTGCTTTAACTTCTGCCTTCTGGAATATTATCTTCTTATCTCATTTGTTGAGAGATGCTGACTGTGGTACATTCTTATATGTACTCATCTTTTCCTTTTTTTCTTTTTGCAGTTTATTGTTGAATTGGAGCCTCTGGATTTTTGTTAAGAAATGTTTTGAAGATTACAACATAGAATTTCTTTGGGGAATTCACAAGTATGTTTTTTTCTCTTTCATTTCAACCTCAAGATAATACAAATGTGACCAATCATCATGTGTGATTTCTTGAAATATAATATCTAGACTTCTTGTGATTAAGATTTTTCTTTTAGTACAGTGAAACTTAAATTACTTCTGCCCTATATATTTTTCAGGTCTTCTGTTTGTGAAAGGAGATAGTTTACAATTTAGGAACCAGTTCTGTCTCAAGGTTGTTCTAAAAGGTCTTGGCTTTCTCATGGAGATATTGATCTTGAACTAGAAGTTTGTTCTGTGAGGTTTTTGCCCCTAATCTGTTATTCTGTCTAATTCTTTCTTCTACAGAAGTCAATTTCTTTCCCATTCTGTCCTCTAGACATGATTTATATGCTCATTTTTATATTTCTTCATTCATTTCCTCAAGGAATTAAAGTAGAATTTATGGCAAAGCTGTGGATTTATTTGAGTCTCTCTCTCTCTCTCTCTCTCTCTCTCTCTCTCTCTCTCTCTCTCTCTCTCTTTCTCTCTCTCTATGGCTACTAAGTCTTCTTCCTTGAGAGAAAAATATTTTTCACTGGGTACTGTGGGAGAAGGTTCCAACTCATATCCTGAGGGTGAACATAGCCCCAGTATCATCAATCATCAGATTGTGTTTGCTGACTTTAGAACTTGTTGCAATGGTCTCTTGTCATAAGAATTTTGTATAGGGAAAAGACTTTGTAGGTAGGTGGTTCTCCTTTGCATGCTGTCCAGTATGACTTTTCCAGGTGCTCAAACTCTTGTCTGAATTCAAGGCCTCTAGAAATCAACAGTATTAGAGTTGGAAGTGACCTGAACACATGGTATTTTAGATTTTGAAGATATTTCAAGCACTGAGTGTCAAATACGATGCTTAGAACATAGAATTTCAGACTCAGAGGTATGTCATGAAAGTAGGGAAAGAGCTCTACTGATTATCCTTTTCACATAAATTGGAAGTTTTCTAGATTGAATTTTAAAAAATCGTAACTAATTGTGAAAGTCAGAGCTCTGTGCTTTTGGATATCTTTTTCAAATATATTTTCTACCTCTCCTAAGTCTCCCTTATACAAATTTCCTCCCATTCACTGAGAAATAAATAATAGAACAACCCCTAGAAATACATATAGTAAGCAAAACAAATACCTCTATTCTGACTTTATCAACACTATTTATCTGCAGCCACATTGTATGATTAATCACGAATCTTCCAGGAATTGTGGTGAATTATTTTCTTGACCATATTTTCAATTTTTCTAGGTTGACCAGTGCGATAATATCATTTTTGCATAAATTATTCTCCTGGTTCTACACATTTCACTCCATCAAAATCATACATATAGTTGGCAAAAACTATCATTGCATGATGCTTGAAAACCAAATAATAAAATATTTAAATTTAAAAAAAAGCAAAATCATTTGTATTCCCAGGTTTTTATGAAAACAATTCACTTTATCAATCCACAGATATTAATAATATACCAATTCATTCATGTACCTTATATTATTTAGTCATTTAAATTTATGGGTACCCCATCAGATTCAAATTCATTGACCACATAAATAAGCATGAAATATTTTTATACATATCTGACTTTTCTCTAATTCTTGGATACTTTGGACAATATACCAAATGTTTTTCAGTCCAAGTCTTCCTCAGTACAGGATTTAGGCAGGTGTCTACAAAGGGGGCTTCTCTTGCATTAGGTCATTCTCTCCTTTAGTTCCTAAAAAAATGCATTTCTGTATAATAATGAATGACAACAATCAGAGGAATTCATTCCTATATAAGTCAAGTCACTGGATCAACACAGATTTCTCAAGAATCTGGCATGACTCAAGCATCATTCTAGGATCTGGGGATAAAAATAAAATGGAGGAAAAAATCCCTAATCACAAAATTCATTACATATTATTTAAATTCCTTCAGAAGTTAATTTGTCTGACTTTCATCTCTGAAAAATCATTTCAACAAGTCCCTCATTGGTCTGAAATAAACTTTTCACGTGGGAATGGGTCAATACAGTCCATCCTTGCAAGACCTTATAACGCAGATACTTATGGACTAGGACTGAAAGAGTCCTATCTTTTCCTTGGTCTGGTGTGTTCATTCCCAAAGCCTGGTTGAGGGAAGAGTTAACTGATGAACTCTAAATTTCTTGAGAAACTTAACACATTGACATTGGAGGGATCCTGACCCAGGAAACTGTGAAACTTGGTTTTAAGTCTTTTGAATGGTGTGTGTAGAATATATACCCTCTTATAAAGGATGACTTGACAGAAACAGAAATGGCCAATCTCTCATCCCAAATCTGTGAAGCTTCTGACCTGCACATTTCTGTTCTTGATAATGATGTAGTAAGAGAAAGGTCTCTGGTTTGGAACATGAAGAAAGCAAGCATGTCTTCCTGCCCCACTTCCTCTTTTTTGTGTTTATTCTAAATCAGCCTTTGCCACAGTTTTCAGGGTAGGAAAGAGTATGCAAGGGAAATTGGGCAAAATTTCTATATATCTGGGGTAACTCACCCAGGGCTGACTCCAAGTAAAGAGCAGCATACATTCAGGTTCACTTTGCTTCTCTACCTTCCTTCTAACATAACTGGGCACAATCCTGCATACAGCTTATTAAAGGGAGAGAAGAGAAGGAATATTGGCAAAGACTCTAGAGCAGGAGGAAGTTTCAGTATTGGGCTCAGGAAGGAATCTTTGGATCAGTTTGTGCATCTCCTGAGAATGTGGAGGCAGCTGGGGAGAAGTGGACTATTGGGCCTTTCCTGTGACACATCATATGGGTGTGCCTTGCCTGGATTTCCTCTAGTTATTAGAAAGAGGATAGTGCTGATAAAGTCTCCAGAACAGGAAAAGATTGCATTCTTGGCTCTAGGCAGAAACCCCTCCTTTCAGACTGTGAGTCTCTGCTAATGAAATATTTCCTGTCTATGAAAGCAGCAAAAACTGAGCCTAATCACCAGTGCCATGGAGACTGGTATATTTCCAAGGAAACCCCAAATGCTGACTTGCTGACTCCATGCCAGATCAATCTTTATCAGGCTCCTGTTTTTACCCCTTAGACCACAGGAGACATGGGTGTTCACATTGAAAAATTTGGATGGAAGGTTCTACTTTTATTTTTTATGTTTTGCCATCTATCACTGCATTAAATAACGTTTTCTGAAAGGTAATTCAGAAAGGTGAGCTAAATAATGCTGATCATCATGGGAGAAATATTCACTATTGAGGCTTCAAGTTGTCCACAGAGCTTCCTCCCCTCTGCCCCCAGGTCTAAAATCTGAGAAGAGATGTAGTAGGTGCCCTTTTGAGGTTTGACCTGGCAGTGTAAATTAGAATTGGACACTGAAAACCTATATTGCACATGGATTGTGCCATTTAGATTCCCTAAAGATGGTATCATTCCTATTTTACAAGTAAGGAAATTTAGGTTCTCAGAGTTTCATGGATTTATGATGATCACAAATCTATTAAATGTTAGAGAAGAAATTTCAATCTCAGGTTTCTTCTGAATCCAAGTATACACCATCCCTTCTATCTAGTATGTCATGAACCTGGTTTCTTTTTCTTTTTTTTTTTAACTTTCTAATCCAATCATTAACTGGTATTCCACTAACCAACAAATTGTCAAAACAGGGAGAAAAAACTAACACAGAGTTTCATCACATGCATATAATAACACACATTTATATAATATAATATAATATAATACACACACACGTGCATGTAATATTCTGCCCCTCTAGCCCCACCTCTGTACAAAGAGAAAAGGAAAATCATACTGGTACTTAAAGAAACATTAGATATTTTTGCAAAACCAAGATATATTGTTGGTACCTCCTGTAACTCAGTAAGCCCAGAAACATCTCATAGTTGTTTCAGGAATTAATGTTTTCAAAGGCTGATCTTCCCTCAGTGACTATCCTTCACGCTGCACTTAGCTAGGCTTGTCAGATCAACCTGGTATTAGAGCTGCGAATGTCCACATAGAACATCTAACCCAGTATAATCAATGTATGACTGAGCAAACTGAGACATAGGAAGGGAAAGTGACTGCTCAAGGTCACATAGATGCAAATTATAAGAAGTAGAATTTGACAATGGTTCTAGGTACACCACCATAAGCAATGTTCTTTTTGGTGAACAGATAGACCCCTCAGGGGACTGTATGCTCATTTTCTCGTGAGTAGAGCTATACTTGTGTTCTGTTTAGGTCGTCACCAAGAAACATTAAAGGAACCTTTTATTACATGCAGAATCTCTTTAGATTTTATCTACCTCCTTGGGTGTATTGTTATACCTATTCAAAAAGGAAACGGAGTTCTAAAATTTTTGGTGTCCAAGGTCCAGTGTATCAAGATCGGCAGGATGCTGGCAGAGTTCTTGGAATCTTGGACCTGGATCCAGAAGTGGCTAATCTTCAACACTACCTGTGTCTGTCATACTAGGGGAGTCTCTTAATCTTTCCTTGAATTCCTTTCTGCTCCTCTCCAACGAAAATGATAATCACACTTAGCATAGCAATTAGTAGTGAAGAACACATGGAAAAAATTTGATATTTGTGTTCCCTACCATAAAGTCCTTAAAAATACACCATAGTTTCACTAGTCTGGGGGTCCTTCAATCATCAA